>NW_025091218.1:1894775-2518739 GCF_018404265.1 Aspergillus viridinutans
TTAGATAATATAATTTACCCTAGAATTTACTTATAAAGATAGATCCTTAGTCTAAAATAATTCTATTTAGTAGTCCAAACCATAATTCTACTTTATAATAAAATAGTTTAGCTAGTTCTATACTATAATTATAGTAAAGATAGGAAAGAATAAAGACTACTTTAAAAATTAATTAATAATAATTAGTATACTATTAACTATAGTTATCTTATACAGTACTAGAGGTAGACCTATAATAAAGTTTATTAATAATTTACTAAATAGATAGGAGGGTAATAGTAGTAATTTAAGCTTTCTATATAATTTATATCTTAGAATTATAGTTCCTTAATATATTATATATTCCTTAATATAAGATTTAATATCTTTTTATATATTAATCTAATAAAATTTCTATTTTAATAGTGCTTTAGTTTTATTTTAACTAAAATACTCTATAAGGGGCTTATTATAGTATAAGCTAATTAAATACTATTTTAATTACTTAATATTAGATATAAATAGCTTACCTTTAAAATATAATAAGTTTTCTTAGTTAATAGCCTAATACTTTTATCTAGAGAGATTTTTATATATAGTAATAGTTTAGTTAAGTACCTTAGGGTCTTTACTCTAGACTTAGCTAATTAACTCTTTTAGATTTTTTATAATATTAATTAAATAAATATTCTTATTATAAGTAGCTGCTTTAATAAGAGTATAAGAGRTTAATTAATTATTTATTAACCTCTTTAGATTATCCTAGCATATAATATCTTACTTAGATATATAATTTCTATAATTATAGAGCTCTAATAGTATATTACTTAGCTCTAGTTTATAGTCTACTTAATATAATATCCTTAGGAACTATATACTAACTATTTACTAATAGATTAGTATAATAATATTAGTATCCTTTAGCTATACTACTAGCTAACTATTATATTATCTTATAGGTGTATCTATAGGGTTAGCCTTTCTCTTTTAATACTTAATAATAAAATTATATAGTATTAATAAGATAAGCTAATAGGCTTATCTACTATTTAATTTTAGTTATTTTATAAATATTTATAAATTTATATAATCTAAAAGTACTTCTACTTAGTATACTATCCTTTTAATATACTAATACTAGTATTTAAAGAAATAAATAATAGTAAAGAGTTCCTTATCTAGTATAGTCTAATTAAGCTTAGCTCCTATAAACTTTCTTAACTAAAAGATAATTAAATACTATCTTCTTTATTTATCTAGCTAAGAGAGTATACTAGCTATACCCTCCTTAAAGGTATTAGTTTTAATTTAAATAGGTAAAGCTAGGTTAAAGTATTATAATAATAGAGCTATCTAGAATATATTAATAAGATATTAAAAGGCTAACTTCTTAATAAGTATAAATTTAACTAGGCCTAGCTTCTTCCCTTCTTTTATATCCTTAAGTAAGCTAGTTAAGGGTAAGATAATTAGAGAGTAATTTCTAATAAATCTTTAGTAGAAGTTATAAAATTCTAGAAAAACTTAAATATTATAGTAACTATAGGGTTCCTCCTAGTTAATAATAACTTTAATATAAGTTATATCTATTAAAGTGCTATTAGTAGATATAATATAACTAAGGAATTTAATATAATCTTARTAAAAGATATATTTAGAAGCTTTAGTATATAGCTTTACTTTTTATAATCTTTATAGAATCTATTAAATATAGTAGGTATTTTCCTTTCTAGTTACTAAAAAGATAAGGATATTATCTAGATATATAATATAAAAGATATCTAAGATATTATATAGAGCTATATTTATATAGTTTTAAAAGGTGGCAGAAGTATTAGTAAGTCTAAAAGATATAATTATATATTTATAGTAACTATAATAACTTTAAAATATAGTTTTTTATTTATTACCTTCCTTAATATAGATATAATAATAGATATCTTAGATATTAATCTTACTAAAATATTTAGCTCTAGATAGCCTATTAAGAATTTCTAATATAAGGGGTAAGAGATACTAATTCTTATATATTATCTTATTAAGACCTTAATAATCTATATATAGTCTAAGCCTACTATCTTTCTTTAAAATAAATAAGATAGAAGCTCTTACTAAACTTTTAGATAGCTAGATTCTTCTATAAGTAAGGTTCTTATTAATATAATCTTTTAATTCTTATAACTCTAACTAAGAGAGTAGGTATATAAGGCTAAATAATAGTATTTTACTAGGTTTAAGTTTAATAGTATAATCCTAAGAGGAATAAGAGAGTATAATCTTAGAATTCTTTAGAGAAAAGATATTAAGATACTTATATAGTTTAAAAGATAATTCTTTAATCTTTAAATTAAGAAATCTTTATTCTTTTTTTTTTAGAAGCTATACTTACTTAGGTAATTTTATAATAGTAAATACTATTATATAGTTTTAGTATATCTTTATAAACTTATATAGGGTTAGGATTAAGTAAGTAAGAGTCTTAAACTACTACTAATAATTTTATAGTAAAAGATAGATATAAAGATTATATAATATAATTATAGAAAGGAGAATAGGGCTTCCTTCTAATTATAGATTATAATTAATTATAATATATACTTATTTAAAGCTTCTTTTTATCCCTCTAGAATTATAGATAATAATAGGGACTTTCTAGACCCTGTAAGTAGGAGTAATAAAGTTATTAATAACTTTAATAATAGAGGTTATAAGTTTTATTTATTATAATTTCTAAGACTTTATAAAAGTAAAGCTAATAATATTAATCTTAGTATAACTATCTAGGTCTATATATATTTTAAGACTATTTACTAGGCTTATTAAAATATAAAAATAATAAGTTATCTCTACTTCTAGGTAAGAGATTAAAGATATAGATTTTACTCTAATCTTTTATTATTTTCTATTATAAGTAGTTAAACTTTAGTAGTCTTTTTAGTATATTAATTTACTAAATATTCTTTATTTCTATATTTATAGTACTTTAAAGGTTTACTATCTTTATTAAGTTAGTTTTATTAAGGTTTTAATCTATTATTATTATTAGAATAAAAATATTTAGATAAATTATCTTCTTAGGGCTTTTCTTTCTAGGGTTTTCCTAATTCTTTCTTCTTTTATTTCTATCCCTATTAGAGTAAGGTCTAGTATTTAGATACTTATAATACTATTTTATTTCTAATATTAGGTAGTATATCTAGGTGCTCTTATATATAGATATATAATTTTATTATAAGATAACTAAAGAAGTTTAGTACCTATTACTTTTTAGAATATTAAGAAAAATACTATTCTAATATATCTAAATAGATATAAAATTCCTATAGATCTTTATTAGAGTGTTAATTAGTATTATATAATTATATAATTATTTTTAACTTAATAGTTATAGAATCCTAGATTAAGTTAATTATCTATTCTTAGAAGAATTACTAGGAATACTTAGTATTTTAATAATCCTCTATTAATAGTTCCCTAACTTTACTATACTATCTCTGCCTATAGATTAATTCTATTTATAAGATTATAGTAATAATTTTAAATTTATTAGGTCTATACTTCTTTAGAGCTCCCTAAAATATATATTTTATATCCTAGATCTATTCTTCCCTCTTTTAGAAGGAATACTTTAAGATAAAAGTAGAGAGATTCTTAAACTTAATCTCTTATTTATTCTTAAAGGGGATATAGGTATTATTTTAGTAGGTAATTAATTTATATTTAGGTTTATTAGTAGACTTCTATATCTACTAGTTCTTTTTAAGTATAGTAATATATTAGAATAGCTATTTAATTTCCTTATTAGATATCTAGTATGGCCTTATAGATATAGAAAAGGATTTACTTCTCTTAGGAGGTGTATTATCTACATTCTCCTATTATTTAGTTAGTGTATTACTAAGGGATTCCTATAATTAAGATAGAGATATAGAAATAACCTCCCCTAATATATTAATATTAGTAGGTATTATAACTAATACTTAGGTAGTTAAAGAAGAAGGATTAGAAATTATAAGGATAATCTACTAGATAGGGTAGATAAGCTTATTAACTAGGTAAGCCTCTTAGAAATGATAAAGGATAGGGTACTAGTTATTATAGTATAGTAGAATAGTAGATTAGTTAATAATAAGACTAATCCTTATCTTCCTAACCTATCAGACAAGGGGGTCTATATATATCTTTATTAATAATATATTATGTTTGTGGTAGTCTTTCGCAAGCATCTTAAGGCATGAAAATAGGTAATTAAAAATAGGATGCTTAATGCAGCTATCTGCAAGCATAATATAAATCAAGGGAAAATGACACAGAAGCTATACTTAATCTATTATAAATAGATTATTAGTAGCAGGGCACAGGAGGCTAATATAGAATATATTATAGATACTAGGAGGTATATCTAATTAGTATATATATAATTTAATAGCCTTAAGTACTATAAATTTTATATACTATATATTAAGCTTCTAGCTTAGGTAGTCTATTTAGATATCCTATAAGTCTAACTAGATCTTTAATTTTATAGTATACTATAGGGCTACTATATAGAAGTAGTTTAAATACTCTTCCTAGTATTACTAGGTAGTAGCTAGTTCTAATTAGGCTATCTCTATAGCCTCCCTTATCTTTATTATAATTACTTTAGCTCTATCTTTTAGTAAATAGGCTATACTAGTAGTAATAGCTTTATAATTTAGTTTCTTTATCTCTAGTAGCTTAATATTATATTTATAATCTAGGAAGAATAGACTAACTTCTATACTTATAGTATCTCTACTATTAATAATAAGTTAGGCTATTAGTAGTAATAACTTCTAGTTACTTTAAGTATAGTTATAGAAGTTCTATAGGTAAGCCTCTAATATTATATTTATCTATTTAATCTAACTATCTATCTATAGATAGAATACTATTAAGAGTTATTATTAAATACTTAGCCTCTTATAAAAGTGCTCCTAAACCTAGCTAATAAACTATAGACTATAATCTAATATAATTATACAAGGAATACTATAGTATCTAATAAACTAGTTAATTAGTAGCTAAGCTACTATCTTAGTATCTATTTACTTATAGAATATTAAAATAATACCTTTCCCTAGCCTATTACTAATAACTATAATATCTTTGCAGCTGTTAGAAATGGGTAGTTTTATAATAAAGTTAATAATAATCTTATACTATTTATAATCTAGGATTAGTAGGGGTTTTAATAATCCCTATTATTATTTATACTAGATTTAGTTAGTACTATACTTATTATAGTTCTATATAAATTATTTAATATCTATAGATAGCTCTAACTAGTAAAAGTTCTAAGTAATTATAGTATATAGTATATTCTTTCTAGGGTAGCTAGTAAATACTAAGTTATAGGTCTCCTATAGTATTCTTATTTATAATAGTTCTAAGTTAGGGACCTATTTATAGCCTTAGTAAAGTAGGTAGCTATCTAGTAATATTAAATATTTAGTAATTAATATCTATATATATAACTTACTAGGGAACTATATAGCTCCCTCTTCTATAGTCTATTATATTTTACTTAGTATAGTATTATCTAGTTAAGCCTCCTATTAGTATTCTTTTAGTAATAAGGGTATTTCACCTGTAGATACTATATATAAGATTATATAATAAATTTAATTATTATATTAATTACTATATTTACTTAGCAACCTTATATCTAGGTTAGATACTACTTTATAGTTATAAAATACTTATATATATACCTAGCTAGTAATAACCTTAAGTAGTACTAAGTAATAATTATATATCTTAAGTCTATTATTATCTATACCCTATAGTATATCTTACTCCCTATATAAAAAGGTATCTAGGTGGGCAGCTAACTTCCTTAGCTAATAGTATATTTTATAGTTAAATCTACTTAGTATATATAACTAGTATATCTATTATTTATTAAGCCTTTAGATAGTCTTAAAGTATTTATAATTATAATAATCTATAATAAGCTTAAATTATAGTAAACTAATTAACTCTAATTCCTATTCTTTAAGAGTATTAATAATAGCTAGTAGCTCCTTATTATAGATCTTATAGTTATATTCTACTAGCATATTCTTCTTAGAGATATAGGTAACTAGTCTTAGTATACTATTATTATTATACTATAATATAGTAGCTCTAGTTATCTAGTTAGATATATCTATCTCTACTACTATCATCCTATTAAGATTAAAATATATAAGAATTAGGGCTATAGTAAATATCTTTTTTAATAATTTAAAAATCTTTATTTATTTATTTTCTTATATAAAGAAGGCACCCTTATAGGTTAGAGCTATTAATAATTATATTATCTCTAAGAAATCCTATATAAATTATTAGTAGAAGTTTATAAAGCTAAGAAATAATTATATACTATAAGTTAATATAGGGGCTTACTATTCTAATATAGCTTTTATCTTATCTAAATCTATTTATACTTTCTTATTAGCTTTAATAATAAAACTAAGGTATTTTATACTCTTCACTTTAAACTTATACTTATTAATATCTAATTATAATCTAATATTCTTTAGATATTTAAGTATCTAGTGAATATATTACTAGTGCTTTATTAATAATCTATTAGTAAAGATTAGTATATTATTAATATATATAGAGGTAAACTTATCTAGGAAGTTCTAAAATATCTAATTAATATATTTTTAGAAGGTGCTTAGTGTATTTACTATACTAAAGAGAATAACTAGTTATTTAAATAGGCTAAAGTATTTATAGAATACTATTAACTACTTATCTCTAGGGGTAATATAGATCTTATAGAATACTATAATTATATCTAACTTAGTAAACTACTTTACCTTAGAGATATACTCTAGAGTCTTATTAATTAATAAAAGTAGGTAATAGTCCTTTTTAGTAATTATATTTAGTATATAATAGTTAATATAGAATTATAGTCCACCTCCTAGCTTATAGATAAATAGTATAGATATAGTAGTAGCTAAGCTACTTATATAGATAAAATCTTTCTTAAGTAGCTCTATTAATATCTTTTATAGTACTAGTAGTTCTCTATAAGATATACTATATAGTAGCCCCTATAGAGGCTCTATTATCTTCCCTTTCTTATTTTTAACTAGCTTAATCTAGTAGTCTACCCCTAGGTAGTATAGTAGTAGCTTATTAGCCTTCTTCTAATTAAATATATCTAGAAAGTTATAGTAGTATATTAATAACTTTATAGCTAGATTAGTATACTTCTTAACCTATAGGGCCTTCTTAATATCCTTAATACTAGTAGTAAAGATCTATATTATCTTATCCTTCTTTTACTACTAATTATAAATTATAAACCCTTAGATATTAATTTACTTTACTATTAGCTTTAGCTTATTCTCTATACTTTTAATTATAATTCTATCTATAAATCTTAATTAAAGCTCTTTAGCCTCTACTATAGCTTCTTAATCTCTTATCTATAGGATCCCTAGAATTAAATTAGTCTTATTATCTAGCTTTAGTACTATATATATATAAACTAAATATTAGTAGTTACTACTAATATCTAGAGTAAAATAGATAATTATTAAAATAATACTTCCTATTATACTAGTATAATTTTCTAGATTAATAGGCTTAATCTTAATCTACTCTAGTTATAGCTTCTAAGTAAAGTATTTAGCTATAATTATATAAGATATATATTTTATATTAGGTAGGATTCTATAATTATATTCCTTATTAATTATATTAGATATAATAAATTTAGGAATATTAAATCTAATAACCTTTTAAAATTATCTATAATTAGTAAGTATATCTTCTTCCTTAGAATATAGGTAATACTAGTTTTTTAATTATATTAATTATTTAACTAGCCTCTATAAGAGTCTTTTTATAGAAGTAGCTAGTTTTCTAACTTATTAACTTTATCTATAGGCTCTAGGGTCTATAGATTTATTTTATTATCTTTAAATATAGGTCTAATAGTTTATAAAGTATATAGTAGCTTTATTTCTCTACTTAAGGAAGGGATAGTATCTAAGTATTAATAGCTTTTAATTATATAGTCTAAAGCTCTATATTATAGGTATCTTCCTTCTATATAATAATAAGATTATTTAGCTTTATTAATCTATTTTATATATTAATACTAGTAAGCTAGAGTTATAGAGGAAGGCTCCTAGTCTATAATATTATTAGGACTTAATATATTTAGGGCTAGGTTTACTAGGAGTATAGGAATATAGATAATATAATTATAGTTTATAGCCTATATATTTCTTCTATATTATTTAGCCTAAGCTATTCCCTATGCATAAAAGGCTTTAATTTAGTCTATAATTATCTATAGCTACTAGTAATACCCTTTAAAGCTAGCTTCCTTAACTATACTAAAGAGTTATATTTATATCTCTATATTTAAGGTACTATTAATAAAGGTTTACTTTATATTATTAGTCTAACTATAATTACTAGCTTCTATTAGTAGCTAATTAAAGTCTACTAGTATATTATAAAAGAGATAATTATCTTATTATAGATAGTATAGTTCTTCTATAGCTTTTTCTATATAATTCCTATCCTAAAATATAAGATTAAGCTAACTAACTATATAATCTAAGTTAGCCCCTATTATACTATAGTTCTAAGTATATTAATCTATCTAAGAGCTTATTATAGTAGTAGCTTAGTCCCTAAGCCTAGCAAAGGTATATTATATATAATTATAGTAATTACTAAATATAAAGTAGTTAACTTCTAGCTTCTATAGTAGATTAGAATAGAAAATATTATATATAGCTTTATTAATACTATTATATTAGTTAGGGTCTAGTAGAATTAGTTTAGGCCTTCTTACTAGTTTATTAATAGGGGTAATAGCAGGAGTAGGTGCTATAGATATTACCTAAGAGGTAGATATTACTACTATAAAGATAGTATCTATCTAAGAGATAGTAGTAACTTATTATACTTTAATTTAGGCTATTTAATTTATAATCTCCTATAACTACTAGGCTATTTAGGCTATAGGGTCTGCTCACATAGTATCCTATTATAGTAGGTATTTATTAGGTCCCTCTAGGGATATTAACATCTACAACAATATATTATTATAATTTATACTATCTATATTATCTAGCCAGTTTAGCTATCTCTTACTAGTTTATCTAATTCATCTAGTTTATCTGGTTCATCTAGTCCGTCTAGTTCATCTGGTTTATCTGATTCATCTAGATCATCTGGTTTGCCTGGTTCGTCTGGTTTATCTAGTTTGTCTAGTTTATCTGGTTTGTCTGGTCCGGCTGGTTCATTTAACTTATTTATAAGCAAGCAATTTCTAATATCATAGGCTAGAAGCCATATAAATCTATAACCTAGATTCAGATGGTAAGAAATTACTAAAAGGTTCTAACTAGGGCTATGACAGCCAAACATAAAAAGGGGTGTGCAAATGGTTAATAAGATTATATAATAGGGTTAATTATTATATTAATTACTATAAGGTCATGTGACTACTGGTGTCCTTACTAGACATGAGTTCACTAGTGCCTGAGGCAGATTGCGAGTGTTTAACAAGCTCAAGCATTCAGTGGGCCCTGCCCGCTACACTATAAATACTAAGTAATGCCTTTTAGACTAGTTAATATACTAGCCACCTTCTAGGTATATATTAATAGTGCACTAAGTGACCTACTTAATATTTACTATATCATCTACCTAGATAATATATTAATCTACTCCTAGAATAAAGAGGAATATAAGAAGCATGTCTAAGCAGTGCTATATTAACTATAGAAAGTAAAGCTATATATTAAGCTTAGTAAATATATATTCTATTGTTGGAAAAGGAGTTATACTATGGTTAATCCCTAGTCATATCCATGGGTCAAACTACTATGGTAGATCCCTACCATGGTTGACCTTTGAATATAACCATGGTGTCACACCCTGGGATCCGTCTCTGCTGTTCTATGCTAGTCAACTGCTTGGATGGGGTGATATAGTCCCTGGACTATATCTAATACTTACCTAAGGCCTACCATCTGGGTAGCCTATAAGTATAATAATATAATAACCTTTTAGGGGTTAAGGATAATCTAAGATAATATAAGAATAATAATAGTAGAGATAGAAATAAGGCCTATTAAGTATATATACTTAATAGTAAGAGAGTAGCTAATAAATTAGACTAGTAACTTATACTTAAGTAAGATATTTATATTAAATATAAAGAACTAAACTAAGAGTACTAGATATAATAGTAATAAGTATTCTTATATAGTCCCTCTATTCTAGTCTATACCTTAAGGCTATTATAAGGTCCTATTATAGACTATTTATTTAAGATCTATAGTGCCCTTATATTATTATAGTCCCTTACAGACTGTTATTATTCCTTAGTATTAGGGACTATTTAGTCATATAACTTAACTACTTTCTAATCTTATACTAAGGCTGCGGCGCCTTTCCTTATAAGCCTTATCTAACTATTCCCTATTAACTATAGTTACTTTGTAACAGCTGCCTATAAGTATACTGTAATATCACCTCCCTCTCTCTTTAGTTCTTTGTCCTTAAAGGGTATATAGGTTGCTCTGAGTCCTGTTGATTTCTTAAAGGTATATTTCCTTAGACATCTATAATATCTTATAAATATTCTGTAAAATTACCCCACACTCCCTGAAACTATTATTATGAGTGCATTTAACTTACTAACCTTATTAATTAATATGGTAGTCCTGTTAATTTCCTATGTGAAGCATGTTTCTTTTCTTTAATACTTTATATTATAATAGATAATAAGAGCGCAAAATGTTCCGCCTATATGTATAATAACTATCTGTGTGAAAAGCAGGTTTTTAGTAATAAAGAGTAGAGTTCCTTGTAATAGGAGGAGCATCAAGTATCCTCTGCCCTGAATATAAGAGATTTTAATCTAGTGCTACTTTAAGAAGAAATTAATAAGTTATAAAAATATCTCTATATACTTCAGCAAGCCTAAAACTATGTGAGTATTCTTAGTTATGTAAGAGTTAAAGTACTATAAAAGAATGTGGTTATCTCATGCTTCTATATAATTCTGCCATTCTGGATTCTGAAAATCCTTAGCTGGCTATTATTTATAAAGATCCTAGTTAGAGTTAAGTAGTTAATGTAATGGATTAGTTACCTTCTAAGTTTTGGAATAATGCTGAATAAGTTTTATATAATTAGTTAGATTTTTAATAGGTTCCCATGTATTCTCTGAGGTATTATAACCTTTCTATTTTATAAGGTAATATAGTTTTCTACTAACTTATCTATAATTTAGGATTTCCTTGACTTTGTACTCTTGTTTAGTGTTATTATTAATTTCTATATTTTTAGTAATTTTTGCATTTTTTAGTACTGGTTCTAATAATGAGATATAAAATACTAGATGAATTTTTAATATACTTTTTAGTAGTTATAGTTTATAATTAACTAGTTCTTTTCTTTCTTTGATAATAAAGGGTCTAATTTTCTAATAGTCTAGTTTCTAACTTAGTTATTTTATTTTAATATTTCTATAGAGTAGGTAGACTTTCTCCTCTCTCTTTAGGTCTAGAGTACTCCTATACTTCCTGTTATAGTAAATTACTATTTTAAGGTTTATAAATTTAATATCTCTTAAAAGCTGAGTCTATAAATAATTAATAGTATCTACTAGTTCTATAGCTTTATCCACTGTGGGTACCTTATTCTATAGTTCTCTAATCAATATAGGATTATACCTATAGTTAGTGAAGAATGGTATTTCTCCTATTATTAAGTAGATAGTGTTATTATGTATAAATTATACTATTAGTAGGTAAACTACCTAATTATCTTACTAGTAATTTATATAGTGTTATAGATATTACTTAACTATCTGATTTATTTATTCTATTTATTTATTAGCTTATAGATAATATACAGTTGTGAGTCTTTACTTAATTCCTATTAAATCTATTAATAATTACTAAAATTTTAATATAAATAGTTTATCTCTATCTAATGTAATATATTATAGCATCCTATAATTAATAATTATATATTCTATAAGTAAGCTTATAAGTTATAATGCTATTATTATTATTATAGTTAGGATTAAATAGATAAATTTTATAAGTCTGTTAGTTACTATTATTAGGTAATTATACCCTTTTGACTCTGGTAGTAGTCTAATAAAGTTAATAGTGATCCATTCCTATAGTTTCTTTAGTATCTCTAGTAATTATATTTTCCTATATAGTTAATATCTTACTAGCTTATCTCTAATATAAGTTTTATATTAGTAAATATAGCCCTGTACCTTCCTTCTTATATTTAGAAAGTAGTAGTTTCTTAAGATAGCTTTAGCTATTTTCTTAGTTCCTATATAACTATGTATTAGGTTATTATAGTGCCTGGTGATAATCTTACTTCTTATATACTTAGGTATATAGATAAGTCCTTATAGGTATATTAACCCTTATTTACTAGTGGTTATATATTTATTATCTGCTAAGTTTTTAAGTATTTCTTAAATAATTTTATCTTTTTTTATTACTTTAATAATCTTCTAAATAAGTAGGTCCTCTTATAGCTTAACTATTACTATAAGAGTATAATAGTTATATATTAGTAAACTATCTTCTTATTACTTTAATATTACTAGTATAACTATTTTTCCTTAAAGTTTATAATCTAGTTATTAATTAAGTATATTAGCTTATCTATTTTTTATTTCCTTGTAGTATACTATTTTAAAGTTATACTATAAGAGTATTTTAGCCTATCTAGCTTATCTTCTTATTAATTCCTTTATTATTGTAAAGAATGTGAGATTCTTATAGTCTATTTTTATAATAACTATTTACTATGCTCCTTCTAGGTAGACTCTCTAGACTTTAAATACTACTACTATAGCTAGTAGTTCCTTATTATAGATATTATAGTTAAGTTCTACTTAAATTAACTTTTATAAGTGGAATATAACTAGTTATAGTTTTCTATCCTCTCCTAGTTAAGTTATTCTTATCCTAATTATATAGTTAGATATATTGATTTTAATTATTATTTTCTTTTCTAGGTCATGCTATATAAGAATTAGTATATTTATAATTTATATCTTAGTTTTATTAAAGGCTTTATTATACTCTTCCTACTATTTAAATTCTTTTTCCTTTTTAAGTAGGGTAAAGAGTAGTGTTATTACCTTTATATATTCTTTAATAAATTATTAATAATAGTTAATTAGTCTAAGGAATTGTTGCACTTCCTTAATATTTTTTAGTTAAGGCTAATCTCTAATTACCTATACTTTATTCTAATTCATGTATATCCTACTTATAGAGATCTAATATCCTAAGAACTTAGTCTCTTAGATATAGAATTTATATTTCTTTAGCTTTAATTTAATATTTGCTTCCTGTAACTCCTGTAATACTTTATGAATATGTTCCATATGTTATTCTTTATTATTTAAGAAGATTAGGATGTCATCTAAATAGACTATTATAAAGAGGTGTAGGTATTTATATAGTACTTCCTTAATAAATCTTTTAAATAATGCTAGTATATTAGTGAGTCTAAATGGTATTACTAAATATTTATAGGATCTAAATTTTATTCTAAAAGCTATCTTCTATTTATTACCTTCTGCTATCTATAGGTGGTTATAAGTATTAGTGATATCTAGCTTTATAAACTATTTTACCCCTTAAATTTAATCTTGGATTTCATGGATTAATAGAAGTGGATATTAGTCTTTAATTATAATTATATTTAGTGGTCTGTAATCTATATAAAGTTATAGATTTCTATTTTTCTTAGGTATAAAGAGTATGCTATACCCTATTAGTAAGTTTAATAGCTATATCTTCCTAAGTTATAGTTATTTATTAATATATTCTTTAAGTGTCTGCAGCTCTTTTTCTAATATCTAGTATATTTTCTTATATACTAGTATTTTCCCTTTCTATAAAGGAATTTAATAGTTATACTTATTATATTCTAGTAAGATATACTATTTTAGTTACTTAAACAGAGTCTTATATCTATGATATTCCTGAGATAATAAGCCTAAGTCTGAATTAGTCTTAGTTCCTAGTTCCTGTGTCTAGGTTACTACTAGGTCTATATAGGTCCTAGGTCCACAGTCCTGAGATCTTCTTATCTCTAGGTTAGTATATTTAAGATCCTTATAAGATTTTACTTATCTCATCAGGTGTTAGGATATCTACATAGTTACTATCTTACTTTAGTACCTATCCTAGTAGCTCTATTATTACTATCTACTATAATAGCTTTATTACTACTAATACTATTATTATCCTTTAGCTAACTATTACTTCTTTCTTTAGTTCATTCTTTAACTACTTAATGTTATTACTCTTTCCTTTTAATCTAATATACTATAAGGCCCTGGTTTCCCCTTAATTCTAGTCCTATTATAGGTATCTATAGTTAAACTAGATTTAATTTATATTCTAGTTAATTACTAGGTTATGATTCCTAAGCTATAGAATCCCTAATACTACATTATACTATCCTATTAGTATAATATTAAAGTTTAGTTATTCAAAGTGTCCTAATATAACTATTAGAACTAGTCCTAATTTAGTTATAATTATAAGAGTTTCTAAATTCTCTCTATTTAGATCTATAATTAGTTTAGGTACTATCTTTATCTTCCCTAGAAGTCCTAGCTTCTTTATAAATTCTAGGTATATATAATTAATTACCTATCACCCCTAAGTTAACTATTACTCCTGTGGGCTAGCTAAATATTTATATATCTAACTTTAGATACTTACTATATTATACCTCTATTACTATGAGGTATTAGGTTTCCTATTATAGTGCCCTGATATTTTATAGTAGTATAGGAAAATATCCTCCCTCTAGCTTTCCTTTATAATGCATGATGCATTACTCCTTAAAGTATACTATCTAGTATATAATATTATATTCTAGATGCTTCCTGTATCCTTTATATAAGTATTTAAGCTTCTAATAAGGATAAGTATCATTCTATTTTATAATCTCTAGTATTTCTAGCTAAAATCTTGCTATATACTTATTATTATGGTGGATGCTATAATTATTACTATAGTAAGTAATCTATATTACTTTACTATATTCTAGATAATCTTAGAAGTATTTATATAGGCACTAGTTATAGTTATATAAGCTATAAATTAGTCTTAGTAGTTTCTTCTATAAAACTTCCTAAAGTCCTTAGTAAAGTTCTTTATTCCACCTTCTACACCTTTAATAATATATAAAATATTAAGTATAGTAAGTTATATATTATTCCTAAGATTTAACCTAGGTCTAATATTCTAGATTCTGATATATACATTCTTTCACTCCTTATTTAATCTTTTTAAGGATTTATTTATTTAGTTAGTGTGCTTCTAATTCAGCTAACTATTATCTATCTATCTATTATAGCTATGCAGTATACTAGTCTGCCTTATTATTATTTTATAGGGATTATTTATAGGATGTCTTAGGAATCTTATAGAGCTGCTCCTTATTAGGATTAAGGCTCACCTACTAAGTTCTATACTCTTTATTAAGTAGATTAATAGGTTGGTTAATTATAGCCTAATCTATTATAGGAAAATCCTCTTAATCTAGCTTTTCCTAGTTAGTCTTTTCTTTATTAAAACTAATATTCTGATTATCTTTACTATCTAGTGTTATCCAGTGGTTAATGGCATCCTGCTATTTAGTATAGCTGTAGTTGCTAGTTAGTAAATCCTGATTAGTGGCTGTGAGAATATTAGAGTCTATAGTAGACTAATTATTATTTATATCTTTATAACTTATAAATTCTTCCTTTTTAAGTTCTTCTTAGATTTCTTTATTACTTAAACTAGTATACTCCTAATATAGTTTCTTAAGCTATTTATCTACCTTCCTAGTGATAATTCTAGTAGTGTTATAACTATCTCTGCCTTTCATAGTACTGAGTTCCTTAGTTATATATAACTATTTCTTTCTACTCTGCTTACCCTTCTAGGGTTATTATCTACAGGCATTTAATATATATCCTAGCTTCCTATACTAAAAATATAGTTTCTCTTTTTATTATTGTTCTCTCTCCTTATTAGAGAGTGCTATCTATTAAGTTATATCTAACTTTATTAGTTATAGCCTATAAGGATCTATATATCCCTAGCTCTATAGTTAAGCTAGCCTTCTATTATTTAGTTGATAGTTTATAGTATACCTATTACTAAAGCTATTCCAGTTACTTTACTCTTATCTATATATATGGAAGTCTTATAGCTTATTATTAATCTTAACTACTTATTTAATTATTTTACTAAGGGTATCTAGTTATTCTATCTAGATTAACTTCTCCTAGATCTCCAGCTTCAGCCCTTCTTTAAATCATGTAATGTTTATATCTTTGTCCTAGTTTAAGTAGGATATAATCTATTAGAATTTTAACATATAATCCCTAATAGATCCTATCTATTTTAATTACTATAGCTATTGTTCAGCATTTCTTTCTTTATTAATATTACTAAAGGTTTATTCTAATTATTTCTTAAATATATGGTAACTAGTGAATATTTCCTTGGTTTTATTATTCTATAAGTCTATAGTGTGTTCCTGGTAATCCCTAATAAAGGGTTTAAACTAATTAAACACTGGTCTAGTTAGATAGGTTATTATAAATAAGACCTTATCTGCTTTACTAGTAAGTTTCTCTTAATTCATCTAGATATATATATCTAACTAAGTGAGAAATACCCTTAACTTAGATTACTATCCATTAAATGGCTCTGGTAATCTAATCTTAATAGATTTAACTGTAAGTTAACCTTCTAATTATTAAATGTGCTCTTAGAGCTGCTTAACTATATCTATTAGGCCTTTAGCTATGATCTAGGACTATATAGTTATTTACTGTTATAGTGTTGCCTAACTAATATTTAAGCTAGTGGGGGTCGGTGCATTTCTAGCTATAATATTTAATATTAAGAGTTAATTAAACTTTTAATTAATTTATACTATATAGTGTTTAATTTATTATACTCTGGGATCTGTCTCTGCTGTTCTATGCTAGTCAACCACTTAGATAGGGTGATATAGTCCCTAGATTATATCTAATACTTGCCTAAGGCCTACCATCTGGGTAGCCTATAAGTATAATAATATAATAATCTTTTAGGGGTTAAGAATAATCTAAGATAATATAAGAATAATAATAGTAGAGATAGAAATAAGGCCTATTAAGTATATATACTTAATAGTAAGAGAGTAGCTAATAAATTAGACTAGTAACTTATACTTAAGTAAGATATTTATATTAAATATAAAGAACTAAACTAAGAGTGCTAGATATAATAGTAATAAGTATCCTTATATAGTCCCTCTATTCTAGTCTATATCTTAAGGCTATTATAAGATCCTATTATAGACTATTTATTTAAGGTCTACAGTGCTCTTATATTATTATAGTCCCTTATAGACTATTATTATTCCTTAGTATTAGAGACTATTTAGTTATATAACTTAACTACTCCCTAATCTTATATTAAGGCTGTAGTACCTTTCCTCATAAGCCTTATCTAACTATTCCCTATTAACTGTAGTTACTTCATAACAGCTGCCTGCAAGTGTGCCATAACACATGGATCCACTAACCATGGATCATCATAATAATATGATCTAATTATGAATCATAAGTTAGATCACTATGAGGTCAGTGGCAAATATAAGGTCAGTAGCAAGATTATTTAAAATATAGAATAGTCTAGGCCTAGGAGGGATTACCTATAAATATACCCTTAATATCCTCTCTATAGTCTATATCTGAATAATGAATTAACAATTTAATTTTATCTTATATTATTCTTTCTAATATTCTACTAAGCTATCTATTCCCCTTTATACTAGTAAATTTCCTTTATTATTTACATATATATATCTCACTGGTATTCTTATTCTTTTTCACAGGGTATGGCCCTAAAAGAGGCTATAAAAGAGGCTATATATCTGAATAGCATGTTCCAATATCTAAATAATCACCTAAAACTAGGGTATAATACTAGGACCCCTAGGATCCTAGTAGATAGTGATTCAGCTAAAAAACTAGCTGAAAATCCTGAATTTCATAAAAGATCTAAACATATTAAAATAATATATCATTTTAATAGTGTACGAGGGATATCGCATAGCACTCCGAAGAGTAGGTCAAGCTTCATTGCAATTGGGAGTCATGAGCCAGGTTGTGTCCAGGTTGGACATAAGTTCAACTGGATAGAAGAGATATTATAATAGAAAGCAATTCATTCATTCCTTAATTAGTAATCACAATCTTCACTAAAGAACAACATGGTAGGAAGAAGATCCCTCCACCTTTGGTGATGATGTTGTTATCATCCCAGTCATCTACCTCAAGGGTTACGCCCTGAGATAGGCATGAGTAATCAGCTAAAACTAACGCTATCTTTCTCCGCTACAATAGACAGGCTATTCAAGAAGGAAAAGTAGAACTTATCTATATTCCTAGAAAATACCAGCTAGCTGATTTCCTTACTAAAAATAAGAATAATCTGCTACATAAAACATATATGAAAATGGCTAGCCTAGGACCTAGTAAGGATATAAAATAACAAGGTTTTATCCCCCAAGAGGGTTTTATCCTTATAAAATCAGCCTTATTAAAAGAATTACTATTTATTCTAAGCTGATATAACTAGTATAATTTTCACCTATAGAGGTTTTAATACTAGTCTATATACTAGTCTCTTTTTCCTAATAAAAAGGTTTTTTGTACTAGAAGACTAAAAGTCTAATCTAAATACTCTCATATTTAGCTTAAGGGGGGGTGTTGGAAAAGGAGTTATACTATAGTTAATCCCTAGTCATATCCATGGGTCAAACTACTATGGTAGATCCCTACCATGGTTGACCTTTGAATATAACCATGGATCCACTAACCATGGATCATCATAATAATATGATCTAATTATAAATCATAAGTTAGATCACTATGAGGTTAGTGGCAAATATAAGGTCAGTAGYAAGATTATTTAAAATATAGAATAGTCTAGGCCTAGGAGGGATTACCTATAAATATACCCTTAATATCCTCTCTATAGTCTATATCTGAATAATGAATTAACAATTTAATTTTATCTTATATTATTCTTTCTAATATTCTACTAAGCTATCTATTCCCCTTTATACTAGTAAATTTCCTTTGTTATTTACATATATATAACTCACTGGTATTCTTATTCTTTTTCACATCTATATTAAAGAAGTGGATTTCCTTAGCTTTATAGTTAGAATCTATAATATATGCATGGAACCTAAGTAAGTTAAAACCATTATAGAATAGCTAATGCTATATAGTATTAGGGAGATATAGATCTTCCTAGGGTTTATAAACTTCTACTATTAATTTATTAAGAAATACTTAAAGATTACTGCACCCCTGTCTAAATTAATAAAGAAAGATAATAAAACTATATAATTTATACTAATATAGAAGGTATTAGAAGTATTTAAAGAGCTAAAGTAATACTTTATAACTATACTAGTACTATAGTACTTTAACCTAGAATTATAGGTCTATCTATAGATAGATATATTAAAATAGATAATAGCTAGAGTGCTTACTTAGCTATTTAGAGTAGAATAGTATCTAATAGTATTTTAGTTAAGGAAGCTTATTATAGTAGAGAAGAACTACTAAATATATAATTCTAAATTACTAGTAATAATAGAATGCTTTAAGTAATAGAGGCACTATCTAGAAGAGAGTAAGTTCCCTATTCTAGTACTATCTAACTATACTAATTTATGCTATTTTATAATAATAAAGAAGCTAAATCTATATTAGATAAGATAGGTAGAATACTTATCTATATTTAACTTCTTAATTAAATACTGCCTAGGGATTAGCAACCCTACTAATATATCTAGTTATTATCTAGACTATGCTAATAAGGCTAAAATTAATAATATAGACCTACTATAGCTACCTATACTATAAAATAAGCTATATATAGGACTTCTATAACTAGATAACTATCTTCTATAAAATAAAATAAGAGCATGCATGGCATAGCTTAGAGGGGTGTAAAAGATAAGCTAGGAGTATCTTATAAATATCTAAATAAAAGCTACTACCTATAGATAGAATACACTAATAGATAAGAGAGATACTACTAGTAATATAGGGGGTCTAGACCTCCTAGTACTATAGAGTAATATATATAAGGTACTTATCTCTAAAATAGCCTATGCTATAGAAATCYTAGTAGCTATAGTAGACCTACTATATATAATTTAAGATATTAATATATTTATATAGTAGAAGCTACTAGACATAGCTATAAAAGATATAGATAAGCTAAGTCTCTTAATATAGAAGGTTATAGATAGACTTCTATAATATAGAAACTATATCTATATACTAAAATCTATAGCACTGCGCGTGGAAATTATAAAAATAAACTATAATAATCTATAGGGGGGCTATTATTAATATAGATATATCTTAGAAAATATTAAATATAGATACTACTAGTGTGAGTTAGTATAAGATATTAAGAGGTATATAGATAAGTATAATATCTACTAGAGAATTATAGTATACTAGTATAAGTCTTATAGTAAGCTAGAACTACTACCTACTCCTATAAAGCTAGTATAGTAGATAAGTATAGACTTTATTACAGGCCTCCTACCCTTAAAATAGTAAGGGAAGGTATATAATATAGTACTAGTTATTATTAACCTATTTACTAAATACTTACTATATATCCCTATAAGAAAGGACATTGATGCAATATAGCTAGTAGAAATATTCTATAAGAAGGTTATATTACTATTTAGCATGCTAATAAACCTTATATTAGATAGGGATAGCTTATTTATTAGTATATTCTAGTCTACCCTCTACTACTATCTAGAAGTATATAGAAGGCTATTAATAGTATTCTATCTATAAACTAATAGATAAACTAAATATATAAACTAGATACTAGAGTACTACCTATAAGTATATATTAGCTAGATATAAGATAACTAGGCTAGTTAGTTACTAATAGTATAGTTTATCTATAATAATACTATATATAGTATACTAGGTATATTACTATAAAATATACTTATAGGCTTTGAGGCTAGCCTATAGATTAATATCTAAATTCTAGAAGAATATACTAAGGTACTAGCTATAATTAATAGAGTAGTAGAGCTAAATAAGAACTATATAAAGTTATATATACTACTTATAAGATTAAAAGAGTAGATAAAGAAGTAGTATAATAGGAAGTATACTAAAATATTACTAAATATTAAAGACTATATAATACTATAAGTAAAGAATATCATCATCCCTAGGCTAAACTAGAAGCTAGTAAGTAGAATACTTAGGCTATTTAAAATTATTAAAAAATAGGGAAAATAAGTATATAGACTATACTTACTAGATTTATAGGGAAGAATATATAATATATTCTATATCTCTTTACTTAAACTATATAAGAGAGATACTAAGTAAGTATCTTACCTAGGGCCTATAATTATTAAAGATAGTAAAGAATAGGAGATAGCTACTATCCTTAAATACTAAAAAATATATAATAAAGATTAATACCTAGTCTAATAATATAGATAGGAAGATAAGCATAATATATAGGAATCCTATAAGTATATTAAAGATACTAAAGCCTATAAGTAGTTTATAAAATCTATAAGAGAAAAGATATAATTAATAGAGAGAATATATTATATTAAGCCTAAAGGCTATATATATAGTGCCTAAAGAAAAATAAAAAATAATAATATCTTAACCCCTAAAGAGGGAGCAGTCTTAAACCTTACTATATAATTAACTAGAATAAGTAAAGTAGGAAGGATATAGACTTATCTATAAAATAAATAGATAAAAGTTATAATAGTACTAAAAGGTATACTAAGCTAAGTAGCTAGAGTTATAATAGTAGTATTAGGACTAGCTAGAGCTAGGATAGGAGTATTAAAACTAGTAGAAGCTAGGGTAGGAGTAAAAACCCTATTAGAGATAAGAGCTAGGGAGCTATATACTATCTTAAAAAATAGGGTTAGAGATAGGGGCCTAGTAGGAATAGATACTAGGGGTATATTATAGAGGAGTAGACTACTATTAGTATAGACCTAGACCTTAAAGGCCTAGGCTATATTAATAATAGCTACTAAAGTATTAGCCTTACTTATAGTAGGGGCATAGCTAGTAGTACTAGAGAGTATTATAATATAATAAGTTAATAGTAGAGCTATATAAGGAAACTTTAAAAAAGTAGAGTAAGTAAGATATATAGAGTAAAAGAACTAAAAGAATAATATATTAACTAGTATAACTAATATAGCCCTATATAATAGGTACACTTTTTATTACTTAGAAAGTAATCTAAGTAAGTAGGAAGTATACTTATTATATAGTATATAGATAACTATAAATAATAATAGTAGTAGTAGCTAGGGCCTAATAATAGAGGAGAAGAAGAAGGTAGTATAATAATAGTAAGAATATTACCCTACTAGCTATAAAATATACTACCTCTATAACTAGTATAAGGGGTAGTATATCTATAACTAGTAGAATAGCCTTAATAACTATAAGTAGGAGTAGTAATATTAGTAGTAGTAGTAGTAGTAGTATAAGTAGAGAGGGTATAATCCTAGGAGGTATAATAAGAGGTATAAGTATAAGATATTTTTTATATATAGAGTTAGTAATTATCTAAATTCTAGTAAATATAGTAAGGAAATAAAGAAAAATATATCTAGAAAAGCTCTAAACTAATAAAAATAATAAAAAGATACTATAAGGAGTATTAAATATATAATATAAAGTAAAGAGATATAATAAAAAGAAGAGGAAATAAAGAAAATATATTATCTATTATAGCTACTATAGGAGAACTAGTAAAATAGGGATAAAGAATATAAAATATTATAATCTATATAATAAAAATAAATATAACTTACTCTAAATATAGAGAAATAAGAGTAATAGAATTAGAAGATATAAAATAATAATTAGAAGTAATCTCTATACTAAGAGCTATATATATTTAATTAAATAACTATATAGTTATACTAATATAAATAGATTATAATAGCTTATAATAGGAGAACCTATAACTATAATTACTTATAATAACTAAGGCAAAATAAAATAAAATAAGATAATATAGATAATATAATTATAAAGATAATTAAGGAAGCTAAATAGGAATATATAATAAAAAAGAATAAGATAAAGTACTTATATAATAAAAGATTTCATGCTATTAATAAGAGAAGAGAAGAAGGAGAAGAGAATCTATAAATCTATAAAGAGAAGAAGCTCCTATACTATTAAGTAAGTACTATATAAAGCTATTTAGAATATTTATAATAATAAGATTAAACTACTATATAATAAATATTACTTAAGGGAGTAATATATTAATTAATAATAATATTACTATCTTATACTAATAAATAATGCTAAGTAATAATAATAAAACTATTCTAAATAGACTAATAAGGAGATATAATTTATATAGGTTAGAAGATACTATAATACTATCTCTTACTATAGAGATGCAGTATATAAAGAGGGGAGATAGTTATTAGATATAGTAAACCTATATATAGCTAAACTATAGGGATTATATATGTAGCATGTGACCTATAGAGATATTATTAACTACTAAGGTGTGAGATGCTTGCACCTTAGTAATTAGTTCTACTATAAAGGCATTGCTACTACTATATTACCTACCATTTAATAGGGAGCATTCCATAAGTGCTCTCACACAGGTCTTCTTATCTTAATAAAGAAAATATCTTTTAAGAGAATTAAGATATATATAGAATTCCCTAGAATCCTTATTAGGGTGCTATTAAGTATTACTTAATATAATTATTATATCTATTTTAAATATAGCTATATTCTATAGTATACTCTAGATCTAATTAATAAAGATTTACTATAAATTCTTAGCTTTTTAGTAGTAAGATAGTGGCATATCTTTAATATATTTATACTAATACTATCTATAAATAGAGTCTATATAAGTATATATAGTAATAATTTTATACTAATCTTAAGAATATTTCTTTAGAGCTCTATAAAATAAGAGCTTTAGGTCCTTAATCTATTCTTTATACTTTTATAAATTAGTATAAAGAGTAAATATAGAGAGTTTAGTAAATTTAATTTTAAACTTACTATCTAACTAAGATAAGATACTAAGGTAATACTATAACTATTTTATTTTATTAAATTATTTTTAGAGTACTTTCTCTTTTTCTTTAATTTATTTCTCTTTTAATTTAAGCTTAACTATATATTTATAAACTTACTTATAAATATTATTATTACTTCTCTCTATAGAAGCCTAATCCTATAATAGGGTAGTATTCCCCTATTTAGTAGATTAACCTTATTCTAGAGATATAGAGAGAGCAGAGCTATACTATTCTAATAATATAATATTAGAGATAATAACTTAAAATTTAGAATTAGAAGTTATTATAACTAATACTTAGGTAGTTAAAGAAGAAGGATTAGAAGTTATAAGGATCTACTTATAGGGTAGATAGCCTATTAACTAGGTAAGAATTAGTAATAATATAATAAAGTACTAGTATAATAAAGTATTATATAAGGTAGATTATATTAGAATAAGACTAATCCTTATCTTCTATAATAATATTAGATAAGGGGGCCTCCTTATATAGCTATATAAGGTCTTTAATAATGTTTAGGGTATGATGTATGAGTGATCTATTGATGATGTTATATACATGAATGATCATGCCACCCAGGCAAAAGGTCAGGCCCAGATGTACAGGTACTCTGTTACATATTTATAGCTATAGTAAGAGAGATAAAGATAAAAGTAGATATAAAAATAATAAGTATAACTAAAATAGAAGTGTAGGAGAGTATATAGAAATTTTATATAGTTATAAGAAGGGGGAAGCAGGCGCGTAAATATAGCTATAAACTAAAGAAAGAAGCTAAACTAAAAGAGGTAATTTTAAGACTAAATTATAGCTAATTATTAAGTAATTATTAAGCCAGGACCCACCCTTATTGCCTTATGATAATAGTAGATAATCATACCACCCAGGCAAAAGGCCAGGTCCAGATGTACTCCATTACACTAGTTATAACTAAGGATCTATAGCTACTTAAACATAAGAATGATAGCTAAAAATACCTAGATTCTATTCAGCCTGGCACTGGTCACCAAAATAAAACATACAGTAAAGAAAGTGATATTTATGATGGTATTCAGATGATATTGATTATAGTAGGTTAGATACAAAAGAGAGAGGAAGTTCTTAGGGAGGTAGGCAAAATGGTCATAAGCTCTGACCAGCAGGTGCTGACATAATCACCATTCTGCCCTTCACCCTCAACAGTACCATGGGAGAGAGGGGACGGCGGGACGGCCATTCTCCCTCTTAAGTTCAGCTCCAAAATAGACGGTAGTTGCTCATAATAATACAGTTACAAAGAGCAAATGCTACTACCTAAATCTGAGGCAATCTTCTTCCAGCTGAAACTGCTCCTGTCATCCTCATGGAGCAATTACTCCACTCACTGGCGTATGCAGACGCCTCCAACTCCGAGTCGCACGCCGCAACTTGCAAGTCTCCGAAATTTGGATAGACACTGTGGCGCATACACCATTATTCACGTAATCCAAAACACCATGGGAAGGTGGGAGAGAGGAGTAGTGCATAACTACTGCATAGAGAGGTGCTGTCATACCATTACCATCATTATACTATATCCCTTACACCACTCTCAAGGACAGGGGGCGCAAGACGACCCATCGGATCTCTCTACCAACCTCATAAGGCTTAGGTAGTGGAGTTCCGAAAGAAGATGCTGAGACAATGGTGTATAACAGGCATGAGGCCATTTGACTCCCCTGAGGTAGATGATAACCCCGCCATGCGCAGGGATATAAGTTAAGCAGACTGCCTCCCCATCTGAGATCAGGGCCATCCCATCACACAACTATCGCAACACTTTTGAACTACCTTTAGATTCCTAAACTCTTTCTTGATTTCACCGAATCAATTCAAAATGGCTTGGGGCTGGGGTAAGTCGTTCCTTTTCACTTCAATCTTAAATATGACTCTGGGAAGCCCTCCTGCTAGGATCAAGAATGGGCCCCATTCCCTTCTCACCCTCCATTCCGTTTTTACTCGCCGTGCTCGAAGACTAATGACACGATTATCCAGAGCAATCCGACGAGGCTCAACGTGACGTGTACGGCGAGCGCAAGCACGAGAGCAGCCTGTCTCATGAGCTCATTGCTGGAGCTTCCTCGTTTGCCGGCATGAAGGCTTGGGAGGACCACCAGCGTCGGGAGGGTAAGTATACGAGACTCTGTTTAATGTGTTAGCAAGCACTAATAACGTCTCAAACTGCTAGGCAAGCCCGTCAGTCATGCTTTCGCCAAGGAGGCACTGGCAGGGTTTGTCGGTGCTGAGGTCGATAAACTCATCGAAACAAAGGGACTTGATGAGGCGGATAAGATAGGCGCTCGTCGCCATGCTAAGGAGAATGCCGAACGCATGTACGATGAGCACTACATCGACCGACAGGGTGCTCCAGAGTACGACCCGGGTCGCTACCCACCTCACGAGCGCTTCAACCGCCCTGTCGACCGTTGGTAAACGCGTGCCGTAAGGGATAGTCAGACAACATGTACTTAGCTCAGGACAGTGATGATGGCCATGAATTGAATATCTCTGCATGATGGTTGAAAGTGATCAAGTTGCTTCTCTCACACCTCCATAGATGACGAACATTGATAGTGTCGCTCCATGACGCAACCCGAAAGAAAAACAACAGTGAAAGTACTTGATTGACGCCACCAGTCTTGGCAGAGTTGCGCAGACATCTGTCTGGTATGTAGGAGTCCGCCCAGTCAGGCGATATGCATGAACATCACCTTTATTTAGATAGTTGCACGAGACTCAGAGCCCAACTCTACTCTAGTGTTTTCAGAGTTTACTTTCAACAATGCATTCGCATTTTGTCAGCTTGTGGACTTGAAACTTTGATGAGTTGATCCAAATCGCTTGATGCCATTCCGCAGTGCCTGGACCACATATGACGCAGTCACATGTCTACAGTGATTAAACAAGGGTGCCTCTAATTGGTTGCCGACCTGGTTCCTGAAGCGCAAGACCAACGGATCCAACGGATCAAAACCACGCTGATGAGGACATCCTGGGCATAGATCCATAGAGCCCTCTAGATATCACTTCAATCAAGCAGTGATAATCGAGAGATAGACTTTTTCTTCCGAATAACAAGGTAGTAAATATCGACCAGCCAACCGGATCATCTGAAACTGATGCAAATGCAAGCCGCAGTGGATGCACAAATGAACTCATCGCATGCTGCACGTGCGCCCGTCTAAGGTGATTGACCAACCAGCGTGTGTTTTCTCTATTGTCTGCTTAAAGTGCTGCCAGCCTGCCAGATACTAAGGTAGCACTAGTACCTAGTAGGTAGCTAGACTCAATTGAATGCCCTTGTTCCAGTTTCCTTGTGTGTGAGGAACATTACTCCGTATTTGCCTACCTTATCCGCCTTAGGATCTACTTACTTACTTCTTGGCAGCTTCAAACAGGCCAGAATCTGATGACGATTTTTTTCAACCGGTTTGAAGTTTTCTTGCGATTTTGTCAACCTATTTTCTTTTTTTTTTTTTTTTCCCTCTAGCTCCTCTGATCTTCATTCTTTGTCTCTTGGGCTTTTGCGCACTGCTCGCACTCGTGATTCTGTTCCAATTATTTAGGACATTTCATATGTCACTCCCTTTCCTGGTGTGATGGCTGTTTTCCCCTCCCCGACTAGACAGACTATCCCCGGCAATTGTAATTGAACGAAGCGAAAGCGCGCTGCCCGCAAGTAATATCTCCATATCACTTGCAGCCTACTAGGTGAAGACGAACGCCCTTTTCATCCTTCGGCAGATCCTCCCTAAGCTCCCAATGGGATCCAATCAAGTTTGAACATCCAGGCCCCTGTCTTCATTCCGTCTTTTAATATCATGCGCAATCCTGTCTGCACCCCAGGATGAAGTTCGCCAAGTTCGTGATCCCCTCCATTCCCCCGCACAGCAGGCGGACAGCTAACATACAATTAATCAACAGAGAGTTAGAACAGGAGTTGGTTCCTGAATGGCGTGCTAAATACCTGGATTACAAGGTAGGTTATCTGTGTCATCGATTTCATCTATCAATCACAATGATCTCGTGCTGATACATTCGAACTTTCTGCGAGTAGACGGGCAAGAAAAAAGTCAAAGCTATCTCTCGGGCCATTCAAAAGGCCAATCGAAGTCCTCGGCATCCTTCTCTCAAACGTACAGGTATTGGACCTGGGGATCAGACTATCACACCCTCTGGCACGTTTCGCTCCTCGTCAGGTCAAATCTCAGACAACAGGAGACTCGAAGTTCCCAACTCGTTCCGCAGCCCGTCAATCCCGATCCGGGGCGATGCCCTTGCGACGACGACGTCCAGGTCGACTCCTGGCCAACGCGATGAACGCCAGCCTTTGCGAGTCCCGGGATCGCGATTCTCCGCGGTCATGGGAAGTTATGGCAGCATCATAGCGTCACCTCCACAGCATGGCCTAGCTTCGGATTTGGTCTCTCTAGAGCTCCCTGACCCGGCACTCGATCCAAAGGATGATATGTCCTATTCGCCCCCAAAAGGAGCAATACGTCGAAGTGTACCAAAGACCCCGTCACCTGTGATGTCCCGGCGTGACACCAATCGAAGTTTGTGTCGGGATGCCGCCAGTAAGAGTCCTGCCGCAAAGCACGCGGGGAGCAAGGGAAGCTTGAGAAACAATTTGGCTGGGCCTTCCACTACGAGGACGTCTCAAATCCTCAAGCGTGTCTTCTCGCAGCCAGACTGGGAACAACCGCCCGAGAAACGCGCGCAGACTGACACTCCCTTATCAGAGGTCGAACGACGAGAGGATGAATTTTTTGCGTTTCTGGATGGCGAGTTGGCCAAGATCGAATCTTTCTACCAGATGAAGGAGGATGAAGCCACCCAGCGCTTACAGGTCCTCCGACAACAGCTGCATATCATGCGAGATAGGCGGATACAAGAGATTTTGGGCGTCAAGTCAAAATTCAACAAAGATGAGGAGCATCAGTCGAACGGATTCAGCACATTGAATGCTCTCAACGCCTTTCATCTGAAGGAGACATTGCTGGGGCGTGGTCGCATTGGGAAGAATTCCAAAGCGCTGGCGAAGATGAACCCGCCGGCCGCGATTCAAGCGCAGAATCCTGAGGCGGTTTCGGGTCGTAGAGACTTCATGCGCCGACCAGAGGACTCACAGAACGATGATGTTACTTATCGGGCTGCGAAACGGAAGCTGAAATATGCACTCCAAGAGTTTTATCGTGGACTTGAGCTGTTGAAGGCGTATGCCTACCTTAATCGCACGGCCTTCCGGAAGATCAACAAGAAATATGACAAGCTGGTCAATGCACGCCCTACGATGAGGTACATGTCAGAGAGAGTCAACAAAGCGTGGTTCGTGCAAAGTGAGGTCGTAGAGAACTTGATGGCTGCTACCGAAGACCTATATGCTCGCTATCTCGAGCGTGGGAATCGCAAAATCACTATCTCCAAACTTCGCCATACGATTAACAAGTCGGGCGACTATTCTCCAAACACGTTCCGTGCCGGACTTCTTTCAATGGCCGGTGTCTTGTTCGGCATCCAGTCGTTAATCTACGCTAGTCGGCACCTTGAGCAATCGGACCCTAGTGTACAGGTCCAAACCAGCTATTTACTTCAGGTCAGTGTCGCCTCGGGAGAAGATGGCAATGCTGTCACATATAACTCCATAACTGACTCTAGCAGATATATGGCGGTTACTTTCTTATTGTCTGTCACTTCCTACTCTTCTGCTTCGACTGCATGATCTGGACTAAGACCAAGATAAATTACGTTTTTGTCTTTGAATATGATACGCGGCATGCTCTTGATTGGCGTCAATTGTCCGAGGTACGATCCCTTGCCTCATGTGTCTCAGATTTGATCTAACTCTTGACAGCTACCTTGCTTCTTCATGTTCATGCTAGGCTTGTTTATGTGGCTTAATTTCCTCACCATAAATTCCATGTATGTCTATTGGCCTGTTGTGCTGGTCGGCCTCACAATGATTATCTTGTTCCTGCCTGCCCGTGTGTTATACCACAGAAGTCGAAAATGGTGGGCATATTCGAACGTAAGTGCCCCTGCATTATTTCAAAGAGATTCAGCTGACAATAATAGTGGCGTCTTATGCTTGCTGGTTTATACCCTGTCGAGTTTCGCGATTTCTTCCTCGGCGATATGTATTGCTCGCAAACATACGCTATGGGGGTGAGTTCTATCCAATGCATCTTGAAAGATAGTTTGCTAATGTTTGAAAGAACATCGAGTTATTCTTCTGTCTTTACGCACATCACTGGAACAATGCTCCGCAATGCAATTCATCTCACTCCCGGCTCCTAGGATTCTTCCAGTGCTTACCATCGATTTGGAGAGCATTGCAATGCCTCCGTCGTTACACGGATACTAAGAACGTATTTCCACATCTCGTGAATTTTGGCAAATACATGTTCGGAGTCCTTTATTACACCACGTTGAGCATGTACCGTATCGAGAAGATGACGCGGTTCCAGGCTCCCTTTGTCACTTTTGCCTTGCTCAACGCCGTCTATACCTCGGTTTGGGACTTGATTATGGACTGGAGTTTGGGGAATCCTTATGCCAAACATCCACTGTTGCGCGAAGTTTTGGCATTCCGAAAGGCTTGGGTCTACTACGCCGCGATGGTCGCCGATGTCATCATACGTTTCAACTGGATTTACTATGCTATTTTTGCCAGGGATATGCAACACTCAGCTTTACTGAGTTTTATGGTCGCCCTGTCTGAGATCTTTCGAAGGGGCATCTGGACGATATTCCGTGTGGAAAATGAACACTGTACCAATGTGCTTCTTTTCCGAGCTTCAAGGGATGTCCCTTTGCCTTACGAAGTGGCTTCTCCCGAGGTCGAAGTAGATCGTCCGGGAGAGGATCTGCAGCTTCAGGACCAACACACGACCACACCTCTGTCCGCTCCTGCAGACATTGAACAGGGAACGCCACTTACACCAGGGCTGGCTAGTCGTCCGCGTGGCCTTTCTCGCGTTGGTTCGCTCATGGCAGCTGCTCATGCTCAAGACTTCGAGCGGAGGAAGCGTCCAGACCAACTGCCTGGGGCTTCTGCAACCCACGGCCCGATAACTACCGACGACACAAGTGACGAAGAGGAAGATGATCCGGTTGACCCTAGACAAGATACCGACACAGATGAAGCTGGGTCGGAACGCTTGTCGGATGCAAACGCTCGAAGAACACCCAAGTAATGGACTATTGGGAGAGTTCTATGAACCGATTTCTTGCACATATTTGGCGTCTTAACGGGAGCATTTTGATTAATGACTTACTGATTTGTTTATGCCATGATTTACGACTATAGAAGATAGATAATACAATCACTGACAATACGAGTACGATGGCCTTCTTTTGTAATTCTTCGTTTCTTTCATGTTCGACGACTTGTTCGACTTCGTTCTATGCTGCGGCGGCACCACGTGATGGAAGACGTCACATGCTCTGGAAGCTCCCCCCAGCCGCATCATATCGAGCCTATCTGTCGCCTTGCCATCATCGTCCATTAGAGGACTCATCGTTTTCAGCCATCTTTCTGCACACAGAGAATCCTTCAGCCTCGAAACTGCAGCAAAATGGCTGCCAACGCCAGATACGAACCAGCTCCTCAAAGGGACTCCTTCGAGGACCAACCTTACCCTCAGGCCCCGCCCTCTTATCAGGCAACCGCGAGCCATGATGCGCCTCGCAGTGAGGACGACAATGTCCCCGACGACTTCAAGGTACGCGCAACGCAACCCGAACTCATCGATAGATGACAATACTGATTGTAATCCATAGTTTGGCGGCACCGTTGCGGAGGGCACCCTGCCCATCCGTATGCAGTTCATCCGCAAGGTCTACGCGATCCTGTAAGCAGCTCCCCTCGCAAGCTATACATACAGCGCCTGGCAACTAACAATAATCTCCGCGATCAGGACCATCCAGCTCCTCCTCACAACAATCATGAGTTCGATCTCTTTCTTCAGCAACAGCTACCGCCTCTGGATCCAGTCCAACTTCTGGCTCATGATGGTCTCCGTCTTCGGCGCCCTCGGCTTCATGCTCGTCACTTACTGGAAGCGCAAAAGCTACCCCGCCAACCTCCTCTTCCTCTCCGGCTTCACCCTGCTAGAAGCCTACTCCATCAGCGTCGTGACCTCCTTCTATGACGCCCGCATCGTCATCCAAGCGCTCATCCTCACCCTGGGCATCTTCGTCGCGCTCACCCTGTTCGCCTGCCAGACCAAATACGACTTCACGAACTGGATGCCCTACCTCTTCGGGGCCCTGTGGTTCCTGATTCTCTTCGGGTTCATGGCGGCGTTCTTCCCGCGCAATAGCACCGCCGAGCTGATCTACGGTGGTCTGGCGGCATTGGTCTTCTCGGCTTATATTCTCGTTGATACTCAGCTGGTTATGCGCCATTACCATGTTGAGGAGGAGATTGCCGCTGCGATCTCGCTTTACCTGGACATCCTGAACCTGTTCCTGGCGATTCTGCGGATTTTGAACAACCAGAATAGTCAGTAAGTAATTTCGATATGGATACGCGGTGGCCACCGGTCGAATTTAAAGATGGTCAAAGCACACTCTATCCTCAATCTCGCCAGCGATCTAGCAATAACGAATTCAAGATGACAGCACTATGGCGCTTTAATCTGCAACGTTCCAAGGCTAACTACCAACCCTCAACTATTTTTACACTCGCTCCCCTCGACCATGATTTATCCCGTATTCTATTAATGAGCGTTCCCCCTTGCACTCTGCTTTCCTGCTCCTTTGCTACAGTCGGGGCTTTAATGATCGAATCTCTATCATAACAGGAACCGGGCAATTTTTACTTCTCTGACCAGTACCATCGAGAATAGTAGCTTATATTCAGAATATCAAGCAATGATTTGTGAACAGATATGTGGGATGTAGGCCTACCACTCAGCAAGTAGTCCAAATAAATTGCCATCATACTATCAAAGCAAACGCCATTCGCCTGATCAAGAAAAGGGTTTGATTTCACGACTCAAAGGAATGAACCCGATATCTATCAGAGTAGAAGTTAAACATAGTAGTAAGATAAGGACCTTTAACGGAAAATGTAAACGTATCAGCTAGGCCGATCCAAACTGACCTTCCAACGCCTATGGATGGTATCGCCGCGACAAAGTTTCAAGCAAGTAAATAGGTAGTAAATAAGTAGATAATATAGAAAGGAAGGGGTTACAGGCCAAGTCACACTATGAAAGGACGGAAGGTTGTCCAAACACGCCCGCTGCGAGAGAATGATGAAGTCAAAAGTTGGAGAAAAAGTAAAGGAATGATTCGAACCAAGTTTATCATAACAGGGAGACGATGACAGGCGCCCATTTTTTATCATAGTGACATGGCAATTTCAGTGCGAAGCGATGAAGAATGTATTCACAATCAAACAAACGATCATGACAAGGACGCCGTATACCACGAGCGCTAAACTCAGCTTTCGCAGCAAGCCTCGGCGCCAGTGTCGGTTGGTGAGTCGGAGAATTGCGCTGTCGGTAAGTGGTAGGTTCTGGCCGCCCTCGATATCGTTTTCGTCGGCATTGTCGTCGTCGGAGAGAATGTTCTCAACTGCTTCGTCATCTTCTTTCATGAGTCGCTGATGGGTTGGCGAGTCAGGAGACGAAATTTTATAGTAGAAAAGGCCCGGAAGGATGAAGCTGATGCTAGTACTTCCGGTGCTACCAACGTACGCCAATACCGCTTCAAGCGAGGAGACGGTCATCGCCACGATATAGCTTAGAATAAGAATAGTCGTCGTAATGATCGAGAACCGCAGATCACTCATGGGCTCGGGAGCTCGGTGGCCCCTTGGCCCGAGCAGAGGGTGACGGTGAGGCGAGCTCTCGCTTCCAGCAGCAGGCTTAGGTCTCCAGCGAAGCACTGCGTCAATAGACGCTCGACACGGGTGGCATTGAAGCGGGTATGAAAACATAACAAGCATGACGATAGCGGCACGTCCAATGGTCGCCCAGACACCTGGTGGGTACATGCTCACAATGTTACCCCCGACGTTGTCTCCGAAAGAGAGATAGCCTGTGATAGCCACGAGAATGTAGGTGGCTGCGGAGCTTCCGATACTGGCTAGAACAACGCCGGTCACCCGGAAGTGACTGTTGTTGCTAATTTCGTTCAATATAGAGAACATCTGCTTCCAGCGTCAGCATGATATGTCAGGAGTCAAAATGTCGCGCAGGCGGCCTACATTCTGATGACACGTGAACGCAAAGACGATGACCGGAAGACTACTGAGAGCTGGGATGGGACCAGCCCAATGAATCACACGGACAGGGCCCCGATCGTCCATTGTGTCTCCCTTTACAAAATGATAGACAACCAGTATGACCAAGTAGCCCATTGACACCAGAGCGGCGATACTCGTATACTTCAGTGAGTCCAGACGTCGGAGATAAGAGAGAGGAATGACAATCAACCTGAGATGAGTCGTCAGCACGGGTCCAGCTCAATTTTTGAGAGTTGCTGGACAACGAACATGAAAGCAGTAACCCAGAAATGCCGGTCCACCAAGAAGTCATATGCTGGAGTGCTACCAACGAAGCCCTGTACCACACCTGGCATCAAGTCACCAATGATGATGAGGTAACTGACCCCAACTCCAAAACATTTGATCGCGATAGCAGCGTCGAAAACAACGGCCGCATTGGGATATGTGAGCTGCGATAGGGCGAAGAAAGACGACCTGCCTCGATCGAGGTACTGTGCGCATCGAGCCTGAAGGTAAAGACCGAGTCCAGCGGTGATTCCGGACCAAAGAATGACGCAGATACCGAGAACGATTCCCATTCGAGAGATGGCGAGCGGCATCGCCAGAACGCCGGCACCGATGACTGTTGAGTCACGATTATATCAGCTCTGAGAATATATGGAGCTGATGTCACAATCAGTATAACTCACTCGTATTGACAAGGTTGATCACGCAGCTGATCCAACTGGCATCACCTTGAAACCCGGACGCTCGTTTTCCCCGTGCTCCACGTCTAAGCATGATTGCCACTTGATTAGCAAGAGATTCGCGTAACATATAGAGCGGTATCAGATTAACAATACCGTCGCGATGAATTCCGGAGTCCATCGCCGGGGCCGACCCCGACTACAGCATCCTCTCCCATCATCTGTGGTGAGGTGGCGGATGATTCTCTAACTGATAAGGGTAGTGGGCACGAGGGCTGTTCCGAAAGTTGTTATCACCAAATGAAGGTGCGATGGGGGTTGTCCAACATAACACCAACTCAGGCCAGCAGAGAGGAAATAGAAGTCCCAAGGGAAAAGTAAACGAGTGAAAGATCTGAAAGCAAGAAGTTCAACTTGAAGGGGCTACATCGGGGAGGCCGGGGATGATGACTGGAGATGAGATGGTGCGAGGCCCAGCCAGACTTGCGACAAAAAGCGGAGGACAATTCCGACCCATCTGGGTTTAGCGTGGCTGACTTATCATCCGCTTATCTCACGGTTATCTACTCCGCGGATCTACACAGCATCTCCATACCGTATATTGTCAACTATCAAAGTGTTTGTCATATTCCCCACTGAAGCCATTATGAAATAAAGCTAGAGCTTTACCTTTGACGCTCCCCATCCTTCCCCCGAAAGCAGATCATATACCTCATCCTCTACCTTGTTCATATCCGACACAGTGTTTCCCGGTCGTCCTCCTGGTCCAGGGTCATTGAATGGACTGACAGCGCGAACGCTCTTGGAGACTTCTAAGATGGTCCCCCCTTGCACGGGGAATTGAGTGCCTTGGCCTGATCTGTCGCCAATAACCTCGCTGACAGTGTCCTGCTGAACGAGAGCCAGCATCACTGCAGCCACCTCTTCTGGAGTTACCCATTCGTCGGCTTTATCGTCGACCATCTTCAGCTTTTCTGGATGATCCGTCCACAGAGGTGTTTTGATAACCCCCGGTGCAACAGCAGTCACACGGATGCCAAATTTGCTGTCAAGCTTGGCCAACGATCTCACCAGGCCATTGATGGCATGTTTCGTAGCTACATATATTGGCGCGGCCAGTGTTGGGCTCTGCCCCGCGATACTGGAAATATGGATGATATGCTTCGGTCTTTTGCTACTTTGATTGCGCAGAAAGTGAGATATAGCCAACTGAGTCGTGCGGATCGGATGTGTCAGGTTGATGTCCAGCAACGCGTATCGACCTCCATCTCGTGGATCACGGCTTTCTGGAGTCCCGGGAGGTCGCCAGAAATTGGACCAGTGCTGCAAGCCATCAACAAAGGGCTCCAAAATATAAATCATGAACCTGATAACTTGTTCGCATCAGGTAAGACCAGGCCTGCACGACATACCGGTTCGTAGATCCCAGCACCTGGACATACAATGTCGACATCACCAAACTCTTTCACCGCAACCTCAAACATTCTCTCTAGCTGCTCCCAGTCGACGACATCTGTTTTCTGGAAGACGGCTCGATTGGGTGTATTTGACTGACCAGAGTAATTGCTAACCACCACCTGCGCCTCAGGTCGAAGGGCCAAGTCTGCGATTAGGACGTTGCACCCATTCTCAAGCAGGAGTTTGGCGAAACATAAGTTGATGCCTATCAGGGGTTTAGCCATACATACATGTAGCGAGGGTCTGAGATGGCTGAAATGTCTTACGTACCTGAACTTGCACCTGTTACAATGGCAGATTTTCCTTTGACGGAAAAAGCCATGTTGTTGAAGGCTCAGGATGGAGTTTGGTTGAGGAGAGGACTGTCTTCCCAAGGTTGACAGGCCCAGGCTTAAATGTCATAGCAATCCAAGCCCCCCATCGAAGCATCCTGCTGGTTTCTCGTCGTCGTACCACCTTGAATGGGGTATTGAGGGGATGCGCGGGGTTGAATTGGCCCGAGGGTGACTGCTCCAACCCGGAAGGATGCCGACTTGAATCCAGGTAATGATGCTCTACTTCTACAAGAAGATTACTTTAGATCCAAGTTTGCGGCATGACTATCCGTTTCTTCTATGGCATATTTAGATGTAGATCGTATCCATTTGCCTTGAGTTGAAAGCCGACGAGCATGTTCTGATGATCATGTCGCTTTGCCCATACTCCGAACTCAGAGCGGGTACTTGCCTCATTAGGAAAGCGTGCCGCCTGCCATTTACGGTACCCCGCTCAGTTCTCCACCAATGTATACTGTCATACCGATGGCAATAATGTGTATATAAATCAGGGAAAGACCTCGAGTTGAAATATGGAATACGGACCAACGTTCTACTTACGAGCAAGCATTTCATCACTATGTCGGCGTCCAAACTTTTCTCTAGAGCAGCCGTTCGTGCTGCCTCTACGTCAACATCAACATCACATTTGACCAAGACCGCCGGGGACATTTCGAGTGTGTTTCCAAGCTTGCGACCTGACTACAAACCTGAACCGCTGCCTCCACGGTTCCAGGAACTGAAACAGAGGCTGTTCGAGAAAAACGAGAAGGCTCTGGTGCAAAGCTGGAAGAGACTGCTTGAAAGCCTAGAGAAAGAGGTGCATGAGATCAAGGCCAAGGGCAGCGATGTATATCATTCCGCAACTCATTGCCATTATTTTGACTAGGATGCTGACCGTTGGCAGATTATACCATCGGTACAATATGCAGATATTGTGTCCGGCAGAGTCTCGGATAAACTCCTTGCTGAGATATGGCACCGCGGATCTGTCGTGATCAGGAATGTGATCCCTCGAAAAGAAGCTCGAGGTTGGAAAGACAGGATTGAAGAGTATGTCGCTGCCAACAAGGAGCGAGTCAAGGCCTTTCCGCCTGACTCACCGGCAGTGTTTGAGCTGTACTGGACTCCTTCGCAGGCCGAGGCTCGAGCGCATCCCAACATGCTCGAGACTCAGCGTTTCTTGCAGCGTCTCTGGCATTCATCTGACCCGGCGACTCGGATATCCACCAGATATCCTCTCACATATGCGGACCGCCTCCGTATCAGACAGCCGGGAGATGGCAAATTCGCGCTTGGTCCCCACGTGGATGGAGGTTCACTCGAGCGTTGGGAGGATCCAGAGTATGCCCGGGTCTACACCAAGATCTTGGAAGGCAAATGGGAAGAATACGACCCTTGGGACGCGAAGCATCGCGTTTCCGCTAACATGGATCTGTACAATGGAGCGGGAGCATGTTCTATGCTGAGATTCTTCCAGGGCTGGCTTTCAATGTCTAAGACCGCGCCTAGAGAAGGCTCGCTGCATGTTTGCCCTATGCTCGTTCAGAGCACAGCCTATACCATTCTGCGTCCATTTTTCGATGCGAAGACATTGCAGCCCAACCTGGACGCCACCTTTCCGGGCTCCGTGCCAGGTGCTTGCCAAGAATACAATCCAGCTACCCATCCTCACCTTGAGCTGGACACCACCATGGTTTCGGTCCCAGAGGTCGAACCAGGCGATTATGTCGCCTGGCACTGCGACTCGTTGCATTCCGTGGACAAGGAACATAAAGGCAAGGGTGACTCCAGTGTCCTCTATATTCCTGCCACTCCAATGTGCGAGATGAATGTGGATTATCTCCTCAAGCAGCGGAACGCGGCTCTTGCCTATTCACCACCTTGGGATTTTCCCGGCGCTGGAGGTCCGGGTGAGGCAGGTTTTAAGGGTGCATTGAACTGGTCTTCTGTCAACCCCGATGGCCTGCAAGCCATGGGTATGGGCACAAAGCCTTGGGAAGTAACCAATGACATGACTGAGGGAGAGAAGAAAGTTGTTGAAGCAGCAAACAAGGCGTGCTTTGGCCAAGCTTAAGGGGTTACTTCCAAACTTTCATGTGACTTATCAGTCTACCTGTATATAGTGTGTCAATATCTCATTCTTCATTGCCATTGTTGTAGGATAAATAGTCTGTAGCATAAGATAGTTAAGAGAGGCTTAGTCTGGAGCTCACCTTAGCTCAGCGCTCATCACCGCCCGCACCACCAATCAACAGCGGCATCATCATCTCCGCCATCAGATACCTTAACCTGTTGACCACCAACTCCTTACTATCCAGCAGCCCACCTTACACCTCCAATGACCCCTTTGGAGCTGAGGTTATAAAAATGTGGCTACGGGTGGCACTCCTGCTGCTCACCTCATGTGTTCCCTCGACGGTGGCCATTTATCCTGATGAGGTCAATCATATCGATTTCCACCATGCGCTCCTGGGCACTCCCTCATCACACTCGACTTTCTTCCTCAAGCCTTCCTCCTCCTCTAATGCCTCCCTGCTCTATACCCTCTCGCAGAAACTACTTCTCGGTGCAGTGAACCCAAGAGATGGCTCACTGGTTTGGAGACAGAACGTCTCGCGATCATCGCTCTCGAAGGACGATGGCCAGTTACAGTCGTTCCTGTGTGCTTCCGACGGATCGAATGCGATGGTCAGCGCAGTGGGCGATTATATCTCTTCATGGAGTGCTTTGGACGGAAAATTGGTTTGGGAGAATTGGTTCGCTGGTGAGCCTGTGGTCGACCTCGACCTCTTGGAGCTCGAAGATGCCGGCGCGACTTCATCGGCTCGAGATGCGATCGCACTGTACGGTGAGAAGAGAGGTGTCCTCCGGAGGCTCGATGCCGAATCCGGGGATGTGAAGTGGGAGTTCAAGGATGATAGGTAAGATGAATCACCCTGTGAAATGCGTTGTCGTTGCTAATGCCTTTCTCTGTCTCGTTGATTCAGTGGCGACACTCCCCTCCAAATATCATCCTCCGCAACCGAAGTTTTCTACATCTCTCTACAGTCGGGCCTGCTCAAGGGCTACAGGATCAAAGTCACTTCACTGGATCCCCTCACCGGCCGACAGACTCAGCAGCTCATTTTGAACACGGAGAGTGACGTGTCTGGACCGGAGTCGATTCTCTTCGTCGGCGCCAACACCGCTTCTCCAGTGATCATTTGGACGGACAAGGCACAGAAAGCTTTGAAGGTCAACCAGATTGGTCTGAAGCAAGTCAATACACTCAACATTGACAACACGAGCGGCGAGGAAATCAGGTCGATTGAAGTCCATACCCCAAAGAAACTTAACTCGTTGCCGCATTTCCTTGTCCACTATGAAACGGACTCCAGCTCCTGGGCGGAAGTGTATCACATTGATCTGACCTCGGCGACTGTTTCCAAAGCGTATAGTCTTCCTCGTATGCAAGAGAAATCTGCCTTTGCGACCAGTAACGTTGACGCCAATGTCTACTTCACCCGCGTCACTCAGTCGGAGGCCGTTGTTGTCTCATCTGCCTCTCATGGAGTCCTGGGCAGATGGCCGCTGCAGGCGCCTACGACTGAGCACGCTCAACATGCTGTGTCAGAAGTAGTCGCCAAGGGGGACGCCGTCGCCGTTCGGTCCGCAACAGTCTTGTCGTCGGGTGACTGGCAACTCATTCGGAACGGCCAGAGTGAGTGGACGAGATACGAGGCACTGAATGGAGCGGTTGCCGCTTCCTGGGCTGAGGAAGAATACCAGGAAGAGCTCGCTCATGAATTGGAAGTTGAGGGGCATGAGAGCTTATACAAGGCCTATGTCCATCGTGTCAAGCGCCACGCCAAAGACTTGCAACACCTTCCAGAGTGGCTGAAGGAATTACCTAAGCGTATTCTGACTAGTATTCTCAGCGACGAAGTGTCGAGCCTTGACGGTTTTGGACTCAGCAAAGTTGTCGTTGTAGCTACTGAGAATGGACGAGTGTATGGCATCGACACGGGAAATCACGGCGCTGTCTCTTGGAGTGTCAAGGCTGCTGAATCAGACAGCTGGAGCGTGAAGGCCATCCTCACTGAACCAGGCTACGCCACTGTGTACGTCGACGATGGTAGCTCAGTGAGCCTGAACACGACGTCTGGGGCTATTATCAAGCGTACCCCTGCCTCAGGCAAGATCGCTTCTATCGCTGTTATTAATGATGCTTCAGACCTTATCACCATTGGCGTCAAGGAGGATGGTGTGCCAGTGGAGCCTTTGGATAAATCTGGCATTTTCGTGACTCTCAGCGTCGATGGCCGTGTCTTGGGATGGAGTGCCGCCGACAACAAATCGCCTGTCTGGGAATTCCTGCCTGCTCAGGGCCAAAGGATCATTCGCGCTATTGCACGCCCCGCTCACGACCCTGTTGCCTCTATCGGCAAAGTTCTGGGCGACCGGTCGGTTCTTTACAAGTACCTGAACCCGAACCTGGCTCTGATCACGGCTGTGGGTGAAGACACGGCCACCTTCTACCTGCTGGACGCCATTTCCGGGAAGATTCTTCACAGCAGCACTCAGAAGGGCGTTGATACCAGTCAGCCTATTGCTTCCGCCATCTCCGAGAATTGGTTCGTTTACTCCTTCTATGGCGATCCGGCAACACCGTCAGACGCCAAGGGTTATCAGCTGGTGGTTTCGGAGCTCTACGAGTCGCCACTCCCCAACGACCGAGGCCCGTTGGGCTCTGCCTCGAACTACTCCAGTATCCACGGCACTGACATCCTGCCCCTGCCTCACGTGATTTCTCAATCCTTCATCATCCCCGAACCCATCTCGCACATGGCCGTCACGCAGACCCGTCAAGGTATTACAACCCGCCAAATTCTCTGCACACTCCCAGCTTCGAACTCCATCGTCGGCATTCCTCATCCGGTGTTAGACCCCCGACGCCCTGTCGGAGGGGACCCAACCTCTACCGAGGCCGAAGAGGGTCTGTTCAAGTACAGCCCCGTCCTCGAGTTCGACGGGAAGTGGTACCTCACACACAACCGCGAGGTTGCAGGCATCAAGGCCGTCCTCTCCAGCCCGACTTTGCTCGAGAGTACAAGCTTGATCTTCGCGTTTGGAGGGGACGTCTTTGGCACACGAGCCACTCCCAGCCAGGCATTTGATGTCCTCGGCAAGGGGTTCTCCAAGTTGCAGCTCATCATGACAGTTCTGGCATTGGGCGTAGGTGTGATTATCTTGGCTCCAATGGTACGTTTCCGTGTCCTCCCACGCTTTCCCGTGTGTATACCGCATATTACTCAAATACTGACCAAACTACAGGTGCGAAGAACGCAGACCAATCTGCTGTGGAAGGCGACCTAGAGAAGATGGGAGAAACAAGCTGTATAACTTCTCTTCATGATTGTGTTTATTGCACTCTGTTCACCTAATCTACCTGATGAGACTTAGAGAATTAAATGATGCAAGTACTCTGGATAGACAAAACGGATTCGCAAGATGATCCCGCTAATCGATTGACGATGTTGATTTCGATTTTTGATGTTGCGTCGGCCGCCGCCGATAGCAAACACTAAGTAATGTATGCAAGATGCCGAATGGACATCTGCAATATGCGACTGAACAAAGAATAAATGCAATCGTTTTTCTATGGCACGCCCCGTTCAACGTGATCGGTCTATGTAATCGCCCATTGACGCCTGATGTATGTAGATTAAGCGACTGATCCTGACCTGGACCAGTAAATGGAAAACCGAAAGGGAATTTCTGTTTATGGTATTAAGCAGATACCGTCTGAGCATCCCCGTTAGCAAGCTTCTCCGCGGCAACGTTCGCCAACGCCACCTTTTCATTCTCCGACTGAACGTCGGATTGCTCCGCTGATGATGCTGCTGCTGGCTCTAAGCTCGTAGGAGCCATCTTGGCCTCCAATTCTGTGTCCGGCGTATTCGTGTTCTCTTGGTCCTTGGCAGGCATAGGCACGGGGACGGTCCTCTGTCTGCTCTTGCCGTTGACCTTGCCCAGGATTTCGACGTGGTCGCCCTTGAAAAGAACGGGTCCCTTGGTGAAAGAGGGCTTGGTCTCGCCTTCGGCAGGAGGGATTTCCAGCGCGCCGACTAGTTCACGTGCGGGCTCGTCGAGGTTCGGCATATCGCCCCACTGCCAGTCGAGTTCGCCGCCATATTGCTTGGGGATGCTGGAGGGGTCCATGAAGGAGGTGAGGGTAGGTTTTACCTCTGCGGCGGATAGAATGAAGATCTTGGAGGTGGTGACCGGGTCGAACCAGCGCTTGATCCAGCCCCAGACGGTGGGGAAGAAGGCGGGGGCGCCGATAATCTTACAGGTAGATGTTAGACAGCCGAGTCAATAGGTGGTGGAAGGAAGGAAGGGGAACACGTACGAAGATCCGGTCCAGAGTTTCCGGGTAATGCGCTGTAGCTAGCACGCTCGCATCCTGCATGTGCCCCTTCAGGTTCCAAAACTGCTTCAGCCCAACTCCGCTGACATCGACGATGTTCGTTGACGAGACGATCGGCGTCTCGGGGTGAGGCCGCGGCAGCTGAGAGCAAAGGGGCATGACGAAGCGGAGGAGGTTCTCGTAGAGGGCGAAAAGACGCAGCAGACGCTGCGGCACGGTCGAGGACTGGTGCGTCTCTGCCGTCGAGGCGGGCTCAGTCATCGTGGAATTATAAGCAGCCATGTTCTTGCTGTTCAGATGCTTGATCTCGAACACATAAATGGGAATACCGCGCTTGTCCCGACGACCCGTCCACTGCGGATACTATATCCATACCGCGAACCAGGGTCAGCAAATTGTTCATCCACGGGCTCATTAAGCAGAGAGCATATAGCTTCCCCAGACTCACCATCTGTCGCGCAGCATCGTACGAGTCCACGTCAATGTTCGCATATAGCTCCTCGATGGCATTCTCCCGGCGCCAATCCTCTGTGTCTTTGAACTGGCCCCAAGCGCCATTCACATCGAACTTGCGCGCGCGCAGAAACCGCCTGCTCGTGATCATATTACACCATTCAGCATGCTATTCACCCACAAAATCCAACCCTAGAATCAACAAGAATGTGAACAGGGGGAGAACGTACAGCATCGTCGCATCATCGTGACTGGCCTTTCCACCCTCACCCTGCCCCTCAGGCTTATAGTACCCATTCCGCTCACACAGCGCTTTGAACTCCTTCAGCTTCTCCTCCTGGTCCGGCGTGAGGTGTTTCAAGTGGCCAACGAGCCATGCCGTGCCCGCCGCCTGCGAAGCCGACGCAGCCGGGTCATTCTCGCCGTATTCGGCCGGTTGTATCGAGGAGGCATCGCTCTCCGCCTGGGTACGCCACAAAGGCATTCTGAAAGTCGGTGCCTGATTCCGCGCTGCGTAGGAGACTCCACTCGGTTTCTCTTTTTCTTTTACCCCAAACTGATTAGATAAGATGCGCGATATAAGAAAGCGAAAGCAAGGGTCGCGGGGTGATTTGGCGCTGACAAGTAAACAGCGCTTCCGTTCGTCTTACGCCCCTCCGCGGCAAGCCCGGATGTCCTAAGAAAGGCGATGTTGTCGGATCGGCTTGTCCACACTGCGTCGGCAGTTTAAATACAGTAGAATTCCTGTGGTGCACCGATATTCACTGCGCAAATCCAGCTGCGAAAAGTGATGCGGTTAAGAACCGAGGACAGATCTTTTGCCCTACTGGAAGTCGTCGGAAAGAAGTTGTTTGTTGCTCTGCATAAATCGCGATTATGTCAGCATAAAACGACCAATCCGATTATGCAAGTCAATGGATCATCGCAGCGAACAATATGAAGAACACTACGAATTTGATCGACAAGCAGATCGACAAGCGTGAAGCCTAGTGGATGAATGATTGTATCAAATGCCTCTTTTTTGGTTATTCTTATTAAAACCTTTCCAGGGACATCCTATGCTGTACGCTAAGGGATATCATCAAGAAATACAGGAGAATATGACTGGCCAAAAGCAGAACGGCCAATTTTTTCAAAGGCATGGATGCATTTTACCTTGCCCGTAAATGTACAATCGATCCATTCGTCCAAATCCCAAGCTTCAAAGCCATTCCCCTTGACGGTGCCTATCACTTAGTCCTCAGTGAGGTCTCCATACTCCCACATACCGCGTCTCTCCCGCTTAGCCTCGTCCTCGACGCTGCGCAGGTTAGATAGAGTCTCGCTGGCAGCACGCTCCCAGGCCTTCAACTTCCGAGGAACCATGGCCAGACCCTCACGGACAATTTCGGCGTTGATGCTCTGGTCCAGGTTCTTCGATACGGAAGGATCCAACAAGGTAACGTGCATCGTTCCGTCAGAAGCGACGTAGTCGATATTGGCGACCAATGTCCGACCATATGTCAATTCCTCAAGATAGCTGACGGCATCCTGGAGGTAATCGGCGGAGACGGGAAACTGCACGAAGGAGAGCACAGCGTCTGAAGCTTGAGCGCGGAGCTTCTGGATGGAGAACTGGGGCTGGCTCAGAGGTCGGAGGCGGGACCATGGGAGGATCTCAGAGTTACCATAGTCGATGTATACAACCTCTGCCTGCTGCTTTTCACGGTCGTTGCGACGCACCCTGGCACGGTACCAGTCGCCATCCTCAGTAAACTTGGCAGCCACATAATCACCGGCCTTGGGTGGACCAGGGAGCGGAGTGTCGTTGGCCTTGTTCAAATGGAAAGAACGGAAGGCGCTCATCAGCTCCGTCAGGGCAGAAGTGCCTGCGCCAATCTGCTGGATCTTGATCTTTCCGGATGCGGGGTCGACATAGGTGACCATCACGTCCCGGTAGTCCTTACGACGCTCGGTAGCCTCACCTTCCACGCCGTTGCTACCATTGGCAGGTTCCTCTTCAGCTTCCTCGGCCTCCTTGCTTGGATCCCAGTCGTGCCACAGACCCTTCCGGGACTCCTTGGCCTTCTGCTCAGCTGCAAAGTACTCGGTAGCGTGACCGGACTGCTCTGCGGAGTAGGCATGAACCGTGGCCAGACCCTCCTCCAGAAGGACCTTGGCAAAGTCTTCCTTGTTGACGTACAGAGTGCCAATGAAGCCACCGACCTTGTCAATGGTCTCAACGTCAATCTCGACATCGCGTTGCATGCACCGCTTGTTCGCCAAGTCATGAGCTTCCTGGCCAAACGGTTCACCTGGTTCACCAGGATTGCGAGCTGAGCGGGGCGCACGAATACCGGACAAGACCAACGTCAATTTGGCATTCTCTCGGGGCACAAGAACGGTAAAACGAGATCCTGACTTGACGAAGTCCACAATGGCGGGGACACGCTTCTGACGTTGCAGAATCGAAACTTCCATCTTGGCCTTCTGCAAGCTCTCGGAGTAGTCCTGGTACTGCTTGGGCTTAGGCGGCTTGGGAGACCACATTCCCTTTCCGTCCTTCTGAGCTTCCGCCTCGGCGATAAGCAGGGAATCATAGTCAGGGGAGCGATCCTCGTCGTCCTGGCGGTGACGAATGACCGAAGCATAGCCAGCCTCCACAAGCGCGAGAGCGATGTTTGTGTTGCCCTGAATCACGGTTGCGACGTCCCTCTCCTCGTAACCCTCAGTCGCAGGCTTCTTGCCGTTGATTGTGACCTTGACGTGTTTGCCAATGAGCCTCTTACGCACGAACTCCTTGGCATCCGCCTGGAAAGGTGCCTGCTTAGGATCGGACGGCTTGGGCTGTCTAACACTGCTCAGACTGATCTTCTTCTCCTCACCGGCCTTGTTGCGGAGGATCAGAGTGTCTGCGTTCAGCACTCGGCCGACAATGTAATCCTGATCGGCGGCCCCGCCAGCAGGACCTTTCGCGGCCACAAGTCCAGCGAACATGCCTTTCCTGTTATCCTTAGCCTCCTTCTCTGCGCGCCGGAAAGCTGCCATTTCAGCTCCGAGCAACGTTGAGTGGTGATCGAAGCAGCGGGCAAGACCGGCTTCCAGGAGGAACTTGGCGATATTGCCATTGGGGTGGAGGACAGTGGCGATCAGTTGTCCCTGGGGAGTGACGCCGAGAAGGGACACCTGGACCTTGCGCTGCAGAAGCCGCGCCTCAACGAACTGATATGCCTCGTCCCCGAAGGGTTCACCCGGTTGCTCCTTGCCCTCAGCATTGACCCGTTTCGCGGCCGGGGCCCGAGCACCCGCAACAGCAACCACCGTCTGCAAATGTTCCTCGGGCGACAAAAGCAGGCGCAATACTAGCCTGTCACCGTTCAAAACTCTCTCGACAATGGCCTCGAGGTGCTTGTCCTTCCACTCATCAACCAGAGCTTTTGCGTCGTCGACCTCGTAGCTAGTCTCTGCACGGCCCTTATCCGCCCCGGCCCACATTCCCTTGCCTTCGGTACGGGCGTGGTCCTCCAGAGCGCGGAGTCGCTCAAGATATGCGAGTGTCTCTTCGGATTCGTCGCTGCGTTTGCCGGCCTCGTCACGGACGCGGGTCCATCCTTCTTGCACACTGATATCGGGCAGGGAGGCATCAAAGCCAGGGAGCTTGATTGTGCCATAGTCACGCTTGGCGCCGGTAGGAATTGTGTAGAGGACCTGGAACTGGATTACTTTACCCACGAGGACCTCGCGGAGGAATTCCCGGGAGTGGAAGCCGTATGGCTAGATATGAGTGAGCGACAATTCGGAATAGCAGTTCAATCAAAGAGCAAGGCATTTCTGAACGGCAATGTGTAGAATGAAATGTGCCAATTGGGTTTGCTGGTGCTGGAATGGGCGGAAGTAGAGGCCACCTATCCAGAGACCAGAAGACTGGGATTTCAAAGCAACAAAGCGACGTAGAGCAATTGAACGGCAGAAATTCAGAGACTCACCTCATCGCCTTCTCTCCTCAGTCTAGGAGCTGAGACATATGCAAGACTAAGGATGCGTTCCTGTCCAGGGTTCGTGACATGGGACAGGACAACAGTGTCGCCCGACAGGACAGATTTCACGCGGGCTTCCAGAGGCATGCTGAGGAAGCCACAGAAGACTTGGGAGTATAAGGGATTGGCGGGGAAGAGGGGGGAAAGATTGTTGCAGCAACAGTCAGTTGTTTCAAGAATTTTGAATGAAAATGATTAGAAGTAAGAAAAAGCAAAGACACAAGAGAGTGATGGGGAAATAAGGTCGAGGTGACCCGTGAGGAGAGCTTCCAGTTGGGGACCACCTGACTTTCTGTGGGGGAAGCCGCTAATAGTCTGGCCAGGGGGCAGGCCCCATTGGCGATACTTACCGATAGGTGTCATTCAACTAAGTATGTAACGAGATTTTGGCAATGAGGGAATAATTTGTAGATAGATCTTGGATCATTCCATTGTCAAGTGAATTAATAGCTATATTCGCAGCAACTATTTCATTACAAAGCACATCAATTCGTGAATGCTATCCAGCACCTAGATCTGAACAGCTGCAAGTCAAGAGCAGACCCCTTTCTTGGATTTCTTCCTCCTGGTACTTGAACAAACATCAATTTTGTCACTTTTCCTTCCCATTCTGAAGATGATCCAAGCACTTTTATGCTAATCAAAGTTGATTGGCGCTTAAGCGGCGATACCAATAACACCTGTTGAAAGAGACGACCAGTTAACGTACATCCGTCTTTGTGTCTATAGACTGAGATGCACTTACCACAGGCAGGACGAGCACCAGCGTTACCAGTCTTCTTGGACTCCTCGTTGCCACCCTTGCCAAGGTCGTCGGTACCGGCGTGAACGACCAGGGTCCGCTAACATTGTTGTCAGCTCACTGTCAAATCCATGCATTACCGTCCGCAAAAACTTACGCCCAGAACGCTCTCAGCACCAATCAGCTTAATGAGCTTGTCCGGCTTGGAGCCGGCGGCGTTACCCTCGGCATCGGTCTCGAAGTTGCCAAGGTCACCGACGTGGCGCTCGGAGTCCTCTGGAGCACCGTGGGTCTTGCCAAAGGGGTTGACTAGACGCCGGTCAGTCCTGGTTTTCATAGAAATGACTGGTAAGAGGACGTACAGTGAGGACCAGCGGAGGTGCATCCGTTGGTGTTGTCACCGAACTGGTGGATGTGGAAGCCACGCTTGGCGTTGGGGTCGTTGCCCTTGATGTTCCAGGAGACGGTGGTGGGAGAGTTCTCGTCGGCCTGCTCGAAGGTGACAGTGCCGGTGATCTTAGAGTCACCACGGAGGACAGCAACTGAGAAGAAAGTTAGCCATCCTGCAAAGGTAGGAACGGCACATGGTACGAAAAGCTTCCAGAAAACGGGAGAAGCTCGTTTGGATCGCTCATGTGCAATGACCGGGGCGTAACTCCTGGTTGCATCAGATAAGGTAGGACCCGTCCATAGCTTCCCAACTCCCCCTAGCCATGTAGACCAGAGCAAGGCAGCAAGCATCAGCAGCGAGTAAGGAGCGAATAGAAGCATCCATTGTCTATCAAGAGCAGCCAGTACGCTCAGTTACCCCAGAGTTGGGATCCAACGACGACGGATGATAGGCCAGGAAGCTGGCGAGGGCTGGATCGCAAGGTGCTCAAATGTGCTCACTCAAGGTCCCCGGCCACGGTCGATCGTGGATCCCAGCGACAGGAAGAAACCAATGAAAAACACGAAAGGCAATACAAAATAAGCATAAGTCACCTACCAGCCTTGACCATTTTGACGGTTTGAATTGTGTCTTGTGAAATATGAACTTGAACAGAGACTCGAGAGAGTTGATAGCAGAGATGACGATGGAAAACGGACGAGGAGAAATCGAGAGGCAAACCTTGGGACGAGGGGTAATTTCTACTACTAATAACCACCCTACCTAGGTTAGGATACAGCAGTCCTATAAGCTACTACTACTACTACAGGGTGGATACATTATCATTCTACTCCTCCGTATTCGATAGGTTTCCAATCGGTCCAATTTCGTCTGCTTTCCATCCATGACCCAGCCCTTGGGAGCTGCTGGCCTCTCAAAAGCGATGAAACGGTTACCCCCACCTGTGCTGGCGGGGTCGTCGGAATGACGTTTGTTTGGGTATTATCGTGTCAAGAGCACGGATAAGCTGGCAACTCTTCATGTAGTCTAGTCGACGATTAGACAACTCAGTACTTCGGAACTCTAGGTATGTACTGTATTGTACCAAGTACCAAATATCATTCCTTCCAGAGATCGATTCATAAGCCGTTCGGTCTCTGCGGATACAGATACCTCCTAAATCCTTACTGAGCGAGAACTGCAGATCCGCGGAAATCGCTGCCATACTAAACCCGTAATCCCGTGTTCATTATTTGTAAGCTAACCAACAAGCTGTGCGACCCAGTATCTAAGTAATGACTGAAGCTAGATAATTCTAAGTATCTCGATTGTGTTTGTACGGCGTTCATAATAGCGTGCTTATACAGATCATCTAATAATCTCAGCCCTCTTTTGAGTGAAGAGGTGATTCGATTCCAGATGACGTACCTCGGGTATTGTTCAGCTCCAGCTGTTTTCCGACCATGCTTCTTCGGCCTAATTTCCGAACATGTTCCTTCTTTTAAGCCTACATAGAAACTACGAAAACCGAAGATAATATTGATAAAAATAGAGTGGTATGCCACGCCATTTCAAATGATGTGGAGAATTCATTACATGATTCATTCATATCTACGAGGCCCAATTTTTCATGCCGCCAATTTTAACAAAGAAAGACATTCGCAGGAAAAGAAACAGAATTCAACAGCAAGACAGATCAAGGCAATTTCCCAATCTAAGTCTGGATCTTCTGCTTAAGGAGCTCCTTGAGGGTGACGGCGTCAGCCGCGAACTTGGAGATACCCTCGCGCAGCTTCTCGACGGCCATAGCCTCCTCGTTGAAGTCGAAGCGGAAGGTAGCCTCGTCGTGGAGGTAGCTGCGCTTGGGAATGTCGAGGCTGGCGGCGCCGGCGGCGTCGAGCTTCTTGGGGACGGGGGCTGTCGAGTTATACAGCTCCTCGAGCAGATTGGGCTACACCTCTAGGTTAGTTTTCGTTCGGCGACGATTAGGATGGATAAGATACCGAGATGGTCAAGTAGTCACAGCCAGCCAACTCTGTGATCTCACCGGTGTTACGGAAGGAAGCTCCCATGACGATGGTCTTGTAACCGTACTTCTTGTAGTAGTTGAAAATGCTCTGAACGGACTTGACACCGGGATCCTCCTCGGGGCTGAAGTCGCGCTTGTGCGCAGCCTTGTACCAATCCAGGATACGGCCGACGAAAGGGGAGATGAGGAAAGCACCGGCCTCAGCAGCAGCAATGGCCTGGACAAGGGAGAACATGAGGGTCAGGTTGCAGTTGATGCCGTGCTGAGACTGCAGGATGTGGGCGGCCTTGATACCCTCCCAGGTGGAGGCAATCTTGATAAGAATACGGTCCTTGGAGATGCCTTGTTTCTCGTACAGCTGCACAAGTCAGCGATGTCATCGTCATCTGTCGATTCGGACGGGTCCGGCGTACCTTGATGATGTGAAGGGCCTTGTCGACGGAAGCCTGGGTGTCGAAGGAGTAATGGGCATCGACCTCCGTGGAGACCTTGCCGGGGATGATCTCGAGAATCTTCTTGCCGAACTCAACGAGAAGGCTGTCGAGGGTAGCGTCGACCTGCTCGTCAAGAGTCTTGCCCTGTCGGGGAGTTCAGTAACAGATCAATATCACGCGGCCATTCACAGAGCGACGGACCTCTCTCTTGCCCTTCTGGACGGCAGCGTCGATCAGGCTGGCGTACTCGGGCTTCTTAGAAGCAGCCAGGATCAAGGAAGGGTTGGTGGTAGCATCCTGAGGCTTGTACTTGCCAATGGCTGCAGAGCAGTCAATATCGGAATCGACTCTGAGCAATATTAACGGGACGGCAGAAACATACTGGCAAAGTCACCTAGAGAGACATGCTATTAGCCTATGTCCTTGCAGCCATCTATCCGCAATGATAGAAAGAACTCACCAGAGTCACAGACAACAACCTGTACAGACGGTAGACCTAGTGATTAGCGACTTCATCCTGATGTGGCGCAAAAAGGCCACGAAATAATTGGCTTTGGACTTACGGTGCCAGTGGCCTTGAGCTGTTCGAGGGCGGAAGACATTGTGTTTGTAATGTGAGGAAGGCAGTCAAGCTAATCAAACACAGGAGAGATTGAATCTGTAAGTGAAGGCGTTAGATGATCGATGGTGTGAATGATATATAAACTGTTTAAGAAGGGAAGAAGATCGAAGACGGAAGACGTGGCGAAAGGAGAATTGAAGTACTTACTTACTAACTCGGAGGGGAGGGGGGAAGATTGGCGGGCGAGAGACTTCCGCTGGTAAGGAGCAATGAATCTATGGAAATGGAAACACTGGATAATGGTGGGATGGTGGGGTTATGACGGTATGCCTCATGGATGACATGATTCTTCACATATAACCGGTCAGCATCCATCATAACCGTCTACCTCTTTAGATCCCACGTATTTTCCTCTCTCTTTTCAAAATAAACGTATTAGCCGATCTACAAGCGCTCTCTTCCATCCATTGTCATCAGCAATTATCCCGCTCTCCCCGTTGTCTTCCCTTCTCGAACCAGGTGTTTCTCGGTGCAGAGTGCTCCGATGTCCGGATAGCTCACGGTCGCTCCACTCATTGCTCCCAACTGGGCCATGCTCAAATAGTCTACGTGGTTAGGTGCCCTTTTTCCTTCACCGAAAGCCAATGGCAAACTAAATCACGGTTAAACAACTTTTGATTTCCCCTCAAAAGGCAAAATAGCCGCCGCATGTCTCCCGTCTATCTATACGTGCTTTTTGATACTATATACATACGGTTCAGTCATCCTCCATGTAGGCCAAACCGGTCAAGACGATTTGCAGCTCGTGAGCGGATGACAGTGAAAAGACAAGATCGCCAGACGGGAAGAAAGATTCATTACCCGGGATGTCGCTGCTCAACATGCTCGAGTAGCACAGCGATTTTGTAGAGTACCTCTTTAGTCTCGGCGAAAACCTTCAACGGCGTTGAACGCAATTCCACTCGTACTGACTCAAGAGATAAGCTTACTGTGCCATATCATAGAGACTGATGGACCACTTACCACTCTTCCAGCCTCGTCAGCTGTGTACACCACGTGAGGAAGGGTCAGAATGCAGCTGATTCCCGCGGAGATATTGGCGCCATTGTCTCGATTGTTGTCAATGTGATGGAGTTGCCGAATGAGTTCCAACTCGAAACGTCCGTCCCGAATGATCTTGTTCCATATCTTGAGGTTGCACGTTAGCCTTCAACCTGAAGGGAGAGAAAGGACAGCTTTCGAAAAGAGTCAGGGAAATCTCACATTGACCACCCCCTTTCTATGACCTGTGAAGATGAGCTCGCGTTCCTGCCACTCATTATCCACGCCTTCGTAGAACACGCAGGACATGACACGATCGTCAATCGATTCACACACGTCTTGGTCGAGCAACAGCGCTCCGTTCAGTGTATAGATACTGATGCGATTTCCACGGCAAACCATAATCTCTCCCGTTACATCATTTATCCGGGCACACTGGGCTGAGGTCAGCTTCTGTCGAGAATAGCAGGATTGCATTTTTAATCGGCAGGCATCACTTACATCAACTGGGCCGCTAGCTGGGAGCTCCCGGACAAAAGTATGCTGATTGAGATCCCAGAGCATGATCTGGCCATCTGTGGAAGCGGAAAGCAGGGCGCTGAACGAGCGTGAGACGGCGAGAAAATTGACAGGAGTACGATGTCCAAAAAGTGATCCTGCGGGCTGCAAGTCTACAGATTTGGCAGTTGAGTTATATGTCCATATCGATACAACACAATCTGTGCCCGAGGTGACCAATGTCCGGGAGTCTGCGAAAATCGTACAGGACAGTTGCCCAATATGTAAATGCTCGAAATGGCCAAGAATCTGTGCTTGTTAGTATACACCTGAGACGGCCTATTTGAGTAGCATGCGCATAGCTACCTTCCGGCTGTCCGCAGAGTAGAACCGAACACTTCCATCAAAAAATCCCCATTCCATATATTTGTCGTAGTTGGGAGGGATATTCACTCTGAGCGGAGCAGCACAAAGCAAGCGGTCATGCTTCATCGATAAGGTCGTAACCTGTTCTCCAGTATCTTTGTCCATCATTAGCGCCCGAGACCAGAACCGCAACAGACAATGAGCCTTACCTAGCAGGGAAAGAGGAAGTTGTGTAAGCGATTCAGCTAGGCGGTCGAGTCGTGGAACGTTATGCCGTGTATCTTCTCTTGGAGGGTGAGGCCGAGTGAAAATTTGGTGCGGAGTCTGGCCAAAGTTGTGAATGATACCAATTGTGGCCAGCCGTTCCACAGGGTCATCGATGTTATCAATATCTTTCGCCCCTTGGTATGAAAGATGATGGAAGACATTGACCGCCTCAATTGCGGCCTCTCCTTTTTGCTTACAGCCAAAAACGAGATCGATCCAATGATGCAGGTTCTCAGTCACGTAAGGACTTTCCAGCGCTTCGCGATGCTTTGCGATGAAAATCTTCGGATCTCCCTTAGCCCACGGCGGCAATTCCACCGAATCGATAGCTGTTGTCATGTTCTGAAGAAGACCGAAATCGTACTTGTTGGAGTTGACAAGGAATTCTGGAAGATAGAAGAACTCGGGTGTCAATTCTCTGACATCAGACATGTTGCCACGAGAGGCCGATTCCCACGCTTTTCCAATGGAATAGAAGAGACGGTCAGCGTGATCGAATGTTCCCCCCTGGAGGAGGAGGTATGATTTTACAAAAGGCTGCAGACGAATGAGATACGAGCAGACAATCATCGCCGAGGAATAGTGCGTTCCATAGTGGAATGGCGGAGAGCCCCCGTCGCCCATTTCTGCGAAAGCCTTGTACCGTTCCCTAAATTCGGCCTCCCGCTCCGGTGTCTGGCATCCCATAGGTTTTGACAGGTCACGAAAAGCTTTGGGGTCTGTTAAGTCCAATTCTTCGCTAGTGTAATCCGCCAGCACCCACGGGAAGACTGGGTACTGTGTTAGATCGTTAAACGTCCTTCCGGCGAGCGTGTTGATCAACATGAGATAATGAAAGTTGGATATTTCGCCTTTGATCCATTTCCGTGTGGCCGGGTGCACAGGCGAATGACCAAAGACACTCGCAAATTTGGATCCGAGGGACTGCGGCGCATCCTCCTGGCTTCGAAGGGTTTCAAATCTCCACACGTCTTCCGGCCGCGAGTGGCCAGCACTACCCGTCACTTGCGGAGCCTTGCTCGCGAGCTGGCTGCATAGATTATCTCGGGCTCGAGAAGATATCAACGTCAGCAGGTAGCTGGTACCGTCAGTGAAGAAGACCTCGAGAGCGACATCACGGAAAAGGAATCGTCTTTTGGAAACGCTGACCAGATCAGACCATTTCCAGCTTCTGGTTTCGTGTTCCTGTGTCCTGCGCTCAAAGGATTCTCTGCCGGCAATCATGCGAACGTAGGGATCACGCTCATCCGGGGGTGCTTGCCAGACGTTCACTATCTCACCATCCGACCTTTGAAAGAAATTATCCAAGATATAGATGTGATCCTTGCCAAGGATCAACAGGCCCTCGCATGCTTCCAAGCCAATAATTCGAGACATATTGCATACATTTTCGACCTGATCGCCGCGATGCAGACTTCGCATCACCTTTCTGTTTTTATCTTCATAGTCTTCGAGGTCAGCCTTGGGATCATCGATCATCTCGAAGCTCTCTTCCAGGACACTTCTACTGTCCGAGTGGGCATCCTGCTGATTGTCGTCCGTATTCTCTGCGGCCAAGACCGTAGGTGTCAAGCCTGTTGTATTACCGCTGGGTGATGGTTGCACCTGGGTGTCGATTTTGATAGCTGGGGGCTCCGATGCTTTCCTTTTCGGTTGATAATCCTGCCGTTCTCCCGACTCATCTGGAACCATGCGAAGTCGCATACGGCTTCGTCCTTCTGTCTGGTCTAGGCGCCATTTCCTATCCTTGTCTTCTGCAAGGACACCTCCAAACCGCTTTAGATCCACGGTCATGTGAGAGAACGCCGTCCACATGAATACTGAGTTATCCTGCTGATCCTGCAGCGCTCGTTGATATTTCAGAAACTCAGACGCCGATATGTTTGAGACCCAATGGGGAAAAGTTGTCTCGTGTTTACGTGTCACTTCTTCAGCGAGTCTTTCTAATTGATTCCAGTGTCGTAATTTCTCCTGGCGCTTGGAGGCTCTTGCACGGGTTGAGGAGTCAATCTTTGAGCTCTCTTCTTGGACGAAAGTCTCCCATGACCTAGACAGCAACCCGAGAAACATTGCATTGAGATCGTCCTGATGACCATCGACCGACTGTAGGAAAGCTTTGTCCTCCATACCTACAAGGGCTTCAAAGCCATCAGAGAGCCGTTTCTGCAGGGGAATGGCCGCCTGACTCAGAATAGCAGACATCTCAGCGGGCTTTTGCACGAGAATGACTCTCCACAAGCCCGCTGCAGCAAGGCGAGTGTCCCAATATTGGCTGATCAGTTTTGTGTAGAGGAGGTAGGACAACAGCCGCAGATAATCTGATGGCACTTCACCTTCGAAAAGCAGGACCACTTGCCAATAACTCAAACGATTCAAGAACTCACAGGCCTCTTTGTCATCGACTTCTGATAATTTGAGCAGAACAACACGGAACAGAGTGGACCGTATTGTTGTGACCGCTTGGCTACAGAGCCTTACACTCTTCAAACTTGAAACATTCGACTGCTGGAGATATTCCAGAATTGCGCCCGCAAATTCGAGGATGTGAGTTGCGCCGTCAATGAACCACCCCTCATATACTGCTTCTCCAATATGGGTTGCAAAACGTCCCATATTAGAAAGCGCTCGCGGTTCCAGAAGAAGTTGCGGTTCAGAGATTGTAACATCCCGCAGTCTGGAAAGGAGGCTCCGCAATATCCAGGAGTTGAAATACGCTTGTTGCTCAAGAGAGCTCGTCGGCGTCTTGAGGTATAAACCAAGTCCAGCAAAATCCTTTCGCTCCAGCAATTGATCGCAGAACACAGACAGAATTAGACTTAGAATTTCTTGCACAAGAGCATGGTTTGTAGCTGACATGTCAGGAGGGGACCCGAGTGGTATGAAAGCTTTGTGTATACGTGCAAAGGAAGGTGAGAAATTGGTCCTATCTGAAGAGACGAGGATGAAAGATGATCCGCGTCGCAATGGACCAGCTTGTCTATCGCGACTGCTCGACCCTTCAACTGTTGTGGTGTGCAATCCTGCTGTTCCACTTGAACGCGGTCGAACAGGTAAAGTATGATCTTGAGAATGGTTTTTAGCAGCACGAGACTTAAGTTCAAAATCTGTGCTTGAAATGTTCGAACCAACAACAACCGGAAATGTCACATATAGTAACCACTGGACGTAATCTGACTGTGCAGCAAAGTCCCGGAAGTCGGCAGATTTCTGATGTAAATCAGCAAACAACCAAACAACAGCGTCCAGGAGAGAAATTTGCTTTGTCAGTTCAGTCACCCGTGTAGTCAAGGACGCAGGAGGAGATTCAAGCCGAACTGGGGACTCCCGCAGAGACTTGGTGCCATGGGCACCAGAGGAAGATAATTCGTCAGCCGATATTACACTTTGTAATCCCAATTGCATCATTTCCATGAGTACAGGGAGAATTTCAGGAAAAGCAACCCGGGGTTGGCCATTTGACGATAGGATCTCTATCAACCCCGGTCGATTGAACGGCTGATCCAGCCTCATATCGCCGACATCGAGCCCAAACAGGATGCCGAGACAAATACACCATATGGCGGGTACCTTCCACCAGCTTCTCAGGCGATGTCGCATAATAATATAGCCTCCAGTTTTCTCGGAGAACTTCTTGCTGTAGACATCACCGTGGCTGACTATCAAACGAGCCAAGATCTTGGTCGCGAGGGCAACGATTTCAGGTTCATCCTCACAAATGAGATACAGAAGCCACTACAGCAGCAAAAGGTTAGGACTACCGATGAAAACACAACGGGAGACTTTTTCTCATACCTTGTTCGTCACAGAACGCGCAAACTTTTTGAGTGGTGTAAGGTCATGAGAATCGCAGAGGACAGAAGAGTACATTCGTAGCATCTCAACTGCTATCTTTGTGCTTGATACATAGTCCCCTCGCTCCGCCGACGCCGCAATCTGTTGAGAACCGGCGGTGAACCGCAGACTCTTCTTTTTCTGGAGTCTGCTCGGTTCTCTGGTCTTATGAATAGCATAAGTGATGAAGAGAGCCAAGGAACGGAAGAGATCTGCAGAAAGACAACTTTCCATGAGAGATCGAAAAGCAGAAATTAGAAGACGAAGGGATTCAGAGGCGAACTCGTCACCCTTGAGCGCCTCTAGTAACCTTTTGTTGACGCCTATAGAAATCGTCAGCCAAAAAAGAAGTGTAGAACGCGCAAAGGGAAAGATATGAACCTACGCATGCGAGAAAGACGTTTTGCATTGAAACGAAGATAGTTACTTTCGCCAGCGAAAGTGGAGAATTGAGAGTAGTATAAACTCAGTTGAGCGGAATCCCCTAGTCTCCAGATGTCAAGATCCACGAGCAACACCCTGTAGGCCAGTGGATTTGTAATTATCGATCGGTTAGGGTGCTCGAAATCATATCCAACGAATTTGAGAGTCAGTCGAAGAAGGTCAAGACCGAAAGCATATCGTTCCTCGAGATTGGAGCAAATGCTAGAAGCCCTACTTGTCGCAGAACTATTCCCCAGCCCAAATTTGTCTCGAAGTATCGCTGCAAGAATCCCGTACCCGTTTTCCCTTTCCATCGCTTCACTATTTCGCCAATTGTCCTGTACAGCTTCGTACAAGGCTTCAACCGCAAGAGTCAAGCATTCCTTGGTTTTTGCGGCGTGCACCAGACTCAGGTGGACCGCCGCACAACCTCCGATGCGCCAACTGACGTCGTCAAGTGAATGAGGGACTGAAACAACCGGATCCCCTGTCAAAACACCCATACCATGGGCCTGCGTCAAAGCGTCGTTCAACGACGGAATGGCGCCATTGGCAGCTACTGCATTGCCGCCTGCCTTCGTCAACAGATGCAGATTCTTGATGGCTTTTCTGGAAAGACTCTTGATGAGCTGAGACTCATCAATGTTGTTATTATCGTCATCATCTAACACGGACATAGGTGAGATGTTAATCAAGATCGACCCCTCGCGGATCAGAACGCTTGCTTTTCGCCGAATCGCAGTGACGATGTCTGACGCTTCCTCCTTGCCAGGGTGCAGATGCTCGTTTCGCAGGTTAAGTGTCGCGGAGGCCTTATAAGTTTGAAAAGAGCCCAAGCAATCTTGGAAATTGCCAAAATATCGAGGGCCCAGATTGTAAAAGACGGCAATCATATCATCACTGTGGGCTTCCTCAAAGAGGAGCGCATTGGCCAGGGACCAGCGTGATACGGAGACAGCCTTTCCAAGTTTCATCGCCAAATCCTGGGGGGTGCCAAAGAATGCCTGCACACGTGGCAATCGATTAGGAGTATTAGATACGGGCACACACGGGTAGTCAATCCTTAACTGCTCGACAAATTCGCCATCAATGAACAAAGAAGCCCGGGAATGCGATGGTGGCCTGGGCTTTTTATGAACCACACATATGTGATACCAACGGTTCGGTTCGAAAGCCATCGACTTGAATCGAACACTAGGGCGAGTTCCTCTGATTGACGTTTGTAAAATAAAGTTGCGAGTGTCTCTCTCGAGATACGCCAGTAAAAAACATGATTGACTCGCGTCAAAAGCGCCAAATATTGTAGTGTGTGTACTTGGATCGAACCTATCAAATCGGGCCCACACTGCAATAGTGTAGCCTGAGGAAGTAACGGGAGGGAATGGTCGACCCAAGGTCGAAAACTCTAAGGAGGAATATCCATGGAGTGACATGTCGAACTGTATCAACGGGGGTTCTTTGGAACACTTTAAAACATCGACGAGAAACCGCAGCATTCTTGCACAACCATGGGCTTGCCGATACAAGGTAGCCGCATCTTCCAGACTAGTCAATCCTTGAGCACAGAGAAGTTGAGCCAGGTCCTGGTAAACTGTTCTCTCTGACTCTAGGCGGTCACTTCCGAACATAATAGGCAGTATTGAACTTAATATCCCAGTGGCGTGCAGCGCTGTCAGATTTCTTTGAGACTGATGAGCCAACTGACACAGGCAGGCGGGCAAAACTAGTCTCTGAACTCTGTAGTCGGAAGGAGAAGACGCCGATTGCTTCAACCACCCTTTCAGAAACGGACCCAAAAGTTCTGGCACCTCGACGGTCTCCGAGCTCCCAATGCGTCGATCAACTTCCGCCTTGACATCCTGCTGAAGCAATTCCTCGACGGATTGAAACTTCGCTTTGAGTGTCGTGAAGATACCAGCAACCGCTTCCTGGCAGAGAGACGCGGCCAGGATGCCACCATAAAATTGTTCCGTATCACCTTGAGCGCTGTTAAATTTTGGGACTATTATGTCCAGTGCTTCCTGCAGAGCTGCTATACCTCCGCCCGATATCCGTTTGGCGAAGTAACGCTTGTTCCCGAAATTCCCTTTCAGGCTCTCAGCCAGGACGGCCAAAGCATCTTTGTAGAGGGTCAAGAGAGACCTTCTCTCTTCTGCTGATAACTCTGTCGGCTCGTACAGATGCGAGAGCTTCTTCGCGAGCTGCAGTAGCGTCTCGAAGCCATCAAGATGTCGAAAGGCCTCCTGGGCATCTCTTGGACGATCATTATCAAGGAAAGTGTGACGCAGACGTAGCAAAGATTCAGTCGCGGTATGAAATTGCTGCGAGGCAAACGTCTGCTTGTCGCAATTATCGCAGGTGGCTTTGAGCTCTTGAATAAGTGGCGCTAATTCGGTGGCAGCAGCTGATCGTTCCGTCGACGAGGAAGTGGAGGGAGGGAGGTTGGAAGTAGGCTTGCTCATCTCGCCGCTTAAGCTTTACCCTCGACTATCGACCTGATGGCCAACGACCATCAGACACCATGAACCTGCTCTTGGCGTTATGATGAAGGCGGTCTGCATTGGTATGTGTACTGCTATCAAGTCGGCCTGGAGAAATCAAACGAGGATCTGCGATAATGATGATTGAAACCTAACGAGGGGTAGACAGCTCCTGTTAGATTACCAATTCAGGGAATTTATCAGCTTCGAATATAGACTAGACTTACATACTATCGAATTTGATCCTTGGCTCAATTCCGATGTCACTCAAAGCATCCCTTCTCTCCTCACGACAGCGGGGAAACACACAAAACCGAAATCTGTGGCTGAGTGTCCAATCTGCCTTCCTCAAGCGGAGACCATCAGGTGACGAAAGCGGCCATTCCAGTGTGATAGGCTGACAGCTATTATTGGACAGCTATCGACATCGATAAGCATGGAGTCGTTATCACTGCTGCTTCTTGGTTCAGGTCCACGGTGTTACCTAGGTTATGTAAGATGCGGGTATTACTCCCGTACAGCAGGCAGGCACCTAGTAACATTACTCGGGTCGATCAACCTGATTTCCTGGCTATTTAGTTGTCAGGCGAGCACTCGAAGGCAGCACGCGACTGGATGGATATATTGCTCTTCTGAAACTCCGCTCCGCAAGAACCCTGGACTCTGTGGCTGAGTACATGCTACAAGTACCTGCAGTGTATACTCCCTAACCTCAGGTACGTACTAGGTAAGGTAAGTACCTAGTTACAGGGAACACTTAGTTAAGGCTGCAGAAGTTGTTACAAGGGTATAAAATTATATCTGCTGTTCAGCGTCATCTTCCACTGATGAGCTTGTCAACAGGTTATCATGATTGAGTCACACTTAATATCTGCCTTGCACATGAGGAATGATAGGTTAGGATGTAAGTACCTAGTACCTAGGTAGCTAGGTAGCCTTTGCTCCACCCGGCTACGCCTCACTCCAAGGCACTAAGGTACCAGATAGCAAGTACATACCCAGCCTTACAGAGTAAGCTGGTTCGAATACAGGGCAATTCGTAATGAGCACTCTTATCTTTCCAGGTTGAGGGGAATTTTACGTACCATGATAGAAGGATTTACCATATCATGATGCGGATGATTAATACCATTACCATTCTGTTACCTACCGCCCATCCGCCATACCCCAGGTCGTACCCGCTGCTGCGCTAAACTGGCTGATCGACAGCCAGTCAGGCTGCGTGCTCCAGGGCATCTGCCGTAAGTTACGGTATCCCGGGTTGCATCATCCTCTGCTGCCCTTGCCTGCTGAGGAGTCCCTTAGGTAGTAGGCAGTTCTCCTCTTCTTCTACTCCAACCTTCCCCATCCTCGACTTCATCCTTCATCTCTCCTTCATCCAACTTCAACCACCTATTCCATCTTTCATCTTATTATTCCATTTGTTTCCTGACTCTTTGTCCTAGTCATCCATCATGAAAGGCTATCTCGGCCTTTCTATACTCCCGTTGCTCGCCGCGGCGTCCCCTGTTGTTGTTGACTCCATCCACAATGGAGCCGCCCCCATTCTCTCGTCCATGAACGCCAAGGAGGTTCCAGACTCCTACATTGTTGTTTTCAAGAAGCACGTCAATGCTGAGTCCGCGGCTGCTCATCACTCTTGGGTGCAGGACATCCACAGTTCTCAGAACGAGCGGGTCGAGTTGAGGAAACGGTCCCTCTTCGGGTTCGGTGAGGACGCCTACCTCGGTCTGAAGAACACCTTCGACATCGCCGGCTCGCTTGTGGGCTACTCAGGACACTTCCATGAAGATGTTATTGAGCAAGTTCGCAAACACCCTGATGTATGTGGCCTGATAGGACCCTCACGTAGTCACTACATGGAGCCATAGCTAATGGGACTCATTCCAGGTTGATTATATCGAGAAGGACTCCGAGGTTCACACTATGGAGGATCCCACTGTCGAGAAGAGCGCTCCTTGGGGTCTGGCCCGTATCTCTCATCGTGACAGCCTCTCCTTTGGTACATTCAACAAGTACCTGTATGCATCGGAGGGCGGTGAGGGTGTTGACGCCTACACCATTGACACCGGCATCAATGTCGATCATGTTGATTTCGAAGGTCGTGCCCAGTGGGGCAAGACCATTCCTACCGATGATGAGGACGCTGATGGCAATGGTCACGGAACGCACTGCTCTGGAACCATTGCCGGTCGGAAGTATGGTGTCGCTAAGAAGGCCAACCTCTACGCCGTCAAGGTCCTCAGATCAAGTGGCTCTGGTACAATGTCTGATGTCGTGGCCGGCGTCGAGTGGGCTGTCAAGTCTCACCTCAAGAAGGCCAAGGATGCCAAGGACGGTAAGATCAAGGGATTCAAGGGCAGTGTTGCCAACATGAGTCTTGGTGGTGGCAAATCCAGGACGCTCGAAGCTGCTGTCAATGCTGGTGTTGAAGCTGGTCTTCACTTGGCTGTTGCGGCCGGTAACGATAATGCCGATGCCTGCAACTACTCTCCAGCAGCTGCCGAGAAGCCCATTACTGTTGGTGCCTCAACGCTCCAGGATGAGCGTGCCTACTTCTCCAACTATGGAAAGTGCACTGATATCTTCGCTCCTGGCCTCAACATCCTCTCCACCTGGATTGGCTCTAAGCATGCTGTCAATACCATCTCCGGCACTTCGATGGCGTCTCCCCACATTGCCGGTCTGTTGGCTTACTTTGTGTCTCTGCAGCCTGCTAAGGACTCTGCCTTTGCTGTGGATGAGCTCACTCCTAAGAAGCTGAAGAAGGATATCATCGCCATTGCTACGCAGGGCGCCCTCACAGACATCCCGTCTGACACTCCCAACGTAAGTTTTCAGTTCTATGATTCGACACTACTTGTGTGAAAAGAAGAAAGAGCTAACAGCTTCTATAGCTCCTTGCCTGGAACGGTGGTGGGTCTTCCAACTTCACCGACATCGTTGCAAATGGCGGCTACAAGGTCACTGCCTCCGTCAAGGATCGCTTCGAGGGTCTTGTTCACAAGGCCGAGAAACTGCTCACCGAGGAGCTTGGTGCCATCTACAGCGAGATTCACGATGCTGCTATTGCATAGATGTGGAGTCTCATGGTTCAAGGGCATGTATTCATCTTATGGGGCTGGGGAACAGGCCGTTGATGAGGGAACACTGGCGCACGTTTTGTCTTTTGCTCTGGCTATATGCAGTTGTCGATGCATTGATTGCATCGTTTATTTACTCTCATTTCTACCGTAGTATACACGTCCACAACCCATACTTTTTGAAGACTGATTTAGAGGTTTGTTTGCGCGCTTCATCAGATTGGCAATTTAAGAATGCGCAATTCCACTTAGATTCAGCGTCTAGTCAATTGTACATGAGATGATCTCGAGCGCTGAAACTCGTTGATCAAATGGTTCGAGATCAGCACTTAGGCAAGGATGTGTCACGCGGACATCAGGACCATCATATGGTTTTCTTTCTAGTTTACGCAATTCTCCTACTGAAGTGCGTGATTGATTCTGAATACTCCTCAAGCAAAAGGCGAACCACCGTAGCCCAGAGACGTGGTTGTTGGCCCACCGCTTTGTGATATACATACTCCCCGTCCTGTGAAAAGTGTCCAAATCACTCGCTCCATGAGCCTTGAACAAAAAGACTTCAGACAGCTAGTAGCGTCTTCTCTACTTGACCCGCAAAGAACACAATATGCGAAGCCATAATAATGACAGCAGATAGAGCTAACACAGACCACTTCTGGGACCGCGTTTTGACACACAGCTGACACCACGCATTCCCTCTGCTTACCCGAAACTAGTCCTGTACGACGTGCGATGGAGCCGCATGAACCCGAAGGGCACATAGCAGATGGCACAAGTAGATTTTCCCATGTGATTTCTGTGACTCTTGCAGGTTATTGTGTCATATTTGCAACATGGGGTCGGGTGGTATGACCTGTGGAAAATGAAAAAGGAGGAGCATGAGACCAGGGGTACCTGCATGGATAGTGGTCTCTGACGAGTTGGCCCATGTGTTTGGTGACCTGGTACCTTGGGCTTGAGGTAGGAGGGAGTGGGCATCTCACTAGGACTTGCTGTAGGTAGGGGCTGTTGTCGTGACATCTGACCTATATCCGTGCTAGAATGTTTAAGAAGGAACATGCGCTACAATAGAAGAGTCCACGACTGTTTTGGGGTCTTGTCATGGGGTTAGAAATGAATACAATCATGGTGGAACGGAATGTGTCTTGGAAAATTGCTTGCATCCATGGATTACATACAATGCAGCAAGAATACATCAGGAAATGAACCAGAGAAAGCAGTAATGACGATGTTGGTACAGCCGTCCGATAGAAAGCAAGCAAAGATACCCAGCTGTAATGGATAAATTTGTGATAGATATGGCCGTGAATCAATGAAAAAAGCCCGTAGCTCGCCGATGCGCCTGCGCTATGCATAGAAAGCCCATAAGATCTTCGCCACAGAAATGAGACCCGCAGAAGGATCGTGATCAAAAGAAGCAAAATCCTCCTCTAAAAATCGTGAAAGCAGTGCCAAAATTACTATCAATCCTGGTCGTCTTCCTCATCGTCACTGCCGGTATCCTGGTCGTCAAGATCCAAGTCCTCGTCTGAGTCACTTCCCCCAAACACGTCGCTGTCGACTTCACTGTCGGCCCAGAAGTCTGCATCGTCGACCTTCTCTGTTGGTCTGTTCATCGAGGACTCATGAGTGGGCATGATGAACCCTTCAGGAATATCCTTCTTCGACTGCTCAACATCCTTCCTCACCAGCGCCTTGTAAGAGTCGAAGTCCTTTCGTAGCATAACACCGGCATCAACATTGGCGGGCGACGACACTTCCGCATCATCTAGGAGTGATAGGATCGAGATAAGGACAGACTCGACACGTTGGGCGGGCGACCAGCGTTCCGAAGCCAGCTCCCCTGACATCTCATCCTCACCGGGCGCGTGTAGGATAGATATGCAGAGTTTGCCGTCTGGATAGATGTTGGGGTGGTAAAGAGGGCGGAGAAACCGAAACTCTACACGAGAAGTTATGAAGGTCAGTGCTGACCGAGACGAAGACAAGGAACACAGGAAGGGCTTACCAGGCGGGGAGTATGGGTAGTTCTTGGAGAACTTCATGGACGCCTTGAAGTAACCGCCGTAGTACAGAGAGTCCGGGTTCAGTACAATAAGGCCGACATTCCAGTTGAAGATATCTTCGTCATTGAGCTGCCAGGTTCATGTCAGATTGGATGTCATTATCTGCAAGGATACAGGCGGCAGTAGATCAGGTATTCCCCAAGGTCCGTGATCTCCAAAGCCTGATCCCGTAACCTGAACATATCCATATAGTAGACTAGGCGTACCTCGATGTTTACCCAATCCTCCTTAGCCAACGCCTTGTATTCGTTCATCAAAATACGCTCCGCCATGGCGGCGACAAAGAGTGCAAGCGGCTCGCGAGGGTCGATTGGAGGGACGGAGGTGGTCTGTCAAGGAGGGCGTTGCAAAGCAGGTAAGCCGAAAAGAGGCGGCAGAGTAAGCTGGCTAGCACCTTGTCAGAGGTGAATAATAAAGCAAATACTAGTGAATGACACAAAAAGAACGGAGGAGGGAATACAAGGGCAGCTCAGATGGTCGCCTGAACAGTCAAAGGCTGCCTTAGGTTTTGGCCATTGGCTTTCCTCTTTGGGTTACGGTGCCGCCGTGGCAATCCATGACGGAAAGACCCGGGGTGGCGCTACACCAGAACAGGAAAAATTGCTGTATGCAAAAAGACAGTCAGTCAGTCAGTGCCTATGTAGGTCCAGAGAGTGGCCAGGCAGGCAGCCATGTCTATCTAGGCGGCAAATTATCAGAAGGCTTTATCAGCATCAATCAGAATTTTCCCTTCATTTCATGTCCATTCCGACATTGGAATTGTATCTTACACATCGACTTGGACATCCGACCAGACCTTCGATATCTCTTTGGGTAGACCCATTACTATCTGATGCTATCATACTACCTGAAATTTGAGAATCAGATCATCCCGGAGTCGGGATGGGAATAAGAGAAGCTCTCCAAGTATGGTTGAATATTCTATCAAAGCAAGCGCGAAGTTAGAGAGTGCTCCTTCGTCTTAGGACGCCATAATAATAGGGCGGTAGTGTTGGTGGATATGATTATCACGCCAATAAGACAGTATCTTGTCAGTTGTCAAGCCGCATTTGTTCATCTCATCTCGTTGTTTGATGGGATCATGGAGCACAGGCACCTCCAGTGAGTCATGCGGCGTGCCCCAAGTCTGAGACAATCCTGGCTAGCGCGCGACTATCATTGACAATAACGCCCTCCGTCGGAATCCTAATTGATGAGACGGGTCGGATATGATGGAGGTACTGGCACTTGTCTTGAGTGCCTGCAGCTGCTTGTAATTGGAAATGTGTTTTTGCAGACTATGTATATCTCTTTATCGGAGTCGGTGTGATGAGCGAGCGAAGATCCTGCAGGAAGCAACAAGTGATTTAATAGTTCATCACTTGCTGTGATGCTGACTTCTTTATAATGGGAATCCTGATGTATTCTGTGCCTATATAGAGGGCAAGAGACGGGACAGCATAGCAAGATGGTCCTTAGGATTTTGATGGAACTGAACCTTATTGAAATCTACCATCGTCCTCTGCTCATGGAGTGTGATGATAAGGCCTCCGTTTCCTAGGCAGCTAGCTACCAGATAGCGGTGACCCTACTTTGACTGGGACAGTGATAGCAACATCTCCAAGCGTTTTGTGTTTCCTAAAGTCGGAAAAGATGCAGTTAGCTCTTGACAGTCTGACTCACACTCACACTCACACAATGATTCGCATGTGTTGATACAATAGCACAACAAGGTCATTGTTGGTGGAGTGCTTAAGGTCCCAAGCATCGATCTGGGTTGCATCGGCCTCTCCTTCTGGTAGGGAGCTAGCGCCTCTAGTTCTCTAATCCAAATCTGCTCGCCGCCCCCTTGCCCCCCACCCACTGTATTAGTATTAGACTATCACTCTTAGATACTTCTTAGTAAATACTGTCGAATTCGATTCTTCCGGGTTCCGCTACCACCTTGATTTGGCCTCCTCGTATTCATTCCTTCTTGTTGATCTTTTGACCTAAATACCTTTGCTTTTCGTCCGTTTAAAAAGAACCCCCGGCAATGTCAGGCTCGTCCTGCTCTTCAATGTCGGAAAGCTATCAGTAACGCGAGTAGCTTTGGCAAGTTCTTGTTCTTTACGCTTCGACGTCATCCACCGCGGCTAGGTTCCAGCACCTGGATGTGAGGCGGAAGAATCAACGTGGCTCTCGTTCTTACTTCTGCTACTTATATTTCCCAACATAAAAAATGTTGCCAGAATGCCATGGTCCCATCTGGGCCATTGATGACGTTTCCCGTTGCTTTCAGCGCAAGTATGTTTTCGACCGCTCACCTATGCCTGCAACTCGCAAAGAATTATCTCAGTCTAACGCGTTTCGAGTTAATACAGATATCTGCAACTTATATTTCCATTAGCTGCATGCGGTCTCTCCTTATTATATATCGTACTCCGGGTTGTCCATCGCTACGTTGTGAAAAAGAAGGGAATCGCTTACACGGTCCTCGCGAATGATGAAGCCGAGAATGGTGTATCCAGTACCGGACCAGTTGATGAAGAGGACGGAGAGGAAGGAGAGGAAACCGATCCGATGTTATTCAAGGCGACGCAGATGGAGCAGACGCAATTGGAGATCGACCGTCCGCGTGGAGAAATCGCCATCATAGCTTTGGAATTAGCCGCATTAATGGGCTTAGTGACCACGTTTGTCATCATTCTGAACACCAATGCCTGGGGCGACAACGGGACGCTTCCGGCTGTGGGAAAGCTGATTTCATGGGGCTATATACTGTTTTTAGTGCTGGTTCGATTCACTCTGTCAACTTTGAAGCTGCAATCGTCCCCTCGGTTGTGGAACCACACTGCGGCCCTTTATGGTATGCAATGGTTGTTCAACATCTTTGTGTTTCGGTCGGCCGTCATTTACCCCTCGTCGAAACGTGCTTTGACATTGAGCGCCGTCGAGTTTGCGCTGTCGACACTGCTGGTGCTCATCGCTGTGACCACACGCAGAGGTAACAAGGCAGTTTTGGTGCAATATGAAGATGGATTAGAGCCGCCGAGACATCCCAAGGCCAGCTTATTGTCACTATTAACTTTCTCCTGGTTAGATCCACTGATCTGGAAGGGTTACAGACAGCCGCTTGAACTAGGCGACGTTTGGAACTTAACAACATCCCAGAAAGCTGCTACAGTTTTGGAGGACTTTCGCCGCAAGCATCCTAAAGGCTCATTAATTTGGAGGCTCGGGCGCTATTTCTACGGCACGCTCCTGCTCCAGGGTGCATGGACGATATTCTCCAATCTCTTCACCTATCTGCCGACCCTCCTTCTGAAAGTTATTCTGGAATATGTCGAAGATCCCAGATCAACCACCGCCAACGCAGCCTGGCTGTACGCGATCCTTCTCTTTTGCTCTGGAGCTATCCAAGGTGTCGCTGATGGACAGGCTCTTTGGATGGGTCGAAAGCTAGGCGTCAAGCTTCGCGCTATCATTATCGGCGAAATCTACGCCAAAGCTCTGCGCCGGAAAGCCGGTTCCTCTCCTGATGCACCAAAGAAGAAGGAAGAACCTCAGAAGGACGGCAAAAAGAACAGGATCTTTTCCTTTGGCCGCAAGAAGAAGAAGGCCACAGCGGACTCTGAGACTCCAGCTCCAGCAGATTCCGCCAAGGCAGATCCGGCTCAATTAGCCAATGTCGGCACCATCATCAACCTGATGGCTATTGACTCTTTTAAGGTCAGCGAAGTGGGCGCCTATCTTCACTTTCTCTGGGCTAGCGTTCCGGTCCAAATCATCATTGCTGTCACGCTTCTGTATCGACTCCTTGGATTCAGCTCGTTCGCTGGAATCGTTCTCATGGTCCTTATGCTTCCGGTAAATCTTTTTATTGCCAAAAGCTTCGCTAGGTTGCAGAACCAGATCCTGGCTGGAACGGATGCACGTATTCACGCGACCAACGAGGTCCTTCAAAACATTCGTATTGTTAAATATTTCGCTTGGGAACAGCGTTTCCAAGATATCATCGACGAGAAGCGCAGAGGGGAGTTGAAATCGCTACGGAAACGCTACATTCTGTGGTCTTTCGCGGCAACGGTTTGGTACGGGACACCAATTCTCATCACCTTCTCCTCGTTCTTCTTGTATACGGTGGTTGAAAAGAAGAAACTGACACCATCGGTCGCTTTCCCGGCTTTGTCGATGTTCTCCTTACTCCGCGTACCCTTGGATCAGCTGGCCGATATGGTTGCTCATGTTCAAGAATCGAGAGTCTCCTTAGACCGTGTGGATACGTATCTCAATGAAGAGGAGACAGAGAAGTACAGCATATTGAGCACACGCACGGATCCTGGAACACCGCCTAAGATTGCATTGGAGAATGCTACTCTTTCCTGGGGCACTCCCAAGAAAGACAGCAATGGAGACACCGCTGACAATGGCGAGGCCTTCCGTTTGATCAATATGGACGTGTCCTTCCATATTGGTAAACTCAATATTATTGCTGGGCCTACAGGATCCGGAAAGACATCCTTATTGATGGCACTTTTGGGTGAAATGAAATTACTAGAAGGCAGAGTCCATCTACCTGGCGGAACGGCCAATCGAGCTGAATTGCCAGTTGATCCCCAAACTGGACTCATTGAGAGTGTCGCATACTGTGCACAAGAAGCATGGCTTGTCAATGCTACGGTCAAAGAGAACATTGTGTTCGCTTCACCTTTTGACGAGAGTCGCTACAGGGCCGTCATCAAAGCCTGTGCTCTCGAGCGCGACTTGTCTATTCTCGATGCGGGCGATCAAACCATGGTTGGCGAGAAAGGCATCAGTCTATCTGGAGGACAGAAGCAAAGGATCTCACTGGCTCGCGCTATCTACAGCAGGGCTCGTCATCTATTGCTCGACGATTGTCTCAGCGCTGTGGACTCTCACACAGCAAAGCACATTTTCCGAGAAGCTCTCAGAGGTCCATTGATGATGAACCGAACCTGTGTACTTGTCACTCACAACGTCGCTCTGACAGTTCCTCAAGCCGATTTTGTCGTCGCCCTCGACAATGGTAAGATTACCGCTCAAGGACGCCCAGATGATGTCGCCAGTTCGGGCGTTTTTGGTGAAGACTATTTCAAGTCTCGGCCCACCTCGAGAGCCAGTACTCCTCGTTTATCACGCATGCCATCTGACGCGGGTGATGGACACACAGATGAACAGCCCTCGACAAACGGAAAGGTGAACGGATCTTCTAGCAAACCGACTACGCAGGATCAGAAAGGGGACAATGTACAGTCGAAGCTGACTGAATCGAAAGCTGTCGGGAGTATCAAGTGGTCGACCATTCGGCTTTACCTCAGATCGATGGGTCCCTGGTACTACTGGATAAGTGCTGCTCTTGTCTTCAGCTTGCAGCAACTGGGATCTGTCTCGACCAACATCTGGATCAGACAGTGGGCGAATTCCTATCAGGTGGAAGAAAACGGCTCGGTTGATGCCGGCACTTACGCTGCTGCGACAGCTTTCAAGTACCCGTCATTCAATGCTGGGGGTGTTCCGCGCAGCTCCAACTCTTACGTTCCCCAGTTCGGTGTACAACGAAGTCCAGCGACCGATGGCGACGTGAATGTCTCCTACTATTTGGGTGTCTACGCACTTCTGGGAATTGGCTACGTCCTAATCTCCCTATTGAGGGAGGGTGTTCTCTTCTGGGGCTCTCTCAACGCATCTTCCCGGATCCACAGGCGCCTTCTGGATACCGTAATGCATGCCAAGTTCAAGTTCTTCGATTCAACCCCACTGGGTCAGTTGATGAACCGGTTCTCCAAGGATATAGAAGCTGTCGACCAAGAAGTCGCCCCTGTCGCTATTGGCATGATTCACTGCTTGGCATCCGTCATCATGATAGTGATTTTGATCTCTGTCATAACTCCTGGTTTCCTGATCGCGGCGATCTTCATATCTATGATCTATTTCGCTCTAGGGGCTGTTTATCTCAACGCCTCTCGTGATATGAAGAGACTGGAGTCGGTACAGCGAAGTCCTCTTTACCAGCAGTTCGGCGAGACCTTGAACGGCATCGTTACCATTCGTGCGTATGGCGATGGTCCGCGGTTTATAGTCGACAATCACCGGCGCATCAACGCCTACAACCGTCCCCACATATATCTCTGGGCTGCAAATCGCTGGCTGGCATTCCGTGTGGACATCACGGGCGCCTTAGTTTCGTTCTTCACGGCCGCTTTCGTTCTGATCAATATCGGGAAAATTGACGCTGGTGCTGCTGGCCTGTCTCTCACGTATGCAGTCACTTTCACCGAGAACGTGCTGTGGCTGGTTCGCCTGTACTCGGAGGTTCAGCAGAGCATGAACTCAGTTGAACGAGTGAAAGAGTACCTTGACGTTGAGCAAGAAGCCAAGGCAGTAATTGTCGACTCGAGGCCCCCGGCCGACTGGCCTACTGGAGGCGCCGTCGAATTTATGAATTACACTACCCGGTATCGGCCTGACCTTGATCCTGTCCTTCGAAGTGTGTCCTTTGCAGTCGAGCCCGGCGAAAAGGTCGGTATCGTTGGCCGCACAGGTGCTGGAAAGAGCTCCCTTGCGCTTGCGCTTTTCCGGGGACTTGAGGCAGAGCAGGGACAGATTCTCATTGATGGACTAGACATCGGCACCATTGGACTCCGCGATTTGCGGGAGGCAATTACCATTGTGCCCCAGGATCCAACTCTTTTCACAGGAACCATTCGAAGCAACCTTGATCCGTTCCACCTATTCAGCGATGAACAGATCTTCACAGCCCTTCGTCGTGTCCATCTCATCGGGTCGGGGACGTCAGGATCAGCAACTCCTATTACGGCCAGCACCGTGTCAGTCGCTGAACCGCACCTCATATCGGCCCATGGAGCCGACGTGGATGGTGCCGTTGTTCAAGATAATAAGAATATCTTCCGCAACCTGGAGTCTCCAGTCTCCGAATCAGGCTCAAATCTGTCCCAAGGCCAGAGGCAGCTTCTGTGCCTTGCGCGCGCTCTTTTGAAGAACCCCAAGGTTCTGATGATGGATGAGGCGACCGCATCTATCGACTACAACACTGATTCCAAGATCCAAGAAACGTTGCGGGAGTTGCGAGAGAGCACCATTATCACAATTGCGCACCGCCTGCAAACCATCATTGACTATGATAAAGTCTTAGTGCTTGATCATGGCGGGGTCATCGAGTACGATCATCCGTGGACGCTGATCAACAAGTCAGATGGGCTGTTCCGTAGCATGTGCGAGAACAGCGGCAATCTAGAGGTTCTTCTGGACGGCGCGAAAAACGCATGGGAAAACAAGCGCCTTGTTGATGACTCATAGAGCTCCATACATACATACTGCCTGTTAATCATTTCCTTTTCTCTTCATCGTTTGGGTTCCTGTACAGCCATAGGGACCAAAAGTTGCGTATATCTTTTTTTTGGGAGGCTACCTTATTCTTAGGACTGATCAGTATTAATATTCTAGCACATATGGCGATTAGAGTGCTTCTCCTTACATATCATGTTCATATTGGACAAGACCGCATATTATTATTATGAGAATGCTGCAATTTTCTTTCGTTGAGTAGCGCACTGTGGATAGTAGGAAGTTGAATGATGCCTCAGTCATCCATATGTTCTTCTTTGGGACTAGCGCAACATAACCATCGATGCCCAAAAGGGTAAGAGACGAACGTCACCGACGCCATACACCCATCTCTAACGGCTGAAATAACTCTCTTGGGATCCTCAGCAGCAAATTTTGATGCTGACGGCCAATCTTGAGAAACAATGCTACTGGATCTCAAAGACGATGGATGATCCCTTGACTCGGCGTCATCGGTGCGGACATGATATCACGGCTCCAGATTCTCGGAGCCGTACGGGAGCCCACCGTTCATGAGATCATGGTAGCCAAGTGATCGGATATCTCAACAGATGGACGCGTACCCCTCAGGTTCGTACCTGCAGAAGAATCCGAATCGCAGGGGTCTAGGTCGAAGCATTCTTGTTGTTCGACCATTGTTCGGTGTCAATTGCGACTGGTTCCGAGGAAGCAAAGTTTCTAGTGACTGGTGTCAATGATGCAACGGACCCGGGAAGACAGCTCTATGCGCATAGATTCCCGCTTGAACAAACTCAATTGTATGCGGGAATAGTCCAGATTTCATCATATGGTTGCATTCGTGACCGATTGAATAGTCGTCGTTGTTCATAATGACTGCAAGGACTCGGGCTGTGTCACTGAGGGAGCTTATAAGAGTCACTCAGCGGAAGTACGCTTGGCACAAGCTGGCTTCCCTTTCAATTTTGATATCAACTTCTCGTACAGCCTAGACGCATCACTCAGTCTAAACCGAGTGACTCCCTGACTCTCACCATGCGTATCCTCCCGACATTGAGCGGCCTCATTCTGGCCGGCGTGGCCACCACCGCCGCCCTCAACAACAGCTTCTGCACCCCCAAGTCTGGCGATGTCCAGGTAGTCCAGTACGCCTGGGCTCTCGAATTCTTCGTCCAGCAATACTACGCCTCCGTCCCAGTCAACCAGACCTTCCTCAACTCGGCGCTGAACAGCTCCACCGCAAACTACGCCTCCAACCTACAGGGCATCAACCAGCAGAACCGCCTCGGCGTCCGGGCCACGCAGCAACTCGGCAAGCGCATCAGTAACTTCACCGCGCCCGGCTGCAACTTCACCTTCCCCACCCCAGCCAGCAGCGAGGCGTTCCTAACCACCGCCCAGGCGTTCGAGTCCAACGTCTCCGCCGCCCTCGTCGGGCTCGAGGGCTTCACCCAGGCCCCCGAGGTCTCCTTCCTGATCGCTCGTCTAGCCGCCCAGCACGCCGGCCACGCCGCCTACCTCGCGACTACCCAGGAGGCCGTCGTCTTCCAGAGCAACGTTACCTCGCTGGTAAGCGCCTACAGCCCCAGCTACGTGCTCTCCAACGGCACCAGCCCCGGCCAGCTGGGCCGCTACTTCAGGGGATGCGTCTCGGCGCCTAAGCCCCCTTGCGGTAACCTTACCATCGGGCCATTGATTGCCACCAGAGGTGGCAACTCTTCGACGAGCTCGAATTCTTCCTCGTCTAGCTCCGCTTCTGGTGCTGCCACTTCTACGGGGTCTAGCAGGAGAAGATTCTGGTAGAAAGTCAAAAGGACTGTACATTGCGTTATTTCAAAGTCGCCTGCAAAGGCAAGAAGTATATCCTCATGGCCTCAATACCTAATACGATGGAAGGGATGGTGTTGCTGTAATTGATTGAGCGGGCTACTTTCTATAGAATAATGCCCTGTTACTTGATTCTAAGGAGGATCAACGCATAATGACAAGGTAGTATATTAATTGATGCTAATATGTACGGATACGCGATTTATTCCTATATACACGTATATCCACGTCCCTTATCAGAATCAGAAAAGAGGCTCCACTATGTACCGTAAATATTCTATAGACACTGGATCCCTATGCGCCAATAACCCTTGGTATCCAAAACTATCGTGATTCCATCGTTATGCAAATGCTGCTCGCTGTTACAAGTCCTGTACACCAGAAATCTGAATGAATGATCGTAAAAGTCGCCACTCTGGTGTCTTTGACTGGGTGACGAAGCAGGCTTCCTCGCAAGAAGTAAGGCCCCGGATGTTCCGGACTCAACGAGTTCGACACTATCCGCGTCACTCCGAGGCAGGTCTGGAGTTATCCTTCCTTCCTTCTTCTTTTGTCTGTTGCCACGTCTTCAATCCTGCCTGATCAAGGACAGGTACCTTTCCAGACTTTCCCCCATCACGTTTATGAAGGGCCACTGGGTGTTTCGCCGGAAAAGGCGGGCCCAGAGTTTGATAACTGCATATCCAAGGCTTCGTGGATCCTGACTTGGGGGTGATTCCCCATCTTCTAGGTCCATTGAAGCATATGCCTCTTCGACTATGCAACGTGTCCAATGCAGGATTCGACTTTCATTTTCTAAATTAAATGTTAACAAGTTAGTAATCGATGAGAGTGTCGGGAAAGTGTCGCCTCATACCACTCAGGGTTGTTTGATTTCCTGCCTCTGCTAGGGACAGTAGCCATTTGCTCAGGAGGACGGCACACTCTAGACTGGCAATAGAATGTCGGACACTCCAGAAGAAGGCTTGACTACGCGCAACATAGTCAATTCCCAGGCGTACGGGAATGCTTAACGCGTGCGCAGCATAGATCAGCGCAGGCGTTAGTCGATAGCTTCGTCCCGGCCGCGGTGATCGATGCAGCGCCGCAGCAATAACGTATGGGTCTCTGGTCTCTAACTGGCGGTAGGGCCCCAGATTCAAAGAAAGACGGACATAGGCCAACCCCAAAAGTGAGCTCGACGTGAATGGAATGGGACCATTTTCATTATGGGGATTGAGACTTGACTCCGGTGCTTGCTGCCAGACAGAGGTCCAGGAACGAAGTGCCCTCCTGTGCAATGGTCAGTTTGCCGTTCGGCGTGATATTTCAGTTAGACTTATAGCGAGACTCACTCCAGTTTATTTAATTCCTCTGTGGGTAATGAAAATGACTGGTCACCATTCGGGATGGAAAGTTCGCTCACCAGATGAATGCGCTGTAGAAGGCCATGGAGCAGAATGTAGTTGCCTAATGGCGAAGGGATCGGATCCAACATGACAGGCGTTCGTGACTTCTGCAGAAGTAGAGCCAGCGCATCCTGGAAGTACAATTGCTGCGAGCCAACTTCCTTTTGCGCGGCCTCCCATTCACTAGCTGTGGCGGCTTTCCATTCCTGAGTGGAACAAGGCAAGCGCAAGTGTACCTCGCTACTTCGAAGCACTGGGTAGATATTGTACGCGATGCTGTGGACATGAACAAAGCAGAAGGAGACAAGTCGAGTACGGCGAACGGACTCGTCCTCGGCCCACTCATGCCAATGCATAGGCGAATGTCTCGGAGTGACTGCGATGTTTTCAGTTAAACCAAATTCCCGCAAACACCTCACTAGTAGGTGCTGTAAACCAAAGGCTTCCTGAACTAGTTCGGGCCCTTCCCAGCTTGCAAATCCCATCAAGACAAGCAGGGTGCGGATGTTTTCAATCTGACGCCAGGCACTCCATCCCGGAGCATTGCCTAAAGGAAGGGGAATCGACGAGGGCGCTTGTTGGTGAAAAGTTCCCGGAACAGTAGAGAGTGGCATCTGAATGGCATTGCTGTACGACCCTCCAGTGGAAGGCTGTGTCTCTTTGGAGAGCCTGTGAAGTAAGATTGCTTTTGAGGCGTAGAAAAGCCTTTCGGCATTCCGGTGCTCCAGCCGATACTGAGCACCTACGGTCAAGAAGGCTAATATCAACTCTGGCGCGCGTTCATTGATCCGTAATGTGGGGAGGTGTATGAAAGGTAAGTGAGTATGGAAGCCCTCAAAGAATGAGGTCAAGTATCTCGTCAGCGTGTGCCGAGACGGCAAAACAAAGTCGGGAATTAAGTGACGGAACTCCTCTAGAGAGGTTGCGAGCCGTAATCTCTGTTCTTCGCTCACCTTAAGAGGCGAATAATTCGTCGCTGTCTGGGGAGGTTCTTATTTGTACGTCAGACACAACAGCTCCTTTTCAGTTTCTCAGGTAACATACCATGATCCGATACAGTTCCGAGGCTCTGGTCACCTGGCGGTACTGAGGGCAGCCAAGATCTGAAGGGCGAGTCATCGCGAGATCCCCTCGTCTGGCCTCGACGATTTGAGCTAGGCTGCTCTCTCGTTGCTCGGCCAGGATCGGGAACTTCAGCAGGCACTGCGCTGTGAACCTGCGAGATCTCACCTTCGGTGGGAACCCATTCCGCCGGCAAGCCGATCGAGTCCAGGAAGTGAGTGAAATCCTGAAAATGGTTCAGCTCTTCAGGAAGGTACGGCAATGGTTGCGCTAAGAGCAATTAGCAAAACCAATAATTGATCAATACGACGCCCGATTGCCTACCAACGGGTTGATTGTCTCGGTAGGCACCCGGGAGGAGTAGCTGTGCCGCTTGAAGGATATCCGCATCATGAGCAACTGCTGGATGCGTCTCCAGGCCCGTACTGTTACCACGGTCGTGGAGCATGTTTTGCTCGCCTGCCAGATACGATGCAGGATGGGCACCGGGCCATTGCCCTATAGTAGGGGTTACAGGAAGAGGAACCTCTGCCCGCGGCATAGGTTGTGCATCATGACTCTCTTGGGCAATATGGGATTCAGCCTGCTTGGGCACCTGAATCCCCACTGGCTGAACCTGATCCTTGGCTACCTGTTCAGGTTGAGCGCTAGGTGAAGAGAGGCCATTGTCTTGATGCAAGATACGTGTGTGCCGCTTGAGGAGGTCACGGCGTGTAAAAGCCGCCCCGCAGAAACAGACGAACGGCTTCTCTTTCGTATCTGAGCAGAGCCATCAGCAAGACATGTCTACAGTATAGTTGCCGATAGAACAAAAAGCAAGGCTTATTGGAGATGATTGGAGAGGCCCTTACGAGTACGGATATGCCGCTCAAGATGCTCTGTTCTCCTGAAGTTCCGACCGCAATGCATGCATACGCGAGTCTTTGCTCCAACGCTTGAGCGACGAGGGCCGCGTGTGGGCTGCGACGACTGAGACAGCATCAAGACATTTGGGGTGCATAACAATACAATAATAATAATTAATTCTGGGATTGATACTAAAGAAAGAAGATCTCTCCACTTGGAGACGACAAGGTTGAGCAAGTGGACTTGTGACAGGGAGTCTTTGGAGGTTGGACTCGGAGAGGAAAAGTGCGACCGGGGGCAGAGTCGAGGGGGAATGGGAATACAGGCTATACAGTACGGTACGGAGTACTATACAGTACGTGACCGACTCCAACGGCTGAGCGGGGTAGATAGATAATAGGTAGATAATCAAGATGACCCCAACGGATGCCTACCTTATGCTCTCTTCCTTACCCCGTTCCCATGATAAGCATCAAGATCAGATCATTATCTAGCAGGATACTTGGGTTTGGTTGAGCGATTTCAACGTCGTTGTCACAGCAAGATAGATACTATCTCGGAAATACAGCTATGGTGCGAGCGTACTCATTCCCCGGTGTTGCAGTCATCACAGGGGCCGGCGGAACAGGTACAGTCTTATCTACCTTAGACATCGACTCGAGCAAGTCTTCAGAGAAGGCAATCCCTTGTTGCTGAAATTTCCTAGGGATTGGTGCAGCAGTTGCAAAAGCCTTTGCCTCCGCAGGATGCGAGCGAGTAGCCGTAACAGACATCAATGAATCCTCTCTGACAAAGACACGAGATGCGATTTTCTCTCTCCACCCCAACATTCGTCTGGTAGTGAGAGCAGGGAATATGGCGGACGAGCAATTCGTCGAGGCCTTTATGAATGAAGTGGTGAGCACATTCGGTCGTCTCGATTATGCAGTGAACTGCGTCGGGATACTTGGGGACTCGGGTCGATCAACAGAAACCAGCACGGAGGTCTTTGACCGGATTACCAATATTAATTACAGGGGTTGTTGGCTGTCATCCAGAGCACAGTTGAAGCAGATGCTCAAACAAGATCCTCTACCGAGCCATGATCCGGGCCGTGAGCCGCAACGGGGGAGTATTGTCAATATCGCCAGTCAGCTGGGGATTGTCTCACGTCCTGGAGCTCGTAAGCGCTCCTGTTTCTTCAACTCGAGATACCGCTTGAGCGTTTACTGATACTCCTTTGAAAAACAACAGCAGCATACTGCGCCTCCAAAGCCGCCATTATCGGCATGACTCGAGCCGATGCAATAGATTATTCTGCGGACGGCATCCGCGTGAATTGTGTCTGTCCGGGGGTCATTGAGACCCCGATGACAACTGGAAACGAGGAGGTACGTGCGCGGCTACAGCCTGCCGTGGATATTGCGCCGATGAAACGGATGGGCAAGCCAGAAGAGGTGGCAGATGCGGTTCTCTTTTTATGTTCGACGTTTGCCTCCTTCGTGCAGGGCCATGCTATGGTTGTTGATGGTGGCTATGTTATCAACTAGACTCTCGGCAAAGACCGTAGGCAAAACGTACTTCACAAGGACTCTACTAGCTTGTACAAAAAATAGTGCCGAATTGACCCTATCTAGTCTAAACATTCATTGTAAAATCTCTCCTTCCAGTTGAAATGGATCTCCCACGCACGACCGGCTCGCAAGATTTTCGATTCCTGCCACAGTCCTCCTGCAATCTGCATCCCGACCGGCAGTTGGACGTCCGCATTGTCCTTAGCAGGGGCAAATCCAACAGGAATGGACATTGCGGGCTGGCCAGTTACGTCAAATATTGCAGTATTTATCGTGAGACCCATGCTCGGCTTCACCGACTCCAATGGAAGACCACGCTTCCCGTGTCTAGGCGCAACGACCGGAGTAGTGGGCATGATCACCACATCGTACTGCTCAAAGATCGTCTCGTAGAGATCTCGGAGCCTCCGGCCGATGTTCATGGTCTTGCCGTAGAGATCCGGGAACCGCGAGCTGAGGTACAACCCGTTGATGATGACGTTCTTCGTTGCTGGAAAGGCTCTCTGATAGCTATCGTTTGTCCAAGGGAGTCTTGCGCGCTCCATTTCAGTCAGATACAATCCTCTTCTTCCGTGGGCATGCCCCAGGAGATTCATGGAGCCTGCTATGCGCTGTTGGATTGTCCAGATGGCGGGGCCTTGCAGGTGCTCGGGGAGTGAAATCTCCTCAACTGTGGCACCGAGCTCTTTGAATCCCTGGGCGGCCGTCCTGACACAGTCCCTGACTGCGGCAGCGACAGCCGCATGCTCAAAGCCTTCTTTCAACAAGGCAATCCTGAAGCCGTCGAGCCTCGTCGGTTCTGCCTGAAGTCTCTGAGCAAACACTGTTGATCCGGGCTTGGGACTGCCAAGCGATCTGTCGTCTATTCCGTCATAGCCACTGATAGCATCCAGGCAGAGGGCAATATCTTGCACATTTCGAGCCAGTGGTCCGGCATGGTCATTCACCGCATCACCACTTGCAATACCGGTAAACGGAACCAGGCCATGTGTGGGCTTCAGACCAACGCCTGCGGGAGAATATCAGTGAGGCATTCATCTGTCTTATCTGGGGCAATCATACAGCCACATAGTGACGCAGGCACTCGGATACTCCCACCTTGATCACCACCTATTGTAATATCCACCAAGCCACCGGCCACCAGAGCAGCCCCGCCAGATGTGCTACCACCGGCAGAATACCCTGCCGCAAGAGGATTCTCGACTATACCCTGAGCACTAGTATAGGAGCCGGTGGAATGGCAGAAATTTTCGCACGTCGAGGTACCCAGAATATCAGCACCGGCATCCAGGAGTCGCGTAACGACCGTCGCATCAGTGATTGGTGTCCAAGCCGGAATCACATCGCTGCCCAGTAGCTGAGGGACCCCAGCAACTGCAATGCAATCTTTCAAGCTGACCGTCTTTCCAGCCAGGGGACCTCCACCGGGGTCACCCTTGATCAAGAATTTATGCGCCCACGCCTGACCGAAAACCTGCTCTTCCGGCGACGGTCGCCGTATGTTTTGTCGTGGATAACGTGATAGATCAGGTACAGGCTGGTAATCTGGTAGCTTCGCGACGTCCTCTGCGCAATCATGGACGGCTGCTAGGAGAGTATGGAAATCATCTGCTTCATCGGGGTTGACTGAGAGGCCAAAATTATTCAGAAGCAGCTGCGCGTCTTCCTTTTTCACAGGGTTATCTCTGTACGAGCTTCTTTAGTTCTGTCCTTATGATGCATCACGCTGAGATCGGACTTACGCGGAAATCGAGGTAAACAGGACTGACATGATGAGCCTCGAATATGCACAACTTGGACGCGTGGAAGAGGTCGGCGATGTCTTGGAAAGGTAGAAGAAAAGAATTTGTTACAGCCTCATTCTCAAGCTTGCACTCAAGGCAGCTATCATCGTAGAAGAACAAACAGTACTCCAACTGCACAGACAGCGCCCTTATCATGCAGGTTGGAGACGAGATTTTGGAGTCTTCTCCTTGTCAAGACCCCAACTTCTGGGCTGGAGTTATCGATGATCAACGGCCGAATGGACATTACCATATCAGAATAGTCATCGTGAGCTCCACTGCTACCAAAATCCATTATCCTGCGGATGAGGGGAACATCTCCATCTCCGCACAAGAGGAGTACATAGTCTGATAAGCGTCAAGTCTACCCTTTTAGCTACAGACTCAAATCGGCGACCCAAGACTGGCTTGTTGGCTGAAATCATTGCGCCTGATTGGAAAAACTTCTAATTTCAACAATTCATATTCTTGGAGAACCCGACCTCGCGGCACTTCGCCGACGATTTAGAATTCGTCATTGATACAAAGCTCGAATTGCAGAAATGGGCAAGAAGCGTGTTCTCATCACTTACGGCGTCGATGTCGATGCAGTTGCCGGCTGGCTTGGTTCTTATGGAGGAGAAGACTCAACGAATGACATCAGCAGAGGTGATTCATGCAGTCTATGCGGATTGATGGGTTCCTCAGTTGCTAACTCGACCATGAACAGGTGTTTGGGCTGCCACTGTCGGCACGAGGCGTCTTCTAAAATTCTTCGACAAGTACGGCATCAAATCGACATGGTTCATTCCGGGCCACTCGTTAGAATCATTTCCTGAAGAGATGGCTGCCGTGCGCGACGCTGGCCATGAGATCGGTCTCCACGGATATTCGCACGAGAACCCGAAGGACATGACGTTCGAACAGCAGCGGGATGTCCTAGACAAAACCTACCGGATGTTGACCGAGTTCTGCGGAAAGCCGCCTCGTGGAAGTGTTGCCCCGTGGTAGGTTCTTTCTCTGTATGTTGCAAATAGCCTCTTGCTGATACAGAGGCGTAGGTGGGAAACGAGCAAAGAAGGGGCTCAATTGCTCCTGGACTACGGAATCGAGTACGATCACAGCATGAGCCACGAAGACTGCCAAGCGTACTATCTGCGAACAGGAGATTCCTGGACCAAGATTGACTACAGCAAGAGGGCAGAAGAGTGGATGAAGCCTCTGGTTCCTGGTCAGGAGACGGGGCTTGTGGAGATCCCTGCAAACTGGTACATCGACGACCTGCCTCCCATGATGTTCATCAAAGCAGCCTCGAACAGTCATGGATTCGTCAACCCCCGTGATGTTGAAGACATCTGGCGCGATCACTTTGACTACTTTTACCGGGAGTATGACACATTCATTTTCCCCATCACAATCCATCCGGACGTTTCTGGGCGGCCGCCTGTGCTTCTCATGCATGAAAGACTCATCGAGCATTTTAAAAAGCACGACGGAGTGGAATTCGTGACTATGGAGCAAGTCTGCGACATCTTCAAGAAGGAAAACCCGGCGCCTGAAGGTGCGCTCATGCCAGCCGAACCGGGAGCCATCCTCAAGAAGTAATCACGTAGAGTCCGCTTACCTTAGCTATTCAATGACAATTCTTCAAAACGGATATCAAGAATCTCGAAAAATAACGTCAAGCGTGCTCTAGTACTAGCCCTGGATGGATTGTCTCCAACCCTCTCCAATACTCCAACTGACAGAAATAAAGCTGCAGATACTGAAAATACCCCAGACTCCTATGTTAGTGACTAGCAGTTACGACTTGTAATCCTCAAAATGATAGTCAATCTTACCCCATCTTTTTTTCGGCTGACCGTTACTCCAACTCTGGGGTTTAGTCTTTTCCATCTTCGTATCTTTTCTCCATGTGGAATGTGGATCAGCACGCTGAGACTGTTTAGTTTTATCACTGCCCCATGGAATATCATGAATTCATGATTGTAGGCTTGGGATGGAAACCTTATCGCGTGTGCTGATCCCAGTTTGATCGTCCAAGTGAGCAGTATGGCGATGATGGGGTAAGAGACTACCCCAAAGCCGTGTACCTGAGCATGAGCTTCGTGACAACCTCCTACCTCGCCTTCAGCCTGGTCATCTACGCCTGGTGCGGGAAGTGGATCGCCTCGCCCTCGCTCGGCAGCGCCGGCGAGACCGTCAAGCGCGTCGCGTACGGCATCGCCCTCCCCGGCCTCATCGTCAGCGGCGCGCTGTACGTGCACGTCGGCGCAAAGTACCTCTTCGTGCGCATCCTGCGGCACTCGAAGCATCTCCAGGCGAACACCCTCGTCCACTGGGGGACCTAGCTGGGCTGCACCGTAACCCTGTCCGCCATCTCCTTCATTCTGGCCAGCGCCATCCCCATCTTCACGTATGTCCTTGCCTTGGTGGGGAGTCTCTGCTATTCGCCGCTGGCGATCTGCTTGCCCGGGTGGTTGTGGCTGTATAGTCACCAGCACTACCGGCAGGGCAGCGTCGGGCGGCTCGTCATCTACGGTCTGCATGTGGGTATGATTTTACTAGGGGTCTTTATGACTATCGGAGGCACGTACGGGGTAGTGGTGCAGATCATGGATGCGTACCGCAACGGACGGATTGACCAAGCGTTCTCGTGCGCGGACAATAGCGGTACAGTCTCGTAGTCCTCATTGTCTTCTGGGATATCCATTGCGGAAACTTTTGTTTTTCATCTCTCACTTCTTCTAAACTGCAATCAACTCCATACGTCATACAGACAAGACATGTAATCAACCACGCTATCGCTAACACCTCACCTCGAAACTGCGAATCTCAGCCTTCTTCCCCTCAATGTTGGGAGCCTGACACTTCCTCGGACTATGCGGCGCAATAGTGCCAATCGACCTTTTACACCTTTCATCGCTGAACAGAAGCACCTCGCAAGCCGGTTGCTGTATCTCACTGATGTAGCCCAACGCACCTCCGTTCAAGATCTCATTTTCACATGCGAGTGAGCCAGAGCCCGAGTACAAGGTATCTTCTCCTGAGCACCGGGTGTTCTGATAGAGATGGAGGCGCCATCTCACAGGGTGGTTTGCAGGTGTAGGTGCTGGTGATGGATTGGCGGGGTTTGTGAGTAATGCGAGACCGAGAGAGCCGAGCAGGAGCGTTTGAGCGTTGACAAACATGTTGTCTTCTGATACAAGTAGGAATGGGACACTCGAAGCGATATCAAACAGCACAGCCCTGAAGAGCTCGAGTCAGGCCGCTCAATTCCATGTTCTGATGGCTTACCTCCAGCCAAATGGCAGGATCTGTTAGTGAGTATTGGTACAAACACAAGAGAAAGAGGATTCCTATCTTGTACAAGAGTTGATCACTTCTACATAGCAAGTGAAGAATAAGTAAAAGGGATCATCAATAGTTTCATTATCAATCATGGAAATCTCAGGCTAGGATAATCTCGCTCAGACATTAAGAAAGAGGGGTCGACGTGCAGTGATGTCAATCTCATCATGAAATAATCACCTTTCGGTGTAATGGCAGTATTTTGAGTTGTCACCGGTCCTGCGGTACTGACTTTTGAGACTGGGTTGACGATCTACATGTTCCATGGAACCGTCTTCTGCAAAATACCATTACCTAGTCACTCGGCCGGTTAGACAATGGCGACTTGAGGATTGCGCAACCGATCAGCTTTAAATTAGATTTGGCCAGAATCACTGAGAAATTCTGAAAACTCCCGCTCAAGAGCACTCGGATCAAAGGGGGTAGATGGATCAAACGGCGCTGGGTCGGCCGGGTTGTCGACGTTGAGATAGTCAAGAACCTCGGAATATCTATAAAAATGGCCACATATTAGTTGTGTCAATGTGAATGAAACTCAAGCACTGACATCATAATCTTCCAAGTCTCTTTCGGGAAGTCTGCGCTGTCGAATGACCAATCGAAAGGCCCTGAAGCTACAGGCTCGTCGGTAGGATCATGATACGCAGCCAAGTAGGGATGTCTCAGAGCGTCTTGGGCGGAGATTCTTGTGTCGGGATCAATAACCAGCATCTTCTTGAGAAGGTCAATGGCTATAGAGCTGTGTGTCATTATCTGTGTCCAGCCATTCTTTTTATCTTCCGCAGAGGGTGTTTACCATCGAAATCAGTATCTTTCGGGACGACAGTCGATAAGTCTCGAGGCTCTCGTGACGGCAAAGATCGAACAAAGTTCACAGTCTAGATGTCAAAATCAGTGGGGAAACAAATCTTGGATTAGTGAGTCAAGTGTCCCCGTGCGACTTACGTTCTTACTGGTGATCTTCTCAATCACCGCATCAGGAGGATTTCCAAGGATATTTGTGATGAGGTGGAACTGGTGAACGTGGTCCTTCCCAGGAAAAAGCGGCTTACCCCGTAGCATCTCAGCAAGGATACAGCCGGCACTCCAAACGTCCACTTGAACTCCGTATCTCTGCCATGTTAGCATGATTTCCGGGGCGCGGTAGTATCTGGTTGCAACATAGCCGGTCATCTGGGGCTCCTGCTGCCGGGCGAGACCGAAATCGCATATCTTCAAATCGCAGTTTTCGTTGATGAGAATGTTGGTTGGTTTCAGGTCACGGTGAATCACATTAGCGGAATGGATGTATTTCAGGCCTCGCTATTGACAGTCAGCAAGGCATATTGGTGTCATCCTCAGCGTCGATGTTCATACTAAGATCTGGTAGATGAAGTATTGTGCGAATTTGCTGTCAAGAGGTTTGATGCTCAAAAGGCGTCCGAGGTCAGTCCCTAGAAGTTCTGTGGCTATGTAGCTAACCTGATATCAGTATACCAGCAAAAGGCGTTAAAAACAAAGAAGGCGAAGATGCCACAAGAATAGTCGCCTACATGTCCTCCAAAGGAGATATGAAAATATCGCGCAGGCAAATGAGCTAGAATCCAGGGTCAATCTCCCCCTCGGCAGCAGGATCAGGACGCCATACATTCTCATGTCGAAGATACTTCAGCAGCCTGATTTCCCGATATGTACGCTTAGCCAGAGACGAGCTGTCAAAAGGCTTCATAATCTTCTTCAATGCAACTGGCTGCTGGGTTATCTGATCGAAGACCGAGCTAGTGGTGCACGCTTTATTAGTAACGATACGCAGTTGGACGTTTCAAGAGCCAGTAAGTAGGGGCAATGCCACCGTAGTAGGTACGTACCAGACGAGGCCAAAAGACCCCATACCAATGGGCTGCGGGTTCACATATCTAAATCATAGTAGTTAGCTAGACGACCTTGATCTTCTCGGCAGCTGTTGGTCCAAGACCAAGCGCAACGAGCAGAAAACAAACATGCCTCGTAGTGTATTCGAATTTCGTACCCAAGATCTCAGCACGGACAAACTCAGCCATGTGGATAGGGCCGAGCGGTCAGGTATTGTGACCTCTGTGACAATGGAAATCCGAAGCGAGTAATGATAGTCTGAATTTCATAATCTGATCGGAGGGAAGAGGCGGCAGGGACCCAGGTAATCAGCCGTCCAAAGGAGGGGGTGTGGACGGTGTGGGTGTCTAGCTGACTATGTGGCTTGTTTGCCGGATCGAGCCAGCCAGAAGATTCAGGAAGAGTACCTGAGAGGGCTGAGAGTCCGTAGCATGATTCTAGGAGGTACTAGCAGTAGTAAACGAAGTAACACAAACACACCCATCCCATGCCTTGAGGAAAGTTCCGGAAACGCAACCGAGCTAGTGAGGATTAAGAAAGGGACAGGCGAGATTCTCGACTGTTCGATCCAGACCATAGACTAGTAGATAGATAGATGGGAAGTGAATAATAATAATAAGTACGTAGGCAAGGGTAAGGACCGTAAGGTAGGTAGGTAAGTGGAGGCTGATGGACGACGGAGGAGATAGCGTGGGCGTTGGATTTCAATTGGCGGGCCGAGATGCCAGACAGCGTGAAAATGAAAGGGGCACAAAAAAACATGGAAGGCTACTAGTAAGGTAGTAGGTGGGCCTGGATCTGCTGCACCAAGCAGTAGTGGTACGTACCTAGCAAGTACTGGCTGGTATCTGATCCAGAACAACAAACAACAGTAAAACAGCACCATTCTCAAACTGACTGCAGGATGGCCAGCGGACCGGGGATAGATCATATCAACTGGACACGATGGATATAGGAGTCCATTTGATCTGTTTACACGTTACCCTGCTTCCAGTTCCGCGATCAGTTCCTTTCCATAGAGTGGGTCAGAACGTTAAGGCTACCGTGGATTCCATCTCCAAGATCTAGGTTACCTGCAAGTATCTGTTACCTTTTACAGAGAAAGAGCACCTGCGCAGCTGTTCTACCTATTGTTGTGGGCTGTGGGTAGGGATGGTGGTTACATTTCCCAAGTCCAGCCCTAAAGTACTTAGACCAAGTGATGGTCCTTACTTTCTCTGCTCCTGAACCCTATAAGCCTTTCCCTCTCAATAATCTGAGGGATCACAGACTCCCTGGCAGGGAAAAAAAGAACACTCAAAATCTTCGAAGTTTCACATGATATTGCTGAAACTATGCCTAGGCCGAGTCTGCTGCATACATCTTCCTTCTCTTCTACCCCAGCTGACTATCGTACAACTCACGAGGATATGTTTCCTCGCATTCCTGCCACAAGCAATATCAACTTGCACTGTTGACTTCGACGGATCAGACGTCCAGAAGCGTCCCCTCTTGCGCGGCCCTCGGTATCCCGTCCTTTTTAGCAGAGACTGCAGAGGCCTTCTTCTTTCCTTTTCTATGACGCGTTGAGCTGGAATCGCTGGTCAGAATAACATTCTGGTTTTCTCTCTGCATCGTGGCCAAGCTTCTCGGGTTTGCTTTTCTGAGCAAGAGAATATCTTGCTGCTTCGCTCCCCATTGCGCAAATTCTTGGTAGCCTCTGATTGCTCGTTTCTTTAGTTCCTCCTCCGCCGAGACCTCCGGTCGATGGTCAATCGAAGACCCTGCCACGTTTGCTGGTTCCACTTCTGATAACATCGATGAACTCAACTCGCACTTGCAGAAACAGTCATGATCTTCTGAACAGGGTTTGTCGCAGACATGACCACAAAGCATTCGGAGGTTGCAACGCTGTTCGCACTGGACCAGATCATGTGGGAAGCTTGAAAGACACTGCGTCAGTGGGAGCGGCTCGGCGTCAAAACCGTCTGATGACTCACCTATGGCATTGAAGGGCACACTTATGTCCACAATCCAGTAGCTCCTCGCATGGTTGTCGGCACCCACCATTCGTTTTTACCCAGTCCGAAGGCTCTTCAACACCCCCAGTCAGCATAAGTTCTTGAGACCATTATCGTATGAACAGAAAGACCAACCTTGCTTGAGAGTAGTGTTGCCATGTTTCTGGCACGTCAAAGGCAGTTGGAATCCAATGCTTCGGCAAGGGCGCTCGCTGGCCATGATGGTAATCACTTTCCGCCAAAGGGCATCGGCAGAGTAAAGGAGCTTTGCGTTCCCAAAGATATAAAACCCATTCTTTGCTCGGGACAGTGCAACGCAGACTCTGTTTTGCACCGACAAGAACCCGATGCCCTTTGCATTTGAGCTCCTCACCAAGGAGAGAATGACAATGTCGTTCTCTTCTCCCTGATATGAATCGACCGTCACGACCTTGACATACTGGCCCTGGAGGTACGAATGATTCCTCATCAGCTTCAATATTTTCTTCCTCTGGCCATTGTAGAAGGTCAAAACAGTTATGTTGTCGACCGAGACGCCGTTGAGCACAAGGTAAACAAAGAATCCCACGATCATTTCCGCCTCCATCACGTTGTATTTGGACGCCAGGCTGTCACTGCTTTCTGGCCAGCTGTGCGAGAAGAAGAAAGACCGGAGGTCGCCCATGCCCGGAACTTTTGGACGCCGGAGGACACTCCGATGATCCTGCAGTTCTCCGTAGATAGGCTCCAACAGGCGGCGAATTTCCGGCACCATACGCCTCTGGAGCCTCAGAGTAACGTACCCAATTCCGTTCTTCACAAGCCGTTCGAACATGGACACATCCAGATGGAAAGGTTCACCTTCAAGGTCTTGCACTGCGCAATGACCCTTGAGCTGTTGGTGATCGCCCACGAGTATCATGTGTTGGACCGAGTCAAGACAGGCAACGGCTATTGGGGCCTCAATGACCTCAGCTGCTTCTTCGATCAGGATGATCTTTGGTTTCACACTGGAAATCAGGGCCCTGTATTTGCTCAAGCCTGTCGCAGTCATACCAATGATCTTGGCCTTCCGGAGAATGAGGTAGTCTCGTTCCCACTTTCCAATCCGAAGATCTTCGCAATTCCTTGTGTAGGCAGCGGCGAGCTTTCGGAACTGTTCCAGGAGAATCGTCTTAAGCTGGCTCCGTAGCGCATCATAAACCGCACCACGTGCCTTGAGCGGGACCTTCCACATATCAGGGTGCCTCAGGTAGTCCAGACTGGCTGTCTCTGAAAGACTGGAAGGAACCAATGCGCAGAACGCTTCACGCAGAAAGATGAATTGTCCTCTAAGATTTTCGTAGTCATCCTCTTCAATCCCTTGCTCCGCCTCGAGTTCTTTGAGCTGTTCATATTCAAGGTCTACCTCGTCTTCATCAAAGCCGAAGTTCTCTTTCGTGTATTTTACCTGGAACTTGACCACTTGTTCTCCGAGCCATGCAATTAGAGGATCGGTATCTTCTTCAGCACCAGGACGGATCCAACCCTTAGCTCCCTTTGCAAGGGAATCGCATTGCTCTGCGCTCAGCAGCCCGTGCTTCGCAAAAAGCTTCGAAGAGAGAGGTGTCCCATCGTCTTCTTGACTGAAAGCCTCCAGCAACTCCACAATTGTAGTCACCAGAGTCTTGTATTTCCTCATTGACGGACCATACATGCCACCTTGGACTGTGACTGCCGGCCCATTTTGCCTGATAGAAAACAGAGTGCGCTTCTTGATTTCGGGGTCGTTGCTTCTCCCTCCTAAGCGAATGTAGTCCTTCTCGAAAACCGAAATGTGTCGCAGAAGCTGATCCAAGGCATGATTTGTTTGAGACGAAACTATGATAGGAGGATCATTAGGCTGCATGTTAGATAACAGAATTTTCAACGCAATCACAGAAACGTGTGTTTTCCCGGTGCCCGGGGGCCCTTGGATGATCGCTAACTTTTTGGTGAGGATCCGCTCCAGAGCTGCCCACTGTGACTTGTCGAGATCACCTGTTGGCGATTCTGGCCAACCTTCCAAGAGGTTGGTTTTTGCCTCTTCGTCCGCTCGGCCAATAACTGACTGGATGTTCACATTAGGGGATTCTTTGACATAATCCGGGGCATCAACATCGGGATCCAGGCCGCATATGTGATCTGCTAAAGGGAACCTGATGCGGGGATCAGCTAGTTCTGAGTTACTTTTCCAGTTATGTTCACTGACCTTTCGCGGTTTAGTCTTTGGAGAGCAGTCATGGTATGTCTCATAGCCTCGTAGTAGCCTGTTTTGGCTTCTACCATAATCCATTCCTGATGAGGATCGAAATCGGCGTCCTCGGGCTGAGCAAAGAAGATATCTATTTCCGGAGGCTCTTGCTTGACCCCTTCCAATGGTCTCGCAGCAACAACAGCAATGACACACTTGCTTCGGAAAAAGTCACTTGCAGGAGACAGTGCAACAACCGATCCAGTAATTAACCGTTTAGAGTATTCCCAAACAATCTTCTTTCCAGATCTGTTAGTGGAGAATCGGATTCGGAATGCAATGCCCGTTTGGGCGAATGTGATGCCAGTCATGTAAACCTAAGCCAGATTCTGGTAAGCAGCTATCCGATTTTCCTGAGGATGTGAAGCAAGAGTGAAGACTAACCTTCTCGTATATCGATACAGCTTGAGAGTCCACCATCTGCGGGTCATTACGGACGTAAGCCACAGCATCTCGCAGTGGAGCAACAGCATCCTCTCGAAGGAGTTCATAATGTGCTCTCAAATATGTTTCTTTCGAGCTCCAGGGACCTTCTATCGTGTTAGGCATGAGCTCCACACACTCTTCGTCTGAAGATGCCGGTAGAATCTCTTCAGGTGTTGGTATCTCCGGCTTTTGGAGCCAAGGGTCTTTCTGTCCATGAACCTGTTTGCGGCAATATTCTCTGATCGCTAGGTTGGCTTCAGGATTGGGACTAATGGACAGGTTCGTCAGAGTCTCGTGAAGTCCTTCTGAGGAGTATGTAATAGGTTCATCTTCTGAATCCATCTTGGCTATAGCCGTCATGAGCGTTAACGAGAAAAGGCTATGCAGGACAGGAATAAGTTGGATGATGAGTTTGAAACTTTAGTAGACAAAAACGAATTGCTATTCGGCGAGTTGAGGATCAAACAGTATTGGGTCCTAGCTGCAAAACATAGTGAAGTTCTCATACAATGGAAGAGAGAAGTGAAGGGGAAATCAAGTCTGTATTCACAAGGATGAGGAAAGAGTGGCAGTCTTCATTGAACAACAATTCCGAGAAGGAAAGAGTTGGGATACAATGGAAACAATAATGAGATGCAAACGAAAATCAAGCTGCCCTATCAGTCTGTCGTGTCTTCATCACCCTCTTTCTCCTCTTTTGTATTGAACAAGCGTCTCTGCACAGACGCTCATCTGAAGTTATTAGCCCAGCATCTTTCGCAGAACTATATCTTCCTTTAATTCCAGGCCTTTCTGTATTCCATAGCGGTTATCATCCCATATAAATAAAAGCTTTTCTATGCCAACAATGAGAACTGTGTGGCTATGCTTGGATGCGAACAGCCTTTGACAAGTTTGCATGCATAAAATATACTGAGATAAGCAGACTCGGAATATCCCTTCAAGTACATTGTGCCATCCCAGACTTATTTCTTTGGATCCCGTCAGCTATACAGGTTGAAGGTTCCATATCGTTTGCAATCCGCTGTTTGCCCTTGTGATAGTTCACTATCCTGACAGGCCCAGATCAATTGTTCTCTCTTTCTGATTGGTTTAGACCATTTGCTCAAAAACAAACAAACAAAGAAAATGAAAAGAAACGAAAAAAGAAAAGTAATCGAAAGTCAGTTGGAGATCATTGGACGGGAAAAGTATTCTGAGGTTTCCGGCGATTCTGATATCCCATCAAGGCGCTAACCCAAGATAGGCAGTTGTGGCCTTAGGCAGGAAGTGGGTAATCAACGTGACTGACATCTGGGGAATTCAATGGATATTGGCCTATTCTGTCGGAGAAAGGATTCATGGCTTCATTAGGCGCATGAATAGAAAGTCCCGTATCAATCCTAGGTTTTCATACTGTGGCTACTGGATTTATTTCTCCAAAGCCCAGGAGAAGTGATTTCATGTTCGAATCGAGCCATGAGTCCATAATTCGCAGCAATTCCTCCACCCAACTCAAGAGGCATCACTGCGCCTTATCGCAAATCCCAACCGTTCGGACTGTATAGCGATTGACGCATCGAGAATTTGCTCCAGCTCATAAATTCGGTGTTTGCGACACAGAATCTCAGGAGCAAGGGGTTTTGCGACGTCAAAATGACCTCAATTGGGGACGACGATGATCGAGATCTTGCGGGTGAGCCCTTCACCCGTTATCCCACGATTCTTGAAACAGTTACTGATAGCCAGGCGACATAGGCTCGCAAGATGGAAGCTCGGACGACGAAATGGAAGACGCTATGAGAGATGCAGATGACGCAGGGAATGATAATGATGCCGATGGAGACGCCGACGCCGATCAAGATGCGGAAAGCCCGTCGAATACCAGCCGCGCATCCGAAGGGCCTGGTATCGCATCTCAAGCGAATCCTAATATTCCAATGACCTCCCCTGACTCTACAAACATCACATCCGACTTGGCCTCCGTATTTCACCCTCAAGTTCGTCCAGAATGTCTAACAGCATCCACTTACGACGTAGTACCGACCACGGCCGCCCCTCATAGTACATCGATAAACGCAGTGACAGCAACAGCCGACATGCGATGGGTATTTAGCGGAGGGTCTGATGGATATGTACGAAAGTTCAATTGGGTCGATTCAATCAACAGCAAATTGATGCTGACCGTGGCGCAACGACATCCCTTTGTCGATAGCGTAATGAAGGCGGGCGTGTTGATGACATATTGGGAGTGCATGGATGGGAACGCAGTGTCACCAGTATATTCCCTAGCTAGCCATAGCGAAGGTCTATGGCTATTATCGGGGTTGGAGTCAGGCAGTATCCGTCTGCAGTCAGTTCGTCATGAGGAGGGGAAAGAGATCGCTCTCCTGCAACAGCATACTTCGGCCGTCTCGGTACTGCATCTGACCCCAGATGAGAAGTCATTGCTATCCGGGAGTTGGGACAAGCGAGTGTTTGACTGGGATTTGAATACCGGACAGACGCGGCGTGTCTTTGGTGCCAGTGCCGGGCAAATCGCGGCGATCGAGATTCGGCCGGAATCCACTATTCCTGTTCCAAAAGACGTATCGGAGCTGCCTCAGACGAATGGCACCTACTCATCAAACTACCATGCCAGCGGAACGGAAAGCTTCAATCTCGTGGATACGTCGAACGATTTAGGTGAAGGTGGCGCTGCTTCAAACCCGCAGGCGGGATCCCCAGCAGATTCACTCTTTGGCGGGGCCGATTCATTGTTTGGCGATGCAGATGGTGGGGGTGGTGAAGGTGCGGGGACGTCGGGAAATGCGTTTGGAATAGACGAGGATGATGAGTTTGGCAAAGCTCTTGCCAACGGCATTCTTCCGGATGCCGATGCTGATGCCGATGCACATGGTGAGCCCGACGTGACGGATCAACAAAATGGGACTGCAGCCGGCAACGCAAGTGCCGATGCTACCACGACGAACCCAATGACCGAATCTCTGGGGACTGAGCTTCCAAACGTTTCATCGCAGGCAGTGACGAACGGTCTACCACACGCGGAGGAATTAGAGCCACCTTCACAGACCCAAGAGTCTGCTGCATCAACACAGCAAGAGCCGAATGTAGTAACAGATCACACCTTCCTGGCTGCGTCCATCGACGGCACAATCAGAGTATGGGACAGACGGCAAGCCGACCCTGTTGCTCGAATCACACCCTACAATTCTCCACCATGGTGCATGAATGCATGCTGGTCTCCGGACGGGAATTATATCTATGCAGGGCGTCGAAATGGAACTGTGGAGGAATTCAGTCTTCATAAAGGTCTACGAGAGCCTGAGAGGACCTTTAAATTCCCCCAGGGGAGTGGACCGGTGACGGCGCTCAAGGCGATGCCCAATGGGCGACATATTGTCTGGTGAGTAGTCTTTCTATCTATCCTCGTTAGCTACTGCAGTACCTTACCATCATGGCATCTGGCTGACCAATTGATTTCAGTGCGTCGCATGATATTCTTCGATTATACGATTTGAAACACGAACAAGTCACCCGCCATTCTGGTGTACCTTTTCTCATCATCCCTGGGCACCGCACAGGGACTATATCACAACTATATATTGATCAGGCTTGTCGGTTTATGATCTCGACAAGTGGTAATAGAGGCTGGGAAGGCAATACCACCGAGGTTTTGCTGGGCTACGAGATCAACGTTCCTCGATGATTTTTTTTCCTTTTCTTGCCATGTATAATATATATCCCGGCAGATTTCTGCCATCTTGTTCGCTCCGCGTTCGAGTGTCAATGTTTCTTTCTGTTGAGGCTATCTTGAAGGGGAACCGGATCACGGCATTCATTGATTGCATGTGCTGGCCATTGTTCATGATAGCGCAACGAACGGCATTGGCCATCTAGACCAGTCTCTTAGACTATACCTAGTGTTTACTTATACTAAATCTTAAAATTTGGCAAACCCTTCCGAAAATAAGGTATACGTGTTATGGAATGATCAGATATTTCGTATTTGCATTCGTGTATATATATAAGTAGGTAGAACACTCCTAACTTTCCCAAATTGTTAACGCCCGTAAACTGTAATTATACCCAAACACCTTCCAAGAACCAAACCAAGAGCACGCAAGATGGTCACACGAACGGTCATAAGAAAAACGTTGCTAATCATGAGCGATTTCATCAAAGTCGACGCCTTCGCAAACTTCATGTTGCTGTGCTCTCCAGGCACCGAACAACGGATTCTGTGCCCACTGAACATGACCTTCCCCATCCTGCTCAAAGAAGACATACCCAGGCTCATCGTCGGGTTCATTACCCTTGTCCTCAGGTGAGTGAACACCCCTGGGACTGGTGACCAGACCCCCGAAGCCCGGGAGAGCCACATTAGGGATATGGCCTCGCGCCTCAATCTGTCCGTTCTTCACGTTGTTGACCGTGATCAGGTACACGGGCGGAAGAACGGCATCACGGTCCGGCCTAAGAGGCATGGGGATCCACGCTTCATTATTGAAGGACTCGGGACGATTCTTGTCATATTTCAGGGGCAAAGGCCGGGAGAGGAGCATCTCGTCTAGCTTGCCAGTGTCGAGCAACAGACCGGGTGTTCGGACATATAGCACACTGTCGTACTGCATGAACTGGATCTGCCCTAGACGAAGAAGCTTGGTATCTGTCGGTTTGTAGCCTGCGGACGTGGCCGCGGTCATGTCGATGGGGAGAAGCCAGACGTTGTCCTTGGTGCTTGCGGCTCGGAGCAAAGAAAGAGCTGTTGTGACGGAGTGCGAGACCTCGTCTGATGACAGCAGATCCCATTCCCGAGGATACATAAATAATCGGTCATTTATTGCTGTGCCATTTGTGGCGAGTTGTTTGAAGAAGAGGATTGCGGAGCAGATATCGGATGGATTGGGGGAGGACAGGAGTTGCAGATATGCGTAGTTGCCTCCTGCTCCAGGCTGCGCATGATGCGAGACATGTTTTTGCTGCTTCTCAGGAATCAGATCTGACAGAAAAATTTGCTCCCGTTTTTGAAATGACGACGCTGCTGATCCATGGCCGGTGATCGGATCTGGACCCCCGGGAGGTCGAAGAGCACTCTGGATGCTTCTGACAGACTGCTGCTGGAGAACGTAGCCGGACAGAAAAAGAAGAAGAGTAAATAGGCAGACCACACCAGTGGAGAGGATGACTGAGATTGTTGAGGAGGTCAGAAGCACCATGATTGTGTGTAACTTGAAGTGCGCATCAGATAACAATGCATAAATTAAGTATCTACTCTTATCATAAAGAAATAACAGTGGAGAACGCTTAATAAATACTTAGGTGCCTATATTTGTTGTTTACTTTAAGGTTGTGACTTGTTTTCCCTGGTTGTGACTAATTTGTATTAGTAAGATAGAGACTTAGAGTAAATAATAGTTATTTAGTAGACTAAGACTAGATTAGGGTTGAATAAGAAGTATACTACTCTTATAACTTTTTATTTTAATATTATTCTAAAGCTATAGTAATACTATTTTAGATTCTTTAATATCTTAAAAGGAAAATAATATTAATACTATAAGATAACCATAATCTAGTGCTGAAAATGGTTACTTCTGATGCCACTTTAAGCATCCATTTTAATAAGAATCTTAGTTACTATAATGCATGTGATCCAACATAACCCACTTTTAGTATATACTCACTGAGCACTCAGGGTTGCTCAGTGATCAGCTCACCCTTCACTCAGTGTGCTCAGGGAAGATGATCAGTGTGTCATAATGGCCTGCATCAAAAGAGAGAGAAGTGTCTTACTACTCTCTGGGTCCTTCTGAACTCCAGTCTTTACAGTTTCTTTTCGTCATTCAGTTGTTCTTCTGTGGCATCAGTACTTGCCCACGTTCTTTGGCCGAATCTGTTATTTCCTGAGGCATGTCTATTTTGAACTATCCTGCTTCAAGGATGAAGCAAATCTGCAGCCCCGAGTATTATCGACGGCGTCGCCAGCAACTGGAGAAAGGTATTGTCCTCTATGCAATAGTCGCTACCGGTACTGGCGAACCATATTCACATTAGATTCAAGAAGTGCCTTTATTAAGAGCAATGATGAAGCTAGAAAGGGATGTGCTAGATGGACTCCCCCTCTATATGAGCTACCTTTTCCAGCCTGTGGTATCCCCGTTCCAATTTTTGTTACGCGATTCATTCGAAGAGGGTTTCGCGAGGCCATAGCGCGCTAGGGCTTCAGGACCGATCTTGATGTTGCTCCGGTCTTTAGGTTCGTCGTTAATGCCGTAGATGTAACCGATGAAGTAACTGAGGAGAACGGAAAATGTTGGTCCACTTATTTGACATAAAACACAACATGTAATAACATACAGGGTGCCTGTTTGACTGTGCCAGACTAGCTTAGAGAGACTGGGCGTATAAGGTCCATACCCTTTCTCGAGCGCCTGACTAAAGTTTATCGTTAGCATGATCAGGAAACGGGAGGATCGACATACGGAAGAGCCTCCATAAAGGCCATACGGACATGTTCCCTCTCGACAGCGGACAGAGTCCAGTATGGATCATTCCCAAGCTTGTCACCGAGGCGTAGACCTGGGACCATTTCCCAGGCCAGCCAGATCGCAAACCCATTTGGGACCAGCCCTGACTTATCTTGAGTGCTGACCTTGTATCCTAGGAGCTTTGGTACATTGCTGAAATCCTTCTGAGTAAACTCCTGGTAGCCAGTTAACTCTGGGGGCGTGTATGTTGTAGCCTGGCGGGATCTGGTCTTCGGATCTTGTATCTCAGTGTTCTTAAAAGGAACCTGAAGATAAACTCGCATGAAGACTTTCCTGGAGGGCTTCTTTGGATCGCAACAGAGGAGTTTAGCCGTAGCGTAAGAGTAGTGGCCATGGCGACGACGCATTTCTTCACTAGCCTGGAAGTTACGCTCATTGAGCTTCTCGAGGATCTTCCACTGCGAAGGGACAGGTTGATCGAGGGTGATGATTGTGCCAGGGTCTGTTCCTTGGTGGAACCAGCGCGAGGATGGGGACGACATTGTTGTAAGAAGGTTGAAGAATCAGGAAGTTGAAGAAAGAGAATGTTGCGGTAGGAAGAGTCCTGAGTTAGAGATGGCGAATGAATAAAGAGGTGAAAGGAAGAGTCAGAAGGTGGCAGGAGAAGTAGGTATTATTGCCTATCTAGGCTCACTACCCCAACCACGGCCATGTCCAAACCCAAGAGTACCTACCCACAGCAGACAGTATTCCGAAACCATCACCAGAAAATATCATCAACCCTATTGCTTCAAACTTAAGTAAGTCAGTAATATCTTCAGCTGCTAGCTTGAATTTTAAAGGCATTAAGGGCTTTAGGCTGGTCACGCGGTTTAGCTTTCCAATGTACATATTTCTAAACCAGAGTTATATTTAGGGATCCAAGGTGATGTCAGAAAAGGGTCAGTGGGTTCGGCCAAGGAGATACTTTAAGGGAATACACTTTGCTATCCTTGAAGCATTCATTTATAATAATAGTTCTTTTCGGATTATACTACTACAGGGAAGATAAAGTATATATATGTGTTGATGTTCCTGAGATGCACGAAAGACAGCGACGCAAGAACTGAGCATCTAGCACATGACTATAAACACCACCATACACAATTAAATCATATAGCATAAATCATCAACATTGTCTATTGATAAAAAGGTCTGTAATTTGAAGCCACCAAACCTGCTAACAGCAGACCTGAGACACAGGTTGCATCACCAGCTCCTCCGCTTACCTCTCTGCTGGTTGTCCGTGCGACTATCGATAAGAGTCCGTCTTGGCACAGCCTCAGCGCACAGCCACAGCTGATCTTCCTGCTTTTCAAAGTTTCGTCTTTTCTTCGCGGGCAACCTTTGAAGTCGCGTCCACATCGGCATTTTCCGATTTTATTCAACATGTCCTCCCATCGTGCTGATGCGAGTACCCTCCTTGACAATCGTGGCTATTCAGGGCCGCTGGTCCGCGGTGTCAACCCCGCCACATTGTTCGAGAAAGCCGTTCGCGACCGCATTACGGACTCATATTACTGGAAAGAGCAGTGCTTCGGTTTGAACGCAGCAACACTTTGCGATCGCGCAGTCGAATTGACATCTATCGGCGGTACATACGGTGTCGCCGAGAAACCCACTCCGTTTCTCTGTCTTGCGTTCAAGTTGCTGCAACTCAACCCCGATCGTGAAATCATCTTGGAATATCTCAACTACACCGATCCGGGCAGTGACGAAGAGACAGAGGCCGCGGCGGAGGATCAGGCTCGAAATGGCGTGATTGGACAACGGGGGGACTTCAAATACCTCCGCGCCCTGGCGGCGTTCTACGTGCGTTTGACCTTTGACCCGGTCGACGTCTACAAGACACTGGAACCTCTCCTTCTCGACTACCGGAAGCTGAAGCGACGAGTACGCGACACATTTGTGCTTACCTATATGGATCAATTTGTCGACGATCTTCTGACGAAGGACCGTGTGTGCGGTACTAGTCTTTGGAAGTTACCGGCACGCCAGCAGTTGGAGGATCTGGATTTGTTGGACGAGCGCATCAGTCCATTGGCGGACGAACTGGAAGAATTGGATAATGAGAGCGACCAAGGCAGCCATGATAGCGAGTCACGGTCTAACGGGGCCGCTGGGGACGAGTGAGCGCGTCACTGGGCCCCATAATCGACATCTCGAAAATTTCTTGACACACTACAATTCTTGGCCGCCATTGTCCCTCAATATACGGACTGATGCGTACCCCGTTGCGAATTCAGCTCCTCACGCACTCGCGCCGCTGAGTGGCGCGAGCTAGACAGGGCAGGGGGCGTCTCATTATCAAGCGCTCAAGGCATCCTCGTCGCCAGGTGCCTATTGAAGCTATCCAGAGTCACAGTCGAAGCTTAAGGAAGCACAGTCAATATCATTTATTGCTGGAACTTCCTTTGCAAAACAGCGACCTCCGATCGAGTTCAGAACTCTATGCCAAACCTCATCAAACCGCCACCAGGTGATGATCTTGGGGCTGAATGACGAATATTCTTGCTTTAATATACCCTCGACTCTACATATCATGTAGGTTATGTTCTTGTTTGCTGTAGGTATGTGTATAGCTAGAAGCAGCTTGGTATTGATAATAAAGATTATACAGAAGCACCAAGAACATCATTTGGACCACTTCAAACAAACTAATCAAAAACCTTGCTGGCGATGCCACTTGTCCTCCCAGTTCCTGAACCAAGGGCTCTCGTCCAATGTAGCCACTTGCCAATTTTTGTCTACGAGACCTTGCTCCTCCTGCTCCTTAGCCCATTGCTCAAGCTTCGGAAGCACGATATGCTCCACGTGCCATGTATTCTTATATTTCATCAGGTTCTCTTTTCCTTCTTTGAGAACCTTGGCTACCAAGGCTGGTACGCATGGTTCATCGCGGAATTCGGACACGGGCGTGAATAGTGCTTTGAAATTGAAGACGACTGCTGCCGACAGAGGCAGACGTCTCAGCGTCTGCCAATCCACTCGCAGATGGCAATCTGCCAACTGCAGGCTGGGGTCTTGAGAAAAACGAAGTTTCTCATGAGGATCCCCTGGGGGCATATACAGAGGCTGTCCGACCTCTAGACCCCAGGACCCTCTCTGAATTGGTTTATCTGCTGGCATTTTGGTGAAGAATCTAGTGGAGAACTTGTCAGCAACTCCTTGGGCTTGCCACTCTCCTTGTAGCTTGGACCTACCGATCCATAGAGAATTGCATCTTTTCCTTATAGTCCGGAATCGGCTCATGAATTTGATGGAGCTGAAGCCCTATTTTCGATCCAACATTCCATCCCAGAGCAGAGCAAACCACTGCCGCGCGGAGGAAATAGAAGCCTGTCTCCTCATCGCGCAGCATGATCGCAAAGTCTTCGGGTACGTTGTCGAGGAGAATCTCCAAAGGATGCTTGGCTTTGATGTCTTGCTCGGTGTCGAGGATCCTGTTCTTGAATATCCTCTTGCCCTCTAATGAGAAGTACTGAGGATACCGGGCGCACAGAAACTGCAAGACCATTTCCATCAATTCCTTGCAGGCTAATTCAGACCCTGGAAGATAGCCGAGCACTGATGAGCCGTGTTTAGCGTATAATTCCTTGCGTTGCGCGATTCGAGCTTTGTATGTGCCTTCGAGCTCAATCCACCAGTCCGTTTCCATTTTCTTCAGTGCTATACGCAGGGAAATACCGACTGTCAGCTCCTAAATCTGCTTGCGGGGGTGTCCTAGTGGACGGTCCGTTGCTGGTCAGGCAGGCTTACACATGGTTTGATGGTATGTCCACCGGAACGGACGATATGGCCTCGGTAGGGCTTTGTCAATGACAAATTGATGGTATGGATTGGGCAAAGGCACACCACTTAGGGCTGCATAGTCCGGGAAGTCTCCTAACTTTTTGATCTCCTCTATTGAGAACCCTGTCGGAGTATACCTTTCTTCTTGACAATTTCGGTAATCCATTGTCATCGGCAGAATGAATCGTCTGACTTCGGCTTCGTCAATCTCTTTCGACTGTACCGGGCTCTCTCGCAAGGCAGCGAGGGCCTGCCGACGCTGTGGTGGTAAAACATCGGCATAGTTTACTTGGGACACGGAACCGATCCCTGGCTTCTTGTCGGGTGATATAGATCTTGGAGGCGTTGCAGCAGCTGACGTTTTGCGGCTCCGAAGACTTATTCTCGGCCAGACTTCCCTGCGTTGGGATCGATCGAAGGTGAAATAAAGTCCAACGAGCGCAGCCACGGCCAGACCAGACAACCACCAGTCACCGAGCACACCGAGTATCTGCATCCTCATGTGTCTAGTGAAGCGATATATAAATGAAAAAAGACATACAACATGTGGCTACGCCTGTTCGACAAGGGCAAAAGTGGCCACAAGACTTATGAAAGGGGTTATATCTGTAAGGGCGTCTTCTGTGGTATAAAAAAGCAATTAAGCACGTATACGAGAAGTGTGATCGAGCAGGACTTCTCTTTACTTCGTGTTTCCAAAGATATGCTCTGTCGTGACCTGCTTGAACTTACTACGTTTGGTGCGGAGAAGCAGATATCAGATGAGGATGAAGGTGAGAGCAACATGATAAGACCATAGCATTGGTTAGAATAAACCTTCGGATCCGATTTCTTATAAGGTAGTGTACTGCGACCACGTTAGCGTTGACCACTCAGCTTTGTTGTAGCAGTAGCAACATCAATCAGGATTGCGCTGACTGCAGGGGGAAGACAAAGCGCAGCAGCCGCATTTCCCAAACGGGCAAAACTGTCCCGGTAGGTCATGTGCTTTGTTTACATCATCATCATCAGTCACTGCTCCCCCAACAATGCTTTGTGGTCTTTGTCTTGCCTGGGCTTTCACGTAGATTCATTCATTTACAATAGAGAGACACCCTCTTACAGCGCATGTCTTGATGAAGAAAGAGGGACATTGATTGGCTAACCATCAAGGATGAGGTTTGACTCTTTGTCACGTCGTCGTGGTGCAGCTACTTTCGAAGCCTTCGATATCCTTGAGATACATCCTCTTTCCCTTGGTTTGAGGCGTTCATTCCTCTCTAGTCCTGAAACATGTACAAAGCCATTGACAATCTCTTTGTTCAACGGGCAAGGGGATGTCCCGAAGACGATGAAAGGACAAGGTCTTTCTTTCGGTAATTGCTCGAGTTTCATCTTCGACGTTGAAGACGCCGTTGAGGAAAAGATTTTGCCATGGAGAAATCTGGTTTGTGAGACTTGCAGTCTTGCAACGTCCCTTGAAGAGTCTTTCATTCTGAGCCTTCCATGGTGTGCAGCAATGAACAATGTCTCTTAAGAATCTTTGTCAAGGATCTCCAAACCCTCTATTGTACTCACAAGTTATTGTCTCATAGTAGTGCAGGAAAGCAGAGAATACATTAGGATGTCTCACTTGGAGGATATAAAGCAAGTGCGAATGCCCACAGATGTGCCTTGTCTTTTTCAACCAACATATCACCCGGCCGTTCAATAATCACCCAAAGATACTCTATACAATCCGCGCAGTTGACCACCTCCATTAACATCTTTCAAGCAGATAGTGGCTCCCTAAGCAAAAATGCCACAGCTTGAGCAGTTGCCGATGGAACTCCTCCTGGAGATCTCTGACCACCTGGATCCTCTATCAGTGGCCAGTCTCGGCCAAACCTCCCGGAGGCTCAACGGTACGTTGCAACGTCCCCTGGCCAGAGCTGCCAAGCAGTATGCCCTCGCTGAAGAGGCTGAGTACAAAGAGCGAATCACATTTCGCGAGGATGGAAAGGGTATTCTTACTCGGAAACGGACGCAGAGGATGCCTTCCCAGCCGCTCGTTCAAGCCATCCGGCGTCATCAAGTCAACAAGGTAAGGAACTACCTAGAAGCAGGTGTCGACCCGAACGCATATGACTTGGACGGACACCGCATGCTTTCACTGGCAGTCCGCGCCAAGAACGAGCCAATCGTGGACCTTCTGCTTGAGCACGGTGCTAACCCTGCTTTGAACGACGTGTGCGCACCATATACCTCGCCTGTCCTCGACGCAATAGAATTGGGCGATGATATGGTCAAAAAGCTGATAAGTATAGGAGCCGATTATACTCAGGTAAGGGTCATACACGCCCTCGCTGGTCGTTGCAGTCTGGATGTCATCAAACTCGCCATTGACAAAGGTGCAGATTTTAGACAGACCAGTCTTGATGGCAGGACAGCGATCCATCACGCTGCAACAAATGCTAACCACCCAGATGTCCTTGAATTCCTCGTTGGAAAGTACCCTGAGCTGCTGTCCACGCAGGCTGCCAGGACATTTCTCTGGTCAGCCATCTATAACGGCTGCGCCGAACTCGTCAAAACTCTCATCACAGCCGGTGTTGACATCGCCGGCGACACCACCGTCCACGCTACCCTTGCCAGTCGTTGCAGTTTGGATGTCGTCAAAGCCGCCATTGAGAAAGGCGCAGACTTTGGACAAATTAGCCCTGATGGCAGAACTATGATGCACTATGCTGCGACAAATACTGACCACCCAGATGTCCTTGAATTCCTTACTGAAAAGTACCCTGAGCTGCTTTCCTCGCAGTCGACAATGGGCAAGACAGCTCTGTGGTCAGCGCTCTACGAGGGCAGTGCCGAACTCGCCAAAATTCTCATCACAGCCGGTATTGACATCAACGTTAGGGACCACGCCGGCAAAACCGCCCTCCACGCCGCCCTCGAATTCAGCCATCAGGCGTTTTACCAATCAATGGAATATGTTGGCCGAGAAATCGCGGAGAGAAGTTTATCGATCGCAACGGTGCTGCTCGAGCATGGAATCCAGGTCGGTATCCCCGATCAAAGGGGCCTCACAGAGCTCCACCATGCGGTGCGCCAGAACGGGCACTATTGGTTGCAGAAGCGCATGCCGAGTATCGTACGTCTGCTGCTTTCCAGGAATACAGTCGACGTCAACGCGCTAGGTCCTGGTGGCCTGACTCCTCTGCATCTCGCGGCTGAAGTCGGCTGGCTGAAGGTCGTGAGGATCCTCGTCGAGGAGGGCAATGCGGACGTCACGGAGACGGATAATTGTGGTAAGGCGCCTGCGCACCTTGCACAGAAATCCCCCGCTGTCTTGAAATATCTATTGCGGAGGGCAGCTAACAGATCCTCTGTCGTCTAGATTGTGAAGAGGGAATGAGCATAGAATTGTCCGAGACGAGTGCGTCAACGGGAGGTATGTACTGTCCAGTACCTATTCTTTCCAAACGGTGCTTGCTGATCTCAGGTGTCCGTGTTTGGGAATGGTTGGAACTTGGCCTCTGGGTTCTTCAGACGGCGTTGGTTTGTTTTACTCTGATTTGCCTCATTTCTTGCTTTTGTTTTAACAAACGAAACTGCTAGCTGCAATTTTGGGGAGATCTTTGCTGCAATGATATCACATAGCACTGAAAAAGCGTGCCTAGTTCCCTTCCAAGGATAATACAGCAGACCTATTACAGATCTGCCTCGCCTTCAGAACTTGTAGTCTCAAATACTTTGTATTCGTCCAGCTCACAATTCTATTTTGACAAGAAACTGAAGGAGATTCGTGAGACGGATGAGAAATGCCCTCAAACAATAAGACAAGAGGAGAATTCCCCCGGGGATTAATGATGACACTAGCATCAAGATTGGCAGTCTGAAACCCATTATGTACTTCCACCGATAACACAGCTGCCATGCAGTTTCTGATGTACACAAGTACACAATGCTCAGTGGCAACAAAACGAAGTGAAGCTCAAAAGAGAACGTAGGTTAGAAATGAGGATCGTATCTCATTGAGGAATGAAAATGTACCCCAATCAGGATGACTTGACTTATCCTTCATATACTCGCCGATGCCCCACTGATGCTCCGAATCGCAGCCAATGGACGAGTTGTATGCCAGGGAGCTTGCAGTCATTAAGACCGAAGGAAAGACTGATGCTTCAAATGTAAGGAAGAAAAGAAGGATTATGTGACAATTGGGTATCATAAGACCGCTGATTTCGCCGAGTCGCACAAACTGAATTCACAAGATAAAGAGCTTCCAAGATGCACAAAGCAAAGAAATTCGTAGTGCACAGATTCCGTGCTTAATCGGGGTTTGTCAGCTATGAAAGAAATATCAGTACCAAACCCATCAAGTTGTGCACGACTGGGAAATACTAACCCGCAGCACCGGACGCGAGTAGTCTTCATTATCCTGGAGTGACACGTCGCTATCCCGACGCCCACCCCCATATAGTACAGTGTCCGTTTTCAAGCGGTTATCAGTGAAAGTTGGCATACGTTGGGGTGTTATCGAAGATCCGGCGGATAACGTGTGACTATGCCCATCAGAGAACATGCCCTTCACAAAACTCATCTGAGAGCCCTTGCTTTGCCTTCCGTCGAGCAGAACGTTCGAAACGCTCGGATCGGGGCTCTGAGCTCGTGAGCGACGTTTAGATGCTAGGACGAAGAAGATAATCGCGACGACTGCCGCCAAGCCACCGACAGAGCCAACAACAACGCCGGCAATAGTTCCACCCGAAACTCCAGAGCCTCCACTTTGTGAATCCGACGAGGGTGAGGTCGCTGTCGCAGCTGGTTTCGTATCTGAGACTGTTATAGTCTTCACTTGACCAGCAATAGTCTGAACCGAAACAGTATTTTGAGTAGTTGTAGGTGCTGTGGTAGCTGTTTTAGAGTCGGTGGTCTCTGTTTTGGATTCGTCGGACTACAGTGACGTTAGCAATGAGAGTCCAAGGCTCCTCGGGGTGGTTGGCAATAGATGAGTCGCGCGTGGGGATGAAGTCCGAGGCACGGGCTACTGACCGTGGACTTTGTCGTCTCTGTTGACGATGGAGCAGCTGCTGTGCCCGAAGGATTATGTACAGACATCTGAATATAAGCATACAGGCCCTTCGAGGCATCTCCACAGCTGTCTGAAGGATATCCTGGGCATCCTACGGCACAATCGGAAATGTCGGTGTTCGTAGCTTTGTTGGGTGCTATGTTCGAGCACCAGCATTCTTTACCTTGGAGGATTCCGAAGGCATAATCAGCATTGCAGGTTTGCGTGCAGAGTCCATTCGACTGATAAATGCTGACGTCTGTAAGGAGAAAAAGATCAGATATCACTTGGTGGCAGAGAGAGATCGTCAGGGCTACCTACTGGCAGAGAACGAGGAACCGGTGTTCACGGAAGAGCAGTAGGTGATATCGGAAACAACAGGCGATGCAAGTAAAGCAAGTAGCAGAAGACTCAAGTTGAAGACCATGGCGAAATGGGATTGGCAAGTGCAGATCAGGAGATGTTGTATTCCACCCCCTACTTTTGTGTCCTGTCCGTGTGCAACTCTGGTTCGGCAAGCTTCTGGAACTGTTCAATCGTTTTAACGGTCCCTCCCCTGATTATGCTCAATGTGCACCTGGTCCTGTCACCAAGGGATTCTGTAGTTGATGGTCGTCAGGTGGAATAGAATAATCGACGAAGCGTTTACGGTAAGCTATAAGATGCTAAGAACATCTGCACCGTGGGCGAATAATGTCGAAACAGGTCCAACACCTCAGAGAGTGTAATAGTCGATTGAGTCCCGTAGATGGATAACCTCTGGAACCTAAGAGTACCTAGTTTAGTCGGGCCGGTCCAGCATGAGCCAGGGTTTTGATGGCACCTAGAGAAAAGAAAACGCGCAAGCTCAATCAGGGAGGCACTCACAGGATTATTCTGAATTGAAGCTGGAAAGTCTCTAAGCAAGGATTCAGGTTGAAATTAAACCTGCTTTTTCCTGTGACGGGGCTCAGAACGAGGCATTTGGCAAAACCGGAGAAGCCGATGAGAGGCTCCTAGGCATGGAGCCAAAGAGTGAATGTCGAGCGACCGATAGGTGAGCGACTGGGAAAGTGGGAGGAGCTAGAACGAAGGACAGCTAGAGAAGAAGCGAGTGGGAATCCCCGGACGTCAAAAGAGACGGAGAATCAGAAAGGGAACGAGATGGATGAGGGAGATGGAGGATTTGACAGCGGGAGAGCCGAACAGGATTGAACAATGATAAGGTTGCGAGTTGGTTGGGTGAATTAATTTACGTCCTGCAGAGGAAACTGGGAACTTAGGAAGCAAGTATTTAGCACCTTGTACTCCGTTGACCGGGATCTTGTCTACTAGGTAGTCTCCAAACTTAAAAATAACGATAAGAATAAATAATTCAATACATAGTGGTACCATATTATAAACTTGGACCATTGAGATGCTGATATACTTTACCATGCTTTGTAAATAACAGGAATGTCTATACGGTAGATACTTGTAAACAAAAACAATGACCTAAATTGTGACAGGATAAGTGGATCCATACGGGTTTCACAAAAAGCACTTAAAGCAGCCTCTAAAACGGATCCCAGGAAGACAAAAATACTTGCGTAAGTTGCGTCTCTCTTGCTTTGCTACAGCAATTTCTATTTCAGCCCAAATCTGAAGCTCAGAGGAAAAGAAAAGAGTTCATAGCAGACAAGCTGATCACCTTGCAATTAGAAATTGAAACACAATCCTGTACTCCGTACTGGAGAACGGAAATATGAGGTCACATTCATGGATATTTGTGAGAAATTGACATACCTACGGCCGTAGTGCCTACCTTACCTTAGCATCTACCCGCAAGGCAGTGGGGCTCTGCTGGCCAGACTGGGAGTCCGCGACAGCCTTTTCTCATATGAGAAGGGCTTGTGGATCTTGTTTCCTAAAGAAATAAGTATGAGTCTGATTATCATGAAGATTTTTATAGAGACTCCGAAACGGGTATGTTCAGCCTTCATGATGCGGTGATGTCTCCTGGTACTGGCACTGAGGATATCAATGCCATTTAAGTCCGCTGTCATAGTAAGGGTGGTTTGAGTCTGTGATAGGACACTGTTAGCATCAAGCACTGTCTAACAATCTTAGTACTTGTCTAATCAGAACTTTTCGTCCATTAATATTTTAAAAGTGTGTTCTATCAGATCAAAGATCAGTCAGTGCGTTTGTTTCGAGCTTCAGCCACATCAGACAATCTGTAGAAATACATCCCAGCAAAAAGAGCATTATAGTTCATGAAGGTTAGGTAGATGATAGGTACCTACTCTGCACTCTGGATAAAAACCCATAAAGAGCAACGGGCCTCACACTGCTGCCTTAGCATTTATATAATGGTTACTGCTTGCTACACACCCTGTTACATGAGGTCTATATATTTACCTACTTTATGAGACGCGCTGTTTTTCAATGCAAATGAATGTCAAGTTGAAATCTTCGATAGATCTTAGCCAAGTACGAAGCTTAAGTACATTGAAAGTATAATCATACTGACATGATTCGACGCAGCCATGCTATTATCTTCCTACTTTGGATCAAATCATAAATATCAATTTCTTACAGACTACAAAGCCTTACGGCACAACTGGCAGATATCTTATCCATCGGCCGCGTCATTCCAGCCAGATGTTCGATAAATCAGGCATACGTAAGGTGCTCCGTACGGGTACCACCTCAGCTCTGAACAAATAATTTTACTCTACATTCTGCAATGTAGACTGAAAATTTTGAGAGACAATTTCAACTATCCACGTTGCTTTTCACATGCATAATTTGTACTTATGTAATACAAAACTTACCTTACAGATGGTACTGGAAAATGGGATCTACTACCTAGTCATACCGTTGATTTCCAAGCAACTCAGCGTCCTAGACTGGAGCACGGACTCCGATAAGAAAACTCTCATTGGATTCTGCGGGACCAAGTCTCTAGGTGGTACTAATTCCAAATCATACATACCGTCCGATATACCTGGGCTCCCTTCCTGAGGTAAATGCTTAGGGATGTCCGATCTGCATCAAGCAGATGAGGCCTGAGAATGAAAGCTGATCCACTATCTGAAGGAGAGCTTGAAAATGAGTGGATTCCCAAAGTCTGAATCATCACTTCTCAGCCACGCACAACGACATCAGGAAAAGGTATCCAGAAAAGTGGAGTACCATCTTGGCAACTGGGCTGCCGTATTCTGGAAACAAATGGATGGTCTAGAATGTTAATACTGTACTTAGAGCATTTGACAGGAGTACTCTCAACTCTCATGCGTCGTCCTGAACCTGGCCTTTATAATCAAGCATCATTTAAGGTGCGTGGTATATGGTTGGCTATGTTGCCCTACCAGGGTACCTCTTCGATATCCCGTGCTGGTACCCAAGGGTGGCCACCGAGGAAATCCATGGGTGTTGCACATGATAAATCCTAGACTAAATGGACTCATGAGCCGATATATATCTTCCACCCATGATTTGATTCGAGCGCCAGAGGTACAGGAATGTGAAACTGATATGCTTTTTGGCGCATGAAGGCTACATCTATGAGATCATCGCGATGACGAACACACTCGTGTAGCATGAAAGTTTAGATGCCACGACCGGTGATCCGGATCTAGAACTCTATAAAGGCACGCAATTGCTGTGTTCACAGTGTCATGCTTTTCGTGGAAATACAACCCTAAGGTCGAAAAGGTCAACTTAGACTAAAGATGTACAGAATATAAAATATGCTTCTCATACTTTCCACCTTCCTGCAGACGAAGGATCCCGCACTTATGCGAAGCGAGAGTTGCATCACTGCAGCCTGCAGCACTTACAATCAAACTCTGCTTCTGACCATTTTAGTGGTACAAAGGCAAGTGACGACAACTGTAAGACAGTCTCTAGTGGCATGTCTTGTTGATAAGGAAGCGAACCCCGCCTTTTGACTTTCTTCCTGGTCTTCGTTTAGTCGTTCGCGATCTTCCTTAGTTTGAGCTTGTTGGAACTGATAGGCAGTCATGGGAGCAAGGAACGTCTACTCCGTGGGTACTGCTTAGGATTGTCACCCTGAATAAGTAGGCATATAACGACAATGGCTTACAAGACTCAAGTCCCAGTCTACTCTCAGGAATACCGCGGAGAAGGCATCTGCCAACTTGGCCATCACCAGTGGAAACCCTCCTGAGCTTGTTCTACGTATCTGGTCCGACTTGGGGGTTTGACAAGGCATATGGCTTTGTACACGACCTGAAGTTGACGATCATGTGGCTTTTGTCAGTATACAGAACTGTTGAGAATCTTCTCTGAAAACCTTACCTACAACAGGACCTGTAATGTTACCTTAAATTAAGTACACAAATATTGACCTTGGTAATTTTCACCACTCCCACTAGCCTTCAAATAACCAGTCGATCTTCCATCCTTCATTTCTTTTGATTGTGGCTGAAGGAATGAAAAGTGGAATTCTGAATGCTCCTCGATTCGCCGATTGGCCATTGCCGATCCCTTACTCCATACAGTCCAGGCACTATCTAGACTTTTTCCAGCACTGGCTACCTATATACAGAAGTTCTCTCTGCTCCATCAATTTCCTCGAAAAAGACAGGTAAACTGGCAGAAATGGGAGTGGTTCATTTCTTTATATCTTTTTCTTTTTCTTTTTCATCCTAGGAGGTTATACAGAGATTCCAACCGGAGTCAAACCGCATCAAACGCAGAACAACAACAAGCCGAAGCTAGCAGAACGAGGCAGAACTAAAATAGCACCTGTAGTTGACACTTGACCACTAGTTAACTTAATGATTTGTGCCGGTGCAGCCATTCCCGTTCCGCCGATATTACTTCCATTGTGGAAACTCAATCTTTGACTTCTGTGGCGTCCTTTCCCCCACCTCCTTTTATGTCATGGTAATTGGATTCCGCGTCTGCTCCTAAATTTGGAGTTGTTATGGAGTGGAATTGTACATCGAAGTGGTGGACTATGAGTAAGCTATTCCGCTTGGAATCCCTGTGTTTGGCTGTCGCACGATCTACAGACAGTATCTTTCATCCCTTGCCGCTGCAGGCCTTAGACAACAGGCGCCAAAATATCGGTTGCATGACTTATCAACACCTCTAGCTATTCAAGGTACCTGAACTACCTAATAATATGTGAATGGAAGAGGATTTTGTCTCCTTTGCCACACTTTTGTCGTACTCCGTAAGTCTAACTATCGCTCGCTAGATGCATAGTACAAAATACGCACGCCATGTTTGGTTACATGCGTCGAGGAGGATCATTTACCATACATGAAAGGAAGGACGGAGTATGGATCCTGCCCTGCTAATGCAGTATCCACAGATTCTGAGACAGTTGATCGGTCATTCGGTGCCTTGGGCTGCATGTTTGGAACATATCGAATGGCACTAGCGGTACTCCGTAGATCCACGTCATCTGCCATATAAATAATTCATGAAGGGGATGGTCAGTTGTGGATAAGGTAGTTGATTGAGAATATCCATCAATTCCTCGAACATCATTTGACAGGTACTTGATACGAGCTGGGCGTGCCTTGAGCTTCCTAAGATTGCTTCAGAGTACTAGATAGACCAGGGGCATGCATTCGCTGACCTGACAGACGAATATGCGTCTCCTAATGGCCATAAGAGCACCCGGAAAATGATAAAGAGGTAGCTGACAAACAGGAAGAAAGAAAGAAAACTGGGTATCTGTCGTCGGTTTCTATTTCAGGCTCAGAACCATAAGAGGGTTGAAAACGTCGGGCCGACCGTTTGACCAAGCCACACTCCAATCACTCTCAACGGTGAAGCGAACTTGCTCCGTCACCATCTGTCCAACGGAGCTGGGGCTGGTCTCCATCGTCCTTCTTCGATAATGAGCTCCCGCTCTTTCTTCAGTCTCCGCTCATCCCGAGGTCGGAGACGTGGAGACGGCGGCCTCCCCAGTAACACGGGAGCGGGTGTGACTGGTTCAGGTGCGAATGGAATACGCATCGAGACTCGCTCCCTACTGATCTCCTGAATTCGTTGGCGTCGTGCACGGCGGATGTCCTCCGATAGTGCGACAAGGGCTGATATATCGTCCTATGATTGTGGAGAGCTGTCAGCTGGGCCAGAGGCAGCCACGAAATTTAGAAAAAGGAAGTGTGGGCTTGAACAAGAGGGCCTAGGCTCACGTATTCAAGATACGAGAATATGTAATAGAACGAGTCCGTTTCCTCGTATTCATAGCCAGCCCGCTCAATGGCCTCCTTGACCACCAGGTCCTTGGTGATTTCTGTCCAGAGACGATCTCGTTTGTCTTTTACGCCGATGTATCGCCGTCCGATTCGACCATGTTTGCGGTCGATGTTCTCGTCAGACAGTCTTCCGTGGCCGTTGATGGATCGGGATCGCCGTGTGGATACACGCCGCTCCCGTCGCATCTCCTGGTCTGCACTGCCATGGCTTCCTGAGTCAAGCCGGATTATCGCTTTATCTTCAACCGTGACTGTGGGTGTGCTCCGCCGCTGGGGCCCTCCCGCATCACGCCGGGTGTACTGTTCCTCCTCGAAGACTTGTACCTCTTCATCACTTTCGTGGCGTTGGGGTTGACGTTCCATAATTAAAACGTCCTCTTGTCGCTTTGAGGTCTTGAACTTAGCGTGAGTGATGTCGATTTCGTTCTCGCTCTTGTTGTCAGATTCTGAAGATGAAAGGATGGACGGAGGTGAAGCATCATTGCGTCGTTCTATAATGATCTTCTCTTTTGCTGGGCGTCCTCGTGTACTATACACACGTAAGCATGTGATTCAAATTTCAATGGAATGGTTATCGGCTTACCGGTGACGAATCTCCAACTCCTCGAAGCTACTCGGAGAAGAAGACTCTGGACTGGGTGCACGTGGTGCACGAGGCAATTCATAACCTGCGACAGACAGAAAATAAGCATCTGACTTGAGGCCTAAATGCCACAACTCACCATCGCTCATGCGTTCACGAGATGTAACATGAGACTTCCGAACCTGCGAAAGCTCTCTCGAACTTGGCGACTCCGGGGACGTCGAGATCTCTCTTTCTCGCATGGTAATCTTCTCCTTTTCCTTGAATCTGCCTGTTCGACCCCTCCTCCGCTCATCTCTTCGGATAATGATATCCTCTTCATCCTCTTCGTCTCCATCCGGCTGCCGGTGAAATCTCGGTTGTAAGCGTGCTGCTGGTGTACGCTCTCTAGCATCACTGTGGAGCCTGGTATGCTCCCGCCTGGAGTCAGGCCCACGGCGATAAAGCTCATCTCGCTCAATTTCAAGTTCTGAGTGTTTCATCCGCGAGCCTTTCGTCCCTCTCTTGTCGCGACGTAGGCGTACAAATTCCTCCTCGCTATCCAGATTGCCTCGCGGTATCGACGGCCTTTCTCTCTGCAGCTCAACTGCTCCCTCGTCATATTCGCCCCCTGTATACCTCCGTCTTTCCAATCCCTCATGGAAGTAAATATCCTCGTCCTTAGCGGTTCTCCTACGCCGAGGTCGCTCACGACGCTCGTGCCTGTCCCGCTCGTAGCCCCTTAATGTCTCGCGCGGAGGCGTGTCCATCTCGTTTTCCTCCCGCTCTCGCATCACAGCCGGCGGGCCAGGGTTCCGCGGCGGATCAAAGCTCTCGCGAATAAAGTCGGGCTTTGACCGTTCCCGTATGTGTAGGCGCTCCAGCTCTTCCACGGGAAGCGGGGCGGACATTCGACGTCCATATTGTAATTCACCGTCTTCGGCGAAGCGCTCGCGTCGAGACCGCCGCGGACGTCGATATGTATCGCTCTCTTCCTCGTAGAGGTCCTCCTCGTAGTACTCATGGTTTCGTGCTCGTCGGGACATATCCAAAATCTGAGAGATGCAAGACTGCCACCACTGAAGTGAGATAGAATCTGAGCGATGAAAGTAGTGCGGTTTTATTGTGTCGTGCTTTCCTATGCATCGAAATCATTGGTGAGGGGCACTGTAGGAGGGGTAATAGACGGGTCCAGACGACCGCTGGCAGATATCGAACGAAGTCGGTCGATGATGATTTCAGAAGTTGTCGAGAACCAGAAAATAGTGACGGGATGAGTAGCTTGCTGCAACGTAGCCTTGCCAACAAACGAGTTCCTGTCCACCAAGCATACTATAAGATAACCATGATCTAACCGACCCTTCCACCTAGTTACAGAGTCACCCGCTAGGGCGACCGTACCACCTCAACGTGAGGAGCCATCTCAACGTAAGAATCTAAAGATATACAGATTTCTAACTGATACAACCACAATAGAGGCTATAAAATTAATTAAAAATCTTTATAAAAAAGTATAGTAAAGTCACAGGCTTTAAAATTTCATAGCAATAAAGATAATACTAGAAGTCTATTTCTATGCATATATTTTAGTGCTAGATACTATTAACTTTAAGGAGAAACTACAGAATTTTGTCTCTTTATACTATATTATAGAGATACTAGGATTAAGGGTGTATGCTAAGGTTTATAAGTCTCCAGGCTTATAGTATTGAGATATCTACCTTTAAAATCTGGGTTTTTATATGGGAAAATAGGCTTACGTTGAGATGGCTCCTTACGTTGAGGTGGTAGGGTCGGGCCGTCGGGGTAGTAGGTCTATTCATAATCTAAAGAAAGGTAAGGTGAAAGAAAAGTAAGAGAAATTATGGTTAAGGATAATATAAAGATATCATTATTCTCTTACTATTATCTCAGTTCATTCTTACTATTTACTGACCTTGACCCTGTTCACTCTGCTCATTAAAAGTATCAAGCATGATTCTATATACAGCCTCATCTTCCCCTTCGCATCTCCCCCATCTACATCTTCCCTTCGCATCTACCCCATCTACATCTTCCCTGCTCATCTTCCCCATCTGCATCTTCCCTTCGCATATACCCCGTCTACATCTTCCCTGCTCATCTACCCATCTGTTAGAAACACATTTCCAACATCCACCATGGATGACGAACCACAATTTTCTTTTGACTTCTCAGACATACCAGACACCGAACATAAAGACACGGGCCCGAAAGAAAGGAAAGTGCAAAAGTACTAAGAGAGAATTACAGGAGGCACTGAAGCTGCAAGACAACCATGAATGGATCGAATGGCTGCAATCTGACATGGTTAAGCCATGGTGGATAGAGCTTTGGGCGCATCTCAGCAAAAACAATGCAAAGGGGAGAGGCAAAGGAATCAGCGAGATTCAGAGCCGGATCTTGACAGGCGAGGCCCACGGCGTGCTGAAATATAGCAAGCCACAGCCTAAAATGGATGAATGGGATGATGCAGATCATCTCGCGCGGTTCCACTTTAATGTCAAGGACATAAACCACCGATCCCGGGAGGGGGTCTTCTTCGGAAAAAACTTCAGCAATCAGACAATGGACATGCTCGTATGGGCATTGAAGGGGTGGCTATGTAATATCCACGCTCCAACATACATTGATAAGCCATATGGTGGCACGGCCATCATGGGCACTAAACAGCAAGGTAATGTGCTCTGGGTCCAGTGCGGAAAAGCCTTTTCTAGAAGCAACCTAACAGATGATTAGGGGAAGGTGTTCATCTTAAAAAGAGAAAGGCGAAGACTGCAGACGGACAAGCAAAGGTAAAAAGAGCCAGGGGCGATCAAAACGGCACAGCAACAAGCGATGAGGAACTCAATCAAGACGAAGAAGATGAGAATGATGAGAAAGATGAGAAAGATGAGAAAGATGAGAAAGATGAGAAAGATGAGAAAGATGAGAAAGATGAGAAAGACAAGAAAGATGAGAAAGACGAGGAAGACGTGGAAGACGTGGAAGACGATATTCCGAGTCTGAGAGCACCTGAATGGAGAATGAAATGCTGAACCCAAGACAGCAGGTGCTCCTTAACTCTCAAGACGTTAAATCTGGGATCATTATCCCCACTGAGGCAAGTCTTGAACAGTTCAGGCGGCACCAAAAGATTTTTGATAACCTTCTGTACCAACGGGAAAACCATATTGCGGCTTGTCACACGCTGAACATCAAGCACCCAGACAATCCCCGAATGAGGTGGATGAATCGCGGTGCGCTCCTGCATCCATTACCAAAATGGGAATCGCCTGAATAATATGCCTGGGTGCCTGAGCATGATCTGTATATGGCTATCATTAGATACCTTTACACTTCAGCCACTACACATTAATGTCTTTGTTACACGGCATTTATGAGGTATGCAAAGGGAGGTTTTAGGGCATGAGTAAAGCATAATGGCCATAGCCAACTTCATCTTCGTAAATCACTAATCCAGTAGAGACCTCAACACCCTGTGACGCTATTGAGGCATAGTATTTACTGACTTTCCCATCCACGGATGTACTCTTCTCCCTCGGTCTTGTTCACAGATTGATCTCAGGTGATATGGTCCCTCTATTTGATAAGCATGGTTTACATTAATTTCAACAGTATGGGTTCTGCTGGTGCCAGGGATACTTTGGAGTTATTAACTACCTAGGGGACCCCGAGAAACAACATACAATGATACAACGCTGTCCGGAACGGCACATTGAACTATTCGTAATTATCCGGCTTAAGGTAGAGAGTCTGACTATGGGTCTGTATACATGCTGACCTAAAATGTAAGAGAGAATCTACTGCTAAGGGAGGAAATATGGTCATTACATATCATCGTCCAGTCTTCGGGAAGGATACCAGCAACGACAAGCAATTGGATTACAAACTAACCCAATAACACAATTGTACAGACTACAGAGCATTAAACGGATGGGAAAGGTTAAGTAAGAAGAGATGTGTCTGAGGAAATCAATAGAGTAAATCTATATTGGATAGCACGTATATGACCAACCAAAAACTTCTTTTGGCCTCATGAACTATGACTACACTGCCTGACCTAAGGCACGCGAAGCAGAGCAGCAAAAGACCCTAAAAAGAATAGTAGCATTCAATCTGTTCTTTCATCCAGCAGTAATTTTCTTGTCCATGTTAGCGATATAGGGAATTAAATTGTTATTTAATTCAAATATTGACATGAGTTGAAGTATACAATCAAGAATCTAAGTATGAGACTAAGTATGGAATTAGGCTTTGAACTTGAGCAGGATCGAAAATAGGTTCACACTTCTGTCTGCATGGTTCCTTGAACCGCGGTTCGTTGACATTGGGTCAACGCTATTTCGACTAAGACCGAATTGATGATCTTGAGATAAATACTGCCGTATCCCGTTTAGCAATGGCATTCATTAAAGAGCGACATACTGTCTGCAATTCCTTAGGAAAATAATCTACCGCAGACTAGCGCTCTCTCGCTACGCCTCAGTCCTCTCGGAAACATCTTACTTGATATAGTGGTGCCGAGCAAAAAGTCTATATGATGACATTGGATAGACTCATTTCAAGACGGAGATGCAGTTGGTGTTATCGCCTCCATGCAGAGCCAGGTGCAAGCTGCAGCTTTCAGACTAAGTCTGCGGAGCCACAAACAGCCAATTAAGCGTGGGTAATGCGTTCCTGGCCTACAATGTTAAGCTCCCTACGAAGGTTATTGACGGCAATGATGCTGCTACACACGAGGTTACACTAGACAGACCACTAGTCCCCTAAAAGCTCTGAGGCAATCACATCTCATAATCTGGAAAGGTCCACAATAACATCAACGCAATCCATAGGTCACGGATGTTTTATCCAGGAAATGACCATGCACCATCAATCAAGCTTAAAAGTTTGGAATTGACATCAGTAACACTTGAACCTTCATAGGTTTAGTCAAATAGCTCACACCATTCGCCGTCGGGCCGCTACCTAGCAGACCGGAGACTGTCGGATGTTGAAGCCAGGGCTAATTGAGCCATCATCCAAATCTGAGTCGGGTCTGTCCTTTCTCTGGTTTTCCGCGAGAACCGCGACCACCCCTTCCGCGAGCTTGAAGCGTATCCGAATGATTCGGACGCGACATCCGCTGACTCTTTCTAGGTGCCTGTCTTTCTTCAAGTTCGAGATCTTTGGCGAAATGCCAATCTTCATGCTCGGTCTGTTCATCGATTGGGAGCGATTTCTGGCACCGATTGCAGGTATATGAAGCGGATGGAGTCCCTATCGCTTGAGCATCTGGCAAGGATGACTCGCCTTGAAGTGCACTTGTCCCGTCATCTTCATTTTTCTCACCAAAGTGAGCTGAATCTGAGTCTAAGGAGATAGCTTCAGAGGCAAACTCAGAGGGAGAATTTAAGAAGCGCCTGATCCCGCTGCTGTCAATCTTTCTTCGTTTTTCGACATGGTGATCTGATCCTGTGCGTCCCGTTGAGTCCGAATTTCTCGTGACCTGAGCGGCACTTTTCGCCGAGTCACCGCGAAGTAAAAAGCTATCTATCGCCTGATTCTTGTTGACTCCATCTTCAAAGCCGCCGACGCTCAAGGAGAGGTTGGCACACGGCCATGCACGTCCATCGCCTATGACCTGCCGGAGCAATGTTCTACCAAGTTCGAACAGAAGACTCTCGTCGATTGTTGCCGAACCCGGAATGGGAAGTTGGCGAGAGCGTACTTGACCACCTTGTCTATGATGCAAAGCGACGGTTCTCGGACGGCGTCTGTTTTCAAGCACGCCGTCCTCAACAAGGCGACCGTAGATATCGGCCGCGAAGATCCGCAGCCACTTTTCGGCTTGGTCTGCAGAATTGATGCTTGGTCTAAATGACTTTGCGGATAACATGGATTTGATTTGAGTCCTTGGATTCACCTCACTCCTATCCTCACCACGAATAATTCCGTAGAGCCAGCTGGCAGTGTCGTCATCAAGCTTAGCACGAAATTGCTCGAGCGGCACCTGTAGCAGATCGCTCACTTGCTCTGTACCGAAGAGAGTAGCCACCTGGTCTCCGAGTTTGCCTCCAAGCATTCTGATCTTGGTAAACTTGTAGCCACCCAGAAAATTCTGAATCGCGCGGTTTCGGACGATTGTCTGCTTGTTTGGCTTGTTACAAGCGCTTCCCAACTTGGCCATCATCTTGTTTCTGGCGACACCCCCGGAACAGGTATAGCTGAGCTTGTCCCAGACAGCTGTTCGGACTGACCGAACAATCTCTGAGCCTATGAGCATGGCAATATCATCCCAGTCAGGATCATCAACCTCCGTCTCATTCTCATCAAGCTCTATCAAGCAGTCTTCGGTACTCCATTCCAACGCCGTCGTCCGAGGGCGAGGCAACCGAGTAATGCGTTCGTCACCCTGCGGTGCGATACGCAGTTCCGGGTACCGCTGAAGCAATATAGCGTATACGAGCGGCGACAAGTCGATAAATACTTCATCAATACCGGCCTTTTCGAGGCTAGCAGGTTGGACTTGATAGTGCGAGCCGATTCCATGTTCGCTGTCCACGAGATCCGTGTGCCACCTTGAAAGCTCTTCCTTCATCGCTTTCAGGATCTTTCGGGATTCTGCACGATACGGATCCAGGGATACTTTATCTGTACTGATATTCTTAAACGCGTCTTCCCTGTAAGCCCATTTCCCGCCTTCTCCCTCGCGAAACGTGGCAACGTGCTGCAGAACGATCTCGGGACAATGCTTCTGCGCTTCGCTGGCTGACATCATTCGGCTTATCCCGAAGGATCGAGCGGGATAATTGATCGCGATGAGCGAATCCCATTGCCGTACAGCGAGAGGCGTCTCCTGCGGCGTTCCCAGCCGTACCATTTCACATTGTGCATAAAAGGCATCTAGGTCAATATGAGCAATTACCCTCAGTGGAGTCGCCGTCGAGCCCTGACGAAGAAGCTGTAGTTGGCGGTAAGTAAACTGAGACTGGCGTTTCAGGGAGCTGCTGGGCGAAGACGACAGAGCGGCAGAGGGATCCGGGGACGAGCGAGACATGTCGAAGCGGACTGTATCATAGTCATGGCGAGGTCTGTATGTATCAAGCGCTATGCTTGAATTTGTGAGCGTAACGTCGTCGACGCACCATGTTTTGGCCTGGAAAATTTGGTTCTCATCGCGTACGTCGGGTCAGACCCCAAAGACATGGGCTCGGGATATCTTCGCGGGGATCCGCGCCATTACCCGAAACAGTTAGCTCCGATGCGGTTGAACATGGACCTGAACGACAACCCGCTGTTGCGAATTGATGGAGAGCCATGCCTCGGTGTCGAACTGTGTACACATTCTCGCTTAGCTAGACTTTGAGCACATGGAGAGGTCTATAGGTTCAAATGCGCTGGAGTAAATTATTCCAGCTGAATGCCTGTCTGCAAGTAGGGAAGTGTGCTCCAAGAAGAAACTTTGAAGCCACGTGACCTGCTAATGCTAATTGGCTCTAGGTAGTGAATTCGCAAAGACTTGTGCACCACACCTCCGTAGCGAAAGAGTCCTTCAAAGCGAGACAGTCGAAACAACATTGTCCTAATTAATCAACCGAGCGAGGGTGTTGGGGGCCAATCACGTCTGAGTACTCTGTAGTAGATTGACTACATCGCTGACCAGAGAGCTTCGGCTGACCAAGTATTTCAGGAGGCCTGGCAAAGGATAGGAGGTCTTAGTTCGGCAACTCCTGTTGCATGCAACTGCAAGGCCGAAGGAAAGATGCAGCCAGCAACTAATGGAGATCATGCAGCACAGAGAGGACACCTGTTGCGATATCATTTGAGCAGCAGATATGTGTCTCAGCACTTCTACCAGCTTGCAAGGCATGGATCACGAAGATGCCATGTCTGGTGATGGTCTTTAAAGAATAGAAGAGCCTTAGTAGGGTGTACAAGGCAATTATGAGCGCGCCGTCCAGCACGCGACCATCAATGCAGTAGTGTAAGGATAAGGAAAGGGAATTTCGCTCATGAACTCTGTACTCGGTTGGGAAAACGGCCTGTACCAGAAGTTCTGAGTCTGTCCAGACTCCTGGTTCCTAGCAAAGCGTGAATCACGTAATCATGCTTTAAAATGACACATTACCAACAAGAGCGAAGGAGAAAAGCCGGAGGAGGAGGATGTTGCATCCTCTGGAAAACTGAGAAGAATGTGTTGTATCATCATGAAGAGAACCTGGTCACGCACCAACCAAGTGAAGTCAAGTGAGGGTGCTGAAGTACGATGATGTAGATGCAGTAAGGTACCTTAGTTGAGGAAACGGACATGGTAAGCTATTGGCCACAGGAGATCATGATCACCATCAGAGGCGATAACAAGGCAAGGTCTTGACTTGCAAGAGTACCTCGCATGCACTGGCCATAGTGAGGCAGCTGTCACTGGGGCTCCTGTATCTCAACAGTACCTCTTTCTCACATGATGAATTTCATCCATGGAAGAAGGGCAGAAAAGCGCCCCAGCACAACCAGAGGTAGATTAGCGGCCCGGTGCGGGTCCATTGGTTACATTAGATTGGCGCACTTGAAGCCTTGGGTCCATGTGCTGGACCGACGAATGAGCGGGTTGGGATGCCCAAAGCCCCCTCTAGCCCGCCACGCATTTCTGCCCAACTGTCTGCACTCTGCCGATTATCTGCCTGCTACGGAGTGCTGAGGGCCAATCCCCGACGCCCCAGTCCCTCACTGTTTTCCTACGCGGAGTGCTCATCCCTCTGTAGGTAACTGGCACTGGCAATAATATTAGGTATTCTGAGCTAGAAACTGTACCGTAGACTCCAAACTGGGACAGCTGGACATGCATATCGGCATGCCTATGAGGTGTCTTCAGGGACTCTTCGAAGTGTGAGCTACGAAATGAGTCATTCGGTCAATTAAACAATAGATTCAGATATATAAGCGAACACTGGAAAGAGTCATATGGGCAGATTTACCTTGTCATCACTAAAGGGACAGACACAGCATTACCTAGGTATCATAATGGGGCTACGGAGTCTCTAGATACTCACCGTTGATACGTTCTGTGGATGTTTCTATCTACCTCCAACCCAGTGCTGTCTTTTGAGAGTCAACTTTCTCACCTCTTCTTCTATCCGCTGGCTGGAAGGCTAGATAGATAGTATGACAGCAGATATTCAGTGCAACTTGACAGCTTCGATCTGCATCACTTGAGGTTCTTCATATTCCTGATCTATCAAACCATAGCCAATAGACCGTCTCACCGTCAATAAGACTTCCCGAAGAGTCTCATATTTTGCCTCCTGCCTTATCTAGGCACTACTGGCCAGACGGACGTCCAAACAATTGTTTTTTCAGGAAGCGCGACTACCTAGATCTAGCAAATTCCTCTTTTGCAAGCCGTATTTGTCACCATGCATGCTTTCAGTCATCCTCTCTCGGTAGGTAGGTAGGTACCTAGGAACTGAGGTAGTCTCGTACAGTACGGAGTAAGCAGATACTTACTCCGTAGCTAGGTAAGTTCTTAATCATTATTATTTTTCCTTTTTGTATTTTCTTCTCTTTTTTACCTTTCTTTTCGCCTCGATCATTATTATTTCCGAAATTCTCACCAATGAAAAGGTGGAGTCGTCGTGGCACCAGACAAGGCCAGGCAGCCCAATACGCCGGCCCAACAGCCCAAATGGCCAACCGCGCCCTTGGTCGAATCGAATGAGCACAAACACAACCCACCAGCCATTGTTTTCCCTTGCCAATGTGCCAAATGCCCACACCCCCTCTCTCCCTCTGTGTGCTGAGCTGGCGTCTTTAGCTTCTCTTATCTCCTCGTCCCTTTCTCTTCTCTCCCACCTAGATATTTTCTTCCTCTTCTTCTTTCTTCCCTTCTGTTCCTTCTAGTGCGCGACCTGGCAATTTCTTACCCCGCCAGCCCGAAGAATTCTCATACAACTCTTGGAGTGTTGGAGGTATCAGACTTACCACCACCAAACCGGAGAGAGAAACCCCACGCAAAGCTTCACCCCTGATCCGCCCTCTCCTAGATCCTCGGTCATCCATTCCGGCCTGAATTTCGACTCTTCCCTTGCATGACTTGGTCCCGGTCCTTGAATCTATATCACTAGAGAGAGAAAGAAAAAGGAAATCACTTCGGGATCTTGGAAGACAGCCCTTGACAGCCGTCCGTGGACAAATACGCACTACCTGGATTTCTTCTTTCTCCTGGTAATAAACATCCAACCAGCAGTTCACGTCTTTGAAGCTTGCATTTTAAGTGTGTGCTTTTGCGAGACGGAAAGGAAATATCGGATTAGCCTTGAACCATCAGCCTTGGAGTTACCTGGACACGGCCTAATAGAACCGTACTTGTGCTGTTTCTTTTGCAATCAACCCAAGAGAGCATCTTATCAACTTCCCACTTTCTGGAATACCTCGGCTACTTGTTTTATACCGCCCTGGACTTCGTTGTGGCCACTTGGATCCATTGCATTTAATCACTTAATACCGGATACCCACTCCCTGGGACACAATGACTGGACGCCATGGATATGAAGGACGCCCGGAGCGTCAGAACGAGTACTTTATCCCTGGTGATGGAATTAGCCGGGAAGTCATCCAAGCAGACATTTGCCGTTACCTTGGAAATGATGCACTCGTAAGACCCGGAAACCATAATGTCTGTTTCCCAGTCTCTCCTATCTTAAAATCAACCAGGCAGTTCAAATCTGTCAAAACCTACCGTCTGCTCTCCTACTGACTCATTGCGAACAGGGTCGTCAGGGCTACTTCATCCGTGCTTATCGAAATCTGACTTCTGTATGTCGAAAACAAACCCCCCTTTTCAGTGCGAAATCTATCGAAAACCCAGAGAAAGAAAGAAAGAGAAGACTTCAGGCTGACTGTTACGCTCAGGAAATGATTGCTGATCTCAAAGCGGATTCCGCTCGCTGGGAAGCAGACGTCATGCGTCGGGCTGACCAAGGCTATCCGAGAGGTAGTTACATTCACGACTACAACGTTCGTGCAGCCCCTAACGTGGTCCCAGCGCCTTACGCATCTTCTTCTATTCATGAAGTGCGCCAGCAAGCAGGCCCATCACCACCACCTACATACTCTCAACAACCTAGTCAACCCTATGTGGATCCATACACTCAGGCCCCGTACGGTGCAACCCAGAGCCCCTCATACACAGCTCCATCATCATATCCTTCAACTCATTCGCCTTTTGCGGTGGGACAGAATCCCTACCCTCCGCAAGTCCCTTACTCTGCTCCAGGCCAGCCCGCAGTGTCTGCGGATATGCACCCATCCTACACCTACACGAGCAACACTGGCTACCCCTATGAGAACGGGAGAAGTAATGCTCCACGCTACACAGGACCTGGCTATGAAACTGAGTCGGACTATTCCCCGGTCACCTCTGGAATGACTTATCCTGCCACAACAGCTCCCGATCCCCGGATAGGAATGGATACCAGATATACCCCGGAGTTTGACCGCAACAGGCCACAGGCAACAAGAGAGAGCCAGGCCCCGCGTCGAACCCGGTAGAGAGACAAAAGTTGATGCCTTTTCTTCGCTGCTTATATCATGATACCTCCAAGGAGTCGTCACAAATCCTTGGCTATCCTGGGTAAATCAACCCTGGAAAATAATGAATCTACAGAATCATCCTGGAGTACTGCGCATATTAATCCTGGCTGTTCTACGGGGTCTCTGTCTTGTCTATTTTGCCATTGGGGAGTTCCAAGCCGAAGGGGATGTTTTTGAGAAAGGCCTTCATGTCCGACTTGCAAGCTTGTGGAACCACTATCTGATAGTCCGGGACACTTCGCCATGGATAAACCTTGGAATTTCCGTTACATTTCACCTGGCATCTCAGGCGACGCTACTCGCCGATACTTTCCTTGGCTGGCTAACGGCATCCAACTCCTGATGCCGGCCCTGCCATATACCATTGATGTGGATGGCTGGAAGAGACCTCGGTGCGACGAGTTCCTAAAGGTGGCTTTTTGGCTTTGCATTGTATCGGCGGTCTTTGAGCACTTTGTTCAATATACTTTCTCCTGTCCTGAGGAATGTCCCCAATCTGCCTGCTCGGTGGTGTCCTGGTTGTCTGTTTTCTCATGCTCTTTCCGGTTTCTTTTCGTTCTGATCGAGGAGTGTAACGGCCTTTTATCACAGTCCTGATTCTGATGGGAGCATCTGGCTGATCCAAAAAAAGCATCAGTTAGGAGCTTGGATGTTTTGGTGATGTTGTCCACGATCTATATGTAGATATGAGCATATATGGCGTTATTCCTTTCTGTGGTTATTCAATGGATGTTTATTGTTGACACGCTGTTCCCCAGGAGGTTATTGAAGGTCGACTCCAAGCATTGTCGTCGGCCCTTTCTTTATTCCCTCTCCAGAGACTGGTCAAACGAGGTGTAAAACATGATAGGGTACGAGGCATTCGAAGCTACGTTTTCATCAACGATAAAATTACCCAATGCGTTGAAGATCCGGCCAACGCGGGTTTAGTTATGAGTCGTCTTAGCCGCACGTTGACGACGCCCGACTTCTGACACGATTGCTGAAAAGGCCAATTTCAGAAGCCCAAGTATCTTAGTTGAGTCTTACTTCGTTTTTAACGACCTGTCGCCGCCTTGAGCCAGACAAGACATATCAAGGAGCTTCGCGAAGCCACGGACCTGCTCGTTCGGCATCCGCCTACAACGGCATCTGCGCAACAGATGTGATCTAAGAGGAACGAAATTAAACCTATAATATGAAGCAGAATTCGAAGATAATATGCAGAGAAGTAAAAACGTCAGTTCAAACGAGAATGGAAGTGTCTGCGCTCTAAATCATTTTCATGTACAATACACCGCTGCACTCGCACTGTCAAGCTCAACAAGGGGGTTCACGAGTATGAAAACATCTTGTGTTAGGTAAATGGCCTGAAGGGCTCTGCGTTGGTTGTCAACATAAAAGATGACAACCCGCAAGCACATCCGATTGACGCAGCCCCGGTAATGGATTGTCTGTCATCAGTGCCCGACAAAGCGTATCGACGTCCGACAATGTTGCAACTCGAGTTTCCCAAGTAAAGAGCATACTAGCAAGTCAAATCAATTTCGCTCGTTCTTCCCGTGAAGTATCTATTCGTCATCGTAGCCTTGCGGGATGTTCCGTGGTCCCTGGGGAACTGAGATTAGGGATTGAATATGTTAGCATGCGAGCGTCACAGCGACAGAGAATATATCGCAGAAGAGCATAAGGAAAGCAGAAAATATCGAAGTCCTTACGGGGATAGGTCAATGGAATAGGTTCCGGGTCAATATCACCGAAGAACCGTCTGATGGGGGGAAGGGTGACCAGCATGAGAGGACCTGTCGCTCCAACGACCAAGGAGTAGAAGATTGCCGGCTTCTCATGCGAGGCCCAGCGGAGGTACCGGAGAGGAGTCGACCAGAATTGGGGAGTAGTCATGGTTGTGAGACGAAAGGTCGACGATTCAAAAGGATTTTTGCGGGATTCGGTTGAAGAGTCGTGACCGTGACGGACGGATTGGATCAAAGGATCAATTGAGCGAAGCTCGGTCTCAAAGCACGTATTCTGTCTTCCGAGAATTCCGATTCTTTGAGACTGGGTTAAATCGCGCCAGAGGGGCGGGTATCGCGACAGAGAGGGGGTATATCGTCGAATGGAGGTTGTAAGTGACGACGGCCGACGATTGCGCAGTTCAAAGCGGCGAAGAGGTCTTGGCACTCTCGGTCCAAACACGTTGCCCGTTCTCTCCAACTAAAAGCAACTGACGAAGCTCTTCCTGAGGATACTCTCCTCTACCAATTCATTTTCCTCTTGTTTTCGTTCTCTTCCCCTGGACTACAGTGATTTTCCTTTCAGCCAATTGTCCGCTCCGCTGTGCGGAATTTGATATACGATGCGGTGGTGCCTCACTCTTCTGGCATTCTGCTTCTTGGCAGTTGTACATGCATTAAGTAGCTCGGGCAGTCGTCTGCTTGTTGTTTTGGAAGATGCCGCAGAAAAGGAATTATACTTGAAATTATGGGGAGACCTAGAAGGTGCTCTAACTGACTGAGCTTCTGCGTTAACATGCTAATCATTAATTGGTAGCTCGAGGATATAACCTCGTCTTCGAATCCCCCAAGAATGACAAGCTCAGCCTGTTCGAGCTAGGAGACCGAGTCTACGACCATCTACTTCTCCTGCCTCCCAAGTCAAAGGGTAAGCGTTGCGCTTAGAAATGACCATATGCTCTGCTATGACATCTCAATTGACCTCTTGACCAGGCTATGGACCCTCCCTTACCCCCAAGAATATTATTGAATTCCTGAACAAGGACGGCAACGTCCTCCTCGCCTTGTCCGGCAAGTCCACAACCGCCAGCGCTATCAGCTCGTTGCTGCTGGAGCTCGATCTCCATCTCCCTGTCGATCGTTCCTCTGTCACCGTCGATCACTTCAACTACGATACACTTTCTGCTTCTGATAAGCATGATGTCCTGCTGCTCCAGCGACCAGGCAAGCTGAGGTCTGACACCAAGGCTTTCTTTGATGGTGAGGGCGTCGTAGCGTTTCCCAGAGCTGTCCCTCACACCCTGGGTGACGCAAACCCTCTCATGGCGCCTATTCTGCGATCGCCCGCCACCGCATACAGTTACAACCCCAAGGAGGACGCGTCATCGGTTGAGGATGTTGCAGCTACAGGTTCGCAGTTGGCTCTGGTCTCGGCTATGCAGGCTAGAAACTCTGCTCGGTTCACTCTACTGGGCTCCGTGGAGAGTCTGCAGGATCAGTGGTTTGCTGCGACTGTCAAGGCTCCGGGCGATGGGAAGCAGACGACGACGGTCAACCAGGAGTTCGCCAAGCAGCTTACCGCATGGACATTCAAGGAAACTGGAGTGCTCAAGGTCGGAAAGATCGAGCATCATCTGGCTGAACATGGTGAAATCACCCCCGAGAAGCTGAACCCTAAGATCTATCGGGTTAAGAATGAAACTGTAAGAGACAGACAGCCCTTTGAGGTTCCATTGCCTTTTTTGCATGCTCACACTTCTCAACAGGTCTTTAGCATTGAGCTTTCTGAGTACGACTATGATCGTTATGTGCCCTTCAAGGTTCCGACTGGCGATGCCGTCCAGCTTGAGTTTACCATGCTGTCACCCTTCCATCGCCTGAACTTGGAACCCGTCCGTCAAACGGATAACAGTACAGTCTACAGCACACGATTTACCACCCCCGATCAGCATGGAATCTTCTCCTTCCGAGTGAACTACAAGCGTCCGTTCCTCACCAATATCGAAGAAAAACTTGAGGTGACCGTTCGTCATTTCGCTCATAATGAGTACCCTCGAAGCTGGAAGATCAGCGGTGGATGGGTCTGGATTGCGGGTCTGTGGTCCGTCATCGCTGGCTTCTTGGTGTTCGTCGTTGCGTGGCTTTACTCAGCACCTTCTGCCGCTGCGTTAAACACAAAGAAGACGCAATAATCCTCTGTAAAATTTCAACGAATGATAGTTCAGAATGAAGTGTGTACTTACGCCGGAAAGCCATAATTCAAAAGTATGCACAGTCATATGCCGTAAACCAGTAGTGTTACACAAAAATCCGGAAACACGAACATTCCGCCAACTGGGAACTCCAAACCATGCCAGGAGATGAGAACAAAAGCGGTGCTATAATTCAGGACAGCGGATCTGGGCATCTGGCCAGCCTAGTAAGTCGGGAGCTTGAAAACTTATAGACCCCTAGTCTTCTCAGGGTCCATCTGCACTTCATTTCCACTGATCTCCTTAACGGTTTCGAAGGCGGGCTTGCCGGCGTATAGTTGCTGGTGGGACTGAGATTTGCCTCCTTCGAGCTCCCTGGAAACTGAAATGGGCTGATTTCCACGGAATCGCTTTCGCATGTCGATCAACCCACGCCTAGATCGTGCCCATTGTCAGCGTTATCCACAGCAATTAAAGCATGCATGTCCGTTCCACTCACTTGCACTCGCTGAATCCTTTCCGCAGCTGTTGGCATTTCATAGGCAGTTCATCGACGAGAGGGGCGCTCAAGCATTCACGCGGGGTGTGCCGCTGGACCATGATGCAATCCGACTCTTGTAGGCATTGCGCCAGTGCGTCTCCTGAGAAAAGTCGCCAAACTCATTAGCATCCAGATATGTTACATTGTAGGTGAGGATCACGGAAGGGACGTGGAACGTGGTCCTTGGGAAAACGCCCCAATTGTTATAGGTAAATTGAGAAGTACTCACTTATATCCCTGCATGAGCTCGGCATCGTGCAGTTGTGCAGAAAGCGCGTCGATGGACTGTCCTAACCACAATCAAACCGTCTGGTATCAGATCGTCGGAATCTCCTCGGCGGCGAAAATCCGGGCTAACCCTCTTTGGGCCTCTGCTTGTCCCCGGATTAAGTAAGCATCACATGAAAATGGACGGGCACGATGCCGCATGACGTCGAGGTCTTGGTTGATCTCTAAAAGACGAACCATTGACCATGAAGCATTCTCGTTTAATCCTTGATCCAGCGCACTATGTTAGTCGGCGCTGATGACTGCGAGTGTTATTTTCAATCCCCTCCACTGAATCACATCCGCCAGAGCAAGTGGTCAACATAACATCACCATGGCCGTGCCACTGCTCGGACGACTGTTTTGGTTCGAATACCTTGCGCTTTTTGCGTCCTTGATTCTAGTGCTGCTGGAATGGATCATACATTTCATTACATTCTTGCTGCGTAAGTATACTAAGGAGGCGCCTCGGGTCTCAATTTTCACAACCTCCAATTGCAATTCAAGGCACGTTGAGGATAAGGGGCTAAGCTAGAGCAGCGGAGCCTGTGATCGAGTTCTGTCACGATCGTTCCAAGGCCATATTCAATTTCCTGATGCCGGCAGAGAGACTATACAAGCGTGGTAAGGAGGAGCAGATCGCTGCACAGGTCGCGCAGGCCTCCAACTTTGCAGACATTTGTGCCATTTTTGGATATGAGGCGGAGGAGCACATCGTGCAGACGAAAGATGGCTTTCTGATAGGTCTACACCGCCTGGCGTATCGCAAAGGCGAGGAAGGTCGTCTCGTCAACCGGGGAGAGGGAACAATCGAGAAAAAGGTTGTCTACCTCCATCACGGTCTTTTGATGTGCAGCGAAGTCTTCGTGTGTTTGACGGATGCTCAGCGATGTCTCCCTTTTCAGCTTGTGGAGAGAGGATACGATGTCTGGCTTGGGAACAATCGCGGCAACAAATATTCCAAGAAGTCTATCCATCACTCTCCCCTGTCCACTAAGTTCTGGGGCTTTTCGATGGACGAGTTTGCGTTCTACGATATCCCAGACAGCATTAACTACATTCTGAATGTCACAGGACGGGCGTCCTTGTCGTATATCGGGTTCTCGCAAGGTACAGCGCAGGCCTTTGCGGCTCTATCGATTCATCCGTTGCTCAACCAGCAGATAGACGTCTTTGTGGCCCTTGCACCTGCAATGGCGCCCTCAGGACTTCGGAATCGTATCGTGGACTCATTGATGAAGGCTTCACCCAACTTTTTGTTTCTCCTCTTTGGTAGACGCAGCATCCTCAGTTCTACCCCTATGTGGCAGACAATCCTCTACCCTCCAATCTTCGTTCGCATAATCGACGCATCGCTTTCAATTCTTTTTGGTTGGGAGGGCAAGAACATCAGCCGCTATCAGAAACTGGCAAGTTACCTGCATCTCTATTCGTTCACTAGCACAAAGTCGGTGGTGCATTGGTTTCAAATCATGCGGCATAGGACCTTTCAAATGTATGATGATGAAGTTCATGCTCCGTTCAGCGTCGTGGCAAGTCAACGGTTTTACAAACCGGTCAAGTACCCCACCAGGAACATCAAGACCCCGGTTGTTCTCCTATACGGTGGAAGTGACAGTCTGATTGATATCGGGGCGATGTTGCGAGAGCTCCCGCGAGGGACTATGGCCAAGTCGATTCCGAGTTATGAGCATTTGGACTTCCTCTGGGCAAGAGACGTGGACGAACAGGTGTTTGGACACGTTTTCAAGGCTCTTGAGCGGTACAGCTCCGGAGAATATAGCGGAAAGAAAGGGCACGGAGCAGTCAAACAGACCAACGGCTTGATATAACCTACAGCTTCAACGGAAACTGTTGCTGCCGTGCCTTTTATTGTCTATAGCGGTCATGTCTCCCGTCTATTTTGCTGTGGATGTACGAGGATACGATGAATTCAGCGACTCTTTGATTGCTTGATATCTGTTGGACAATTACGTCAGAGCTTGCTCCAACTTTCCGTTCAGTTATAGACCATAGACCTGTCCATAGCTAAACTCACATCCAAATAGCGCTTACGGAGTATGTTGCGTTGCCTGACTTTCCGAATGGTCTTGGCCTTGATGGTACTTCCTCATCAAGGGTACCTGACATCCGACTTAGGCGAGAGATAAGGTAGGCCATGTATCATTGTGTTGAGGCTATAGCGGCTAGCAGACCACATAATGCAAACGTATCCCCCTGGAAAATTGAAGGGACGTCTGACGATGTGTGCGGACTACCTATGTGTGACACCATGATTGGCAGAGCATCCTGTCTGTGTTTAATGGACAGACACAGAGTGAATGCCAGGCACCTGCATATTATGTTGCATGTGTATAGATAATGAGAATATCTCTGATCTATCCACATATACTGTATCATCGCGATGTGTCCCAGTCATGATTCGACCTGTCAAGTCAGTCATATGATAAGAGGCACAGACTTACGCTCTTGCCATGACCCTCTTTCCAGATGATTCTCCCATGAATGCCAGTGCTCGGGTGTTAGTATGGCTTTCCAATGTAGTACCGCTTCACCATGTAATGATGTCTGGCGTAATCCTACCTTAGGTACGTGTTCCTGGCAGACTGTGTTGTCTTGTTTGTCAACATCATCTACGTCAATCATCTGCAGCTCTAGACCCAGCCGATAGATTCCTACAACTGCCATGGCAGACAAACTACTGAGCCGATGTCGGAAAAAGAGTTGACAGGTAAGTTCTGGCAAAAATATGTGTATGTTTCAAGGACTTTCCTGGCATCTCCATTGAATTGTGGGAGGTTGTCTGCAACCCTGGTGCCAATCATGTAGATTTTCGACTTTGAAGCGCCAAGTAGAAATTCTCATTCTATGACTCTCAATCCTCTGGCACCTTATAACTCAAATGGTTCCCCGAAGGCACCTATGGGCAATCTTGGAGAGTATGTACGTACTGGATCTACTGAATCTGCCGTTCCCACAAAACCTGCTTTTGGTGCCCGATTAGGAACCCCAGCAGACACCTTCTGTCATCCTGGACGCCACAAATAGTCTCATTAATCTCTATCGATTATCTCATTGAGTGACTACTTTCCTATTTCAGCCGAATATTGGACTTCTCTTCGGACTGTAAGTAGCCAGCTTAGGCCCTCATCTCTACATTCCCGTCGTCTCCCTCACCCTCCCTCCACCTGGTGTATCAGAGGGGTTGCCTGTCAACATCAATTTGAACATGACGGATGAATTTCCCCTAGTAATGATCAATATGGCATTGTCATGTTTGACTTGCCGCCATCTCTTTCCCTTTCCCCGTGGATCTGAGACGTTCGTGGCAGCGTTCAAGCCAAGCGTGCAATACGTCCGTCTTTTGATCAAACTGTGAAAATGCATCCTGAGCGTCGATGACTGGGACTCAGGACCGACACTCCGGTTATTCGTCTCCTCCTAGATTAGAATTCCCCAGATCCAGGAAGAACATGGGGGAAAAAAATAGCCGCGCTCACTGGTGGTTTCAGCAATACATCATTACATACGCCGACACCGCCATCGCCTGTTTGATAGGTCCTTTGGAGACACCAGTAACCACAACTCCATCACCGTTTAACCTTTCGTTGCAACGCTGACCCAAATAATGCCATTAAGACAGGGGGTGCCTATCGAGTTATCGCGGAATTCCAAGAGAATTCCACGGCCGTTCGCTTTTTCTCTGAGGTTTAGAGTTTAATCGCGGATATTGGATCGCCCGTGGTGTCCGCACAGCCATCACACATTCTCACCGCCGCCTAGTCGTCACGTTCGGATTCTGAGTTCAAACCAGAAAACTGAGGAAAGGGTCAGTGGCCTCCCTTACGTGCAATTCCATTGCATGCCATGCTAACCATTCTGCAGCGTGTCCAGGAACCAGTTTGATCTCAAGCCTCCCTCCGAAACGGAATCGCTTCTTATCGCTTCCTCCCCTCTCCCCACACCCGTTCTTCGGTCGTACCAGGAGTGACCAGACTAGCCCAGCCTAGCCTCCGGACGTTGGAACCAAATCTGTTGACATCAACTTTTTTTTTTTTCCTTTTTCGAGCGCATCGTTCCCTAATCACCACTGTCCCTTACTATCGAACCGGCGAACCTCTGGGTGTGATTTGATTAAAGGGCTCGATATAACCCTAGGTCGGAGGAATTGGTTAGCAATTGGCATTGGAAACTGATGTAACGGATCGCGTCTCGTCGCCCTTGCTCTTCCAGTGGGAGCCAGGAAATCAGACCACTACCCGTCCGGCTACGATTTAAAGGAGGATACCAGCAGCGAGCCTTTGACATACCCTACTGAACGCACTCCGAAATTCGATCGAACTTGGTTACACCGCTCTGCGAAGCACATCGGCGACAGCGTTGACAGGTAGATAACGCACACCTCCAATTGCGTTCCTTTGACGTTAGAGCTATGCACTGACGACCTGCGCGAAGTCTACAAGGTTGACTGTCTATCGAAAGAGTCCGTACAGTCTCGATGCGGCCCCAGTGAGTCCTCCTGTCAGAGATATCCTCATTTGAGGGACACTGCGTAACGGGTTACTGATATTACCATGTGTCAATTGCTAGACGGGAATATCACATTGTGGTTCTAGGCGCAGGTAGGAATATTCCTTCTGTCGGAAGACGCCCAAAAGGTACTTTTCGGCTAACTGATTGTCGATTGTCTGCGCTGTAGGAGGTGTGGGGAAAAGCTGTCTTACTGGTGCGTACTTTTCTCTTGCTCATTCCACCCTTGTTCCCCCTTCTTGCTCGCTGTGAGAACTGTGTTGCCGATTCAAGGATCTCCATCAATGAGGTACACCGTCTGATTTTCACAGCTCAATTCGTTCAGAATGTGTGGATCGAAAGCTATGACCCCACAATTGAAGACTCCTACCGAAAGCAGATTGAGGTCGATGTAAGTCGCTTTCGACGTTTGCGCTGGACTTTTAATGCTGACTCTTCCAGGGCCGGCAATGTATTCTGGAAATGTATGTTTTCGCAGGATCTTGTTGTCTGGGAGAATTGCCACCGTTGTTAGCTTGAGAGAGTACTGACGCTTGGATTGTTCAAAAGACTCGATACGGCAGGGACCGAGCAGTTCAGTAAGTCCCCCCGCTGTCTGATATTGTGACCTTTTGGCTAACGTGATTCTGTAGCCGCTATGAGGTAATTTATCTTATTCACTCCTTTGCCGATGGTTTCTGCGCTTTTCCAGCCAAACATGTTTATCATGTAGACGCCAGCTTCAGCTCGCCAGTGCTAACCCTATTTCTTTCACTCTCCAGGGAGCTTTACATGAAGCAAGGTCAAGGCTTTCTGCTCGTATTCTCTATCACCAGCATGTCATCCTTGAACGAGTTGTCCGAACTGAGGGAGCAGATTATCCGGATAAAGGATGACGAAAAAGTCCCCATTGTCATTGTGGGCAACAAATCCGATCTGGAGGAAGACCGCGCTGTTCCGCGAGCTCGAGCATTCGCACTTTCCCAGAGCTGGGGTAATGCTCCCTATTATGAAACTTCAGCGCGTAGGAGAGCAAACGTCAACGAGGTCTTTATTGATCTTTGCCGGCAAATAATCAGAAAAGACATGCAGGGAAACTCGTCCAATGGCTCCGACAATTCAGCGAGAAAGCGCGAAGGTGCCGGTCGTTACGATAAGAAGAAAGAAAAGAAACGACGAAAGGGCCCCTGTGTTATCTTATAAATCCCAAATCCACAACAGCACCAACGACGACTGCAGCAAGAAACCCCCAAGACGTCCGATTTCCTGTTCATTCCTGTCCATCGGTTCTGTGTATCACTGCTCGTACATCTTGAGCTTCGACAGACATCCTTCACACTCTCACATACCCATCAATTGCTTACAATTTCCTCACGACGTGCCCCATAACATGCTACACTATACGCCATTTACGTGCTCTTCCCAACGGTAGAACGACATTCAATTATAACGCGTTATTTTCATTATTACAAGTTGCCACCTGACTCTTGAAAGGCTGGAAAAGTTGTCGAGTGATCTCCTGATGATTTTCTTTTATCCATTCTCGACTGTCCCTGCCGTGTTGTTCTTGCAATTGGTATCAATGTTCCCCATGTTCTTGTCTACCCTGGTCTCCTGAGAGGCTCAGTCCGAACCGATTCCAGGAGAATCGGGTTGACTTCATTGCATCAGCTTGGTATCATGTTCCTACTATTCTTGTATACCACATATTTTCTAGAAGAATCGAGGAATTTGCCGTCTTGACCTCTCTGTCACAGTTCGCTTCCTGCCCGTTACTGACTGGAATACGCGTCCAAGCTGTTGTCATGCTAGTTCATGGAGAACTGGCAGCCGGTGTGTCTACGGGTCTCCTACGAGTCCAATCTGTATGAAATGTACACAAAGCGAATTTCGTGAGTAATGACCGCTGAATTACGCTATAAATTTACATTCTGAAAACACCAAAACGAGTCTGCACATCCTTGTCTACTCTGCCACCAAGAGCAGCCGCAAGGCTCAGGCCCAAAACATGTCTCGTCTGTGCTGGCGGAATGACACCATCGTCCCAGAGACGAGCGGAAGAAAAGATCGCTTCCGACTCACGGTCGATCCGTGCTTTCAGTTCCGGATCGGCGGTTCTACCGACTGCCTCCATGACAGCAGATAATTGTTCGGACCCCATGACACCTATCTTCGCGTTGGGCCACATGAACATCAGTCGTGGAGAGTATGCGCGGCCGCTATAAGAGACGGAGCAAAGTTAGCCTAGTGCACTGTGTCCTTCGAGGTAAATACAGCATAACGAGGGCGCTTACCACATCCCGTAATTTCCTGCTCCGGCGCTGGAGCCGAACACAACTGTAAATTTGGGAACGTCCGCGCAAGCCACTGCAGTCACCAGTTTGGCACCGTTCTTAGCGATCCCGCCCTTCTCAGCATCTGCTCCGACCATGAATCCGGAGATGTTCTGAAGGAATAGCAAGGGGATCTTGCGCTGAGCGCACAGTTCAATGAAGTGCGCTCCTTTTAGGGAAGACTCGGAAAATAGAATGCCGTTGTTCGCGACGATACCGACTTGGTGGCCGTAGATACGAGCAAATCCAGTCACCAGGGTGGTTCCGTAGTCACGTTTGAACTCTGCAAACTCGCTGCCGTCGACAATACGGGCAATGACTTCGTGAGCTGGTATCTGCTGGCGGAGGTTGGTTCCGACGATGCCGTCGAGCTCGGCCGGGTCATACAGCGGCTCCTTGATGGTATCTGCGGAGACCTGAGGTACGCTTGTTTTAGGGTAGTTGAGATTGGCGACGGATCTCCGGGCGAGGACAATGGCATGGGCATCATCCACGGCCAAGTAATCAGTGACACCGGAGATGGTGCTGTGTAGCTGGCCACCACCCAGATCTTCCGCGGAGACGACTTCACCCGTCGCTGCCTTGACCAGAGGAGGACCAGCCAGGAAGATAGTTCCCTGGTTCTCGACTATGATAGTCTCATCGCTCATGGCTGGGACATAGGCACCTCCAGCGGTGCAGGGCCCCATGACCACAGAGATCTGAGGGATTCCGAGAGAACTCATTCTGGCCTGGTTGAAGAAGATCCGTCCGAAATGCTCCTTGTCGGGGAAGACATCTGCCTGGTGGGGGAGATTGGCACCGCCCGAATCGACAAGGTAGAGGCATGGAAGCTTGTTCTCCTGGGCAATTGCTTGCGCGCGGAGGTGCTTTTTCACGGTAATGGGGTAGTATGTTCCTCCCTTGACAGTGCTGTCATTAGCCACGATCATACAGGTAACGCCCTCCACTTGGCCAATGCCTGTAATAATGCCTCCAGCGGGAACGTCTTCCCCGGGATAGACGCCATGGCCAGCTAGGGGTGAAAGCTCCAGGAAGGACGTCCCTGGATCAATGAGCGCAGTGACACGATCGCGCGGGAGCATCTTTCCTCGAGCGACATGCTTCTCCTTAGCTTTTTGCGGTCCTCCCTGTGCAATGGTAGTGTGTAGACTGGCCATTCGGTCCACCAACTCTCTCATCTGTTGCGCGTTCTCCTGGAATTCAGCGGAGGTGGTGTCCACCGCAGTGGGGAGCACGGAAATGGCGCTGGCATGATGCGGATGTGTATAGCTGGCCACAGTTCGTGACGAGATGCGAGAGTATGTTAAAACCAGGTTTCTTTGTGCCGGGAGTCGTCGAGGATACGGAAGGGTGGTTGCTCTGAAGCACAAGCCCCGGAGGAGCGGAGATGGGGCACGCATTGCGGGGATGGCTGTGGAGCAAAGGAAATGTTGATGTTCAGCAGATGACGGGGGTTATTATGGCATGGCCTTGACTGAAATTCCAAGAGCGATCTCAAAAGACAGGACAGTGTCCTCAAGGAAGTGGGAAAAGACTGTGAGAAAGGAAAGGCTGCGGGTTGATGATGGGGAAGAAAAAGAAGGGCATGACGATGAGTCCCCGGACTCCAGCTTAACGGCTGCGGAGAAGAAACAGCGACGATTGCCGCGTTTACCCGCCGCTGGCCTCAGGCCCGCTCTTCTCTCTGCCTCGCATCGCTATGTAAATGCAACCATCCTCGGCTTTCATTTTTGCTGATATTCATCATTCTTTTTCGTTGCCTGAGAATTCTGAAATCTCCCTTGGAAGAGTGTTTATTCTCATCCACAATGGCTTCCGTAGCGTCCCTATTTCGGACCTCGTCCAGGACCCTTTGCAGGATGAGGACGCCGCTCATCTACACCCCCGCATCAAGGTCGCTGGCAATCAAACATCCCAAGGGATTCGTACCGCCCACCGAGGACGAGCTGCTGGAGCTAAGAGAGCGAGTACAAGAGTTTACGAGTATGTGATGAGCCTTTCATCATCCGATTATCACGTTATATCTGCACTTCTCCGATACTTATGCGTATTCAAGGGCGCGAAATACCTGAGGAGGTCGCCGCTCGGACAGATTCACAGAATGAGTTCCCGGCAGAGATGTGGAAGAAACTGGGAGACGCCGGGTTAGTGCTTCAAGGCATTTTCGTACCCTACAGGGCCTAATTGTGTTTCACTAGGTTTCTTGGTGTCACTGCCAACGAGGAGTACGGTGGACTTGGCATGGGCTATCAAGCGCACTGTATAGTGATGGAAGAACTCAGCAGAGCTTCAGGTATTTGCCCCTGGTTGCGGCTTTTCAAGGCTTGCATTCAAACTTGAGTGTTGACTCGTTTGACCTACAGGGAGTATCGCTTTGTCCTACGCAGCACATTCGCAGCTTTGCGTAAACCAACTGTCCTTGAATGGTACTGAAGACCAGAAGGCTCGGTTCCTCCCTGGGCTCCTGTCCGGCGAGAAGATCGGAGCATTGGCCATGTCAGAGCACTCCGCAGGCTCTGATGTTGTCAGCATGAAGACGACTGCTAAAGCAGTCGACGGTGGTTGGGTACTGAACGGCACCAAGATGTGGATCACGAACGTGAGTAGTAATTAATCCTACAGCAGCTCTTGTGAGCACTGACACTGACCCTAACTACGATTTAGGGTCCCGACGCAGACTATATTGTCGTCTATGCCAAAACAGAGCCGGAAAAGGGCTCCAAGGGCATCTCCGCATTCGTCGTGGAAAAGACATTCAAGGGCTTCTCCTGCGCGCGCAAGCTTGACAAGCTCGGTATGCGTGGATCAAACACCGGAGAACTTGTTTTCGAAGATGTCTTCGTCCCCAAGGAGAACCTCCTCGGGGAGTTGAACAAGGGCGTCAGAGTTCTCATGGAGGGTCTTGATCTCGAACGGCTTGTCCTGAGCGCTGGTCCACTCGGGTAGGCTATCCTCGCTGTGAAAGTATTTATATTCTGAAGATTATGGCACTAATTGGAATTTAATAGAATCATGCAAGCGGCCCTCGACCTCGTGCTCCCATATACCCATACTCGCAAACAATTCGGAACACCCATTGCCCACAACCAGCTTATTCAAGGGAAGCTGGCAGATATGTATACCAAGCTTTCAGCATCGCGCTCTTATACCTATGCTACGGCACGACATATCGATAACTCCGCAGCTACCGGCGAGGTTTCGATCCGCACGCAGGACTGCGCGGGCGCCATCTTGTACGCTGCCGAGAGAGCCACCGAGTGTGCCCTGGATGCTATTCAACTTATGGGCGGTAATGGGTACATCAACGAGATCCCTGCTGGGCGGCTGCTCCGGGATGCGAAGCTCTATGAGATTGGAGCCGGTACTAGTGAGATCAGACGGATGGTGATCGGGCGCGCTTTTAACAAGGAATATGCATAGAGAAAGGACTGTATGAAAGTTGAATGTATAGAAGAATTCTGATATCATTTATCATCTAATTCTTGCATGATCTAAATATACGTATAGCTCAATTTGGGCCTTGTCGGTTCATATACCGGTTTATTTCTCATTCGTCTTCTGCCTGGTTGACCTTCTCACCGGGCCCGACGATGCAATCGCGGCGATTCCTTTTTTGCCAGCTGTGTTCAATACATTGCTTTCTGACCTTAACCTCTTGGGAGCATCGATGCTCGTATCCTGATGCTCCTCGGCAAGGTCTGACGCCTTACGTTTTCGATGCTTCCCAGAAGAAAGCGATGAACCGTTGCCCTCAGCATTGGTCGGTTCGGCTTCACCTCGTTTCGTGGTGATATCGTCCATTTCCGGGTCTTCAAGAGAGCGCGCAAAGTCGTTCAACTCGGGAACGACGGGCACACTGGTGATTGATTCCATCTCTCTGATCTTGTGCAGGGGAATCGATGACACAGACTCCGCGGGAGTCGATGCCAGGCTATTGTCGGAGGCAGCATCAGTTTCGCGAAGATTATCCAGCGAGGCGCCAGAGGTGCAGTCTGAACTGTCTTCCTTTTGACTCTCTTTTTGCAATATGGCGCCGATTAATCGTGAGCGGTCATGTTCCTTGTCCACCTTGAGATGACCCAGTTTGCGCAGACGTAGTCGATCGTTTGCAGGATGAGAATTTCGAAACACCTCCCGCCAGTTCTTCAGCAGTGCAACCTTCTCCCCATCGCCCGGCTCATACAAGTGGACCGTGTTTTTTTCATCATCGGAGCTCTTCCACACCACCGCTTGAAACGACGCCTGGTCTGTCTTGAATGCTGGTGATTCGGCGACAACCCCGCCACGATGAAGCCGGTGCACCAATGTCTTCTTTTCCAGCAATCCTTGTCGTTGAATGTCCTCAAGCAGTTCTCCACTATATCCGTTGTTCTTCATTACATCCATCATCCGTCGCCTCTTTTCAACGGTTGGGTCGTCATCATAATAATCATCAGACAATTCGTCCCAATCACTGTAAACGTCCTCTACGTCGAGAGAGGGATCATCAAAGTACAACACGTCGTGTGTAGCGGCTTCAGCCAAATCATCCTATATCGTTAATCGACTCGTCAGCATAAAATCGAGGACACGTCCGCTAATTAAGCGGAAATTGCAGCGAGCGCAATGACTAACAGCGATGGTTGGATCTGGTTCCTCAATCCAAAAGATATCTTCATCGTCGTATTCGTCGAGAAATTCGTCATCTGACATTTCGAAAGGCGTGACAACGTTGGCGAAGTCAGATCACAGAGCGATAAAATTGCACCGCTTCGTTGTCGAGAAAGCGTAACTAGGCCGCCTGGAATTGGAAAGACCTAAGGAGCGCAGAAATTTTCCGTGGCGACAAATAGGCCTCGCGAGAGAGAAAGGAAAAGAGTGTCTTTGCAATCAGAAAGCACAACCAAGCTCTATATCCCAGTTGATCTCAAGTATAACAGAAACCACCGCAAATGATAGAAAAAATGGACGGTGACGTCGTGTCTTGGGGCTGATCGCTGTCTCCCTTCGACTTCCGCCCAGCAGAACTCGCCGAGATGGATTGCAGAGTGGAGTACTGGTCACGTGCATATATTTTCCCCGCAGTTTCGCTTTGCGTCGGCTCAAGGGGGTGATGTTACTGTCATGCTTCGGTAGAACCTGAGCCAGGGCCTTATTTTTTCTTAAGACTCGCGGAGAGCTCCTCAAAGCTACTTTCGCTCGTATCTGAACTATGCTGAGAGTTTTGAAAAACCTGCACAGAAATTCAACATAGGGCTGTTTAGCAGCAGCAATTTGTCGCTATGGCTCTCTCGTCTCTTCTCCGCATTTCTTCCCGCATGGGCCCGACAGCAGCTCGACGGTCCCGAAGAACAGCGTCCACTGCCGCCAGTACTCATGTGCCACAGAGGAAACTGGACTCCGTTCTTATTGCCAACAGAGGAGAGATAGCATTGTATGATTAGGATGGTTTAACGTTTTATTAAGCTCCACTGACCAGATTATAGACGAGTAGGCCGCACGGCTTCTCAACACGGCATCAAAGTGACAACGCTATACACGGATCCCGACAGACATGCTCAGCACGCGTTGGGCTCACCATTTGCATTTAATCTCGGCTCAGTTTCTGCATATCTCGATGGTGACCGCATCATCGAGATTGCTAAGAGAGAAGGCTGCCAAGCGATACATCCCGGTTACGGTTTTGTAAGTGTTTGCCAACGAATAAACGATCCTGTACACTTATCATTGTTGTATGTAGTTGAGTGAAAACTCAGAGTTTGCGCGGAAATGCACAGAAGCTGGTCTAGTCTTCATCGGTCCCCCGTGGAAAGCAATCGAGGATATGGGAGACAAGAGGTATGCCGATCACGAAGGTCCATCTTTTACCCCTCGCTAATATCTTGAAGCCAGTCAAAGAAGATCATGACAGCTGCAGGTGTACCTTGCGTTCCTGGCTATCACGGCTCAAATCAAGATGTGAACTTCCTCGAAGCCGAAGCCGATAAGATCAAATACCCCGTGCTTATTAAAGCAGTCAAAGGTGGTGGCGGCAAAGGGATGCGTATCGCCAATTCTAAAGCTGAATTTCAGGCTCAATTGCAATCTGCGAAATCAGAAGCCATGAACTCGTTCGGAGACGACCACGTCTTGGTCGAGAAGTACATTACAACACCACGTCACATCGAAGTTCAGGTCTTTGCAGACAAGTACGGCAACTGTGTCGCTCTAGGAGAGAGAGATTGCAGCATACAAAGACGGCATCAGAAGATCCTTGAGGAGTCTCCAGCACCCCATCTACCAGACGCAACCAGAAAAGATATCTGGGCGAAGGCGAGAGCTGCAGCGCTGGCCGTAGGCTACGAGGGTGCTGGTACCGTCGAGTTTATTTTCGACAACGACACCGGCGAATTCTTCTTTATGGAGATGAATACTCGGCTGCAAGTTGAGCATCCCGTTACAGAGATGGTCACCGGTCAGGACCTCGTCCACTGGCAGATCAAAATCGCGGAGGGCGCCCCTCTGCCATTGACCCAGGATCAAGTTGAAGCTGAAATGGCTCACCGCGGACACGCCATCGAGGCTAGAATATACGCAGAAAATCCGGACCAAGGTTTCATCCCTGACTCTGGCACTCTACTGCACGTTCGCACTCCTGCGACGTCAGACGACGTCAGAATAGATGCAGGTTTTGTCGCGGGAGATGAAGTCTCAGCTCACTACGACCCCATGATTGCAAAACTGATCGTTCGCGGTGCCACCCGGCAAGAGGCAATCCGCAAACTAGCAGCCGCCTTGGAAGAATATGAGGTCGCAGGCCCTATCACCAACATCGAGTTCATCAAATCCGTTTGCAGAAGCCCAGATTTCATCAAAGGCGAGGTGGAGACAGGCTACATTGAAAAGCACCGCGATGAATTGTTCATCAAGGACCCGATTGAGGATGAGGTACTTGCACAAGTGGCGCTGGCTTGTCTACACCACAACTCTGAATCAGCGACCGGAAAGCAGGCAACCTTTGAAGGATCCGCTGTCGGATTCAGCCCCAGCTACCAAGTACGAGAGATGACACTAGCAGAACTGACACCGGGACGGAAAGATAGCACAAAGTTCAATGTTCGTGTCAAGCAGACTGGCAACAATGTGTTTGATATCGAGGTTGGCAGTCGGGTTTTCGAGCAAGTGACTAGCCATAGCGATCCCGCATCCAAAGTCGTGACATCCTTCTTTCCCCACACACGACTTGACACGACTGTGATACAAGACGGCGATTCCGTCGTTGCATTCCTGCGAGGTGCTCAATACCGCCTGACAATCCCACGGGCCAAATGGATGGAAAAAGCATTGGGCATGAAGGATGTCACCAACAGTGTCTTGGCCCCGATGCCCTGCAAGGTGCTGCGCGTGGAGGTCAAGGCAGGCGATGTTGTGGAAAAAGACCAGCCGCTGGTTGTAATTGAGAGTATGAAGATGGAAACAGTTATTCGCAGCCCCCAGAAGGGAACCATCTCCAAAGTGGTACATCAAAAAGGGGTAAGTCACGCGTCTTTTTTTTTTTGCGCTTTTGTTTTTATTGTCGTTGCCCCCTGCGCATCGTTCCCGTTTATTGATCAGTCACTTGACCGATGGGGTGACGACGCTCATTAATTAATGGCCTGGATCTCGGCCCGTTAGTTTGGCGCCAAGTCGGACCAGGATGGTTGGAGTATGGGAGTCTTGGAGAGCTGTGACCGAAGCACGGACCCTCACGTCAAGCTTCGAGAACACCCTTCCCTTGTGCTTCCAGAACTTCCGCTTTTTGATCTCTGGTTATCAGGAGTGGTGGATGACTGACGTGTTTTTACAGGATCAATGCAAGAGCGGTACTCCTCTGGTCGAATTTGCAGAGGAAGGTGAAGGGACTTCCAGTTGATGCACCAACTTTGCATTGGAACTAGGATACGACCGATTGGGAACGGACATTGTACTGTGTACGTCGATATGTTTTGCCAGATTTCCTTTTGGGCGTAGACGTCTGCATTAGATCCGAATACAGGAGCTGCATATGTTGTAACCTTGGTCATGAGTCGGCATGTCTGCATCAAAATGTATTAGTAAACATCCTACATCGATAGGTACTGTTTAAATTGTCCGCCCTGACGATTGTCAATAATAGGGTAGCGAATGGCACAGCTTGAGAAGCATCACAAAATTACTAAAAGTATGCACAGTTCAGAAGAGTCTTGAGACCACCCTGGAAGGTTGTGGAAGCAAGACGAGCCCATAAAAGGAGAGCATGAGGCTCCTGGACATGGGACGTGCGGGGAAGTTTGGGTTGTGGTCATTATTTACCGAGTTCCATCTGGGAGTACCAGATCCACTACGGAGTACTGGGCACTACTCCACTTCCCCCAAGTCCTTAGTGCGAATGATGCCACGGATTGGACCGGATTCTCTCAGGTAAACAGTAGACTACTTCGTGCTCCTTGGTGCACTCAATCCCTCTTGTGCTGCGGAGTACAGTGCTTAGACTTGGTCGCCACAGGATCAGCTAAGATGTGGCAAGTAACTTAGTGATCTCCTCCTCATCTTTGATGCCCATTTGCATGTAATTCACAGGAGGTAAGTATCAGTAACCGAGTACATACAGGCTGCAGCGGTTAGCTTGCCATAAGACGGATGCTGGCATTGGCACGCATCCAGGATATTCAAGATTGAAGCACTCGAAGTATGTTTTTACTTTTTCTTGATAATAAGAGGTTGTGACAGATATCAAATGAAAAGTTTCTGACGATAAACATCGACATGACGGATGACTCGGTTGCATGATCAATCCTTTTCTCCTACGCAGTTAACAGACTTAACGGTATTGTTGAATTGACAAGATTAGTGCAACCCCTACTATGCTTACTATTCTAGAATTAGCGATTATTGGAGGTACTTACGACATCTTTCCTACTTCTGATGGCCAACATTATTTGGGTACGACTTGTTCTCCTTCACAAGCACACGAGGGCAAGGGGTAGATAGAGGACACGTCCAGATACTCCTTAGAAATGTTAATGCTAGTGAGAACACAAAGAATAAAAAGATGATAATGAAAATAAACAACAAGTAAATACAGGAAGATGGATAATGGACAGAATCTTCTACGCGAGGATCAAGGGGCCGTGTTGGAGTCACGCGGAAAGAAAAAAAAGGGCAGCGCATGGGCCAGTGGCTTGGAAATCTGGGAGAAAACCCCCACTGCATGGCAGATCTTGGTCCAGATCGCTGCATGGCGGTTGGGGTCTGGCCCAGTGATTTTTCCATCACCCGCCTGACATCACCCAGAAATATAGATAAACAAAGAAAAAGGAATCTACGAATGGGAAATTTCGTCCTGAATCATACGCCGGTCATCCGAGTCACGTCTGCAATTTCTTCCGTCTGACTTTTCTGTTCCATCGGATATCCCGTTGCGGCGTTCCATTCAAGGTACTTATTTCACCGCAATTGCTGCAGCTTTTGTATATACACAGCAGCAGTAACTAGATGCCTTTACTTGATAGTTGTACCTAATACATGGAGTAACCGCGTACCTATTGCCACTCCCTAGCTACATTTACATTCCCCAGCTCCTCCTCCATTAGACATTTTCTATTTTCTTCTTTGCCAACTTCTGGACCCACGGATTCGCATTATTTGCCAGCTCGCCGACTGCCATCTGCTTCCCTTTACCCAAGGGAGATCACCACTTCTATTTCCATTCTTCTTCTGGGCTTTATTATCAACATTTCTCCTCGCCTCGAGTACTTATTCGGACTTTCCCTCTCTTTCCCCAAGCTTTTTTACCTCTGTTTACTCTCCCTATCCAATCCCTATCCCCTGGGGACAACATCCCGCCGAGTGCAATCTTCTATCCACCTATCTCACATATACGATGTTCAAATCCACGATCGCTCGTCAGGCCGCGAAAGCTCTCAGTCAGAGCTCTCGCCCTGCTGCATTCGCTGCTCCTCCCCGGTCTTCCGCTTCTAAGACTTTCCTCCGATCCCTCTCGTACACAATTCCTCGCGCGAAAGATGGAAAGAAGGATTCCGAAGATTCCGCTGAAGTGGAAGGACGATTCGCGCGTACTGATGAGAGCGTCGTAATTGAATACCCCGCTGATGCGGACATGCCTCGTACTCCCGTCGTTCAGGGCCGTGGAGGAATGCACTTCAAGCGCACCCTTGCCCAATTCTCCCTAGAAAACAAGGTCAGCTTGGTGACAGGAGGTGCCCGCGGTCTTGGTTTGGTCATGTCTCAGGCGCTTGTTGCGTCCGGCTCTGATTTGGCCATTGTCGATTTAAACCGTAAGTTTCAGACAATTAATTTGCAACAGATGCATTCTAGCGGTGACGGCTAATGTGCCCCAGGAGAGGAAGCTGAAGAGCAGGCTCAGAAGCTTGTCGAACAGTTCAAGAAGGAGAATCCTGGCTTAGAACAGTAAGTCAATTGGCGTACCTCAGGCATTTTTTGCCAGTAACAGATCCTAACATCGTTTTTTATCTAGAATGCCCAACGTTACAGCTCATTACGCCGACGTGGCCAACCCTGAATCCGTAAATAACGCAATTGCGGAAGTTATCTCGAAGCACGGCCGCATCGATCACCTGGTCACTTCCGCTGGTTTTACCGAGAACTTCGATGCCATCTCCTACCCCTACGACCGCATGCAAAAGCTCTGGGGTGTCAACGTTGATGGTACATACTTGTTTGCAATTGGTGTTGCAAAGCATCTCATGGAACGCAAGGCTCCGGGCAGCATGGTCATGATTGGAAGCATGTCCGGTGCCATTGTCAACGTTCCTCAGCCCCAGGCTCCTTACAATGCGGCCAAGGCTGCCGTGCGTCACCTCGCCGCTTCTCTTGCTGTGGAGTGGGCCGCTCATGACATTCGGGTTAACTGCATCAGCCCTGGATACATGCTGACTGCTCTGTAAGCCACCATCTTCCACTTGATATTTTGAGCGACAGGCTGACCCAACCTCTATAGGACCCGCAAAATTCTCGATGAAAGGCCCGATCTGAGAGACAAATGGACCTCCCTCATTCCTGTCGGAAAGATGGGCACTCCCGAAGATCTGATGGGCGCCGTGACCTTCCTCCTCAGTGACGCATCCAAGTACATTACTGGTGCGGATCTCCGTGTCGACGGTGGATACACTTTGACCTAATCTGGAAGTGTGCGACTTGTCTTTATTTCGATGCTCTATGTCTTGCAGTTCTTCACGAAGCGATGTATGGGACTTTTGGATGCGCTATAGACCGTTCTGATTTGATTTGTTCCTTTCGGTAGTGAGCTGCCATTTAATACCTCATCCGGTTGTATTACAAGACGTTTGTCTTTTCGGGCGGGAGTACTTTTCAAGCGGAAAATGGTCATTTGATATTTCTTTACCTGGGAACAAGACCATTGCGTCTGGTTTTTCTTTTCTTCTCCATACAATAGACCTGTCAATTGTGGTTTGTTCTGTGATGAATGGGCTCCTCCCATGATGTCACGTCTCAACTACAAAGCCGTTGAGCTACATTCCAAAGTGGATTGTTCTCCATATCAGTGGGGATATCATCAGGAACATGGAAATTGGTTCGGTCCAGCCGATTGTACAAGAAGCACCTTTAGTTAGCGGTACTACTTACCATAACTGTTCAAGGGCGTAAAAAAAGAAGTATCTATTCGGACGGAAAAGTTCTCCGCCGGCTATTCTAACATCTAAGGGATATCATATCATCCAGACTATCTCCAAGTCCAGGTCCAAGCTCGACACGCAATGCACCCAGGGACAAGGGGGAAAAGGGAACTTTTGCACTGACAAAAAAAAGTACATGTACACGATCAAGCCTTGCTAATCTCCTTCTTCACCCACTTCTCCAATCCACCCTGGGCAATGATGTCTTGCAGGTTTGGAGGGAAAGCAGGTACACTCTGGCTCCAGGTTTCACCGCCCGGGCCTTCCTGGACGGTGACCTGGGAGGTGCGCACGTTCCAGCTGAAGGTCCATCCCGTGCGACGGGTTGGTTGCTTTTCGCTGCCAAAGGCTTCGCGCAGGCGCTCGACGAGGCGGGGCATCTCGAGGAGAGGAAGGGCGTTGTTGACGGCGTTACGGCTGAAGGTGTTGCCGATGCTGCCGGCGACGACAAGTGGGAGTTGCTTGGCGAGGATGGAGGTGGCGGCTTGCTCGCGGGAGGAGCCGCAGCCGAAGTTGAAGCCGGAGACGAAGATGTCTGTTGATTTGTGTTAGACTCTGGAGGATGAAAAGGGTGACAAGAAAGGGAAGGCGACAAACCTCCTGCGCGGGCGATGCCGCTGAAGGAAGGATCGTAGTTCTCCATGCAGACCTGCGCCATCTTCTCCTTGGTGACATCGTCCTGGTATGTGTACTTGCCTGTGACGTTCGTTAGCGCAAACAGTGTGATTGTTTGTCTGAGGAGGCTTACCAGGGTAGATGCCATCAGTGCTGATGTTGTCTGCATCAAGGAAGAGGATTTCACCTTCAACCTTCTCGGGGAAGCCGGGAACGATGTCGACCTCGGTAGCACCGGAGCCAGTCGACTCTTCCGGCATCACGGCCTTGCTCGACGACTCGATCATACTATCCAGCTGTCCAATGAACTTCTCCATTGCTTCCAAAGTCGTGTCGATGCGAGTACCGGACTCGACAACTTCGCCTTCACCGATGGAAACGCCGGCCCAGTCTTCAGGACGCTTGTAGATGCCGGGTCCGCTAATAACACCGTTCACTAGCCAAAGTTAGCGGTTTTTTACAGGTAAGGTACACTAATAGAGAGAGACATACGTGCACTGGCCGCGACAACCTCAGGACTGGCAAGATAGGCCTTGGCATCAGGCGAACCCATGCGGCCCTTGAAGTTTCGGTTACTGGCCGAAATTCCAACTTCACCCTCCTTGAGGAGACCGGCACCCAGACCAATACAGACGGCGCAACCCGCTGGCAGAGGGATAGCGCCGGCATCCATCAGAGCTTGCCAGTCACCCGCCTCCTCTGCAATCTTCTGTTCGGCCTTGGAAGCCGCCGCAACGTAGAATTCGACGCCGTCCGCGACCTTCACAGGCCCACCCGTCCTGGCAACGGCGTCCTTGAACACCTTGGCTGCGGCGGCAATATCCGACGCTCTCGAGTTAGTGCAGGATACCAAGTAGGCTTTGTCGATCTTCAGCTTCTGCTTCTCCAGTTCGTCAATCGGGGTGGCAACCTTGACGGAGTTCGGTCCGGAAACGTAGGGCGAGAGGGTCGACAGATCCAGGTACAGGTATTTGGCGTACTTGGCGCCACGGTCAGCGACGGTGGGGTTGGCGAACAACTCGTTGATACGCTCCTCGGCAAATCGACGCGCCGTCTCTGTGCGCGATGCGGTAGCGGCCCTGTTTCTCAGCCACTGCTCCAGGGTCGAGTCGATGGGGAACAGTCCGGTCAGCGCGCCCCATTCGGTGGTCATGTTGGCGATGGTCAGACGGGTGTCGACAGAGAGGCTCTTCATGGTCTCCTGCGAGCCAGTGAACTCAATCGCGTAGTTGAGAACCTCGTCTTTGTTGAAGAGACCTGACAAAGCAACAATGACGTCCTTTCCGGTGACACCCTCAGGAAGGGTGCCGGTGAACTGCACCTTTGCGATAGGGGGGACCTTCCACCAGGTACGGCCGGTAGCCCAGATGGTCGCGGCATCGGTACGGACCATGGGAGTACCGAGACAACCAACTCCGCCGTACATGTTGGAGTGACTGTCACTAGCCACAGTGACGGTGCCAGGGAAGGCATATCCCTCCTCAATCATGATCTGATGGCCGACGCCGTGGCCTGCTGGGTAGAAGTCGATACCATGCTGGTTGGCAAACTTCTCAATCGATTCGTATTTCTTCAGATTCTTCTCGCTCTTGTTCTGAACATCGTGGTCCAGGGTCATGACAATCTGGTTGGGGTTGTGGACCTTGGATGCGCCGATTGCCATAAACTTGAGCGCGGTCGGCCATGAGTTGTCATGGGTCATGCAACGATGGGGGCTCAGCATCACATAGTCTCCAGCCTTGACGTATTGGCCTTCGGCGAGACCCAGGGAATACGCCTGTACGATCTTCTCCGTAAGAGTCTGGGGGACGCGGGGTGCGGCATCGGGGGCAGCATCGGGGGCGAGCCAACTCGACTGCGAAGGAGAGGTTTGTGTAGTCGGAGAGGATGCCTCAGCGTAACTGCGAAGGGAGGTAGTGGCAAAGGATCGAGGACGACAAAGAGACAGGGAGGTGGAGGAGGTTGATAATGGGATCAAGGGTCGACCGATAACGGGGGCTTGCAATGCTTTGCACCGAAGCAGCAAAGATCCGGTGCGTTTCTTCAGAAGTCAGTCATTGAACAATATAGTATGGAAGAAAGGAGAACATACAAACATTGTATGCTATATTTAAGGGTACAATGCAAATTGACTAAGAAAAACAAAAGAGGGTATCACAAGAAATGCCAAAAGAGAACAAGAACCCCAAAGGGAAAAATTGAGTCACGAGGAGAAAATCGGCAATTACTCGGTATCGCACCCGATGCCGGACGCAGCGTCTGGGGTATCTTAGTAATCAGCGCTCACTGGTTCGTCATCCTCAATCTCTGGGACCGAGCGCCTGGCTGCCTGGATGCCTCAGGTATCAACGATAGGCAGCCTGTCCAGCTCCACAAGATATGGGGACAATTTCCCGGTCATCAACGATAATCGATGAGACTCTAGATATTAGACTATTCTCAGATATCTAGATGATTCTAAGTGTGTATCACACTGATTGAATATGTATAGAGTCACTCATCCAGGCATCCGGCTATCTCTGGGTTGTCCCGTCTTTTATCTACGAGATTGGTCAAGTCGTCAAAACCATAATCGGTAACGACGCACTTGACTGATTCTTAGTTGATTCTATATCCAGCTATAAAATCGGATAGACTACCTAATATAAGTAGGTACCTACCGCCTCCTCAAATCATTGTCCAGCCTTCTAGAATGTTTCCTTCTTGTTGGGCCGCCCTCGTTCCTTTTCCATCCTCATTCGCCTCACCATCATTGTCTCATGATCAACTCCAGGCAACTCTTGTTCCTTATTATTTTCTAAAATCAAGGATCCAGATATCACGTTGACAAAACAATGGATGGATCTCTATCCGGGCCGCTCCAAATCCTCCGGAAGGTAAAAACCAGGAACTTTCTTTGAGCTGGGGCCGGTCGATGACATTTCTTGACGCTATTTTGTGTTAATCACTGGTTAATCATGATCACCAACACCACTCTTCTATCACTCTAGTCTGATTAAAGTACTTCAGCACCTCTGAATAGAACGATTAAGTCTTTTTGTATCCACCTCTTTTTATATCTGCCCATTTGTGGTCCTCTCTTGTAAGATCTCATGAATATATGCCAATCCTAGCCACATATCTCGCGGTTTGTCAGAATATCTCACTGTAATCTTGTTCTGGGCCACATCTACTCTGGAACTCTCTCATCCAGGCCCTTTCTGCCTTTTTGTGTCCTTTCCCGGAGAATGACACTCGTTGTGTTCCCGTATGTAGTTCAAAACAACTAATCCTGGCAGCACTGTCTCGAATTGTAGGCCTAGATGTGAGGAAACTTACAGATATACAAACAGAATCCAACTTTACCTCTTCTTAGGGACACTCTGCAGCAATTTACCCATGTGTCATTGACTGAGTCCTCGGTGCCTGACTCTCAGATGACAGTTGCAGATGGCTGTTTGTACTTGTTGATTCTGAGTCCTGTACTATTAACTGATTGTCACCTCACCTCAGATCTTCAGCTCCCTGCCACCTCTTGTGTTTGTTTATCCTTAAGAGCTGTCTGCTTTGTTCATGTTAGAATTCACAGCCAGGCCTGACATCCCAACCTCCTCGAGATGTCTTGTTTGCATACGTGAATATCAAATATCCATATTCGTCCTGGTTCTGTGGGCTTCGAGACAACAGTCTGATATCATCATACACGACTTGTCCAACGATTCTCCCAATTGTTTCAGACCATGAGCAGACCCAGATAAATCTCTCTCTGCCCTACTTCTACCCATTCCGTCTCAGAGAGTGCAATGTCCCATATGGAGGATCTTCCTGAAGGCTTGCTTTCGACTACAAAGACTCTCCCATCGTCATTTGATGATTCGATGCCAGTGCATGTTCAGGACATTACGCTCTTATGGAAAGGTACCTCTCTTGCTCCTTAAGATCGCGCCTTTGACTCAAATTGACTGATCTATACCATCAGCCTACAATGTCAAGCCCTCAGCGCTCGAAGGAATCATTGGATACAGATTGGAGAACTTCTTTTGGAGGATTTGGAGCAATGACTGTCTTCGCATCTCTCTCCCCGGCGCGACTGTGGCCAAATTATTTACGCGCATCTCTGAGTCCACCGCTTCAAAAGTGAGCGAGGTACATGGCCATCTTCGAGTGATTTGTGTTGTTATTGGTCTCCCCGCTAATTTGAGATAGGTTTCATCGAACACAAATCCATCTCTGAGGAAGAACAAGAGCGAGGGGGAGTTGCCAGAGCGTCTCAACAACCAGGTAGCTCATAGAGGGCCACTGCATTCCATTTTGAAGAAACCCAATGCCGCACCGAAAGAAACACATAAAACGACCCGTTGGCTCATAACAGACGACAATGATAATAATAACAGTACTTGCGAAGCAGTGATCTCAGCGACTACTATCACTCCTGCGACAGATGTATCTACTAGTCGCCATAGTCACAAGAAGACGCAATTTGTCGCGAGTAAGACAGCAAAGGGCTCGAAGCGGCGACCCGTCATCCTTCGTCGCAAGTCCTCCCAGTCAACCTCTGGTTTCAAGTCCACTCGGACCCAAAGCCCGCAGCGTGGATCATTCATAAAAAGAGCAGAGAAGACAGAGGAATATGTCGAGCCCGAGGTGCACTTGCCGGATTGGAGAGAGGCGACTCGCAGCCCGTCTCCGGAACTGAAAGGTAAGCCCTCTATTCGGGCCATATGCCTATCTGGGATGCCTCGAGCACCGTATGTTGAACCATCGCGTCGACCTCTAATGGACGCTCACAGAAGCCATACCTCTACCGAAACACATTGAAGAAATCATGCCAGCAGAACAGCCTGAGCTGCCACCGTCTTTCCTGGCCAATCTGAAACTCCTTCTCAAGCTCAGGCCGCGTACAGCGAGCTACAAAACCGCGCCTCTCACCATGGGCTTCCGGTCACAGATTCCCAACAAGTTCCGCGACATTCGCTACCTGTATATTGAATACTACAAGCCACCACCTCGAGCCATCGTTCATGCAGAGTTCCGAGCTGTCTTCCTGAAGAGAATGTGGGAGGAACAGGTCTTTTTGGCCTCCTTCTTGGATAAAAAAGAATTGCAACAGGGGCAGGGATCCTTCGGTAGCGAGGGAACCAGTCTTGGTACGACATTTGAGTCGTCAACCTTCAGCAACTCGAACGGCAATGCTTCAACAGCGCCCACCTCCGTCGATGTCTCGATGACAAGCGAGTACAACGCCAACGCGGCAGAGTCAAATGACGGCTTCCTCAACGGCACAGGAGAAATACCCAGGTCTTTCTTCCACTATACGCCTTCGCCGCTACCACGGCTGGAGAGCCTGCTTGGTATGGAGATTGAAGAGCGCCGCAGGAACGGCACGCTCGTATACGAAGAGATTGATCCGGAGGAGGAGAATTTGGGACCGGTGAAGTTGCCCCGGTGTTACTATGACACGCTCAGTGAATGGGACTATCACGACTAACACCTTTGCTTGCTTGTACTCTGTTCTAACGGCCTGAGTTATGTATTGATGACCACGAATTGCTTACTAGCCTGGCGTTCCAGTTCTCGGGCTGTAGAGACTCATGGATTGGGCATCTGGAGGACCGGAGTTGACTCGAAGAGTTGGGCGTTTTTGTGTCAGTGTATTCAGGATATGATTGTCTCCGTCTATGAAGTTATCGCCTGTATATCTTCACATTCTTCATCATCCGCACCTTGAGATCGACCACCTTTCTTCATTAATACGAGCAAGCAACGGTTCCCTAACACCCCCAATACAACCATCAACCTCACCCCAAACTAGCTATCAACCCATCTAAGGACCAGCCTTCTCAACATCCTCCATCTCCCTCTCCCCTCCCTCCTGTCCCCCCTTCACCCCCCTCCACCACCTCAACCCAACCCACCCCATGGTAACCACCCACAACCCCAGATTCACCAGATCCACCCAAACCGCATGCCTCATCCGCGTCACCTTATCCCCCTCACTATAATCCCCAATATACATCTTCCCAAAGATCCCAAACAGTGTCAACCAAAGCACACACAGCACACTCTCCCAGACAAACAGCGGGAGCTGCAGTCTCGCCCGCCGCGCCACCGGCGTCCGCCCTTTCATCAAAAACGGCAAGACGAGGTAGACGGCCGCTGTCACGGTGGCCAGGAACGCGGTGACGACCGCATACACCCATTTCGCGGACTTCTCTGCCCCGTGGAGATCCCGTCCGTAGAGGCCAATGACTGTAAGGCCGAAGACGAATTGGATGAAGCGGAGGATGGTCTCGAGGAGGGTGATAAGGGGGTTCCGGGCGGCGGTGGAATCAGCGGAGAAAGGCATGTTGGTGCTGCGGTCGAGGTCGATGCCTTCGGGGTCGGCTGTGGTGGTGTTGGCCGCGTTCTTCTTGGCCTTGTGCTTTTTGGCTTCTTTGACGCCGACGCGGAGGAGCTTGAGAGCGAGGAACCACATTAGAATTCTGTGGATCTGGATTGCGGTGTCAAGTGAGGTTTGCTATGTGTCGGCTGTAGATGTGGTATGTAGGCGTGCTTGGACGAGCAGGAAAGATTATAATCGCGATTGAGTCAAGTGAGAGTTCTTCTTGAGAGGATATTGCGTCCAGCGCAAAGAGTAGAAGTGACAGAGTATTTCAAGGTCTCTCAGAGTCCCCTGGAGGCCGACTTCGTTGATCCAAGACTGTGATGCCACAACCAGACAATGAATGAAACCCTGAGTCTAGCAACGCCTCAACTTTTCCAACGACAAATGACAAAGAGACGATCAATGAAATGTGACCAAAAGAAAAAAGAGGAAGTAGAAAGAGTGTTGCGTGAATGCCACTTGTTATTCATCTTGCTCAGGTACTGACTCTTTGGTCTTTATATACCTATGGGACACAGTTCTGATACAGACTCTCATTCGAAGCCGACACAATACGCTCTTTGTCGTTCCAACCATTTCTCCCAAGCATTTCTTCTCATCCATCGGATCGACCTTGCTGGAGCTGTCCTGAAACAGACCGCTCTGTAGGATGATGGCGCCTGGCTTTTTTTGCTTCGCGCGCGGCTAAGCTGGTCCCGGCTCTCAAGCATTCAATGCGACAAACGACAGTAAGCCGTTGTTTCAGACGTTGGATAGACAGAATTCTTTTATTGGATGTCGCTGAAAGATTAAGATCCATGTCAAACTGGGCGGCTGTGGTGGCAGCGATCTGCTAAATTCAGCTCGTGTCATCCGAAGCGCCAAACGGTATTGACTGGTTGACAGTTTCTGCTTAAATCTATTTATGGCTCTGCACAAACTTCTTTCTCATAGATGGAAACACGGTCAGACATCCTGGACCATCTAGGCAAGATGCGATCCCTTATGGGCCTTGTCGAATCGAGTAACTAATGTACCATATCAACCCCAGACGATATTCACATTGCTATACTCTGACACTGATCGACTGATCATCCTGCTCTAACTCAACAAACTCTCGACAACTAACAATCTGTAGCGCCAACCAACGACCCAAGATGCACCTTTCCATGCTGCTTGTCTCTCTGTAAAACCAAATACGAGAACCCATAATTCCACCGACTATCCTGCCGTTTCAAACCCAACCAAACATGCCACCCCAATATGCGTACTAGAATGCTGCGGCCCTCCAGGACGAAAAGGTCCTGAACATGACTAACATAGATGCAAGTGCAGTTTACCTGCTGGATTCAATGCTTCGTGACGTTGTCGTGATGTTCATCAAGATATGTGATTGGAGCGGGGATTTCATAAGTGCAAAACCTGCGGAAAGAACAGCTGAGAGAACAAGGCTAAAACTCAAACCAAGCAAAAACAAAAGGCAAGGAGACAATACTCGACGCAAAAAGACAGTTGAAACAAAGGAAAATGAGCAGCGACCTTCATCATGGGGGTAAAGGTACCACGTGAACACCATCCGAATGGCCCTCGAGAATGGAATCGGTCGGAAGATGTTGCGAATGGTGTGTACCCCCAAGGCCGTTTGCGCCCATTGTCAGGGTGGTCGAGTACTTGCCGCATCTATGCTTGCCTGCATATGCGGCGGGGGAGTCGTTGGCTTGACTAGATGTCCGGGCGGCGGCGGCGACTTGAAGGAATTGGGCGGTGCAGGCGGTGGCATAGGAATGGGTTCATCGTCGTACTCATGACCTAAGTAGTCGTCGTCATGCGCTCCGTGGCCGGCGACAGAAGAATGATCGACGGATGCGCGATCGTATCCTTGATCATATGCCGTCTGGTGAGCCGCCGCGCTTTTCGCCGCATTCTTAGTGGTCTTCTTGCCCTTGCGGCCCTTCATCTTGGCCTTTTCAAGCAGTCTCTTCTTCTCCGCCAGTCGCTTTCGCTCTTTGCGATCCTTGATCTCGTATTGCCGAATTAAGGCCTCGGGTGGCCGACCAAAAATGCTCTCGTACTCGCAAAACTCGCAGATCCAGATATCTTCAGGACTCGGAGGATGGTGGAGATTAGCATACTGTTGCTGAATCTTGCGTTGACGTGCTGCCAATGCGTAGATGCTTCCCGGTGACCGTCTCTTCTTTTTGCCTGTACCGGGTGACTCGGCACCAGGGGCTTGCTGCTGAGGATGTTGAGGTTGTTGATTGCCGTGCGCCGTCATACTCGGGCTTGTTTGGGTTCCTTGTGTGGAGATGCCTCGCTGGCTTTGACTTGTCGGGGCGAGCGGTGCGGACGAACGCTGCGGTGCTGGATACAGACTTTGTGCCTGCAAAGCCATACCTTTCGACGAATCAGACTCGCAGGTGAATGTGAATTGTGTCTTGGTTGTTGTTGTTGTTTGCTGTTCAAGCAAGCTGGTAACCCCCTGGCCTCGTGGAGGAGAGGAAAAGGCCGCAGCGTTCGCTATGGCGGCGGAAATGATACCCTGGTCGGATTTTACTGTAGGGTCACCTAAACGCGGAGTGAGTGAAAATCACCGGGATGTGTTAAATTCCAAAGGGGAATGATAGAAAGTACCTGCGGGTGCCGACGTGGATAACATGCCATCCCGGCGACCTGGTGCTCGGGCCGCGGGCCAGCCAATCTGAGAATGGACCGACAGGGAGTTTCTTGACGGACCACTGCGAGATGGATGCCGCCCAAGACGCCCTCTACCGGGACCCGAAATACCACCGAGTCCAGGAGACGCGGGGCTGCCGGTACCATAATATGTGCCAACGTTATTTACTTCGTTGATCGTGGTTGACGACGCCTGTGCGGAGCTTGACAGCCCCATGTTTGCAAATTCAGGGGAGAGTGTGGAATGATGACTGCCCAAATTTCCGGGAGTGGGGATTTTGCGCTTCTTCTTGTTGTTAGTGTTCTCGAAGGCATCATAACCGTCGGGACCTGTCGAGGAAGACTTGATCGGTGATCCTTCTACCTTGCCAGAAGGTGCATGCGGTTGAATTCTTGAAGCAGACGGCGAGAGAGACGACCCGCGAAAACCGGCACTTCGACGAACCACAACCGGACCGTCCTCGTCACCGCTCTCTAGATCGAAGCTGTTTTCATAGGTGTGGTGTGTTTCTCGCTCCGCAATACGATCATGCGCGTCCGTGTCTAGACTCTGTTGCACGTAGACTTTGCTGTCATTCACAACCTCTCCATGGTCCGCAGAGGTTCCGTAGAAGAGTTGGGTCACTGGGGGTGCAGGAGGGTAGAGGATTGAGTCAGCGGCCTCGGGCGATAACCGAGACCGTAGGGTCCGTTTAGGAAGGGGCCGAATTAGCCTGTCCGGATAAACAGGCGACGGAGTATCTGGAGCTGAGTTATACATCCCATCTGCAGGCGGACAGAATCAGCAACGGATCTAGCTGGCAGTGGTCTTCTCTCCTCTCCAAACACTCCCCATCCGGCTGGTGCTGGACCGGCATGATAAGACGTCCAGAAGAGAAGACATCCTTGATGAGAGGAACATACTCAACGTAGCAGTCATCGTCATGCAGGTATCTCAGCTCAGTAACCGTCGACGACCACAGCCGAACGGCGGGCTATTTTTTTCGGTTCCCTGTCCCCTGAATCACCGTGCCCCACAACTAGGTATCGAAGGTCCTCTGAGACTCTCGGGCAATTCTATTCTTGCTTCTCGACCTCTTCTTCGTCCCCAAAAGTCAGACAACACTCCGGAGTCAAGAATATATGACGGTCTGCTGGTCGCGTTGCGAATACCGAGTAGGGAAAGAGAGGGGGGTGGGATGAGAGCGGAGGAACCTAAACCGAAGTAGTTTGGCACCCACAAGTTAGTTGTCACCGTTGGCAGGGCCCCAGAGAACATCAAGAGTAATCACGGCTTGGATCAAGATCAAGCCACAGGTAGCGAGAAAGCCAAAGCAATCCGGATAGTATTGTTCAACGAAGTTTGATGCAACTTACAAAACGAGTGACCATTAATCAGCACTAAACACCCATGCAAAATTTTTGGAGAAATAGCCGGACAAGAGGTGCGGGAAAGACCCAGTAGAAACCCCGGTGTCACGAAGATCTGCAGAGACCCAAAGGCTCAGAGAAGAAGTGAATCAGAAGAAGGGAATAGTAAGTAAAAGAAGTATTCACAATCAAAAGGAGCTATTGATAGGGGAGAAATGATGGACGATGGAGGGGTGAAATTGACCATAAGAGTAATAACAACCTATCTCCGTACATGATAGTTCTTTTTGGAGCTGCGGGTTCTCGCCCTGAGGCTCCGATTTGGCGCCTGAGGCCTCAACAAGCACTATTCCTTTTCGGGACCGAACAGTCTCCATTGCAAGCAGGATACCACATTTTCTATTTCTACAAATATTCCCTGAAGATGAGTTGGGAAGTACTTTTCAACCGTTTCGATGATCGTTTGGCAGGACGATTTTTGTTTTCAAGACATTCACCAGATACCTCAAGAGTTGTGAAAATGCTCTAGCGGATGGCAAGTTCAACGATCGAGTCCAGCTGTTGATTAGTGCTACCGTCTACAAGCTGTGAATCGAAACAGGCACCATACCGTCACTGGTCTCAAGGACAGCTCTCATGCATTGGTTACCTTCATGTGATGCTCTCTCCCAGTCTCAAGCGGTCTATGGGCAACCATTCCAGCAGGAACACGCTATGGTACTTCCGCAGCTGAAAGCTCATGCACTCGTAAGAACAGGAGCAGTAAGATGGGATCAATCTTCCATAGCTGAACAATTTCATCGAGTTCTTTCAGAGCCCACACGCAAATGTGGTGATGAAACGAGGCTCTCTTCTTGTATGATGACAACATCCGCAAGGATTAAAGTTCCCTGAACGGTCATGGAGGACCGCTTCCTCGCGACAATTCCTCTAACTACCTGGACAGTGGGAGAACTCAGTTTTCACTGTCCACCAAAATGAATCGACCCAACTCCAGTATTTGTTTAAATTCGAATCGGTAAGTAGTAGGAGGCAGGCTGTGGACGTCGCGTGTGGTCGACGCTTGATAAGCGGGGTTTTCTAGTGGAATGAATGGCGGAATGGACGATGCCATCATCGGCTCTGTCAAACCAGGTCAGCAGTCTCAGTCATACACCATCGCAAGCAACTCTGCGCTGAAAAATCCGAGAGAGATGTAATGTGAACATCAAGAAGATGATAGCAATTACTTTGCAATAGTTGAGTCTCGAGGTTCGTGGAGCGCAAAAAGAGACCTGGTAGATGGTGAGCGGGGAAAGCCCGGCGAGGAGAGAAAAAGAAACCCGCTTGTGGTCCGCCTTTTTATTAGGATTGTTACTGCTAGTACTGCTACTGCTACTGCTACCGAACTGGCTTTCTCCTCCCCCCATCTCATTCTTCTTCTCTTGTCTCCCTCCCCTCCACCTCACAAATAGAAATCTGCAGATTATGTAGTCCTCGGCTCAGACTCGAGCTCGCAGACGCTACTTTTTGGATTCTTTTTCAACCTCGTGTCTCAGTCGCCAGCTCCTACTCTTTGCCTTGCCGGTCCTTTCGCCCTCTTTTTTTCGTCTTTCCTACGAGTCGTCGCTGTCGAATCCCAGCTTCTTACCCGCGTGCGACTGCTCGCACATGGGCAGCATCTGCTTATAATTGTGCCTTGCTGACTCTTATATACTTAACTTATCCTTAATCTTCGTCCCATTGTCAGAATTTTATTGTACTTCATCCGCTTCGCAGTCCTCCACCATGACTCCTCGTCGCTCTTCTCGTGCCCGCACCTCCCAACCCTCGCCCGCCATCCTTCAGCATACAAATTCCTCCAGCTCGTCGAATTCCTTGACTCGCGAAAGAAGCACTCGGTCGAACCATAAAATTTCGTCGCCTCAGAGATCTTTGACCCAACGGTCTCAGTCCATTGATGATGCAGACAGTGCCGCAAGAAACGACTACCCACAAACGCGGCAGCGCCAGCGTTCCCGGGGAGATGATGACAATCTGAGATTGAACGGGGAGGAAGATGAGGATGAAGACGGAGAGGGTGACGAAGAAGAAGAGATTACCCGATGTCTTTGTGGGCAGCAAGACTACCCAGGCCTGCCTCCCTCTCGGCGGGAGGCTCTCGGTCGCAATGGGGTGGCTGTTGGGTTCAAGGATCAACATGCGTTGAATCTTTCCGCAGATTCATCGGACCTGATGTCCGACGACATCGGTAGCATGTTCATCCAGTGTGATTCCTGCAAAGTTTGGCAACACGGTGGCTGTGTGGGAATTATGGATGAAGCGATGAGTCCCGACGAGTACTTCTGTGAGGAGTGTCGGAAAGATCTTCACAAAATCAAGAATGAGCCCAACGGGTATGTGTCTTCAAACATCTTTTCTACTTTCATTTCAAGGATTTGCCCTTCTATGATTTACTGCGTCAATTCGGCCTTGAATTGCCCGGACGATACCGTCAGGCTCTTCGTTACCCGTCGAGGCTGAGCCAATGCTCTAAATTCTCACGCACCTCAACCGCGATGCTCTTACGTGGAATCATCTTTCAACTATATTGCCGTCGTGCTTACACTTTCGCAGACAATATTCATCGCAGTACCTCCCAGTCGCCCCCGTCCAATCTTCCCCTGCAACCTCCCGTGACTCGTCCCGTGATAATTCGCGACGGGCAAAAGACTCCAAATCACGACAGAGCGAGTCGATTGCCAATCCGAAACGCAGATCAACCATGAATAGTCGTGATGCGGCTTATGACGAAGAGGAGCAGCTCCGGCGAGCGATCGAAGAGAGCAAGGAAGATACTCAGCCCCCTGCAGAGGACATTACTCTCCGACGAGGCAAGCGGAGTCGAAGTGACAGCGAAGCGTGAGTTCGATGACGGCCTTTCCCAAGTAACATTTGTCTTTGGTGCTGCTGCTGACCCGTTTTCCCCGCCTAGTCACAAGCAGGTGACGAAGCGCCAGCGTACAAGTTCCCCTTCACCAAGCGCTATCTCAAAACCAGAGAACACAGAATCTCAATCTGCATCAGAAGATGAGTCGAAGACGAAAGTTAATGGCAACGGCACAAAAAACTCTAGGGTGGCACCGCGGGGTCATCGTGAAAAGCCCATCAAAGAAACAGAAGAACCCGAAACAGACCCCGCGGAGATTGCGAGCCGTAAGAAGGGAAAGGTGGAGCGGCGAAATGGTGAAGGTAAAACCCCTGTAGTTATCTTGGGATTCCTCGACCTAACACATTTTCAACGGGCAGATGCCGACCGTGAGATGGCATCGCCGACCAAAGCCACTGCGGAGGACCCTGAGCCTCCTCAAACTAGCCCGGAGACCGCTGCACCTGCTCCGGAACCTGCTCCCTCCCGTCCGTCAACCCGCAAGTCTGGACGCCCACCTGCGCGTCGTGGTGGCAGGGTCGGACGTAACCAATATACGAGAGATCGAGATATGAATGGGGCTGACTCTCCACGCCGGGGGCAATCACACGATATCGGTGGGGACTCGCCGAGAGTGGGGGCAGTCAACGGAGCGCACTACAATGTAGATTCTGGAAAACCGAGCAGGCCGCGCTACATGAACCCTCAACGGACTACCATGAACGAGATGAAGAGACGAGTTGCTGGAATCCTTGAATTCATCTCGCGGATGCAGGTCGAGATGGCTGTTGCCGGCGAAACTTCCACCCCTCCCGGCAATGGAGACCAACCAAATGGCTCTCTCACAAAGGCCACGATGGATCAAATCGAGACTGCATTACTTTCGAATACCAACGAAGTGGAGTCAGGGACATCAAGCGTTGATAGCGAAACAGGGTCTGGTCAGGCTTCCAAGGAGAAAGAGTTCAAAGATCTGAGCAGTGTTGAAATGATGGATGTCCTCACGCGTCATCTCCTGAAGTGGCAACAGGAATATGGCAAATTCGGGGAAAGGTGACAATCCTTGTCAACCTTTCTGACCTGAAGATGTCCTTCCTCGATTCGTGTTCATGAGTATAAATGTGCCTCTCTTCTTGGCTGGTTTCCACTTGGGGCTTTGTTATAACGATACCCTGTCCGTCTCTTCTCTCCGCATGTGGACATGTACAATATGGCTTCTGGATCATCCCTTTTTTGCAACTTGATCGACTTACGGCGTTACCAGGATTTCACGGCGTCAGCACATTTATCTCACTGAGTGATCCAGCATTTTGATCCTCGACCTGCGATTTGACATGTTGAATCATCTCCTTCCGCTCCGCTTCAGATAATGCTTTCCACCATGATACACTGGTTATGTGTTCGGCGTATGCTTTTCTGCTCGTATTTTCTTCAGAATCCCGGTAAAGATGCTCCTGGGCAGACGGCCTTGGTTCATCCTCCTCTTTTCTTTGTTCCCTTCCCCTCTCTTTTCTGTTCTTTACCTCTTCTCCCTTCCACCTTTGCTATTTGATTTTGCTACGAGTCTCTTATGCACTTGCTTGCAGAGAGGGGAAGGCGCAGGTTGTACAGAATCGACTCTTTGCTGTTCATAGGTTTTTCTTTCTTTGTTTCGGCAGGTCAGGTCAGGAGTATATGGATGGACGGACAGGCTTGGTTGCTTTATTATATTTGGTATATATTGTTGATGTCGACGCTACTCTAGTTTGCTAAGTGAACTATATGAATTGAATGTTTCAACTGATAGGACAGGCAACAACCAATCGCTGGTAGAGCGATATAGCTAGATTGGTGATGGCCAGACGTTCTTGAACTAGCGTCAACAATCACAACGACTCTTCACATGGAAAATATACAATGACAGTTAATCGATAATGTAGCTGCGAGTCTGCAGAATTCACTTCTTAGTATGCGATCAAGGGGACGTAAGTAGCATTATGATCTAGCTGTAGTTACAAGTGTGGCCATGACTGGTACAGGAAAATCTGGGATGAACCAAGAAGTTGTGCTTGTCATTTTTCTTTTTCATTTTTCATCAAGAGGCCATTCCAATCGTGTAGTCCATCATGTCAGATACAAGCAATTGCCATACCATACAAATTATCGTTTTCGCTCGGCAGATAGAAGATTCGTAACTGAAGAATGACGTCAGCATCATGTGATGGAATTTCCCCTGGGTCAAAGCAACAACCATGGTTCATTGGACCATAGTGCATGGGTGACAAAGCGGATAAACTAACCTGTTCCGTTTTCCCAAGGACTAAGCCCAAAGAGGCTTAGACGCTTACAGACGGGAACCGTGGATGACCTTGTAGTCAACGACGAGCTCACGACCACCATCGTTGATGACGAGAGCACGGACGCTACCGCGGCCCTCAGAGAAAGCATCGCGAATCTTGCGGAAAAGCTGACCCTGGGTGACGACGGGCAGGGCCTGCTTGACATCACCAGTCTCGGTCATGGCGGTGAGGGTGCTATCCTCGTGGAGGTCCAGAATGCGGTAGGTCTTGTAGACCGGACCGAGCATGGTCTGAACGACAACCGAGGGGGAGGGGTTGGAGACGAAACTGGACTCCTCCTGCAGCTGACGGGTGAAAAGGTCGACACCTAGGTAGCGGTGTTGGCCGGTCTGGGGAGAGACGGAGATCCGGATCACCTGGCAGGGACGACCCTGGAGAATCAGGATGTCGCCGATGCGGATGAAGTGGCAGGGGATGGGGACGGATTCCGCAGTGGTACTGCTGGCGCGAGGCTCGACGACACGGACATCCTCACGGACGCCATCACGGTAACGAACTGGTCCACGTTCGTCAGCGATAACTACTTCCTCACGATCGTGGTGATGATGGTGGTGGTGGAATGGATGCGTGATGCGGTCGACAGCACGCTCCACACCACGGCGGAAGGAGTGGTAGTTACCGTCGTCGTCGTAGTAACCCATCTTGCGAGCAGGGGGCTGGTCGATAGCGGTGTAAGGCTTGAGGACCTTGACTTGAGAGATCGAAGCGACGGAGGAAGGTCGAGAAGGAACAGACTCTACAGTAAGCTCACGGCGGCTGAAGGAGTCTCCCTTGCGAGTTTCGAGAGGGTTAGGAGCAAAGGCCTTGTCGTAGGAGACGTCGATCTCGGTCTTAGACCGCTGGGCAGAGACGTCGGAAATCTGTTGGGGCTGGTAGGCTTGATAAGAGTCTACGGGAGCTTGGTGACGACCGTACGAAACGTTGACGTCGTAAGTAGGATCGGTACGACGACGATACTCTCGCTCAGTGATGTCAAGCTGGGACTCAAGGGCCTGGTCGTAGACGGGCTTGGGATGTAATGGTTCGTAGCGAGAAGTGGGTTCACGGTATCTGGGGGTGGGAACGGGGGAGAATGTTAGATCCTATCCGGGAGAGAATGATAAACAAGAAATAGGAAGACAAGACAACCATGGATTGGGGGACACGAGAGGGGGGAATTGGGTAAGGGAACAGGCGGACACCGCTCATTGGATGTCAATTTCTTTTTTGGGGGTGCATTTGTTTTGATTTGGCTGCATTTGTTTTGGTCTTTTTGTGCCACGTAAATAGATTGGATGGAGCGGCTATCAATTTTGGCCCGGCCAAGCAAAAGCACCGGGCCTATTGCGTAAATTGATAGCTCGCAATTTCTCATCCGCTCTAGACTAGGCTTGTGGTGCCACTTTCTCGGCTGATGCAGCCTTGGAGGCGTCACCGCTTCTTCTGGTGCTTGTATTGTTTTTGTTTTGTTTTTGATTTGCTTTGTTTTCGCTGCTTTTCCCCTGTTGCCTTGTTTCTCTCACTCTCTCCACTTTTCCAACTGGAAATGTAGATTGAAGCAGAAGCACGAGGCATTTCAGGGAAAATCAACAGAAAACAAATCACCACACCCCCCAAAAAAAAGATGACAGCCAAAGGAAAGGGAAAATAACAAATGAAAACCAAGGAATCTCCACGAGCCGTAGAAAAAGTAATAAAAAGAAAGGAATCAGTGGGAAGAAACAAATGCTTACCGTTGACGCGAAAGTTCTACCTCAGGAGCACGAGAATCCCTGTGGGCACGGTCTTCGTAGATGACCTGGAAATCGTCACCCTTGCGAGAAGGTGCGGGGAGACGGTCCTTGGTGATATGGATATCGACTTCTTCTCTTCCGTAGACACGAGGGTCGGGAAGAGGAGCAGAGGTTCGAGTATCTTCCCGTTCGACGTGCGAAGTACGATCGAGATTGACTTCTCCCTCTACTCTAGTCAGAGTAGTCTCAGGAACAGCGTCACTCCGGTACGACGACGGGAAGACACTGAAGGGGATGGGGACGCGGGCGTCAAAGTCCAGATTGGCTGTCCTTTGGGCGTCTCTTCTCGAATCCCTTTCGAACTGTTGCGAAACAACTCGAAAGGCGAGACAAGAAAAGACTCTTTACTGGGAAGAGAAGTCTTTCTCGCGGGGAGTGAGAATTAGATTGAAGATTAGATAGATCTAATCCTAATCTGTTGTTGACAGGAAGGGGGAATGTGACATAAACTCAGGAATGCTGGGGAGGAAGAGGAAGAAGGAATGGAAGAGAGAAGAGAAGAGAAAGGGAGAAGAAGAAGAGGATGAGGGGCTTGAAATAGGAAGGGAGAGGCAGTCGTTCACTACTGCGACTGTACTCCGTATCTAATCATAACAAACACCTTACTTTCTACGGAGTACACCCAGGAAACCTCCCCCATACAGCAACAGCATCGTAACATTCAGTCAATCCATCAATCCGTCAATCATCACATCAATTCTTCCATCCAATGCTGCTGCTTCTTGTTTCCACGCGTTTGTTTACTGCGCTTTGCCTGTTTGGGTCTTTTCTTTTCCAGCCTCCCGATCAGAAACGCCCTCTGGGGTTTCAGCTATCCGAGGTTGCGGGTGATAGTCGCTTTCTCCAAACGGTATGAAAGAAAATCACTATTATTCTCGTTGACTCTTGTCTCATGAGGATCAATTTATGCTCAAGGAAAAAGCATGTGCTAACTGCAAAGGGTCATTGATGCTAGATATATATAGCTACTTCTGGTTGACTCCATCGGCCTACTCCGTACATACTGCTGCATACGAACGGCCCCATCAACATATCGGCCAACAATGCTGCGAAATAATACAAATCACGATCAAGTGGTGCATTAAAACATTATTGTTCCATTCAGATGGATGGACCTTCACATGCAAGAGGACGATATGCCCTGGCCCGTGGGATGAGTTCCTCTCCGCTTCATACTCCGTACACCCAATAATAATGATAATGCAATCGGTGATAAAGTCTGGAGGCTGGCCAGCATGGCACTTTACACACAGCTGAAACTCAAAAAATACACCAATCTCCATGGCAACGGTCGAATCGGAAATCTGGATCCCTTGGCGCTACCAGGCTGGGACGATCAACCATGGTGGTGGCTTTTGCGCAGTTCTTCTCCTCACCAACTCAACTAAGCAATTATTGAGCAGCATTGAGCTGTCTCCTCCTGCGTGATGGAGAGAATCAACAGAGAATATGGAAGAGATACTGCTCCTAATTCTAGCTACAGTATTCTGGCAGTTTCCATCGCTCTGGCCCATCTGCAATTGATCCAGATAATATTCGTGGAGCTCCGTCATTGGAGTTGGGGTCTCATCGGCGGGCCCCATCTCACTTCCCGCTGTTCATTGCACGGAGAAGCTGTGGCCTTCCCCCTCTCAAGACCACCAGCAGCTTACGGGCTGACAGCTCTGAACTAAGCGCTCCACCCCAGTGCTCCTGATCTCTGTCATGATTGCTCTAGTTTCACGGGTGCTCGACTACGCGCCCGCCAGCCATCGATTTTCTTGAGCTGTATCCTTTTTCGTTACCTTGCGTTGGACAGCAAGGTAACAGTAATAATAATGGACAGTCGTTCGCCACAGCTTCAACCCAATCTCCGGCGTCGGCTGTCCAATTTTAGACAAATTCCCACGTCAATCGATAGATACGGAGTACCCGACCGAAGGAAAAGCAAGAGGTTGGTGTAACTGTGTAAGTGGCTGTCGTGTCTGCCTTCTGGCCCTCTGGGTTGCCGTGTGGGCCCTTTGCACGAGATCGGAATCATTGGGAAGTGGACTCGTGGGTGGAGAGCTCGTTTCCATGTCTCCTAGCTCCCCATCCCGAGGTTGTTGCACGGGTCAACACAGCCGATCATCGGGTACTTTTGCATGCATTCAGAAGCTCAACAGTAATTAAGGCACAAACTGCGTGCTCCGTACTTGGACCCTCAGGCTTCAGTTGATGTGTGTTAGGCGCTATTAGATAGTACTCCATAATGAAAGCCTGAAGAAATCAGCGACCCATCAGAAAGAGTGAATGTCTTATCAAGGAGCGATTCAAAAATGGCATTATATATCCCGTAGTTAATTCATAGATGTTACAGATGTCCTTGATCTTTGCCAAAACTCCTCGAACCTAGTATGGTATATTAAGATCCGTAACCCCTAACCCTTCGCCCATCGCCCATATTATCCATATTCATAAACCCATGTCCCACCAAGAATTATTATTATATAGCTCAGAAATTGAAGAAGAAGAAGAAGAAGAAGAAGAAGAAGAAGAAGAAGAAAATAAATCAAGCCTGCTCCTATGTAGGAGTTATAATAATAGCAATTCGTCCACACGTTCCGTGGCCGGTGGAGAGAAGTGAAGGTATCACAACAGATTAAATTGATGGGCGGATGGGAGCCAAAGTATTGAAATCACGGCAAATAGGGAGCACTAGCTCCCTCCTGTATAGGCGTAGTAATTCGTAGTATCGTAGAAACGTGAGAAAGGTCGGGATCTCGACCAGTCCATAGCACAGGCAGCTATCGGAGAAGCCTTCTCAGACTGACAAAACCTGCCAAAGTCTGTATAGATTACAAGCAAATATGCTTTGATATATGTAGTGGAAGAAGCGAATAGACATCATTCGGCTCCCCCTAGCTGCGCATGCCGAATGCCTTTCGAAGACGAGGAAATCGTTTCTTCCGCCCTCCCTGTGGGAAGACGACATCCTTTGCGCTGATGTCATTGCTGCCATTGCTGTTAGCCAAGTGTGGCTCCTCGCGTGGAGGTGCGGCTTCGGAGTTCTGCATATTATTTGCGCTGTCCCTTGCGGTGGGCTCACTATGGTGGACAATAGATGCACTTCCGTCTCCAGATGCACCCGCCGCTATTGGGTGCTGTTCCGCCACAGTTCCAGCATCCGCTGCGGCTTCTGACCCTTTGCGCCCGGAGTCCATTGGCCAGCCGTTCCCGTTCGCTTTCTTCAAGCCTCCCTTGGTGAGCTTCGAAGGGGAAGCCCCGGAGTGATTGGCAGTAACAGTTGTGACCGTTGTTGCCCGACCAGGATTCAGCAAATTCTCCTCCCGCATGTGAACAAGGTCCTCGTTGGACTTGGAGGCCTTGTGTTCCATGGGTGGCCTGGATTTCTTCAAAGTGAATCGGCCCAGAATTCCAGAAACTCGCCCCTTCGCCGGCCGGTGGAGGAACTCATCCAGCTCCTCCTCTGTCATTCCACGCGACTTGGCCACTGCAGCAAGTCCTGGGTCGTGCGAAGGGAGATTAGGTTTCTTGGAGACAGCTGCTGGTGCAGGGGTGGTTGGCCTCTCGTTCTCAGAGCTATCTTCCAGTTCCGTTGAATCGCCGTCATTTGTTCCCTGCCGTCGAGGAATGCCGCGAACTGGGCGAAGGGTGTGCATCACGCGGCCTTGCTCATCGTCACTGGAGTCATCGTATCGACGTTGAAGTTTCCGCTGCCGGAAATCAGCATCTTCGTCATCGGAATCTGGGAATCGTGATACGAAACGAGGCGTGGCTATCTTGGTAGCCTTCGGTTTCGAAGACCTGCTAGAGAAGAAGCTCGAAGACTTGTCGTTCTTGGGCCCACTGCTCCGCAATGTAGTGCGCATGGTACCTGCGACCGACCCCGAAGAAAGAGGCCGACTTTCTATGGAAGGTGATGATGCCCGGCCGGGGGACGGTGGCATGGCGCGGATCGGAGGACCTCCCCGCAGGGTGCGACGCATGGTATGCTGTCCACCCTTTCTGGCACGGCGCGTGGACCTCATGAAACTGCTGGATGAGTCGCTTCCAGTGGACATTCTCCTTTGAGGCATGTAGGGTGTTCTGCCGTCGATAAGTCTCTCGCTAGAAGGCGCTGGATCGATTTCCTTTTGGATGACCGGCCCGAATGACACAGGCCTCTTTTTGGCCCGCTCAGAATCGGCTCGACGTAAAGCAGAGGTGCCGTTGCCCGATAGGTCGCGTAATGAGCCATCCTTTGCAACAGCGTCACGAAGCCCTGAATCACTGTATACTATGGTTGACATAGGTCGCTTTGCTTGGCTCGTGCGTGCGGACGAAAGTATGTCTTTGGCGGTCGTCTGCGTCTGAACTGTAGACCGTGTAGGCAATACTCTTGGGGAGGTGGGAGAGTCGGCAGGTTGCGCTTGCGCGGGAGTTGCTGCGCAATCGGCCTGACTTGACTCTTCGAGCCTTCTCACCGTTCCATTGGTGGACTTAGCTCCGAATTCACGCGTGTCGTCTTTGGAGAATGTGTTGCCGAGGAGAGAATCAACAGGGCGGCCGTCTTTTCCTTGCGCTATCCGCGCATCCACGATAGCATTGATTGAGCCAAAGCCATCACCATCGACGCCTTCCTCGGCGTCGCTGTAAACACTTTCCCCTGACTCGTCATCGCTCTCCTTGCCATTTGGCATATGTTCATCGATAGATTTTCCGCGTGATCTCCTCTTGCCCTTCCTTTTACTAGCGGCTTTGGGGTCAAGTTCTAATGAGGTTCGCGGGAAACCACCGGGGACTCTGTATATCTCAAGACTTGAACGCCCTTTTTCGGCACCAGGTGAGGTTGTTTGGGCCGTCATGCCCTGTAGCGCTAACTCCACATCTGGAGTCATTAATGGTTCCTGCTCTCGCATCAAGTGTGCATCCGCTACTGACGGTTTCAGAGCCTGAGAAGCTTGAGACACCGGCTCATGAACTAAGTCACCATCATGTGTAAGTGCATTATTTGTTTGGTCGCTAGCACCTTCAGAAGACTCAGCGACGGCGATGCGATCGACTTCTGTGCCAGATTGATGATTTGTTACGGAAGGTGTGGACATGATGCCTTGAAGGGGATTGTCATTTGAAACAGACCAGCCGGAGACTACTGCATCGAACTCCGACGAGGCGGTAGACTCATTGTCACTGAAGTCCGGCTGGGCGGGCTCGGGTTCGTCCTCTCGGCGTCCTCTTATACTGCCAAAAGAAGGAAGAGCAGGTCGGGGCTTCAAAACCTCATCAAACTCATCAGGATGCACGCTATCCCGCTGAGAGTTCTTCCGCTTACCAACCCCGAACCATCCAGTTCTGGCCCTGAATTTCTCAGGGGGCTCGGGGGTTAGCTCCTCCGGGGAGGTTGGCGGGCTCGCTGCAACTCCAACAATTTCAGTATCATCGTCAAAGCTTACTTTGGCAGGCTTCCTACGGTAGCCCAGTCTAGAGCCATCGTCCGAAGCCACAGAAGTGGCGTCGGATAGCTCACTGATTGATGGACCTGGACGGAGAACACCTCCTTTTCTCCCATCAGGAGACAATGAGCTTTTTCGCGCATTCTTCAGCACGGATTTGACCGGTGAAACTGATCTCGGAGGAGGTTGATGCTCAGCAATTCCAGCCACTGCGAGTTGAGATGAAAATCGTGCAGATCTACCCGGGCTGCTGCTGGAATAACGGATTGGGGATTGCTGTAGCCCATTCTCTAGCCTTGCCGATTCATTCAACTCCCTGGAATGGACAGGGAAAGTAGGGCGTGCATCCTTTTCGTCCGGCGTGGCTGGCGTTCTGATGATTGAAGGCTCCGCTGCATACAAATGCTCCGAAGACTTAGGCACAAAGCCGACAGGCGAAACACTCCCGGCGCGCGGATGATTGACGCGGCTCCCGATTCCATCTGGTCCCGCGCGTTCTTCGCCCTTCCAGTCTTCTTCAGGTACAGTAGGCGTCCGCTTTGGCCCCGTCGCATGAGAGGATACTTGTCGCGAGGCCTGGCTCTGCGCATGAGTATTAGTGGCCGCTTCTCGCTGATTGACGAAACGATTGGCCACAGGTGAGTGACCCGTTCCATCGGATTTGGGTACCACAGCAGCCTGTGCAGCTGCGACAGCGGTACCAACGGAAGGGGCGGTTCTCCCGGGGCTCCCAGTAACGAGCCCAGCTGCCTTCTTCGTTTCCTGATTTTTCGCTATCCGAGCATTCGGAGACCCGGCGGGTGACAACTCATGATTGAGCGGCACGTTAGTCAAGGCCTCACGTTGTGTGGGAAATGGACGAGAGACAGTCGGAGAGACTGGTCGACCAGTCATCGGATATGAGAAATTGATTGAGTTCCGACTGCTTGTTCGTTCGAGCTCGGGAACGGTAGACAATGGTTGGGATTGGATGGGCGACTGGCTGGACGGCGATCGCAGCGATCTGTCGACACTCATACCGCGACCCAGCGTCTTATGTGTGGGTGAGGAATTGAACCGCACGCTTGGCTCCAGGCTGACGGAGCGTCGAGCAGGATTTGTCCGGCCTGCAAATCCTGGAGGCATGGACGGCAGGGGTGGAACGACATCCACTTGGCCGTTACTGGTAGCAGGTCGACGCGGGGATTGTTCTCGGAACGTTCTGTTGCTCATGGAGCTCGAGCTATTGCTGCGACGAAGGGCTGTCCTGCTGGCTGGACGGAGGCTACCTGCCATGCTGGTCTGCGAAGTTACAGAAGCCCGTCTTTGAATCATTCTCTTTGTCTGGACATTTTCCACCGGCGTCGGAGTAGGTGTGAGACTCCGAAGAGCCGCCGCCGCCGCAGCAGAAGACAGGCTGCTTGAGGAGGGCTGGGATTTAAGGAAGGCATGAGTGGCAGCGGACTGGGCGGACTGTGAGTTTACCGTGGAGAGGGGCTAGGGGATAGCAATGAGAATCAGTTTCAGCCAATTTTAATTTGCGAAATACGCCTAAATTGCAAAGCTCACCTGATGACGAGATGTGCTTCTCTTTCTGCGGAACATGTTGGGTCCTCCAGCGAAAGAAACTCGATATCGTCGCGTCTGCCCTCAAACGGCGGACATGGAAGCTGACGTCGACAAAGACACGGGTTCCTCTTCGTGCCTTATCTATCACTGTACCTTAATACAGATCACGCAGAGCAGGCGACGGATAGTTATTGGTATCTCTTCTAGCCGTAAACTCCGTCACGTTCGAAAAGTCTTCGGACTGCCTGGCAATATGTGCTGCGTTGTCAACGAGAGGGGGAATGCGGGAAAAAAAGGGCCGGAAGATTCCCTCAAAGAATGTATGAGAGGGAGACGAATTAGAGGAACAGGGGGTGGAAAGAAGGGAAGGGAGAAATTGATGCGAAACTTGAATGAAAGAAATCAAGAAGTCGGTTCCGAATGACGATGAACAGAGGGGAGTTGCCAGTCCCAACTCCCAAGAAGGGGGATAATGCCGATCGAGAGCAAAATGTGTGAGAGCGGATCGAAGGGGCACACTTTGCGTCATGGACTGGAGGCCGATCCTTTAAGTCAGATCAATGAGCGATTGAGCATTGCCGATTTTTCTTTTTTCTTGGGTCAGTCTGGTGGATCGGCTCTTTTTTAGCCCTTTTTCTTGTCTTGATGAGGATCTAGAGTTTCTCAAAGATCGATAAATTAGGGTCTTCTTATGTACTGCAGAGTTGCTGCAGGATTGATGTCTTCTGTAAGGCATCGATGATGTATGTAGGCGGGTGTGGGTGTGTCGGTGCCTGAGGTTGCATGTGTCATCTCCCATCGCCAGCTAGTCGGTACCTCGAAAAATAAGGCTACCAATGAACAACTGAACTGTGCCTGTCTTGTTGCCTTTATGCCTTGATTTTCGGGTAATCAATATGGCTGATCATTATGGAGTCTCCAACATATATAGTCGGCGTTAATGTGGAGAAATGTAGATCTACTGGAGTCAGGCAAGACATCTATAGATCGATACGATACGAATGCACAAAGCTCGTGCTAACTATTGCATGGTAGATACATCTCACCATCAACATCCAAAGCAAAGTGATATCTAAATAACAATGGCATCCCTCCCCCTTCCCCCTCCTGTCTCCAGTCGATTCGTCTCCACCTCCGCCCTCAACTTCCACATCCTCGAGGCCGGCTACTCTCCCGATCGCAATCGTCCTCTGATCCTGCTTCTCCATGGCTTCCCCGAACTGGCCTTCTCGTGGCGCGAGATCCTTCCCCGTCTAGCAGAGGCAGGATACTATGCCGTCGCCCCCGACCAGCGGGGATTCGGCCGCACTACAGGTTGGGACACCCGCAGCTACGACGAGGTAGACCTGTCCACCTTCTCGCTCACCTCGCTAGCACGAGACATGGTGATTCTCGTTCACGCCCTGGGGTACCGCTCCGTGCGCTGCGTCGTGGGCCACGACTGCGGCGCCGTATCCGCCGCCATGTGCGCATTGATTCGGCCAGATTTCTTCGAAAGCGTGCTCCTGCTGAGCCATCCGTTCAACGGCACGCCATCGCTGCCATTCAACACCGCCAAGAACCATGACCATGGCGACGGAACCCCAGGAAGCAGCGGCGGCATGGAATCCACCGCCAGCAACAGCATCCACGCCGAGCTGGCTCAGCGCAACCGCAAACACTACAAATGGTACTACTCCACCGCCTCTGCACTAAGGGCATGTGATCTGTCACATGCCCTATAGTACATATGGGTGTCTGGAGAAGCGGTTACAGGCTAGCGGATCACAACTTCACAAGTAGTGAATTATCAAGTCATGTGATAATCATGTGACAAAGAATCTGAAGTTGCGGCCTCAGGCAGATTCTATAGCCTCAGGCAAATACTGACTAAGTGTTTTCTGTCAATCCATCCCAATTGTCAGCTCATCGCGTTGCGGGGACAGCACGAGACGAGATGAGCCTCCCCCCGGGCCCACTCCACGAGTTCCTGCGCGGGTACTTTCACCTTAAGAGCGGCTCGTGCGCGCGCAACTACCCGCGCCCGTTGAAATCCTGGACAGCGGATGAACTACTCCAACTACCGTTCTACTACATCATGCCGCTGGAGGCTACCATGCCCGAAGCCATCGCGCTGGACATGAAAAACGAGCCGGAGAACGCTCAGCAGCTTTCGCAGGCTTGGCTGCCGGATTCTGATCTGGATGTTTATGTGGCGGAGTATGGACGGACGGGATTCCAGGGCGGGTTGAACTGGTATCGAGTGCGGACGGCGGCGGATGGTCGGTTCACACGGGATTTCGACACATTCGCGGGGAAGAAAATCGAGGTGCCTTGTGCTTTTGTGTCGGGGAAGATGGACTGGGGAATTTACCAGGAACCAGGGGCGTTGGAGAAGATGGTGAATGGGGAGGTATGCAGCGATTTTAGGTTCCTGAGGTTGATTGACGGTGTTGGGCACTGGGCGCCTCAGGAGAGTCCAGATGAGGTTGCCAATGCGATTCTGCGCCTGGTGCGTAGTCTCGAATGAACACGAAATGACCTGTAGATTCGTATTTGGACATGTGGTATATAATATTTCGTCAATTTAGCATCTGAAGCTATATTATGACTTTTGATCGGCAAGTATCTGCTCCGGTCATGGGGTTCGTAGCCTACAACGCCTGTAGAGTAAGAATGCGCGGCTCGCAAGGAAAGTATGAGGTGTCAAGGAAGTTTCGCAAAGTTCATAAAATAGGATACTCAAACGGGGTATGTAATGCAAAGACAAACCACAACAGCCAAAGTGAAACTAGTATCTACATCATCGCCCAGCTGAACAGTGCTACCATGTAAACAGGCAGTATGCTCATCAGCGACGGCTTGGGCGCCGCCGCCGATGTGAGGGACGTCGTTGTGAAGACCTCGCCAAAGCTGATGATGCTCGAGTTGAAGCAGTTGTCACGCGTCACTTCCTCTACCTCCGACGGCTCCGCGAATTCAATGTCCACGCACTGCATCATGGTCAGATTCAGTTACTCGGTGAAGCGCAGGGAACATACATTGTACAAAGCTGCACCGTGCTTGGCAGCCTCGATAACCTGAATAGTGGCGTGGTCCCCTGGCTGCACACTAATGTTTGCCGGCAGTGGGACCTGTGGCAGACAGATAGTACCAGGATAAGGGTTGTTGGTCGGGCCTGTGATCTGGAAGGGAGCGACCATAGGATGGCTCATGTTCGGAGGGATTGTGCCCAGGCCCAGGTTGATGTAGATGAGGGCAGTTTGATGACCCTGGAACCAGCCAGGTTGGATGGCAACGGCGCCGCCTTTGACCGGCCATTTCGTTCGGTTAGTGCTTGTCGGCATGCCTCCGCCTGCAAAAATGATACGATTATCCATTAGCTGTGCACACGTTCATGGACAGACTCGAAGGCCAGCCGGGTAGTTCATACAAGGGTACATCCACTCCATGCCGTAGGGGTAGATTAGCGAGCCATTAAAGTAAGCTTGTCCTAAACCATTTGACTCTTCGACAGTGCCGTTGGTGTGGAGGTTGTTTCCTCTGTAGCCTGGGTATGTGATGACGGTATGGGCGTTGGCCAGTCCAGCGCATAGCAGTGCGATGAGCGCCGACCATTGCGATATCGAAAATTGAAGCATCATGATGTCTGTGAGACCTTCACGGAAGGCAAGGGATAATGAAGTCAACTGCAACAGTAGAAGTAGTCCTGCAAACAAAAGAGAACAACCGTCTTCTTTTCGGATGTGAAACTTCTACGGGAATGTTCGAGTCAAATCAAGCAGTTGGCGAACAGTTCAACCGTCCGAACCGCAGAGAATGATCATCATCAAAGAGGAAAAGGGAAAATAAGCTTCGCGAGCAGCAGCCAGAGGAACCAAATAGGGAGGGCGTTCAAGTCTTTTTGAAAGAGAGCGAATAAAGCCCGGAGGCCAGGTGCTGCAGCAGCATTTCACATCCTGACTTGACTACCGCAGGCAGGCGATTAAAATTGAACGAGTGAGAATGCAGGAGACTTTGATGTGACCACACCCGCAGTTGAAAGATTGAAAATTGGCGGTAGTGTCTGCCTCATTTCTCTGTGCTTGAGAGGTCCGTTGAGATTTGGCATTGTTGCGTCCGTGAGGGGACGACCAATCTCGCCATCGGATTGGATCGAAGGGACATTCAAGACGCTGGGCTGCAAGTGGCATCACGTCCTGACAGGGATGGTTGAAGCCATTCTGCGCCGATGATTCGTGGAGCAGAGGGGGCAGAAGCGCCCCTATCTTAACGCTAGAAGAGGGGAGCCGTCATGGGGCTGGGCGCTTAGAGATCCTCCGTGAGTGCAGCAGAAGGGGGCGATCACTGTGACGGATGCACATCAATTCGAGTGAGTAATGTTGCTTCCTGAAAGACACGAAAATACTGGCGATTAGTATGACTGAGACATCTTGATTTTCCCGATGTTTTGACATTGGACTTGGAATAAATGTGTGCTGGCTGATGGTAGCACGCTCCGGCAGCTCATCCGAAGCTTGTAGTTGACCATCGTGTTTTGTTCTCAGTTGTGTGCATAGATCCCAAGCTGACATGATAATTTCACTAAATTAGACACATTCTCTTACTCTTTGAGTGTGGGTGGTAGCTCAATGAGATTTTCACAAGATGAGACTGAAAGGGTGCGATAAGATAAGATACACGATAAGCTCCACCCCACCACCGATAACCACCCCGATAAAGATAACAAAAATCACCCCCAGCGCGAGCATCACATCACAGTGCATACTCCCCAAAGACAATCAGACACCACATATATAGCAAAGATGCCGCACACACGACGTCCCAGAAAACCCGATTCCAAACTCCAGCAGCAGAAACGCCTGCAAGTCACCGACGCGGACGGCTGGACGCACGTCACCACCAGCAAAAACGTGCGACGGGCGCTGCGCCCAAACCCCAGCGCCGACGGAGGCCAATTGTCAACTCCGTCGCTGATCCCAGCCGAAGCCCCGTCGCAATTGACCCTCGATGACCTTCAAACCCAGTTCAATGGGTACCGCGAGAGATGGGAGGGATCGGAGACATGGCGCGTGATGGCGGATGCACTCCGGAGAAGGTTCGATGGGACCAGTTCAATCGCTGATCCGGATCCCCACGCGACTCCGCTGGAGAACATCGTCTGCATTGGTCTTGGAAGTCCGAGCGGGTTCCTGCGAGGGGGGTGGGTAGATCGCCGGAGTGTGTCGCTGTATCAGCTCGCTGCGTTGGTGTGCCTAACGGAGTTGATCAGTAAGTCGATTGTTGCGATCAGTATATTCATGCGACTCGTATGGAAAGATCATTTGACTGACGAGTGCACGTCTTCATTGATTAGTGAAATATTGTCCCTCGATCACCACCTACGCCCAAGATCCTGTCTTCAACCAGCTCGACCGGTCGCTCCTCAATTTGCTCGGGATCATTGTTCTCGATCACCCCGAGGGGTTTGGGAAGGTCTCCGATCGGTCATTTCTGTACTGTCCCGGTGCGGAGCGGACGCATCTTGAGCAATTGCTTTCTTCTGGTCCGCCGTTGCTCTTCGGGGGTCCCCTGGAGGGGATGGAATCCGAGGTTGTGGGTTGGTATCTCGGCACCAGGGAGTCTGTGCGAGTTCCTACGTTTGGAAGCAATGAGCATGCGTTTTGGAATATGCGATTGTACCTTTTGAAGAAGGACTGGGATTGAAACGAGTATGGTTGGTTCTGCGCGCGGGACTCGGATAGATAGACTAGTATATACCCCTTTGTATCCATAGAGACAGTACTGATGATTCATGATTATATAAAAGTATGCAAAGTAGAAGGCTACTACCACTGTCACAATGGTGATTGATACCTTTACAATCCCAAAACACTCAACATTCCACAGGTTCAATGGTCGTCAAACTAAACCCCAGCGAGAGCCTGCTAAGGTATATACAGACATGCCCTCAATTATCAACAAGTGTATCTTAGCAAGGAGTGTCCATGTGCAATATGAGACAAGTTTCCAACAAAGCCATGCGAAATCACTGGCAACCAGAGATTGGAGCTCTGGCCCCGACCGAGGAAGAGAATATTCAACAGGTGGTAACGTACACAATCAAGGAGAGAAGAAAATGTAGCACCAACGCCAAAAACCAAAGACTTGTGAAGGTCGTCAGGATATGCGTCGTCAAGCATGTATAACAATAGAAGGAAATGGACTGGGGGAGGCTTCACGTGCAAAGATAGGTGGATGGAAAAGGGTGCCAAAAGCTATTGTATCGAGCGTCAAATCGAAAATGGGACATCAGTCATCGAGCGGCCGTTTTGCCGCCACAGTCGGGAATCTTGAGGCCAGGCTTGAGGTTACGAGCCGCGTCCATAAGACCCCATTTGTCTTCCCAATTCTCGTTCGCAGTATTGTACTGGATCTTCCATGGCTCGTCGAACGCCTCGAACCTGTCGAATTTGTTAGCCGCTGTGCTCGAGACCAGTTGACTGCTTAGGGCGGTTGTAGGGTCTTACCAGAAGTAATCCGTGCCATTTTCCAGGGCTTGACAGACCCAGTCCTCCATGAATTTGTTCATCTCGTCGATGCCAGCCACTGCACCCGCGGTGTCGGTCGGGCAGTTAGCACCACTCCCGCAATCATTTCCTCCGCCGCTGGGCCAGCCAACTTCAGAGATGACCTGCTTTTTGTTGGTGCCCTTGGTCAAGGCGACATCGTGATCCTGCCAGAATTGCCAGGTCCAAGCCGCAGCTTGATCGACCGGAATGCCTCCGAAGAACGGGTGCACGTTGGACATGACAATATCTGCCGCTTGAACCAAGGTTGCGTCCCAGTTGTCACCCAAATCTGACGTTGCGACTGGTAAATCAAGGTTCTTCTTTTTGAGGTAGTCTTTCACTTCCTGCAAGTAGTTGATGAGGGTGGTTTGCGCGGAAACCTTGTCACTTCCTGCTCGAAAGAGGGCTTCATTACCAACAATGGCCCCGTTGAAGATAGAAGTATCCTTGGCGTCATCGATGATCTTATACAATTGATCTATCTGCCGTCTTGTCGTCGTTTCGTTACTGTCGATCCACACACCGAGCCAGATTTTCATGTCTTTCAACTCGAGCTTGTCGATCGCGTGAAGGACCATCTCCGTCTGGTTGCAGTCCGTACCGTAGAGTCGCACGTTGTTTGTTAGTTGCGTGAGCACGGCCATATCCCGGGTCACATTGTTCTGAGATGGAGGATACTTAAGACACAGAGGGTATTGAACACCCCACGGGGTGTAATCAATACCGGGGAAGACTTTGTGCAAATTTTTGTTGTTCATCAGGGCCTTGATCTCGGCGGAGTTCTTATCCAGGTCCCCGTTGGTGCTTGTGTCGCCGGTGGCCGTTTGTGTGGAAGAGGAGGAAGCCGAGGATGACTCCACATTGTCTTTGTGGCCTATTGTACCACCGACCGCACCTCCTACGATGGCCCCGATAATGATGAAAGCCAGGATTGCCCCCACAATCCATCCGCGCTTCCTGCTACCCCCTCCTGGCTTCGGCTTGACCCAGCGACCCTTCTCTCCGGCCTCGAGACCAGCTCCCGGAACCGGTCCGTACGATGTCTCGGCAGCACTCTTGCCCCCGAAAAGGCCTCCCAGATTCCCCAAAACACCACCTGCTGCTGCACCTCCAGCCGCCGCAGGAACTGCCTGAGACTTGCGAGCACCAGATCTTGAGTTCGGCGCCGGCACAAAACCGTCATCACCATCATCGACGATCTCATCTGGATTGATATCAACAGGCAGATCATTCGAGCTATAAGCCGAGTGCCGTTGGTAGGGACCGGCGTTCAGACCCCCTACACCTTGATACGGGATATCATAGAGGTTGCGTTGTGATGGATTCGACGAGCTGAGATGCGAAACGGATTGACCTGGGGTCAACTGTCCAGCCGGGGCAGCGGCTGCCCCCAAAGCGACATTGGAACCGTACGAATATCGATGCTCCGGCGGCGCAGGGATGTATGGGTTATCGGAGCCCGTGGTGCTGAACCCTCGCTCTGCAGGAATATTAGCCTCCTGGCCGTCTGTGCCCATGAGGGCCTCCACTCCACTCAAACGATCGTGGCTATTGGCAACGCTGAGAGCAATACCGCTAATGCCGCCTCCAACGGACTCTGGCCCCAGATTATCCATCCCCGGGGTCGCTGATGAACCCGTAAGTATCGAGGGTGACGGTTCTGGACCCCGACCCCATCCCCGATGGCCGTCCTCCGGCATTGAGGCAAGTCCGTGGTCCATTCCCTGACCATTCATCGGATTCATGCGGGCTCCGTCGGAGATCGGGGAACCAGCGTCGTACTGCGAGTGCATGGCATGAGTTCTGGAAGATGGATGTGCTAAACCGTCGTCGCCCTCGCCAAAACTGTAAGTCCGGTAGGGACCGGACATGGTTCAAAGCACGACCAGCACACCCGTATTCCTTTGTATGGATTCTTCCGCAATTTCCGGTACACGAATTGGGAGTTATGGTAGGTCAAGGCAAACGACCGATGTCCGCTTTGACTGCCAATGATGGGAAGCAAAGATGGTTCTGGAATTAGAAAAGAAGGCAGATTGATGGAATAGCCGGGTTGCGCCAGGAAGTTAATCAGATTGAGCGATCACGTTATGATTAATCCGGTTCAGGCCGCGACTTTTATGAAACCGATACCTAATAATACCTACTGAATCAGCGGGACAGGCCACCGAGCGAACCACGGTTCCAAGTGATGACAGCGGAGAACTTGTGATATTTCAGGAACAGGCAGGAAGAACAAAGAAAGGGCGAAATATCAAGCAGTGCAAACTTGGGAGCATGAAAGCTTGACTGCAACTTCATGAAGTTCGGATAAGTCGAAGTATTTCTTTAGTTAGACAGATCCGGGGCGAAGAGCATTCCGTAATAAGCATGGCAGAAGAATGCGACGTTGACAGGATATTTTTGGGAATCGGGAGAGACCAATAAGATTTGTATCAGAGAACCACTCACCTCGGAGTCGACAGTGTCTGATCATGCGAGGGGGAAAACGCCAGAAGGCGGAAGCCTAAGCTAGCATCGCAATAGTCGTCGCTGTTGATGTCGATGTCGGTGTCGATGTCGATACGGAGTACAGGAAGTAGAATAATTCCCCAAGACTAAGAGTTGACCGAGTCTAGGAGCAAGATGGAATCCAAACAGACAAAGAAGACAAGGTCGCTTCAAATGACCGATTTACGAACATGAAAAAGCAATGTGAGGGGGAAAAGAAAACCAGTGACTGCATGCAGAATACTGTATGTTATGATCTTACTCTGTACAGAGGATGACTTTCCAATATTAATCGCCGAATCAAGCACAGACACTTTGATGAGGATGTTGATGTTGCTGACAGTCAGCCAGTGGCCCCGACAACCTGATTTAGTGCTGTCTGACGGCCTGCTGTCCATAACAATAATTCACTCCAAATATCCCTCTTTCTCTAATTTAAATGCATTCATTTGCTGTTTTATTGGTTTACTGTATTCTCATCATATTTGCTTCCCGTAATCCAGTAATTATCATGATCAAGCCCAGCAATGTGTTGCGGGTCTGGGATCCACGTTGTCAGGGACTCTTTTTTCCCTTTTCAAGTCAAAGACCCTGGTTGCGGTAAACCCCAGCATGGAGAACTGGAGAAGCGAAAATTACAGTCAGACTGAACATCATTTACTGCAGCCGGCATTCTCAATAGATTAATTCAATTCATACTATTTGACGCCACCCAAGAAATACAATGAGCGCAGTGAAATGAAAGAAATCAAATAGACAAATACGTATGTCTGACAGGTGAACTACATGACATGTTCTACCTGACGAGGTTTAGATTGATCAAGTCAATTGATTCTGATGCCATCCAACAGCGGGTTAATATTCTTGTAACTTGGAGGATCTGAAACCTCCAACTGCCGACCAAGAACAATCCATTCTTAATTTAATGACGATGATACAAATGCAATGAACCGCATGAGCGGATGCAGTCAGATGCGAGACAGACGAGTCGTACCGTCCTCCTGAGGCTGGTTTATTTTTACCACTTGCGTTTCCGGAACCAAAGTAACCCTATCTAACTCAATCAGGTAAGGTAACTTCTTTGCTGGACCACGCATCTTTCCATTTTTGGCCTAGGCTCCCCATTAACATGCGTGAAGGGCAAAGTATCCTGATTGGCTCAAATACCGCATGTGATCATTGCTTGTCTCAGGTTCTGTCACTACTTAGGTATCATGAGGCTTTGACCCTTGATGATCGATTTCATCCACGGCAAAAGATCTCGAAAGAGAAGAAATGGATTCCATTGTTGCATTCATTTTCATATCCATACCTTATATTCATGGTCATCACAGTCATTGTATAATCATCGCAGAAGACAAATATCAGCTCAAACGCCTGCCCCGTTAATGAAACCCATTCATTACTTCATCATGAAGACTTCAAACGATCAAATCCGCCGTCCTGTCCTGGGCGCCTGTGATCGTGCATTGCCAAGAATCTGTCTGCTCGACAGTACGGCAAATTCGGTATTTTCAAAATGTCGTCACGTCGTAGCAAGTAGTTGGCCACATCATAAAACATCATAGAACAATCATAAAATGCAGTAGCCCCAGACTGTTAGCACACAGTCTATCCCACGTCTGTTCCATTCAGTGTTCAACTTCTTCTGCGCTCCGTTGAGATGCGGACATCCCCTGCCGCTGCCTGCGCTCGAGGAACATTCGCTTTCCCGCCCGTGTCTCGAAATGGCGAGGGATGGAGGAGGGATCTTGGCCTGCAGCTAGCATGGTGCTGCGCATCTTGTTTCGGTACGCGTCAACTGTTTTCAAAAGAGAAAGCAAGGAAATAAAGTTAGCTATGGAATATTCCTTCACTGGCGCAAGCGGGAATGGGTCCGCCACGCAGCAAGGGGTGTAGCAAGTGGGACAGCAACGTACGAGAGCGTTGAAGAAACAACGGCCGCCCAGCGAAGACTCGACTTTGGCTCCAACTCATTCGGTAACCCAAGTCGTTGAGCAGAACCTCCTTCCTGTGCCGTCCTCTAGTCAGCTTAGGAACAGCGATTTCGCCGCCATCATCTGTCTGGGGTGCTGGAACTAGGATCCTTCCGACCGTCGCAGTCTCTTGGTCGTCATCCATTTGGTGGTCGTCCTTGAAATATCTTCTTCCAGGAAGGACTCGACCACGTGGATGTTTCATTTGAACGGGGAAGTAAGTCCGTGGATACACAGAGTTAGACATCCGGTATGAGTCCGGAATTTCGTTCATGTTAACTTGGTCCAGCATAACCTTGACGCGGACGCGACAACCCCTTTGCGGGTCGTCGACAAGTATGAACTTGCGCCGCTTCCCGTCAGGCAATGCTCCGAAGAGTGCTTCATGGCTTGGATTGCGTTCGTCATCGTCGTCTTCGACTTCTTCAGCCTTATGGACTGAAGTCGCAACCGCTGGATGTCTCCCCAGGCTTCCTAACCCGCTGTCTCGTATCAAGGGGGGTATCGATGGTCCTCTAGATCCGCCTCCTGCACTGGCAGATGTAGGGAATGTAGGATAACCGTGGAAGACCTGTGCGGTGCGGATATCTGTGGCTGTATGTCCTGACGTGAGGGGAGCTTCCGCAGCAGGCTGACGGTCGGTACCGTTCGAAAACTCAGTGGTACCTATATTATGCATAATATGACAATATATAGAATTAGCCTACGCTCAGCTTCACATGGCACATCGCAGTTCGAGGCGTAGAGGGATCCAGCACCCATGGTGACACAATAAACAGAACGCGATTGGGTATAGGTTGCCAATTGAGAAGAGAACCACTCCAGAAGATAATAAAAGTACATCAAGTATGACAATACCAAGGACGGGCAAGAATATATGCAGAAGGTAGAAGGGAAGGGAATTTTTTTGAGGATAAGCAAAGGCAATGAAAAAAAAAAAAAAAAAAAAAGAAACCCCCAAGCCAGTGGTATCCATACGAAAGGGTCGTGCAATGAAGATTGTTACATGATTACCGATCATAGACACCGTTGTTAAATCCAACAACAGTTATAGAATGGAATGAAGTTCAAACACATCACATGTGGTGAAACATACCGCTGACATCCTCATTCCCACTACCTTCAGGTTGAGCATGATGATGGTGTAGCTGTGGGGGTCCCATAGGCAACGGCCCAAGTCCAGGACGGGAACCGGGCGCTGCAAGACCACCTGGGATGCCCGGAGGGACAGTAGGAGCAGCAGCCATGTGGGTAGGTGGTTGCGCAGGGAGCCCCTGGCGCCGGTTCAACTTGGCCATTCTCCTCACGCGTCGGCTTCGAAGTCGAGGATCCTGGTTACTGTTCCTCCAGCTGTCGACGGCTCGTTGAATGAGTCCACGCTTCCCTCTCAGCGCGGGATTCAAATCAGCAAGAGCCCAACCGACGGCGTTGCACTCCGTCTCATAAACAAGTCGATTGCCCTTGTATTGGTCCTTGCTGCAGCAAGCCCGAGGATAGACACAGTTTTCTGTCTTGAACTCTTGGGTAAGGTTATCAACGTTGACAGATTCGACGTCACACCGAATAGTATATTCCATCTTCACACGATCTCGAGAATACTCAAACGCGATCCATTGGACTCCGTTGTTATCTTGTCGCACTACGAGAGGAGTTGTCGCCGGAATTGGGCCCGGTGCTGCGCTGGAGCTTGCACCGGCGCTTGGAGTTGTATGGTGAATACTATTGGCGGAAAGGGGACCACCAGCCGATGCAGAATGCAGTGGGCTCAGCACTGCTCTCTGAGGTGGTGTCGGTTGAGACGCCGTGACCGCAATAGGACTGGGGGCCATAGTAACAGAGGGTGCTTGGGGAGGCTGGTGAGGTAGCTGTGCAGTGCTTGTATGATGAGGCAAAATCATGGATTGCGATGTGAGCGGGTGCTGTTGGGGAGACGTGTGCGATGTGTATGGAGGAGGCTGTACAGGGTTGATAGATGGATATGGTTGGTACCCATACATCTGTGGCGCCAGTTGCGGTGATTGCGCATAAAGCCCTCGGCTATGTTGATCATGTGTTTGAGAAGCGACTGATGCCGGAGAGCTTGATTGTGGAGTGTGGTAAATCGGAGGATAAGGCCTCTGCATTTGAGCGGTGGACGCCATGATTTCAGGAAGGCCTAGCAGGGTATCAGCTGTGAAAGGCAATTTGTGCGTGCTTTGTGCCCTGATAAAGCGGTTGGTATCAGTCACATACCACTAGATGAATACTGTCCGGATGCAGATGCTGTGCTATAGGGAGGATTGGATGAGTAGTAGTTCTGTTCGTGCGTCGGTTGGGCGTAATGGGAGGTATGATGCTGCAAAATGCTGTTCCCCAAGGCTTGGGACGCGTATGGTGCACTAGTTGCACTAGGTAGAGAAGTGGTGGGCTGAAGAGGAGAGCCCGGCGTCTGTTTTGGTGGTTGGGCGAGGCTTGCTGAACGAGGGTGTTGCAGATGAGAATTATGTAGACCTGAGTGTCCAATGGCCGAATGCCTGATCTGAAAGTCCAATGACAGTTGGGTCAGTCAAAGTACAAACTTCAGAGAACAAAGTTTAGAAAGTGTATCAGGCGTCTGGATCAACATGATGTGCTGCGACAAGTAGCATTGAATTGATGTCCGGGGTGGTAATGGAAGTTTTCGCCTCCTGGAGAGAAGACGCTGAGGATGAGAGTTGTGTACAGCTTTCTCCCTCTCAAGAGGCACCGGAGACTCTTTCCCATGGGATCATTGTTCATGACACAAGCCAGTTGGGAGATCCATGAGCGACGACCATGGGGTGGACACACATGACATTCAACCAAGCATTGGCCTGAACATCACCCACGCAGAGGAAGGCGGAAATTGTGGTTAGGCCTTAGCTATTTTCATGTCTTCGGCAAAAGGTTGTGCTAATATGGCTTGAGAAGAGGGGGTACCGAACACAAAAGCAGCAAGAGTACACGTCCTTAGTAAAGACAGCAGTGTGACCGCGCGATTGAAGAACACGCCGCTAAGAGACGCCGTACAATTGAGGAACAGACGAATTGTCAAAGTGAGGTCCAGATAAACAGCTGCCTGCTGTATGTGCTTGCAACAGGCAATGCAATCCAACGCTATCCCACCCACGTTGGCAAGGGGGCAAAAGATGCGGGGATTGTCCTTGAACAAGACCAGGTGACAAACATAAAGAAAAATTAAAAGGGAGCAAGTAACAGTGGAACTTACATGGCCGTCGACAGGCTCGTCCTTGTATTTGGGTGCAGGTAGAGGACCTAGTTCGCTATGAACCATGCCGGTCGTGAGTGACCTTGAGCGGCCTCGGGTGAAGAATCGGCTTCTTTCCTCTGCTCTTTTGCCGGCCTCTTATGATCTCAATGTATTGTTGCTGGGGTTTAGGAGAAGAATGAGAATGCGAACGGCGAGAGCTTGGTGAAGGTTAGTTTGAGAAACAAGAACAATAACTCCGAAACGCTATCACAGATAGACAGAGTTGGGACGGAACGGAAGCTAAAGGGAGGCTGAACAACAGCGGGAGTGGCCCGCAGGAGCTGAGTGGCTCTGGACTGGGGTATGAGAGGGAGGAAGATCTCTCAGAATGTGTCAACGGTTGCAGTGGTAATGTGGAGGGTCCAGGGTGGTTATTTAGCTGCACACGAGGCCCATCCTTCAGGCAGGCAGATGGGTCATCAGCACCAGCACGAGCGATCACAGATCAGGAATGGAGGTAAATTGAAGACCCGGACACTAAAAGGACAGAATGGATGAAAATAAAATAATAAGAAAAGCAAAAAAGTGCAACGGCGGAAAAAAAAAATAAAAAAAAATAACAAAGCTGAAGGGGACTAGGATAGCGCCAGAGGGAACTGCTGAGTGGTGGGAAACAGGCTATATCAGAAATGAGCTTGTTACTAGCGGGAAGGTGGTGTAATATTGACTAGGATGGATGCAGGATGCAGGAGTGAAAAGAGGCGAGAATGTGACAGAAAAAAACAAGGGACTGAGGGAGAGAAGAAACAAAATGACTCGATGGGATCAGTCGAAGAGTTCAATCCGTTTAGGTTCTTGCCGGACAGTAGGTTTGTGGTGGATGATGGTGTGCAGCTTGCAGAAATGGAGCAAGATGAAATCCAGACTAAGGAACCCCAGGAGTAAAACCAACCTGATATGACTGCATGTAGGCTAAGTATTCCTCTCCTCTTTTCTATGTGAAAGAGAAAAGCGAAAAACAAATGAGTGATCGGTTCAATCGACGTCACAGCGAGCCCGAACTGGACGCGGTCGAGTGTAGGACAAAGAAGAGTAGACAGAGTCAGACTTCCTGCTCCGTCAGTCTACTGAGGCAACACAAACAAAGTGAGAAAAAGCAAGCCAGTTTTAGATCGGAGAAAGCCGCCAGTGGACTAGCTGGGATGAAATAAAGGAATGGGGAGTCGAGCTTCTTTCTGGCCTTGGTTCGCGTCCCTTTCCTTGTTAACTGTGCTCAAGAGTACACATCCAAGACTCCATATACCGTAGGCACAAGATACGAGGATAAATTGAAGAAGAGGGGGTGCGAAAGGAAACGGTCTCGAGAAGTACATCTATCAGTGGTCCATTAATCTCCGGGCCTTTATAGTAGGCAGTAGGGCCAATGTACGGAGTACTGCGTGTGGTATTATGATCACATTTATTATTAGTACTAGTATTTCTACTGTTACAGATAATAATAAACTAAATCAAAGGCTAGGAAGAATGATATAGGAATGGCTGGAGGATGGCTAAAATGAGCTTTGGGAGAGGATATGCAGCTAGGTGATTAGAACCTGCCACTACTCATGTTGCTAAGAGACCTGCTTGAAATGATAGTAAATGCCAACATAATGGATGTGTCTGGGCTAGGTGTGTGCCCACAATTTAAGCTGTGGCACAAGTGTTGGACTTGGGCAGAATAATTACCATTTAATGAGTAGTTAGTTGGCTTCCACTCTTCTGTCTTCTGATTGTATTAACCACTCTTGGTAAATGCGACCCTTCTTAGGGGTGGAAACACTCTTGAAGCAGGCTTGTTTAGCCCTATCCTGTGTTGAGAGCTTTTTTTTCTCTTTCTTTTCTCTTCTTTTTATTTTTTTTTATTTATTTTTTTTAATAGAGGTTATTGATCCTCTTTTTACCCCTGTGACTCTTGTCTCAAGTGCTTGAGAATATCCTTGGCATTACTTGATTTCTGATATCCACCACAGTTAGACTAGGCACTTCAGTCGTTTAGTCTTTTAAGTTTTCGATGGATGATTTGCTCTCAGTAGATCGTTGGTCATGGATGGTCTGGAATAATGAAGATTGGCAACGGAAGAAGAGGCACCCACCATACACTTAGTCGCTTGGCTAGCAAAATATAATGATACCTGCAGTGGTCAGGTTAGGTTACCATGTCTGTAATAATAATAATAATAACAACAATGTTACATAGGTAAGGTAAGTAGTCTAACTTCCTCAACACTAAGGTACCTACTTCTCTTCTCTTTGAGAAGTAAATGTTGTGTTCCATGTTCAAGCTGGCAGATGATCCCAGTTCAGGTATCACATGTGTTATTTTTGTCATATAAGCATTTAGGGATAAGTAACTGTCAAGGTAATTAATTATGCTGGTCAACAGCAAAACAGTAGTCATCATAGTTTACTCCATAATAATCTGATCTCAGTGTGTAGGGGTGGGTACTTAGATAGCAAATAATCCAGTCAATGCTGGTTGTTGGATTTACGCCCTCCTTTGCACGAACTGAGCTGCGCCGTGCCCTGACAGCCTCCACCCTGTAATGCATGGGCCTGCTCCGTACCAAATTGATCGGCCGAGTTTGTATATCCCTAACACCGTCGAGTTCGCAGGTTGATATTGGTCTTTCTTGAACCATACTCTCATTTTTTTTTCATAATTTAGCTTTCCTCTGCTTCTCTTTTCTCATTTTTTAGACTTTCGGAGGGTTCTCTCTAGAAAAACAGGCAATACAACAATGACTCGATCTGGTTACATTCCCGTATGGAGTCGACCGATCTTACTTGCTGCCGTCAGCCTTGTCTCCACGGGTGGCGCCAAATCCACCCCTCCCGGGCCATCCATGATCCATCCACAGTTGGCCATGGTGTGGTGTTTGGTAATTTGTCTGCCATCTTTCAGTATTTCCTTTTTCCTTTTGCTAATTTTCTTTTTCTTCAATTGCTCCCCCGACTCGAGATCAAATCAGAATCTCAAGATAATATTCTCATGCCAAGCCCAGCCAGTTCGGGTAGTCTGTGACCAAGCTATTAAGTCTGCCTTTCCGGCCCTGTTCAAATAAACTCGAAACAGCCTAACGGCGCCCATTCGGATGATTCACCTCCAAGCGGCGGATACAACTCTCGCAAACCATTGTGTAACCCCAGGTCGTAAGCGCAAAGTGGCTGATCAATCATTGCCCAGCGAGTCCATTGTAGGCTCCTGAATCCTGTTGCTTTCCAGTGATAACCCTCCTGCATTGTGCATTTGATGGGATGCTTCCAAGCCTACAAACAAGCGTCCTCGAAAGGGCAAACCTCCACGGATGGTCAAATAATAAACGGAGGCAAGGTCAAGTCGATGTCCTGTCATAGGCCGTCACAGCCGTAGCCATCACACTAAAGACTGGTTCCTTTCTGTCCTCGACCTTTCGAGACGGCCTAAGCCTCGTTAAGAAAGCCAATCTGTGAATGGTCAAGACTCATAGATGAGACCCACTATGCACGATCATGCAATCAGATTCTTTTGAAAAACTAGTGAATCTTGGCATTCCAGACCTAGGTAGGTAATGATTGTGACGCCTCCCCTCCATCCACTTCATACTCTGTACTTTCAAGCTGTTTGACTACCCACCTTAGACCCCTCAAGCCTTCCAAGAATGATAAAACAAAGGAATTATTAGTGCCATAGGGAGTAGGTAGCTTCCAGCCACAATGTAACAGAGGCATTTTATTGCGCACTATGCTGGATGTTAAATGACTCTGATGTCCGATGGTTAGAAATCATACCTAAGGTAGGTGAGAAGAGTAAATTTGGAAAAAAGGGCACGTCCTCACCAAAGCTTCAATGACTTTGCAGGTTGTGTTGCCAATGTTGGACTTGCCATCCAGTATTATCCTGAAATATCTTGGCTGGCTGTCAATGTTGATGTTTTTATAATAAAAAGTTGCAAGAATTATTGGACCATGTCAAAAGTGCCCGTCCATGGAAAAGATGAACCAATAAATATGTGTCTTTTAGTGTGTCTTACTCTGTGCTTTTACAGTTCTAACACCAATATTAGCAGGACCAGCTTGGAACTCTCTCTTGCAAATTTACAAAGAGAGATTGAATGATAAGAAAGATCGCTCTGGACTGACCATCAATAAACACAGCAAATCAGACATAACAATGGATATCAGCCCAAGAGCCAAGGTGCCTAGGGAAAATAGAAGTCTTCGTAGACTAAGCTGGAGCTGAGCCATCGAGGCGCTGGAGACTTTTTAGACGGGAGCTAGTTGGGTCTTCGTAAGCCCCATTTAGGTAACATCGCACCTGCTACGCCGCTCAGCTGTAGATTAACGCTCATTATTTGATGCGATAAATTTGTAGGTTTCAAATAGACTGTTCTGTAGTACTTACTGTATCTAGTCTCCCACTATCCAGACACTTTTCAGAGACTGTCCTCGACCCTTTGAATTTGATCAAGGAACACCCTACTAGTTTGCTTTAGCGTCGGCGATAGTGGAGCCTCTTGGTACGATGGCAGTCAACGGTGCTCATATCCCTCTTGGTTTGAACCGTCAGAGTAGCCATTGGCAACGCCCAGTGGGATAGATGCAGGGTGCTTAACACATAGTTCCCATAAAACCCCCGGAACTACCCCTTCTTCAAGTCTCCCATTTGTCTTGTCAAGCCTCAAGGAGTAACTAACTTTTTTAAGACCAGGAACTCATGATTGCTCATTTGGCCTTTCTCTTTGCAAAAGTTCCAGAACAATGCATTCATGGAAAAGATTTGAGTCCTCTCATGAGACAAAAATGGAAAGAGGGGCAAGTGGGCGAGCTTCAGCGAAAGACAATGGAACCATGTGATGGCCGGAGATACCAGGCAGCTACAAAAACAGTACCTGATCTTGGCGCCTTGGGTGCCATTCAGAGTCCAAAGCTATTAAGCAAAGCTTCAGGTTGCTCCTGAGGATGATAGATCGCATCAGGATCACTGAAAATGATAGAGTCATCCACAGCGACAGAGTTGCATCTTGATGAAATGGTTTCGAGACAAAGCGATGTTGCTATGTTGCTATGTTGCTATGAGCTAAGTTTGCTCGCTAAACAAAATGGTGCAGATACGATGCAAGGCTCCAGGGGCCCTCAAACTCCCCAGAACGATGGAGACTATTGTAGCCAACCCCCTCTCCGGCGACAGGGGTTCTTACGATTATCCCTGGGCGGATCAACGGCTTCAATCATGGACTCTATGGAGCTACGACTACGCGCTAGTAGCAATCATGTCTCAAAGCCAGAACTCGATCGGTTCTCGGACTGTCGGAGTACTAGCTGGACCGCTGAAGCTTGGACGATGATCTGATCCGAGTTCCACATCTGTAGATTAATATTGAACAGATGGAGTAATTGACAAATCTACCTAGGTACAGTTGTACCTTGAACATGTGAGGTGCAATCTACTATCACAGAAAATGATGTGAAATCATGAGGTAGATTTTAGACTCATGAGAGTATTCTTAACATCTCAAATAGATGCAATCAGTAAACATCTCAATTAACTCTGCCTTATCAGAATGAAAAATGTTCCTCCTCTAGAACAGTAACCCATGGAAGCAGCCTTACAATGTGCAAGTCACAAGCTCTGTTTACTACTGTGTACAACCTGAAACACTTGGAAAGACATGATCTAATTCATTTTTTTTTTTAATTTAATTTTCTTTTTTCTTTCCCCTGCTGGCCAGTCCACGTAGGTTTAGACTAGCGCATTTTGGGAGATGATCATCTGCATGGGGCCATCCATTGTAAACCGTCCTTTGATCCCAAAAGAAAAGTCTCAAAAAGAAATCCTTGTCAGGCCCAGAGATATCGGTTCACATCTTAGAGAGATCAAACTGTAACTGTTGCTTGGAGACATGTCAATGTAGCCTGCATTGATGCTAGCATCCATGTTAAAGGCTTGAAGCCTCACGCAGATCTCTTCAGGGCTACACTTTATTGTCCCTACATATTGTGGTGAAGGTAATCTGTACCGTTACCCACGCAAGTCTGATGTCATGCAAGATTCCTCTGTGTTCTATATCAATATCAATAATGCCTTTAGTATCAGCGGTCGAGACAACCAATGACGGAAAATCAGGAATCCCATACCTTACCTACCTTACCTGGCGCCATAACATACGCAACAGCGGCGCAGGCACAGAGCACCATTATTTATCCGTCAACCATTCTTCTATCAGGCTATACCGGGTAGACGGCCATTTCTTATTTCATGCCGATATTGTCTAATTGCCTAACGCCTGGGGGAAGAAACCGGCAACGGCCTGCCAGGTCCGAAATGACCATTGCGATGCGATTCTCAGGCGAAAAACAAACAGAAACCTTGATCCTGTCGGCCTTATTCTGGCGGAAGGATGACTATGGTTGCCGACTCCGTTATCCGCTTTCATTTAAGGTTGAAAAGCGACAAAGAAATGCTAGGACCTAGGTATTTGTCAACACTCTATTGGCATTATTGATTAATATGAGTCGAAAGGAACGAATTTTCAATCCATTGGCTCGCTCAGTATTTGTCAAGATGAGCCACTTCTCTGAGCTAGTTCTAGAATGACCAAGTGTAACGCTTTGCTAGACAACTGGTTAATAAACTGTTTGTTATTGACATTGACTTCCAGCTTGGCCCCAGCAGGATGCTTTATAACTCCTTAACTGAACCTTCTCAAATCCAAGAGATACCAAAATGAATTATGAAGATATACAATAAAGTGCATGGCGCAACCTTGAGGAAAAAACAGTGAGTCCAAAGAAATGAAGAACAAAATAATAATAAAAATAAAAATAAAAATAAAAAAGCAAGCAACAAGAAAAAGAAAGAAAAAGAAAAGGCTCAGTTAATTTTGCCATCTGTACGAACCAGCCGGCCCAATCGGATATTGGATGAGAGGAGGGGACAGTGGTATCCACAAGTTACAACGACAATATTTCTCCGCACCTGGATGGAGGCCTGGAGACTGGAGCAGATCACAGTCCGGTCTGAAGTGGAGTTGCCTGGAACGCAGACAAAAAGCCTAGATATTCATACCTTCTGTAAGTTACCTAGACTAGAGTAGACTTTTGGCGCCTTCAGTCAGCCAGTGGTCATGAACAACAACAAACAATCCTGGCAACACGTCCTAAGTTTTCATTTTCATTTTTTTTTTTTACAAATCAGTACACCGTAATGGGTGCAGTGATTAGCTTATTAGCTGTTATTAAGCCCAGTTGTTGGTTGACCTAACCAATCAGACGGCGATGACGAAATCGGCGGCTGTCCATCATCTAGGCGGAATTCTCCGAAGCTGACAGTACCTATTCAGGTACACCGTACTGCTTCGCTTCACTGCGCAAAGAACAAGAAAAATCTGATCATCTGCCTTCAGCTCTCGACATACTTTGATCTAAGTGAACCACCAATCAGATCTGACATGAAGCGTTCTTGGATGCCGATCTCCGCGGTGGCTTGTTCGTTCAATGTGTAGTGTGTGACTGGTGTGTACCGAGTACGATATTCGAGCTGTTTTATTCAATCCCAATACAGCGAGTGTATAACATACCTATGCCGTCCATCATCGGTTCATCATCAGACGCCCGCCTGCTACAGAAACATGTGATCGATGATTAGAGCTCTAGAGCTTATTATTACCTAAAGTTCCTATCAACAGTATCTACTCCGTAGTAGACTAAGGTAGTAGTGCCTAAGGGTCGGTACCAAAGGACGAAAGCTAATAAAGGCACCGGCCCCACCATCCGACCTTGAACGACCTAGGAGGTACGGAGCTGGAACAGAGTCATTCCAATTTTTATTTTCATTTATTATTTTTAGCTCGCGCCAGTGTTGGAACGGGACCTCTGAAAGTTGCGACTGTCAAGATTAGTCCATGGTTGATATGCACCGTTAATGGAACCGCCGAACCGCGCCGAAGTGGGTATGAGTTCTTTAACAAGGGAAACGAGGTATGGAAAAAAATTTTTACGTACTGATGCGTTCATGATCGACAGACAGGGATCGAAATTATAACTCATCATTTGTAAGAAAGGTTCGAAGATTTGTGCATGAAACAACCAGACAAAGTGTACAACCGTCGCCTAATTCGATGCACCGAATCAGGTTGAACCAATAAGAAGTAATCTAATCGAAGCGCCCCGAGGTGGATGAGACACACTGATCAGAAAAGACAATAACTTAGTGATCGGCCAAGTTGTTTACTGTCTAATCGAAGGGAGTAATGATCTTGCAATATGTTGGAGACTGCTGTGCTCTTCCTACTGTCTCCCTTGTTGCACTATTCCGAAATTTCGATTTAATCAGAATTTCCGATACGAATTTTAAAAGATTGCAGGAGCAATGCGCTAGACCAGGTAGCTTCGGGCCATCGGCAGATAATCGGCCCCAGTCAGTGGACTTTCGAGGCCATTCAGAGCCGAGTACGGATACGTCGAGTCTAGGTTAGCTGGTTTGCTTTTTAACTTTACACACTTTGGTTTCGTAATTGATCACCTCGGATAGAGAGGGCATTTGGACAAGGTGTGGAGAGGAAAAAGAGAACTATCTCATAGGCATGGTTCCTTTCGTCCCTGAATTCAAATCATCATGCAGGTAGCCAAAGTATCCTGTGAGACGACGTTAAAAAAAAAAGCATCCATCAAATGATAAACTCTAATATTCACCGATAGTTGAAACTGTCAAGGCCGTGGTGTGAGCAGTCCAAAAGCTTCGCGGGCGCTTTACCAGTCGAGTGCCCATTTGCCCGGTGGATGGATCATGCCGAATGGGCGTTGTGTCATGGTCCATTAAAGTTGACCACGTAGCGTGTTGAAAGGGGATGATCCTTGTTCCATAAACTTTCAGGAACGACTTTCTTAGACATATCGCAGTACCTCTCTAGAATCGACTCTATTGTCCCTATCCATGGACAACTGTTTTCAAGTCTTAAGGACGCGCACACACACAATGCAATTATCACAGAGAACTGCCCTCAATCTAGTGGATGTTGAGATTGGGCAGTAAATCCATCAATAATAGTAGCACTCACACTCTTCGCTCCATTGGAGTTCAGCTCCTCGCGTTTCATTGGAGGATCTTCCGTGAGGCCTGTCGTCATCTGTATATTTAGCGGCTTGGTATCAACTTCATACCTAGGTGGATACATGATACTCCGTACTTTAGACTCACGATCAAGTTCTCATGACCACAGGTACTGAGAACGTGAGTCTTCGCGATCAACAGCCATACGGAAACTGAAAGAGTCACCAGCTCTAGCCTGTCTATCTCAGTGATCGATCTCCACTCCCGTCCTCAATACGTGCTGGTTATCTAAACTAGCAGCCACAAGCGGGGATGCTACCCCAAAGTGACAACTATCACTCCCTGTCAAGGAATGTCGACGCCACCACAATGGCGACGGCAACAAACGAATCAGCCTTGCTTATCAATAGCCATACATACATTGATTGATTCACTCTTTGTAGATCAGCACCCATCAGACCATGCCCATCTCCATAGACCGTACCTGGCTGGTCAAATCGCACATCATATCTAACGACTGCATTGACGCAGGTATTGTACAAGGATAAGTCTTGACTTTTTTGACCCCGGCTCTGATACTCCCCACACAACCTCCCTCTCATCTTGACAGCTGTGGCGACTGGCCAGCACGCTAGGTACTCCGTCGGTCGTCGGCACCTTAGTTACATTCTGTCAGCACGACATAATGGGTTTGATTGTTGGATGCTTACACAGCCCCTGCCACAAAGAGCAACTCTGCCGTAGCAAGCCAATGCAGTGAGAACGGCACGTCCCGCACCAATATTTCCATCTCCGGAGGCATCCACTCCAAGTGATTGGCAAAGGCAAAAAAGTACTCACTAGATCCTCGATCATGCATGGTCTCACCTGAAAGACTCCAGAGTCAAGTCTGTTAGATACCGTCCGCACGCGCGCCTTATCTAGACTAGTCCCTCTTGGTCCTCCGTATGAGATATTTCCTACAGCGAAGTAGCATTTCCCTTCCTTTGTGGCGCAGTCCAGACTCCCGTCCCGTCCTGCCATCAAACTCCTCCTCCCCCCATAACTACGGAAGGACGGGATACAGATATCAACTAACTAGTACTGACATTTGCAGACTCGCCGTGCTGTCCTCGGTTACCCATTCAAGTAAATGGAGGGAAAACAATGGTCTCAGTGTCTTTCATGATGCCAACCAAGAGTGAGACTGGACTTCTGCCCCCCAACCCACTCCCCATCTCCGAGTCCCTGCATGCGCGGTACTGACGGACGATAAGAGGAATACCATGTGACAGGCCTGATTTCTTGGGATGTTTTGGCATGGAATTATCTACTTAATATGTCTACGCTCGTTGTTGTCCGTCATTAATGACTATAAAGAGGGAGAGGACGGAGTCAAGTCATCTCTGTACTACTCCACAGGCAGAATTGCCCGGACTATGTCGCACAAGGAAAGAAATGAATTGACCGAATACTGGGCTCGGGCTCACTGCCTCGGAGGACCAGTCAGCAAAGCTGTCAGGTTGCATGGTGTAACCATCCTTGGGCTGGTTTTCGTGGTTTATTGATTCCGAAATGGCCGGTTTACGGAAGGAGTCATGAGGACCCAGATATCCTTCAGGCAAACCTAGCTCGGTCAGACGCGAGAAAATGTTTGCTTTGGGCGGGGTGGTACTGGTCAGGTCTAAGGCAGGGCAGAGAGAGACATTGAAAAATCTATTCCTCACAAGCTACACTCTGTTCTTGCATGGGCTTCATGCATTCAAGCGAATGTCAGAGAACATGTAGTTTTCAACAACTCAAAAGAGAGTCTCATATATGATGTCCCATCATGAAAAATAATTATTCAAGCCTTGATGCCAGGACGTAGGGTGCTTCAGCAGGACCAGAAAGCCACAAAAACGGAGCTTATGCTTTACCGGCATCCGCCACTGGTTGACTTGATGGTTTAGGGTCAGACTTTGATTCGGTTGATCCCTCAATTGCACGTCGCGGCTCATCGTCTTCATCCTCATCGTCACTGGACAAGCTGTCAGTCCTGCGGCCCTGGCGATGATCCTCTTCTCTGCGTTTACGCCGTTCCTTCAGGTATTCCTGGTAACGGGCATCTATTGACTCGCGGTTAGTTGGAGCTGCCTCAAATCTAGGGTCTCGTCGACCAGCAACACATACCTCGGATCTCCTGCGTCTTGACGGCGTACCCCTGGATCTCCTCCTTGGTCAACACACGCAGGACAATGACATAATCAGGCCGTTCCTCGTAACGTTCGTTTCCAGCTTCAAGAGCGGCTGGATTTACCAGTCGTCTATCGATCTTGGTCCATCGCGCTCCGGGAGGGATTCCCTTCTTATGGGCGTCTTTCAGGGGTGCTACTCCCTCCCTGACGGGATTGGGCTCCTCGGGGAATTTGTCTCGAGGAGGCTTCAATATGCCCTTTGGAGGGGCATCCGGTTCTTTGCTTTTCTTCAAATCCTCCTGGCTGCTGCCCGATTCGCGTGAGCTCGTCTCATTTTTCAAAGGACCATACTCCCCACGATGCTGCGAGCGTGAGCTCCGGCGCCTACGTGTCCTATCGACCGTCAAATGCTGCGATCCTGGGGCTTTGCCTCCACCGGAAGATGAGTCGGAACCGCCGGGTTGCCGTCGAGCTGAAGGTTCGCGTCGGTAGTCCTTGAGATCCTCGTCTGACGTGTATCCATCAGAATCGCTTTCACTTCTCGGTCTTGATGGTCTGCGCGACTGACGGCGGCGCCTGTGGTGTTCCTGTTCAAGATGATCATAATCATGAGAGCGATGGCGGTCGGTTCGAGGGGTCAGAGCGTAGTCAAAGTCATCAGAATAACCGGTGGCCAGAACTGCGGTTCCCAGCCCCGTTCCTGTTAATGGTGCCGTAGAGTCTGTAGCATTGGTCGGCCTCCTAGGGGGTCTTTCATCGTAAGACTGCCGGCTACCCGAATCATCGTCGTGCCGCCGACTGCGGTGATGGCGGCGGCCTTCATGATCACTCCTGTAGGAAGAGTAACCATCGTCATAGTCCTGATGCAAGGAAACTGGTCTTCGCTGCCATGACATTCTCCGGGATTCCGCCGGGTCGACGTCGCTCCCGACGGACCCAGGAACCGACGATCGGGACCTCGCATCGCGATCAAGCTTGTCGAAACCTCTCTGAGAGGGAGGAGGTCCCAAGGCGCGCGGCTCCTTCTTTGGGAGCAACTGATTGTCCTCGATCCCTGTCATGCTCAAAGGCCTCTCCTTGCGGTATGAACCCCGACCGTACTTCAACCTGGCGACGGAATCCTTTTCGAACTGCTCCCGAGGGTTCGTGTAAGAGTAAGCATCGTAGTCATCAATGTCTTCTCCCTTGCGGAAGCCTCCGGGAGCTGGATAGCGCGATCGGTGACCGTGGTCGTGAACTCGGTAGGCTCCATGGCCCGTTCGAGATCTCGTTCTTCGGGCATGAGGCTCGAGTCGGCCAGTATCACTTGCATAATCCGTAGGATACTGCCGGCTGTGATGCCGACCGTGATGTGACGAGGATGCAGGAACAATATACCGTTCATGGCCCGGGAGAGGACTCGGAGACCGGCGATAGCTCGTTGTGATCACAGGGGAATGTCTCTTCCCGGATGACGGAACATCGAGGCGGACAGGAGCATGGTGGATCTCGGCAGCGGAAGTGGTACTGCTCCGCGGTCTCGGACGGATAGCATACTCGGTCCTCAGCTTGGTGGAGTGACCAGGGTCCCGGTATGTTGTCGAGGAAATCGGCTGAACCTCGAGTCTCGGTTCGTGCGACACACGAGGGTTGTATGGAGTGCTGAAGGGGGTCACTAATGGGAGATCGGAAGGGTAGGCTGGGTATCCCGGATGACCCATGGAGGATTCGAAGTGACCATATGAGGAGCTGAGAGGCACTGTTCCGGTCGAGGCACGCATGGGGTCAACCATACGGTGGCCGCTCGGAGACAAGGGCCGGTAGCGCACGGAAGAGTTCATGACTCTTTTTTAAAAAGGGGTGTTTATTTTTCGATTCGGATGCCACAATCAAAGAAGCCGCAGAATAAGCCGTTGATAATGGGTATCTGAAATAAAAGAAGAGCGTGCGACAAATATTTGTTGGCGATGATGTGGATGAGACAACCCGCAATTGGGAGCAGGAAGGGGGAAAAAAAGGCTGAGGAGGAGCTCGAAAGTAAAAGGAAAGTGGATGCAGAAAAGGTGGGGAATAGGGCCCGAAGAAGACCAGGGAAGCTAGTTTGACAATCTTCTAATTGAAAAGGAAATGTCTCGGGCGCCAGGCCAGAAAAAGCAGGCCCAGACCTGAAGACGATAGACTGGAGCTGGTGACGATGATGGCGAAGACGACAATGATAGTGATGATGGTGGTGATGATGATGATGGAGGCGGCGAGAGGGGCAAAAAGCAAAAAATAGGAATGGATCACGGAAAAGGTCAAAAGGCAAGTAGCTGGACTGATAGACTCGAGGCTAAAGAGGCCGTGTGGGGATTCGGGGAATCGTTGGGCAAGCACTAAGTACGTATGCACTAGGCACTATGCACTATGGAAGTATGCAAGGGAGATTCTCGCTTGAAGGAGGAATGTAGCCGTCTATTTGTATGTGCAGAGACGGAAAGGCTTGAAGGCGAAGCAAATGAAGGGGAAATCTGAGGACTGTGGATAGCAACGAAAGTACCCCCTCCATGTATGAAGATGAAGAGAGTCGATAGCAATAACTGTATGGAGCAGTTTAGACGATTACTGTTTCAACTCTCAATATCTCCATTATTTTATAGTAGCAGTGCCTTGAGCAGTACTCCCCATAACTATCCATCTAGGTACTATCTATCTACTCCGTACTGCTATGAAGGATGAATTATTGATTCTCTTTTACAAGGGTGGCGCAAAAGGTGGGGATATCTTCACTACTACCTAGATTCTGCTCCTCATCTTCATCCAATAAGAGGAAGCAATTCTGGATGTGGATGATGTTAGGTATCTATCCAATGTCTATCTGATGGTCAAGAGGTTGTATGCCCAACTGTTTTCATATATCTAGATACCTGTAGTTCCTAGTGCTCTTATGCAACCATGGATGCTGTCCCGCTGGAAATCTGGAGGCGGATGTGTCTTCCATGGATCATGTGGTACGCAGATACCTGAGGTATCTCGGCTACAGTCTACTATCTACTACGGTATCTACAACTACCTCACATCACGTTCTCCGCAACTCAATTCCTTCCACTCGACCATTCAGATCAACGATGATACTATCTGAAGATTGTCGTCATATTATTATCCCCTCTTTCTCTTTGATACGACCTGACTGACCCTTGCTGAGTCTACTGTAATTTCATTCAGCCTGCGAAGGAGTCTTTGATGCTCCACTGTCCTCCACTCGTGATACGCGCCCGCTTCAATACTGCTTGATTCTACTGAGTACTCCATAAGCCATTCAAAACCACTACCTTTAGCTTCCAGGTTTATCATTGGGGATTGGTAATGTCTCCCGGTGAGAGTTTCTGAATGCAACCTTCTAGAGTTCACGTTTTCAAGAGAAGGCAAATTCCCACCCAATTGCCCTGGCGAATTACCCAGTAAGTGTCCACCAAAGCACTAGTTACCTTACTGTATCCACCCGCGATCCCTCGAATTGGGCACACGATGATGACCTCATCCGATCCGACGGTTTCACACTTTCTCGCGTCCATCCTCCCTTCTAGAAAACCATAACCCAACGACTTCACACTACATTGGCTACAATCGCAACCAAGGTCACAAAAGTGGAGAATATTCCTTACAGAACACAGCCTAGGCAGTCAAGCTACTAATGTTTTGCTTTTGACGAGACGACGACACCATCTACGGTCCACCAGATGGATCCAGAGCCAAGCCCCGGGGCAACTGGGCGCTTTTGCGGCTTTGCCCCATTGCCGATGTCCTTCGTCAGTCAATCAGAACGCTTCAAAGTTAGCAGCTTCATTCTTTTCCCGTCACTGCCATAATGGCCATCGACGGGTAGATGGATACTAATCGGATCACCAGACCCCTTGAAACTGACGATCAGTCATCGACTACGGCTGTTACTTGTGTCTGATCGTGGCGGTCCTTACCCCATACGAGAATACACATTCTCCGCTCCATCGACTGAACCAATCTTTCCAACTCGTCATTGGAGGGTAAGAGGGAAAAAAGATGAGGCATTTTTTGCTCTTCAGTATCACTATAATGACCAAGTCTCAAGAACTGCGGACCGACCCGGTTTCATGGCTTTTTGATCGTTTCGCCAGGAAGTGTCAAACGAGTCGGTGTTTTGTTGCGGCCGTGATCCTCCTCAATTATGAGCTTTACTGGCGTCGTCCTGGACCACAGGAGACTTGGAAAGTGAAAACACCTTGGAGAATCTGTGACCTCAATCTCAAGGCACTGGCAAAAGATCCTACAGCTCGGGATGTTCTTCCGCGTCCCGCGAAACCACCAGTCTCGTTTCTGTTGCCCAGTGTAACTTCCTTCCACATCTTACCGAGGACCGTCACTGGTAAGTGGCTATTCATACCCCTTGCGCGCTTCAAGAGTCACGCTCGACCTGGTACATCAGAGCTGCGAGGGTATGTTCGAAGAATTCAACCTTTACCCTACAGGACACTCTTAGCAACTTCACCTGCTGTCGCTGAACAGTTTAAAGATCCATATGATCGATCCAACATGAGCCTTTGCTTAGCCACAATGCCCTGTCAAGGGCACCCACAACAGGGCACGCTCCTTCTGCTCTGTATCAACTCTCCATGAACCATTTGATATTATACGTCGAAGGCACCGCCTCCTGGTGCCTGATTTGCCCTTATCCAAGCTGTGACTTTATTCAAGCCACCATCCGTCCCCTTGGAGCGTACTCAATGTGACATGGTGCAATAGCTACTCCGTCCCAGGCCCTTGGTGAACAGTCTGCGACAGGACAGTAATATCTGAACTATCAATCCAGGAGTCGCTCTCACACCCATTGGGCATGCATTGCCTGGCCACAGGCTCAAGCCACAGCTGGTGACACATCAGTAGCTGCTTCATTCTCTTCGTTGCCCTACCTTGCGGATCGCTTCACCGATGCAGGAATTTGTGGCTCATTGCTTTCGGCCCGGCTGTTGTCCCTCAAGGCAATCAAGATGGCCTTCATGGACGAGCTTTTCAGCCTGCATGAAGTGCATATATAATTGAGATCAGGGTAAGTAGAGCCCATCCCTCTCATGTTCGTTTCTATGCTTCATCGTGACCGCGGTCGAGTCTCTCGATACCAGCGCATGCTCCCTCTGCGAGACTTAAACGTGCTACACCCTTATCAACCCTTTAACTCGTGTACAACACCGCTCCAAGGTCCCTAGCTAGTTAGAAGATGTCTTCTACATTTCGTTCTCCCCTCCTCACTGCTGCTCTCCCCTCCCACACCCAATGCCCAGAATCTACAAATTACACAACCCCGCTACATCCCGCCCGACCAACCCCAAGATCATCGTTGCGAATCCTACGACGACGCAGTTACAAGCACACCTCTGGCCGGATACCAACCCCCCGACCCAGGTCCCAGTATGCACATGCGCCCAAATTCCTCTCAACGCACCAGTTTGCTCGACCCCCCATGACCGGCTGGTGGGTTTGCTGCGCATGCGGCGGAGACAATAATCCCGACCTAAGCTCGGGCCGGTGCACCCTCTGCGGCCATATTCTGTGCTCCGGCTGCCGTCTGCATTGAGCTGCTTGGGTGATTAGCATATTGACTCATGACGGAAATTTTGTCTCTGCGCGTGTATCGAGATAACCTCTGTCTATCTGTTTTGCGCCTGGTCGACTGTATTACTAGCTCGTTGACTGCTTTTACTTCTTTATTCGGCGATTATCTTCGACGGTAGACCTCTTTCGTATCTAATTTCAGTGGCGTTGTTTCTGCCTTGTCGCTCTTTGTGCCTTGTTTACCTTTTCTTTCTTTGACGTCACGGGTAGATAGCCTTTGTTTGGCTTGCTATTGGGCCAATGTTTTGAACAAGATTGATCTATAGTGTGCCACGTGATCTTCTCATGCAAAAGCATCCTGTGACCTAAGTATATCCAGGAACTTTGGGCCAAAGCCGTACCGATACAGGAGCCACAGGAAGGTCAGGCATCCCATTAGGATTGAGAACAAAAGTGATAATTAATTAGTTCAATTACGCCGTCTATGCTTTCCTCGTCTTTGTCCATGCTGTGGTATCTCCTCGGGACCTGCAGGGTCCGCCGACTCGGACTCTGTGGTAGTTTCTAATCCAGCCTCTTTCTTCAACCTTGTCACAACAGGCCCGAGGGCAAACGCGCTATCGTGACTACTGTGGTCCGCACAAGGACTTTGCTTGATAGGGAGAAGCCACTCGAGCAAAGAGAATCCCATTACCTGCTGTAGATTCTTCAGCGGACTTCCAAGGTCAAATGGATTTTCTCCCGGTAGGGTCTGTAGGATCGCGAACACGTGCTGTTCTCCGACTGGGAATTCACGCGCGACTTCTGACTCAGCCGGAGGAACAGGCGGGAGAGGGTATGTGATTGTACGGAAGGTCGGTGCCCAGTGTTTGCTGAGGATGTGCCTCGGCACGCGTATTGCCAAGGTCCACACTGCCGAGCGGCGGTTGAGGTTCTCAATCGTTGTCAGGTTATACGCAGCAAGTTGCACAGAGCTTATGGTCATCCCAAAGGCGAAAAACCCAAAAAGAGAACTCCTAGTGTCTGGTAAGAATGGATATACATGTCGTAGTGAGGAAATGTACTCACAATGCGAGACAGACAATCCAATGAGCATTGGTTCTTCCGGCCTGTTAATGATGATGCATTAATTGAGGATCCTTCTAGGTCAGCCAGATCATGCACTTACCTCCCGTCTGAGCTCGGCGGTATATATCGCAAAGACGATAAGAACAAATATGCAGTAGAACATCGTATAGACGATGAATTGGATAAAAAACTTGAACGATGTCTCCGAGACTACGCCGCCAACCCTTCGGGGCAGGTTAGTCTCCTTGCAAGTGCAAAAGCCCGAGGTGCATTCTGACATACCACGGGCAAAAATGATCCATCTTGCGGACACATCGGTCAACCTCTCGACAGTGGTGCGCTCTGTCTGTCTTGAACTGGCAGCACGTGGAGCAATACACCGGCCTCCCATCCGGCTGACATACAAAGACATCTTTGGTGTAGAAGCTCTCCAATCCTTCTGCATCCAGAGGGTATGCCTTTGCTCCCGCATTGTACTCAAGTCCTCGTTCAACGTCGCCTCTGTCAGATCTATCAGTTTTCTCCGTCGTTTTGGACCGATGATGTCCGCTTTTCCTCCTACGATGTCTTCGATGACTGTGCTTTGACCCCTCACTGTCGGTATGCTTCTGAGAAAATGCTGTACCCCGCGGCAGATAACCAGGGTTCAAGACAACGTTATACAGAAGTCGGAGATACGTGACCAACACAGGAATCAGCAGGACGTAATAAACGGCAAGAATAGCGGCGCCAGCGCCGGTCCGAGGCCTTCGATCATAATGGTGGGCAGGATGTATGAGATAGTCGACTGTTATTCAGATTCATATTAGACTGGATTGAGGCTGGTATGATTGGGGTAGAGGATGCTGACCGCATAATGGTTTCGTGATAGCATAACTGGCATAACCAAACACACCGATCAAGATGGGAGGTATAATTCTGGCAACGGCGAGATTAACGCGCTTATCCGCGGCGCGAGGTGCCATTTGAAACTAATTCCAGAATGTTTTGCGATCGACTGTGCATTGAGGAATGGTGATAAGATAGGAAGACTTGGTAGAGTTTTTTGCCAGAAGCACCGGCATCAATCATAAATCGAATCGACCCTCATAAACACAGGCAACTAGCCAGCCCTAGTACAGTGCATAAGTCCTAATTGATATTATCTTGTATGTATGCACTGGATTGGATGAAAGAAAGGTCCAGATTTGGAGTACGATGATGTTGAAGCAGCCTCAGGAACATAATAATGATCACCAAGTGCAAACATTATAAACAAAAAGACATGACGTAGTCATGTGCTTCCTCCATGTAAACAAGGCCGAACTGTGCAGTCATCTCTAGTACCTATATTATGCGACACTCAATTCTATGGTTTTACTGCGATATTGTGGCTTGAGAATACAGAGTCCCGGGTCTACCATGATCGACCATATCAGCCCACGTTCCACATCCACTTGATGAACCTGCCCTCGCAGCACCTTGAGCGGAACGGATCGAAGTCCGAGCCAGCATTACAGTTCCAGGCATGAATTTTTCTGCCTGTACTTGCAGGTCATCTCTGTATACAAGCATCGTCACTCTCATGACAAAGGCAAACATCGGCTTTCATGAGGTCTCCGGTCAACCCAGATGGGCTATTGGACCAAGATGTCAATCGTAAACAACTTGCACTAATCCAAAATGAAAGTGAGAGCATAATCAGTTGGGACATACAAATCTCGAGCGATGGCCGACAAGGAATTTGTGAAATCTGGCTGTAGTGGGAATACCTTCAGAAACCGGAACTGGGTTGAAATGTCTCAATCAAATGCATTTAACCTGGGCCAAGCCGACGCAGTGTAGCAGTACGAAACGATGCTGCTAATAATATCCGTAATCATAATGAAGACAAAGAATGGAACGGGGAGATGATGCGAGGGAGGAGACGGCATAACCATCACCATCTATTTTTAATGACTGTTGGCAATGAATCATCCTCTCTCACTCTGCTCCCTGGTCATCTTCCACGTTGAACAGATAGAATATAGATTACTCAACGTCATCAGAGAAGATCTTGTAAGACGCGAACAAAGATGACTGAATGGTCAAATGACGGCTTAGGCAGCAGGAGCACGTGGAATGCAGCCTTGTTTGTGCTTACTGCTGAGAGGGCCGAAAAGCAATTGACCGACAAATGCTACAGGGGAAACGGCTTTCCGAGTACATTTGGTGAGCAAAACTAACGGTCAGCGCCAACGTGAAAGCGCCTGAGGAACTATGACTGTTCTTTTTTACCATGACGATTTCCGCGACGAATCATGCAAGGACGAATGCACGAAGGAGCCTCGTGCTGTAGGTAACCAGGCATCAGGGGGATCGTTGCCTGAATCCGCTGGAACTAACGCGTTGAGAGTGGAGTCGTTCTCGAGAGCCGGTGCCAGTTAGTACGCCGTTTCGGCAGGCAACACACGCACGGAGTACAAACGGATGACTATCCTAGAAGTCAAGGAAAAGAAAACAAAATGCAAATGGACCAAGAAGAATGCAGACGAAATCCCAAGATTGTTCAATGCTTAGGATGAAAAGGGCGGAAATCAGAGGGCATTCGGGCAAAGCAACATGTCCAAGCCACTGCTTATTCCGCCTTATCCATCATAGACAGTGGACCCTCAAGGAGGGCCTGAGTCAACGCGAGTGCTTATTCTAGCGGTCATTCTACTCAGATATTCTCATATTGATTCAGATATGACTTCAATGTGATTCTCGAGATGGCATCTAGGCACTGATGGACCCATTATTCACCCCGCCAAGCCACATTCGATCTACTGCCATCCAGGATCCTAATGGCCCCCGTCTCTAACTTCTCTTAGCAAGCGGGTTCACCTAAGCTATTCTGCTGGCTTGCCTGCCTGATGATATGCCTGAGGATGAAGGTTGATTCGCTGCAAACCTGGGGCGCATTTTGGATGTCCGGGGCTTTTGCCTGGGAGAAGCCACACTTTGCCCTTGTGAGCTGCCTTGCTCATTGTTTGATGTGATTCATGTCTTTCTCATCATCTCATTCTTTGTTTTTTTATTTAAACATGCTCCGATCCGTCATGATGGTCACTCTTTCATTCTTCATTATTCCAAACAACAAGTATCTTCTATATAACACTGTCTTCAAGACTCTCAAAACTACTATTCGTCTCCTCCGTCGCCAGGATCATTCGCTCCATCGTCTCTTCCATCCCAGTCATGCCTGGCTCCTGGTTCACTGAGGACATGAACAAGAACCTGAGCATCAACATCAGCGACTCCCTACACGGCTGCCACGACATATCTTCCTACCACGCTGTTACTGTCTCCAACAGGAGGCATCCACACATCAATCATCAAGCCAGCCTACAGGGCCCATCAATGTCTTACGAGGGTCTCCCGGAGACCTACTTTGCCGGCCGCTCGGGTCGAGCGACAAACATGAACAATGTCTACAGCCAGACGTACATGTACATCTGCTGCCAGTGCGGCGACGGGCCGAAAGTATACAATGTCCAACCGAGATGCACAGAGTGCAACCATATCGTGTGCTCCAGTTGCAAGCCTGTCAAGTAGTACCTTTTCTAAAGCACAACACCTAGGTAAGAACTTCTGCCGCTGTACCGATACTGAGAAGCCGAAGCTGACACGTTGTGCTTACAGAAATTCAGGATGGCTGCGCCTGCCTGCTGTATTGTATTTGGATTTGGTTCTCAGTTTGGTTGTCATCGTGAGCGAAGCATTATTATGGATACATCATGAAACATGAAACATAAAACATGAAACGAACATGAGCATGGGAGTTTACGGTTAGCTTTGGGAAGGTTTGCATACTTGGACTGGATAGACCTGGAATGTCTTTTGGATACAGTGCTATTTTGATGATTTTACTACTTTTGATGCTAGATCGGCGGGCTACAATGAGCTGAGCTGGTCTCAGCCCGTAGTAGCCCTGGCGGAAGCCTGACGGCATTGGGGCTGTCATTTGATTTGTTCTTTGTTTTTGATACTGTTTATAACTGCAGTTTGATGTTTAAATTGGCTGAGTTGGAGATCTGTGTTAATCAATTTGTTCCCTGCCGCGCTGTGACTCTAAGATCTGTAGTTCATGTCTTAGTTGAATGCTAATTGGCATGGACCAGGGAGCCTTGTTGCCTGGGGTTGCCTAGCTGGAGATCGCGTGCCATACATATTCCGTTCTCAAAGTATACTTTGTCCAGAAAATCTGTGACTGGCCACATGGGACCAGAATTCGTTATTGGAATTTAGAGGAATATTTGTTCTCACTCTAGGATCAGAAACCAATACTAAGACTTTTTTATTCATTTTTCTTTTGATATCTGCTGTCTACTCCCTCAAACACGACGCTAACGTTAATGTATATACATGGAGATCAGCCACATTATCATTAGTCGAAAACTGGATAATCCTCGACAAGGGTGAGTACCTAGTTACTCGTTCGTTAGTACTACGGACTAGTCTTAGTTATCAAAATATTAATCTTACTCTTATTATTAATCACCATTTCGAGCCGCAGTCGATCACAGCAAGGATGACATGCATCATCCCCTTCGTGGATTCCACCGCCCTTTCTGTCGGGATCTATATGCACTCAACCCTATTCCCTGCGCAAAATAGCGGTCTCTATCTTACGACTTGCTTCTTCAGCTTAGAAATTCAAATTCAGCCCTGCACCGATACTTCATAGGTACTTGAGTTATTCCAAGTCGGTGACAAATACGAGGGGAGGCTGTGTTGCGCCCGGACTTGTTCGGTACAAGTGCCAGAACCGCGGTCAGGCATTCAAGGTTTACCTGAATCTGCCTTGATCTAAACCCTTTCTTGTTTATGAATTCAAGTCTTGAAGTGGTTTTAGATCCATTGGGTTTCCAATTATCAGTCCTGCTGAATTGTTTCAGCCCTGAACCACGATGACGAAACATCCTCTGCCTTGGACCTACGGAGCCTGTTCCGGGAATTTCCATGATCCATATCCAACGACATTCTATTCTGAGTAATCACCAGCACCCAAACATACTCCCTGCCAGTAGCCACATGGTATCCCCGACCCCCAAGCCAAGATCTATCTACTCCGTGCCTTTGGGTATAAAGACTTGAGAATCCGCCCCCAATTCAGTTGCATGACTCGAAAGAAGCTATTCTAATCTGTATCTTCAACATCATAAATAGATATCTGCTCTCACGCCATTACAAGAGAATCCTATTCTGGGTTCCCGCTACCCTCCGAAATGGTGTCCAAAAAAAAAAAGCGCTGAAGATGACAGCCCCCAACCCTAAAAATTGACGTTTGGCGCCGTTGGTCAAACTAAGTGGTCCTTCAACTGTCTCCTATATTTGATTCTTCATTACGTGAGATGGTTAATTTAAACACCAGGCATTCAGCGTGATATAGCGCTGAAGAAGTGAGAGCCATACTCTACATACTGCTGACTATTAATAATTTAATATATCCTCCTACACCACGTGGCTGCGTACCCGGGTAATGAACACAACATATAGGTTATTGTTACAAAGTACCTACTAAATTAAGAAAATGCCGCATGACAATATTATCATTCCATCAATTAATCTTTCAAAGACCAGGTCCTAACCTACTAACCTATCTTCATGTCCAGACAAAGAAGGACGTCGGGGTCCCAATGCAGAAGCAAACCAAGGCAATCAGATGACTCAGAATCCGCGGCATACAATGCATGAATGATCCTGACGCTCTCAACTATGACTCAATACCCAAGGATAGGTTATAGTCGTCCACCAGGTACAAGGGTTTCTATTCAATCTAGTCTACAATTGGTGTTCAGTAGCTGAATTGCACAGCCCTAAGTATGGAGGATAGGGGGATCAAATGATCAGGATACAATTGGCTGTTCAAGTGCTGAGTGGGMCGTACACGGGTCATGATATCTATCCATGATGATATTCAGAGTCTACTAGCGACACTGGGGTATTGATATTTCATCTATCAGACAAGCTCGTCTCTCTCGGTTGTCTATGCAAACGCCCGTCTGCGCCATGTTGTGCCCGATAGGAGCTATACGCCCGCCTTCTGTCTCGGTCGGGATACGGGCGTAGGTGGACACACTGGAAAATGGATTGGATACTAAGATGTACGATTATACTCTGATTCGAAAGGAGAATGAATGATTTAATAATTCACTATCGCTATGTATCTCTTACCACCTAATAGTGGCAGCTGTACAGTTTCCATTCCGTCGAGTAGGGAAAGCAATCCGGGGACTCGTTGATCAGTCCGCACCATTGCAGTCTCAGTAGCTGATATGGATATTATCCTCATGGCCCGCAGACACTCTGGATCCGCGGCCTTAGTGATGGTCGAAGTGGAGGGCGAAACTGCCTACGCCCCGCTGCTAGAGAAAATATGGTTGAGATCCTACCAAAACTCCATGCTGCTCTTGCGTATACCAATAAGCACAGATCAACAGGGTAAGAATAAGAACACCCTGTTATGGATGAGACGGCAACACCAATGAGCCCATCCATCTTCAAAGCAGAGTTATAGAAGGTTAAGTGGTGCGTATGCATTAGACATATGGACGGAGAAAATCTCTGCTGACAAATAGAGCGAGCGAGGGTCGGGTATCAGAAAGTCGTACAAGGATATTTTGTTTATGGCGTCAAGAGGCGAAGAATAATTTTTCAGGATGGTTTCACTTGCATTCAGAAGTGTCACGGCTCACCTTGGTAGAGGAAAAGCTTCTTCCATCAGACGAACAAGTACCATGATCCTGCTACAAGGGCAAGACACGTGATGGATCTTGGAGGAAGCGTCTACGGTATGCAGCAATTTCCGTGGCCACGGTATTGAAATCTTTCACCTTGTCGCGCCGCATTTCATTGATGATTTGTTTCAGCCCGGCGATATATTGGTCCTTCTCTTCAGGCGTTTTGCCCTCTCGAAGGGATCCCATCTGGACAAGGATCTTGTCATCTGTCGAAATCAACATCACTGTGTGTCAGCATCTCCTCGCCGCATTTGAAACAAACTGACAATGTCTTAAGAGCTGTGTTCGGGAACTGCAGAAAATAATGAAAAAAAAGGAAGGAGGGGAAAATCAGGATGGGAAACGAAACGCAATCAGAAACGAAGAAACCGGGGACGATGGGGAAAATTGTGGGGCCAGGCCATGAATCGGATTATGACATGAGGAATGCTGCAATGCTTCTGTCTAAATATGTCGACGCACCGCTAAGAGTCATGTCACGAAAATGCTGGAGGTCGCATGACCGGTCATTGCAGACACCGCCAGTAGCCTCGTAGGGACAGAGATATTTTTCAGAATCGATGTTGTGACTATATGTTAGGGATCGAAAGCCGCCCGAGACATTTTCAGTGAATCTAGGGTGGTAGCGGTAAGCCTTGAACCATCTCAATGGGCTAATGTAGGGTGTGAATCTTGGAGCTTTCTCCTCCTGGGGTTCATTCTACAAAGCCGTCAGCAGTGCTCCTCCCCGAATAAGAGATAGTCCGCACATTCGAGAGCCCATACGGGAAGCTGGCCTCTGGTTGAACTTGCAGTTCCTGAACCTTTCCCATTAGCGGCATATCAGCTCTCTCGACCCGAGAAACCTCTGCAGACTTTACGGAAGCAAGAGAAACGGGACTGAAAGGGGGAGTATAGACGGAATCGGCGGGGCTGCTATCCGCTTCGGGCTCTGGTGGCTCGTATGCGTCGGAGATGGAAGATCCGCGAGAAACTTGTTTTTCAAGTTCTTGAACTTCATCCGCATTGGGGGGTAATACATCCCCTGCATTCCCTACATCAGGAGCATGCGGAATGCGCTGCCGTTCCGGAAGAGCGTGGTCAGAAGTTATCTCGTCCTCCACAGTCTTCCGATCTGTGACTGGGATGCCGCTCAAAGCTTCATGCACACTAGGCTCCGGCGTGGGTGTTTCGCATTCCATGGGCTCTTCGCGATCAGCTGGCACAGAGTCTTCACTGGAATCGGCGGACTCATCCATCGCGGAGCCTAGAGATTCTGATGGGGAATAAGAGGCTGCATCATTTGCAGGGTCCACAGCATCGCCAGACTCGTCCGCATCCATAGAAAGATCTGAAGTAGCAGAGGGTCCTGCCTCAGATGCTAGACGAGAGACCGGAGATCCTTGGACCGGACTTGCCGCACCTTGACCTCGCGCCTCGGCAGCGGGGACGTCTGGCAACGCGGAACCATACCTCGCCGCAGAGCTTTCAGGATCTGTTGAAACTGTAACGAGATCTTTGCGTCATGTAAGTTCCAATTTTCACAGCAGTATCCGTGCAAAGTCCGCAATAACAAGAATGTAGGACGGAATCGGGGACAGCAGATTAAACGTACCTGCATCTGATGCTTGGAGTTGTTCCTTTGCATCCAACGCACGTTGAGCTATTTCCAGCTCTTCTAGAGTGAGGCCATTCAACTCCAGGTTGAGACTATGCAGCTCCTCTAGAAGTTGTTGTCTCCCTTCCTTCCCCTTGGCAATATCACGCAGCAGGTTTTGCTCTTCTACTTTGACTTCAGCAAGCCGGGCTTCGGACTTTTGAATCTCGGCATCCAGAGCGGGAACACCTGATTCAATTTCCTTCTTACGCAACAATTTAGAGCGCATCTCCTCAAGGTGGTCGGCGTCCTTGAGGGCCGAAATCCGCGCGATTGATTCCGACGAAAGATTCTCGGGGTTATCTGAATTATTTGCCGGAACTGAAAGAATGGCTTCGGTAGCAGCTTCCAAGAGGGCCACTTGAGGAGGTAATTTATGAGCCACAGGCTGCGAGATGACATTGGTGGTTTGATGTCCCTGATAAACTGAAGCTGGGTTGATTGCAGGAGATGAAACCGCTATTTCTGAAGGACGAGGCGATTGTGTGCGACTCGCTGCTAGCTTCGCTTTCTTCCGTTGCTCAAGTTCAGCGATTCGCCGATGCATTGCCTGTATTTCGAGATCCTTCTTCCGGAGGTCTTCTTGATCATGATTTCTGTGACTTTGGGGTGTAGCAGAGGCGGATATCCCTTGACTTGACGCAACCGGCCGTTGAGGAAGAAAGTCGGCCGATGAAGGAACTGTTCCGGACAAACCTTCAGGACTTACTGAGTCGCCTTCCAGCGATGTCTTCCCGGCGGGCTCGATCTCCATTTCCTCGTTTTCATCATCCCCATAAAACTCATCATCACTGATATCAATGATCAGTCTATCCTCTGAAGCATTGTGATTTAATCCGTTATGGGACCTCTTCGGTGTAAGGGAAGGCTCGTCAAAATCAGATGCTCTTGGACGCTTGCGTTGATTGACATGGGGCTGTGGCGTCGAATCAACAACCAAGCCACGAACGCGTGTAACGGACGGCTCTGATGACTCTGTCATAAACAGCCCAGGAATACGCGAGGGAGCAGTGGGCTCTGGGTCGGGAGGTCTGTCAGGTAATGGATGTTGAACCATCGGGGTTTGGGATGCTTGAGACACGGGGGCGGGGCTGCTTCCGTTGCTTTGCGGTATCTCTTCATGACGCAAAGAATCTATTTGCGCTTTTTGCTGACTTCTCACCAAACCTTGCTTCTTGAGCTGCTCGATTCGCTGTCGGGCTAGTTCAGTTTTCGCCTTATTCTTCTCTCTTGTGCGTATGTCCTTGTCCTTAGGAGGGATTTCACGCCCAGAACTCGCAGGCGCCCCTTTGCCAACGAGGGCAGACACCGGGCTTTCAGATGATGGCGCTTCTTTTGCAGAGTCAGTTTGAGGGGTTGAGGGTGTTCCGGAAGCCTTGGCAGCTTTCGCGGCAAGCATACGCGCAATGACCTCTTTTCTTTCTAATGGTTTGGCAGTGGTGCTGGGCTGGGTGGTAGAGGTAGAAACAGGGGCAGGCGTGTTTGCCGCCGCCGCTGCTGCCACTTGGATTTCGGTTTCTCGTTTAGAGTGATCAAAGGTCACAGGAGCAGGTCCATTTTCAACATTGCTGCTCGAACTCGAGTCAAGAACCGCACCAGCCGGTTTTACTGGCACGTCAACGGGCTTGGTAGGCGGATTGATAGTTGGAGATACACCCTCTAGTTGCGGCGTAGGGACTCTGATTCCGACTTCCTCATAGAGCTGCCTAAGTACAGCCGGGTTGATCCCCTCTCTTACCAGCTCACTGTAACGAATGTTGTGGGGCGCTAAGCGTAGAAGCGCGCCTTGTGCTTGAATTCGAAGCTGTGCCACTGATTTCCCGCTTCCGTGCGATGTTGATACATCTCTTGTAAGTGCGAAAGATCTATCTTCGTGGGGTGAAGCGCCGGGAGCACCGTTCAACACAAAAGGCTCAGGATTGACAGAACCTGGAGGATCATACGCTGTGCAATATTAGTGAATCCATCTACCAAAAGTGAGTCCAAGCGACATACGTGACTCAGATTCCCTGGCCGATATGTGGGACCGAGTTGAGGATGCCTCGCCTTCTTCGAGGTCCAAGGTGGACGCGTCGCGGCTTTTCGCCGCGGGGCTCCTTCTGGATTCCTTGTCCCCAACCACTGTCGTAGCGTTGTGAGTCCCTGTCGTATACCCATTCTGCTGCGCCAGAGTTGACGGTCTTGCATCGGTTCGGGTTCCGGACAAGCCTGCGTTCTCTGAGCTCGTCGGCATGGCCACTTCCATGTCGGTAAGTTCACCTTCTTCTCGATCATAATCTTTCCGCGTACTCGGTGTTGTGGTGGCTCGAGAGTCGGCACCATTCATGGGCATCGAATTTGCTTGCGAACGAAGATCACCCGATGAGGGGCGACTCGGCGCTTGGAAGTTGGCTGCGGGAATCGGCAATGGCGGGTATCTCAACGGAGGCATCTGGATGGGTGGGAACGAATGAGGGTGAAACTGTGACGGCGTGAACGGGCCCATGAAGGGAAAAGGCGGTGGTGGTAGAGGTAATCCCGCTACAGGACCTCCTAAACCAGGAAGAATCGAAGTCATATTGAGGTCGGTCAAGCCGTTATAGTTGAAGGGTTGGTTGCCGTTGTCTTGTGGCTGCTGAGCCGATGAGATATCTTGACTGAAGGGTAGATGGGTCGTAAGTGAAGATGGCATGGAAGCCGACGGAAAAATATGCGAGCGAGGCCATTGCTGGGTGTGAGGCGAACCGCCTATTGAGGGCGCTGGGGGATGCTGCGACATGCTTGGGTAAGAAATCAAGTGAGGCTATTCAACACAAGAGGATTCTGGTAAGATTCTGTATTGTAATGTGTAAGTAAGATGGGAGCTGTGTTAGCTTCACGGATTCAGGCATCGCACATCATATAGTATGCAGCTTTGCATCAGTGTCAGCAGTCGTGGATCGGAGACACCAAATATAAGAGCAGAAGACTACTCTTTTTCACATTCCAAACCATAAATGACACATGAGAATAGGGCTATGTCTATTCGCAGACGATCGTGGTGTAAGAGATGGGGAGAGAAACGAAGGTCGACAGAGACGGGAGAAGTGAAGCGCCTTTGCGAGAATTGAGGATCGAGTTTCGTGCCGCGAAATCCACGTGACGAGTGCACGGACATATCAGGACTAGCGCACGATCTGCTCCGCAGCCTGAGGAACCATAGGATGACGGATGTAAACAAACAGCCGGCCCCATCACAATGCAGATGTGCAGGTACTTTGGGTTCAAGCTGTGTTCACTCATGCCTTACTGAGTCTTCGACTGCATCTCTTTGTTCCCAAAGCACACAGGGTTTCTTTTGCGTTGTCTTTATATTATGTTTTGGCTTTTCCTTATCATTGGAGATTAATGACCTTGTTAGAAACAATTCCTCATGCTCAGAGCCCTTTTATGACTTTGATTACATTGTCCTTGTCCCGCTCTGTTTACGAATGATGCTCCACTGAATCGACGACAAGATGCTACCTTCTCAGTTGAATGCCTCACCAAAGCGTGCCAACCCTTTTGGTCGGTCAACTCCATCTGCTTTGCCGTCTGCTCCACAGACCAGAAGTCCGCGGCCAAAGTCGGCCATTGTAACGTCACCTTCGAAGTTCGAAGAGGGGAAGGGTCATTTCCGAAACTCGGCGTCTATTTCGCAATTGTCACCGTCCAGTCTCAAACGAACCGTGACCCGGCAGAGATCGAATTCTCTAAGAAACGATGCGACATCGGGGACATTTGCGCCCGAGTTCATCAAGTCAGAAGAACTACGACGAGGGGTGGACGAGATCCGAGGTCTGGAAGGAGACAATGACTTCTCAGGGAACAAATACGTCTGGTTACGTCACCCCGAGAAAGCATTTGTTCGCGGCCTGGTCCTAGAAGAAAGAGGAGATGGGAAATTGTTGGTCCAGAGTGATGATGGAGAGGTATGACAACTCGAAGTCCATCGAGTTCATGAATTTGAAGCTCATCGCCATGGCAGCAACGAGAGGTCGAAGCAGACCAAGTCGATAAGGTCAATCCGGCGAAGTTTGACAAGGCCGATGATATGGCAGAACTCACCCATTTAAATGAGGCATCTGTGGTGCATAACCTGCACTCCCGGTATCAGGCAGATCTGATATATGTGAGTTGTCCCGAATGGTCCCTAAGATACGAGGCCCTGTGGTCTGATTTAGCCATCGGTAGACTTACTCCGGCTTGTTTTTGGTCACAATCAATCCGTACTGTCCATTGCCGATTTACACAAACGAGTACGTGAAGATGTACAAAGGTCGGAGCAGAGAAGAAACTCGACCCCACATTTTCGCTATGGCTGATGAAGCCTTTCGGAATCTGGTCGAAGAGGGCCAGAACCAAAGCATTCTAGTGACGTATGTTCCTCCTCGAGAAGCTCGTGAGAACTGAAATGTCTGACACCAGAGCGTAGCGGTGAATCCGGAGCTGGCAAAACCGAGAATACCAAGAAGGTCATTCAGTACCTTGCAGCAGTGGCGACAACCGATACTCCCTATGCTCGTTCAGGATCTAAGCAGCTGTCTACACTCTCACAGCAAATCTTGAGGGCGAACCCAATACTGGAAGCATTTGGTAATGCCCAAACTGTCCGAAATAATAATTCGTCTCGATTTGGAAAATTCATACGCATTGAATTCACCCGCTCTGGTCAAATTTCCGGTGCCTCGATTGACTGGTATCTTCTCGAGAAATCTCGAGTGGTCAAACCTAACAGTCATGAGAGAAATTATCACATATTTTACCAGCTGTTGCAAGGCGCCGACCCGAAGATGCGAGAAAGCTTGCTCTTAGCAGATTTGCACATTGAAGATTTTGCGTACACCAGAGACGGTAATGACAGCATCGCCGGTGTGTCCGACGTGGATGAGTGGAATGCGCTGATCGAGGCATTCCACGTCATGAAGTTCTCCGAAGAGGACCAGATGTGTATTCTTCGGACGGTTGCAGCGGTACTCCATCTGGGGAACATCACTATTGTCAAAGAAAGCCTCCGCGCAGACCAAGCTGCTTTGGGACCCGACTCATTGAATAGCGTTGAGAGGGCTTGCCAGTTGCTAGGGATAGCGTCAGAGCCCTTTGTGAAAGGGCTGCTCCATCCGAGGGTAAAGGCAGGCCGGGAGTGGGTGGAAAAGGTCCAAACTCCAGAGCAGGTTCGACTGGCGCTGGACGCTCTCGCCAAAGGTATTTATGAGCGAGGCTTCGGGGATCTTGTCAACCGCATCAACAGTCGGTTAGATCGCAGTACCATGGCTGGCGACGATAGCTTCTTCATCGGCGTCCTGGATATTGCTGGTTTCGAAATTTTCAAGAACAACAGCTTCGAGCAGTTGTGTATCAACTACACTAATGAGAAGCTGCAGCAGTTCTTCAATCATCACATGTTTGTCCTTGAGCAGGAAGAGTATGCACGGGAGCAAATTGAATGGCAATTCATCGACTTTGGCAAAGACTTGCAACCGACCATTGATCTGATCGAGCTGACGAACCCTATTGGTATCTTCTCATGTTTGGACGAGGACAGCGTTATGCCGAAAGCCACAGATCGCTCATTCACAGACAAACTGCATTCACTCTGGGACCGAAAGTCCCACAAATATCGCGCCTCCCGCTTGAGTCAAGGGTTTGTTCTGACTCATTACGCTGCTGAGGTAGAATACGACACCGAGGGATGGCTTGAGAAAAACAAGGACCCTCTGAATGACAACGTGACACGCCTCCTTGCACGATCGAGAGACAAACATATCACCAGCCTCTTTTCTGACTGCGGCGACCCGGACGAGGATAATGACCTTCCCAAAAGCAGAGTCAAGAAAGGTCTTTTCCGCACCGTTGCACAGCGGCATAAAGAGCAGCTGTCAAGTCTCATGAACCAACTCCATCAGACCCATCCTCATTTCGTTCGTTGTATTATACCCAATCACAAGAAGCGTCCCAAGATGCTAAATGCCCCTCTTGTCCTAGACCAGCTACGCTGCAATGGTGTCCTCGAAGGCATCAGAATTGCTCGTACAGGATTCCCGAATCGCCTCTCGTTTATTGAATTCAGACAGCGATATGAAGTTCTCTGTCCTAACATGCCCAAAGGGTATATGGATGGGCAGAGTGTCGCCCACAATATGCTCCAAAGACTCGGTCTAGATCCGGCCTGGTACCGTGTAGGTCGGACAAAGGTCTTCTTTCGAGCGGGTGTCTTGGCCGAGCTCGAAGAACAACGGGATCAGCTCATTCGGACTATCATGACTCAATTCCAATCTGCAGCCAGAGGGTTCATCCAGCGGCGGATTTCAAACAAACGCTTATACCGGGCGGAGGCTACGAGAATCATCCAGCATAACTTCCAAATCTATTTAGATATGAAGCGGAATCCCTGGTGGCGGTTATTCTCGAGGATGAAGCCTCTCTTGGGAGAGACACGTACTGCTAATGAAGTCAAGAAACGGGATGAAAAGATTAAAGAGCTGGAAGCCAAGATGAAGCAGGACATTGCTGAACGCCAGAAGCTTGATGAAGAAAGACGGCGTACGGAGATTGAGATTCAGAAAATCCAACACATACTTGAAAGCGAACGAGCCTTGGCTCTTGACAAAGAGGAAATCTTCAAAAGACTGCAGCTTCGTGAGATCGAGTTAACCGAAAAATTGGCTGGAGCCATTGCGGACCAAGAGAGTCTCGAGGACCAACTAGATACTCTAATAGCCGCAAAGAAAAAGGCTGATGAGCAGCTTAGCCATCGCATCACCCAGCTTGAACAGGCCGGCGAGATCATTGAACGGCTGGAAGCCGAGAAACGGGATCTACAGGCCCGGCTCGACGTCCTTGACCGTCAACTGGAGGAGGCCCAGAGCTCTGTCGCCGAGCAGGAAGCCCGCGTTAAGGAGCTAGGCCAGGAAATAAAAATGCTCCAAAGCCATCTGAGTCTCAAAGACCGCAAAATTCAAGACCTGGAAGCGAAATTGCTCAAAACGGACCAGGATCTTGACATCAAGCTTGCAAGAACATCCAAAGATCTGGAGAAGTCGAAAAAGCAGATCAAGGACCTGGTCGAGGAGAATCGTTCTATCCGGCAACAGATTTCTGATCTCTCCTCCACATCTACTGGATATGAGGAAATGCTCAGGCGAAAAGAAAGCGAAATTGTTGTTCTGCGAAATGACGCCAAGAAGCACCAAGAAGAGAAGGAACACTTAGAGACAGAAAAAGCATCCCTGTCAACACGCCATGATAATATGCAGAAGCGACTTCGAGAGCTGCAGGCAGAGTCGGTCGCAATGAAGTCTGAAAAAAGTCAGCTTGAACGTGAGGTCGCCGACGTCAAGAAGCTTCTCGAAGAAAAAATTTCTGAGGATGCAGAGGCTGGCGAGAGTAGGAAACTGCTTGAGCAGCAGATTCGCGACCTGAAGAATCAACTATTTCAGGCACAGGCCGAACTCAGCCGTGAGCGACAGTCGAGAGACGACGTCCAAATGCTTGCTGAACACAATCTTGCGGAGCTCAGGGACAAGTACGCCTCCTTGAACGAATCAAAGATCATCATAGAGAAAGAGATGTACATTCAGCAGGACACGCTTCGCCGTGCGACTGAAGCGCGAGTAGCTGCGGAGCAGTCTCGCAAGGAGCTCCAGACCGAGCTGATTAGACTTCGCGATAGATTCACCAAAGTGGAGAGTGCCCGCTTGAACGCGGAGGCTGAGATCGAGCGAAATGTGAAGAAGCAGGCCAACGAGCGTCTGGATAGCGTCCGAAAAGATCTAGAGGAAAAGGCGCGTCAACTCGAGGATGTTGAGGAAGAGCGATCTCGTCTCTCAGTGAGAGTGCAAGAACTTACCAATGCAATTGCAGAGTCTGAAAACTTCCGCATTCGCCATGACCAGCACAAAGAACGCCTCGAACGAGAGCTGGTTACGCTTAAAGGCAGGCTCACAGCCTCCGAAAACGACAATCGCGCTCTTTTGACCAAGATCCAACAGAAAAATCTGGACATTGCCAGGTCCAGCTCGAAGGCCAGCGAGAGCCAGCGTCTTCGCATAACGAACCTGCAGAGGGAAAAGGCCAAGTTGGAAGAAGACAACAGAAAACTGACTAGACAACTCGGAGACCTGCAACTTTCCATTACGTCTTTGGAGAAGCAGAAAGAAAAGCTGTCACTGAGTCTGGAGGATCTGAACCATGAGGTTAAGAGGGAACATAAGGCCAGTCGCAATGCTGAGAAGGCCGCCTCAACTGCCGGTATACAACTTGCCGAAGCAAACAGGAACCTGGAAACAGAGAGACAGTTGCGAACTCAGGCTCAGGCAAACACACGAAAGCTTCAGGGATCTCTCGACACTGCCCACAAGGAAATCGAGACCTTGCACCGCCAGCTGATGCTTCTACACAAGTTTGTGGAGCCTCTGTCAGACAAGCCGCCGGAATCATGGGAGTCCATTCAGCCAGATCTGGCTGAGAAAGTAAATCTAGCCCAACTGCTGGATACCGTTCAAAGCAAACTTCAAGTGACGGAGGAGAAGTATAATCGAGCAGAGAGCCAACTTGCAGAAATGCGGCGTCGACACGAGGACGAGATGAAGGAGCTGGACGCCCGTTACTCTTCATCCAAGCGTGCATTGCTTGAAGAGATTGACCAGAATCAGGTAGCCGGTAATCGTACCCCGACACATCTGAGAAAGAATTCAGAAAACGGTCTCGTCAAGAAATTCGCTACCCCAACGACACCTAACCGGAGATTGAATCTCAACGAAGCTACAATGGATTCTGGTCGGTCAGATCGCACAGTGGACACTATCGGCTACCAGAAACGCATGGATCTCGCTACTGAAATCGAAGAGCTTCAGAACAAACTCCAGATGAGCGAGATGCAGAACCGTCATCTCCAGAATCAACTTGAAGAACTCAAACCTGTCCGAGACCTATGGCAGGATGAGAGCCCGTCTCTCAGACGTATGCAGCTTTTGGAGCGCGAAAATGGCCGCCTTCATGACCAACTAGACGATTCCGCCAAGAAAGTTTCCGCCCTGGAGAGAAGCATCCGTTCCGGAGAGCTATCGCTGCGCGACGTTCAGGCGAAATCGCATGAGGAGCTCTACGATCTGATCAATTCTCAGGAACAGTCTCGAAGATCCTTGCTCAAAGTCCATAATGAGGCCATGGCTGATTTCACCGAGGCCAAAGCGCAATTTGAGAAGCTCAAACGAGCAAAAGCTACTCTTGAGGTGGAACTTCGAGACGCACTCTCCGAAGCGCAAGAGTTGCAGGTTGCCAGGGAGCAGGATGCCGTCAGCAGGAATCAGCTTCTCGAGGAGTTCTCCGACTTGCAGATACGGCTGGATGCGGAAACATCCAGGTCCGCTGATCTCGCCTCCAGCTTGAGTTTGTATAAGAGTCGGGCGGATGACTATTTCAACAAGCTCGAACAAGCAGAAATCGCCGTCCTCAAAGCCACTCGCGCGGAGCAGTTTGCCAAGTCACAAGCCCAAGAGGCAGAGGAGACCTGTGCGCAAATTATGGCTGAGCGCAAACAGATGGATGCTCTTGTGGAAGACCTGCAAAGACAGACCCAGATGCTAGAGGCTAGGATGGAGGATCAAGCAGCCGAGCTACAAGGAGCGCTTCAAGCAAAACAGCGCTTGCAAAATGAACTTGAAGATTATAGGAATCAGCGTGCGATCGACATCGAAGATAAAGAAACTTCAATGGAGCAGACAAGGCTGAAGTACCAAAGGGAATTCTCTACGCTCAACAATGAGCTCGAGATGGAACGAGAGAAGGTGCTCAATGTTCGTAGCGAGAACGCTCGTCTTCGGGAGGAACTAGAGGACCTCCGTAGCAAGTGGGATAATGAAGTCCTGAACAGTTCCACTTGGGCTAAAGAAAAAGCTCGGATGGAGATCACATTACAGGATGTCACTACGTCTCGCGATGAGGCTGTCAACGCCCATAATGAAGCCCAAGGCAGAGTTGTGTCCCTTCTTTCACAGGTCCGAAGTCTGCGAACCTCGTTTGACGACATCACGGCAGAGCGTGACACATTGTTCAAGGAGAAGAAGATGCTTGAAGCCCGGCTGGCTGAGGCTGCCGAGAGACTGGAGGAACTCGCCAAGGGCGAAAGTCCGTCTATGCGCAACGCCGCCAGTATGGACCGCGAGCTCCTAGAGCTGAAGTCAAAACTCGCTCAACAAGAAGATGTCTCAGCTGCGGCTGTTGGCAAGATGAGGCGAGCCGAAGCACTAGTGACTGAAATGCAGAAGGAAGTCACTGCTGAAAGGGAGGCAAATGCTCAGCTCTTCAAGGATAAGGCTGCGCTAGAGAAACAACTCAAGGAGTCGCAGTTGCGATGTGTCGATTTAGAGACCAAGAGCTACTCGACAGGCAGTCAGGATGTTCGATTCCTCCACAAGAGGATCAAAGAGGTAGGTTTTAGGCACACGGAAATGCTTCGTCCAAGATACTGACGAGTCACATCAAACAGTTGGAGACTCATCTCGAAGAGCAAGAGAACAAGCACAGCTCGGAACAACGGTCACTGCGCAATGTCGACCGTACAGTCAAGGATCTTCAGTCACAGTTGGAGCGGCGCGACAAGTTGAACGCGCAACTGGAGGAAGATGTCAACAAGGGTCGTGAGAAGATCGAGCGTCTGCTTCGCAACATTGAGGAGCTTCAGCAAAGTGACTCGGAGGCGCAGCTCCAGATCCGCCGAGTTGAAAGGGAGCTACGTGAAGCACGTGAAAAGGCATTAAGAGTAGAGCGTGAATTGGATGGGTTGAAAACCCTGCGTGCCGAACGAGGGAGTACGATTGGGAGGCCGCATGTGACCTTCAGCGATGTTGGAAGCAGAAGGGGTAGCAGCGTCTACGGGGCGAGTGACTTGCCGCAGAGAATGCCGAGCAACACGAAAGGTTTCCTCTGAAGAGGATTATGATACAGAAGGTTGCTCCTGCTACAGCTTGCTGAGAGGAGACCCATGCAACGACACTTATGAATGAGTCCGGTGTGTTGACCGGACCTGGAGATGACCTACTGATAGATTTCTCTCCTTGATTTGTATATGTTTTTCTTGCCTCATGCGTCTCATGATTTACATGCTGCGTTTGCTGATTGTGCTGATCATTACCTCTTGGTTAAGGGCGGCTGTCTGCATTTAGTCTGTTCCATCACTTTTGGGGCCATCAATCTTGATTTAATAGTAACTTTACGGAGAGTTGTACCTTTCTGAGTGGCGTTTCTTGAAAACGACTTCAATAATACCACGATGGATTGTCTTAGATTCTCTTTCTGAATGGTTGTCTCCTAAATAGCCGCGCGCCTATAATTAACGCTCGCTTAGCTGAGCGGCATCTCCACTCCCCACTCAAGCTTGTCAAGTCTAATCAGAGTACTTTTGTTGGGCTCTCATCCCCCCATCTTCCTTTTGACACTGCATCTCAATTGAACTCGTTCTCGTCCAGTGCATCATCATGGTGAGTCCTTCACAAATTCTGTGGGCGCGAATAAGTGACGGACCATCCTGTCTCCAAACTGCACAGTCAACACGCTAACCACACGTCTTCCCTAACAGGCACGTAACAGCGAGAAAGCACAGTCGATGCTCTTCCGCTTCCGGGCGCAACAAGCCGCGGATCTCGGAATCATCGATATTGGACGGACGCGTCGGCCCAAAGCCATCGCCTCCGTGGACTCGATTCCCAGCTGCGAGAAATGGCGAGGCCAAGTCCTCAAAGAAATCTCGCGCAAGGTGTCCCGCATCCAAGAGTCCAGTCTATCCGACTACCAGATCCGCGACCTGAACGATGAAATCAACAAGCTGATGCGCGAGAAATGGGCGTGGGAAATGCAGATTCGGAACCTGGGTGGACCGAACTATATGCGTGGCTCGGGGCGTGTGTATGATGATGAGGGGCGAGAGATCCCCGGTGGTGGGAAGGGATATCGATACTTTGGGCGGGCGAGGGAGTTACCTGGTGTCAAAGAGATGTTTGAGGCAGCGGCGCGACGGGGGAGAAGGCCGCCCGAGGAAGAGGAGGAAGGAAAAGGGCGGGGTGGGGACATTGCTACGAAGAAGGTTGATGCGAATTACTTCGGGTATGGGCTGGATGAAGAGGATGGATCGTTGCTTGCGTATGAGAGGCAGAAGGAGAAGGAGGCTGTTGAGCACCTACGAGGGAAGAAGGACAGTGATGCGGAGGATGGGTGGGAGCCGCTTCCCGGCGACGCTGGCGATGGGGTTGAATGGAGGTTGCCGACGCTGGAAGAAGTGCAAGAGGAGCTTGTGGACCGGAGGCGACGACGACTGCTGGACAAAATTTCTTAGGCCGATTGGGGTTTCCGGGTTGCTGTGCTCGGCATTTTCTTGTTGTTTTTCTCTCCCCACAGGCGTTGTCATACTTCCTATTTGTTGTCTGTCCTCTTTTTCATTCTATATCATGTTCTTATTTATGCTGGGTCCATAACATTATGCATTTTGAGGGGCGCGCAAAAGAAGCTCACTAATGATACCAACACAGAGGTATATGTTCTAATGTACAATTGATTATATCATTCGTTGATTTAAGAAGCAGAGGCAGGCTGCTTTCTCGCCATTCGCTCAGCCTTCAAGGCCTGAGATATACTGATACCCACGTGGTTCTCAATTCCTTCTTCGATGCGGCGCTGCTCTGCCTGTAAATCGTCAAGTATGAAACGTCCTAGCTCGCCAGATCGCCACTTTTGAATGAAATGAAGTGCGGCAAGGTCAATGTTAGGTATCCCTCCTTTAGCAAGGAGACCAGTTTGCCGAGCAAAGCTGTCCAGGAGAGGCGAGATCTCGTTTGTGGGTTGAGACCAGCGCTGGTACTGCCCCGGGTTATGCAGATTGATATGATATAAAAGATAGTCCGCCAATGTGACTGGTGAAATAACTGAATCTTTCACACAGCCACAGAGAGCTAATTTCAGCATTTTCTCGGCATCCGGCACATAGGGCATGAAAACCCCCGGAGTGTCCAAAACGTAAACATGTGCTCCATTGTCCCGCTCAATGATCTTGACGGGTGTCCCGATCTTCCGTGTAATACCAGGCTGGCCTCCCGTCTGCACGGCCTTGGCCTTTCTTACGCCTTGGTTGCGCAGATTGTTGATCAGGGTGGACTTGCCGACATTCGGCATTCCAACAACCATCACGCGACAGCCGACGAGCTTATCAGGCCCTTCAGCATCATTTCGCAAATGTGCCAGAATCGAACTGACATCCGCTCGGGAGGAGGAGCTGACGAAAAACACGGCACTACTCGAATCAAACTTCTTGATTGTCTTTTCGGCCTGCATACGGAAACACCCGTCAGTTATTATGTCAACCATGAGCTAAGCTTTGGTTCTGAACTTACCACTTGCTGTGCAGATGATCGAGGCTCTGCACCCAGGTCCCTCTTGGTGTAAACTACTAACCGCCTTGTCTTTCCCAAAGCCTCTTCAAACATGGGGTTAATAGACGTTACCGGTACTCTGTAGTCACGGCACTCGATAACATAGTCAATAGAAGATAGCATGTTCTGCATCTTCTTCAATCCGGCTCTGTGATGGCCAAGATAATATGATCTTGGAATGGAGGCATAGCTGGGAAATGCCTGCCGCGGAATGAATTTGGCTGCCATCGCAAATAGACCACTCAACTGGAGATCTGCAAACGTGGTCTGTAAAGATGATGGTGCAATAATGTCTCGGACATTATCGAGACGAGAGGTGACCGAAGTGTAAGAAGGAATGCATTGCTGTCCCCCGTTGACATGCTGAGATGATCCTCATTTCTTTGCGCTTTTTTCGGCTTGACAGAAGTAGTCAAAAGCGGTGAAAGAGGCGGTGGCATGTTATCCCGGAGACGATAAGAGAGATAAGAAGCGGGACAGTTGCCTTATCCGGACCGACGCTCTCTCTTCCGCGAACACCAAAGACATCAAGGACATCAGGATCAATTCGAAATTTTCAAGGATTCACAATCTGTCAACGTCCTGGCTGTTGGCTGTGAGACAATCCGACATGGAATGTTCGGAGACGCCAGCGACGCAGAGTAAAAGCGGCGACAGGTAGGCCACGAGAATCTCGCAGACCTGGCCAGACGAATATTTATTCTATACTACCTTCGCTATAGCACTGGAGGATAGAAATCCGAACGGGCTCTGAAGATGCCAATTGAGCGGACAATGACTAGGCTGAGTTTGAGTTTCCGACCTCCATCGACGAAAGTGCTACGGCGCAGAATACAAAGTACTGCCATTCTTTGAATTTATTAACTTGATGATCTATATGGAAGTAGAGGAAGAATCAGTATAGAATAAATAGATCTTCTATACAGGGTATCATTCAGCAGATTCTCGTGCCATCCATCCGTAACTCCTGAGTACACCAATCATGTCACGCCAACATGAGAAATGGAAATCACGTTCTGATGTTAGTCCAAGTCAATCTAAACGCACCTCTACGCTCTCCAGCCCTGTACGAATTCATGTAGCCGATCGATGACCACTCCGAATATGGCATTCACGCTGTCACCGATGAGTTGCTCGAAATGACGGATGGCCTCCTCTTCTGTCATCTCGAGGTGGAACCTTTCCTTGACTTTAAATACAGCCTTGTCCGGTTCCACACGGATGTCAGGGATGTTGGCGTCGACCATCAGACTGAACAAATTGAGGATCAGGTTTGCTGACTTGCGCAGCGTTGTGTACGCGGTGAAGCAGTACTGCTTGAATTGGAGGTACTGAGGGGAGGTGGTACCACCCATACCTTCCACCATTTCCTTGCACAGTTTCATCATGGGAGCGAAGGGTTTGGGATCTCGACCCAGAATAAATCCAAAATCTGCGTGGAAAAAGTGACCGTCTGGTGCAAGTAGAAGATTCTCCAAGTGTCTGTCTCCAACGCCGAGAAGGTAGGTGATGACACAATATCCTGCACAGGACTTAACATAGGTGTCCATGGTTTCCTTGCGGACACCAAGAGGTTCGTTTTCGTCAGGATTGTTTGTCTGGAGATAAGCAAGGACGGATTTGTACTTGGCAGAGACGGCGGAGAGCGAGGTCGATGGTATGAATTGGACAGCGCCAGCAGTGGCATTCGTCGCGAGGATACGGTAAGGGGTGAGCTTAAGGTCCAGATTCTCCTTCTGAAGTAGACGATCCATCAAGATGATGATCTGAATGACAAGTTGATCTTGCCGGAGGTCATCACCGACTTTGAACAGAATTGGATACTTTCGTCCCTCAGACGTCTTGAAGGTAATGTGCAATGGTGACAACGAGGACTTGAACACATTAGATTTTTCGGGAAAGCAACCTGTCACCAACACTTCTGGATCCAATGGAAGAGGTAGTGGAGGATCGATATGGACGAGTTCGTTCTTGGGATCTTTCAAGTACTTTTTCAACTTTTCGATCTTCAGAGGTCGAGTCTCCCGAGCGAAGCGGATATCCTTTGCAATCTTCGTGAGTACAGCGACAAGCTCACCCTGCCGCAGTAGCGTCTTCCTGTGTTCTGGGGAGACCTGTTCGAGCTCGGCCATGAAGTAGTATTCTACTCGAGCAAAAAGTCTGCGTTGGGTGGACAGGGTGCCGGGGCTGGTATCATCACATTCAACCATGAGATACCAATGCAGATAATTTCCAAGTTTGAAATTGTTGGCAGCGCGGGTGATGAGGAAATTCGCCAACGACGAGTCATGGGCGGCGCCTTCAGTGTCGCCCCGAGAACTTTCCTCATACTTCAGAGCTTGTACCAGCTGCAGAAGGTACAAGAGCAGCTCCTCGTCGTCTGCCTTTCGAAGCCTATCTACAGCATAGGAACGAACAGCAGTATTATCGAAAGTCGGCCCGAGGAGCTCCAGTGCATCATCAACGTCAATCTCCGTCCACTTAGGAAGGATCTCTACCGCTTGCTGGGCTTCACCGGCGTCGCGCCAGTTGACGGATTTGACGAATTTGGTGAGCGCCCTTTTCTCGCGGGTAAGGTAATATCGGAAACGCCAGACCAGGTCTTTTTCTTCTGCTGTAAGGTCCTGAGTTGGCTCATATGACACAATGACGTTAAGCTCGTCGCGAATTTTGGGGTTCGGTTTCAGGTCACGGTCCATGATGCCAGTCCGATGGCTTCGAATCAACCTTCTATGTTTGTCCTCACAGGGGTTACCCGTCTGACCGACTTCCGGGTCGTAGATACGAATTACACCGTCACCATTCGCGCCTTCAATTCCTGGCCCAAAGCGGACTTCAGGAACAGGTTTCAGGGCCGCATTGGGGTTCGCGGGCGCATTTTGGGGATACGACGAGATCGGAGGGGGCGGGTACTGATGGTCAGTCCAGACGATCGGATGATCGAAGCGCGGGAACTCGATATACAGGACGAAATTCTCGTCATCTATCTCCTCATCGTCAGAATTTACTCCATCAGCGCCTGTTGACTCCGGCGCTTTGTTCTTGGTCGCTTTGAGACGGATCGCCCTCTTCCTCGCAGCTTCTTCAGCGTTCAGCTTCAACTTCTCCAGTTGGCGGAAGACCATTTGATCCATCCAGTCGATTCGGGGTATCTCCCCCATCTCATGTTTCTTGATCAATACCTCCACTCTTTCCAGCTCCATTTCCTCCACAGAAGGGCCAAGAGCGTCGGAGGTATTCGTCTTGCGTCGCTTCGGTGGTGGAGTCGATGGGGTGGTCGTCGACGAGAAGCCATCTGCTGCTTTATGCCGATACACTTTGCATTTTTGCCGTCCTGTCTTCAGCTTACCATCTTCATCGAACAAGGATACTGTCGTTCCGCCGAACGGTATGTAGTGGCCGTCAGCATCCTGGCCGCCGAATGGTGAGAGATCCCATATAGTGATAGCCAGTTGACAGCTCAGAGGAGCATCCTTGATGGATATGGGCATCTGTAGCCATTCATTCCAGGCTCGCACGGACTTGAAAGTCTTGTACGAAGTTTGCATGGGTACACCCAGCTGCTTGGAATCTGACCATAGCTGAACCGTCACAAACAGGTCGGAGGTTGGGTTCTGGATGGAGCCGATGTGACGCAGGTCCGGTCGGTTGTATAGGACTGAAAGTGGGATCTGCTTCTGCTTTCCTTCCAGTGAGCCACTTTGACCCAGTTAGCTTCCTATTTCCCACGTTCGGCGCACGTCGGGCATTGATCCAGACGTACATCTTGACATGGATCGGAAAGTCCACCTGTGTGGAGACGGCAAATGTGAATGCCTCCATCAGTCCATAGACCTATAAGTCCCTCATCACCAGAGTTTTATCTCTTCCCTAGCAGTTTCGTGTAACAAGGAGGTCGGAGAGTCTCCAAGTAAGGTACGTAGGTCAGATAAGGTCGACGACTTAAGCTGTGGAGCTCCACTGGGGAAGATCGTAAGAGCACTTTTGATTGGCTGCTTGTTGCATAATGACGGGGGATCAGTGTTCCTTGCCACGTGACAGTTATCGGCCAAAAAGGTAATAGTAGAAGGTTCTTATCCGCTTTTGGACAGGCACGCGTCGCGCGGGCGGATATCATTATGATGCTCCGTATTCTGCCACATCGTTTCTACTCGATTTGCGTATGAGACCGCATAGGTGTTGGCCCAAGGTGATAATATCAAGCCTATATTGTCGCCAAAAGTTTTTCTCCTGGCGTAATTCAATTTTTGTCTCATCACTGTGGACTTCAGCCTTTCAGCCTCGTCGCGCTCACCGCTCTAGGCTCTATTAAAGCGCTACAGTGTTTCTGCTCCTTTGTGCTCCGTTTGTCATCAGATCCTAGCCCAAGACTATGGCAGGGATTGCGCGTGCTCGTGAGGCTGAAAGTCGATCTTCGTCGCCCCAATCCTCCTCAGATAAGGAGAACCGCCAGAACTCCTCAAGACCTCGCAAGAGAACCCAGACTCAGACCATGGCGTCTTCAGGCGCCAACGCGAAACGCCATCGACTGGCTCAGCGAGCGTCGAACATCCAGGGAAGTCAATCCCAGTTGTCCCAGTCTCAGCGATGGGACAAAGATAAGAAATACTACGATCCAGATCAGGATGAGAATGAGAGAAGGCGCATTCGCAGGGAACTTCGAGAGTTGCATCGAGAATTAAATGGTATTTCTGCTCTTTCTAGCCTTATATAACTATAAGCGTGAAGTAAACCGCATGCTCTAACACTGGTGCAGACTACAGGAACGAGTACATGCAAGCAGGGAATATCGGGATTCGAGAGACCATCGAAAAGGCCAATGAGATCTTCCAAAACGTCAAGCAAACGTCGGATGCGACCATCGACTCTCGTCTCCTGGTCACTGCCGCAGATTTGGGGTATAAGAAAACAGCGCAATTTACCTTGGGAGATGCGTCCGCAGGTATCGATGTCGACGAGTTCGTGTCCAAGTGTATATCGTTTATGCGCCACGGCCCAAGTGATCCAGACGCCGCATTATCCAGCACGCAGCGTCGACGGCCCCGTCCTTCCGGCCGCAGTCAAGCAGACCCGGATGAGAGCGATGATGAGACTGGAGACGCAATGAACTGGGATTGGCTGGGGCGGGCTGCCTGCTTCCGCCATAACTCCCGGCCTTCAGTTTCTGGTTTTCTTTTAGGGCCGTTGTCGGTACAGAAGCGCGCCCGTCTAGTGACGCAACGACGAGCGAGAGAGCGCATTGACCCATCGCAGGCGGTTCGACCACAGGAGCTCCAGGAGAAGGACCTCGACAGGCAGGAGACGTCGAACCTCACGACCATGTGCGCCAAGATAAACGAATTGCTCGCGCAAACGGTAACTCATGGCCAGAATACTGTGGATAGAATACTATCGCAGATGGAGGAGGAGCCTACGGAGGAGCTTGTCCAGGAAGTCATGGCCAAGTATCATGTTGCTGACGACGGAGGAGTACCTCTTTTTCACTTTTGCATAAACCCAAGGTCGTTTGGGCAAAGCGTGGAGAACTTGTTTTATGTCAGCTTCTTGGTACGAGATGGGACTGTCGGGATATCAACCGACAGTCGGCAGTTACCCACTCTACGTAAGTCCCCTGCCGGTCTACTCCTGAGTGGCTTGTGGAGCTGATCTGTTCAACCCCTAGATCCTTCGAAACCGTATGCCCCGAGTGAGGCCCAAAAAAAGGGAGTCCAGAAACACCAGGCTATCTTCAGTCTCGATTTTGAAACATGGCGCGAGCTGATTGAGGTATATGATATCAAGGAGTCTATAATCGAACATCGCCCCGAAGAGCAGTCACAATCGACGGGCGGTGGTTGGTACAGTTGAAAGGCACTTGTCCTTGTTTGTTCGTCTCAGATGTGTGGTTATTGTATAGAAGCGATACCCATGTTGTTTTGGATGTTATACTCATCTTGAGGCTGCAATGAATAGAACTACACATTCAATATTTGTGATATAGACCCTAACTCCTGGCATCGCTCCATGTGTGGGGCAACGACATCTGTAGCCTGAAGTGTTACCGAGCCTCGTGGCATTAACACCAAGCAAATACAAATTAAGATCATACGTCAGTGGCCGACACTCCTGGAAAGTCTTTTTTATTCGAGCTTAATTCTATCTATATGTTGGATTTAAACTGTGATCAATTCTCCGCTGGAAGATGCATCGACGTCATTGCCACCCCACCAGAAACTGACAGCTCCAGGAGCTTATGTCATGCGACATTGCTGTAATTCTCGTAGTTTACCAAAGGATCTCACCGTTCTAGATGAAATCTATTTTTCGCTTCGAAGCTGAGCTGCTATCTTGATCTTGATTATCCAAAAGGCCACCCAATGAGTACAGGCGATAGGAAGCGCAATTGAGCTCTGGCCCGAATTGACATATATCTTCAGCTGTCCAAACAAAAGAAAAGGCGCCTATCATGCCTCGACTATTCCCATCCAACCCAGAAGATGTGATGGTGATCCGAAACGTCACCTCCGACATCATCACCATGAGTCTTCCATTCGCACGATTTGGCCGTCTCAAATTTGGCGCACGGGGAACATTGGGTGAGTTCCGTCAAAGAAGTATCATAAATTTCACATTGAGCTGCTAATCGAGCTTGAACAGTCAAACTGCCCTCAGGTTCCCTCGCCGTCTTCTCCCCGGTCAACCTCACACCCCAGGTCCGCCAGATGATCTCTCAGATGGGCCAGGTGAAATACATCGCCGCACTAGATCTCGAGCACCACATTCACCTCACGCCGTGGAAAGAAGCATACCCAGAGGCCGAGATAATCGCCCCGGAAGGCCTCTGGGAGAAACGGCAGTCGAACCCAGAGTACAAAAACACACCGTTCTCGCACATCTTCCGGAAAGAGGACCAGCATCAAGGACCCCGCAAGATCTCGGAGGAATTCGACGCGGAGTTTGAGTCCGAGTACGTGTACGGACATTCGTCGCGGGAGTTAGTCTTCCTACATAAGCGGTCGCGCACACTCATCGAGGCGGATCTCATGTTTAATCTCCCGGCTCGGGAGCAGTACTCGCGGACGAAGGAAAGCGCGACATCAGGGATCTTTGCGAAGATTATCAACACCGTGATGTCGGCGGAGCCGCCGGCGACGTGGCAGAAGCGGTTTGCGTGGTATATTCTGTCGAGTGCGGATCGGAAGGCGTTTACGCAGTCAATGAGGAGGATCGATCAGTGGGATTTTAATCGGTTGATTCCGTGCCATGGGGATATTATTGAGAGCGGTGCCAAAGGGAGTTTTCGTACGGTTATGGCATGGTTCTTGGAGGATAATAGAGGAGGGTCTACTTGACAAAATTGGTTTGTCGTTCTGGTTTGCTGGTAATTCTTGATCGCGTATTAGTAGGCTTCTTAACATCTATAATTTACGGCAATTTCTTGAAAGCCGAGTGAGTCTGGTCAATAAACTGTTCCACTGACGCTGCGCAGTGTTTGCTAAATTACCTCAATCCATGCCAAGGTATAGAGGGAGAGCTACGTCGACGGCGTTAGGGGCTGAAGGGTGAAGGTCAGACGATCCAGGCTGCTGCATTTTGTTTTTGGGATGACGTCAGGCAGCAAGGAGTCTTGGATTTCGTCATCCAAACAATAACAACCCTTCAACCCGAGATGGTTCAGATTATCTTTCTATCTATACCCCTGAGGTAATGAGGTACGAGGTATTCCGTGTTTTACATGCATTGCTATGACGGCCGACTGAGAGCTCGAAATCAATAGAACAATAACCCACATCCAAAAACGAAGCTGAGAATAACTCTGGTATGCTTTGAGAAGGATTTCCCGAAATGGCCTAGTAGTGGAGCTGGTGGAGAAGAGCTTCAGCCTTAGTTGTGGCATTGTTGTACTTGTCGCACTATCAATTCTAGACAATGGTACAACCATACTTACAGCGGAGTCAATTCTTGCAGTCATCCTCGTTGGGATATCTGGAGTATTCGGTAAAGACTTAAGTTTGAGGACAACGCATGATGCCTTGGAGCGGTAACGCCAATCATCACTCGAATGAGCGGTCAAGCGGCCCTGATCACTACTGTAGTCAACGTTAGAGTTGCTCAAGATTCAATGATTGTCGGTGCCCAGAAAATTGGGCAGACCGGAGGATTTCCCAGGCAGCCAATCGTATTGAGAACAAGATGTCGTGCCCATGCGATGATGACAGAGATGGCAGAGCCGACACCGAAGGACATGGAAGAGGGTGACAAAAAAAGACTAGTACTTGCGATGATCATCATCAGGTGTGACGACTGCGCCGGCGAAGCTTTTAAACTGCACTCGTCTCCGTTATTCTTTATTTTCTTTCCCCTTCCTCTTCTATTGACCCTCTGTACTATTCGTCCTCGCTCAGTCTATTCTCAAACCATCGTCTATAATAACAAAGCGCCTCGAAAGTCATTCGTTGTGAGAAAAAAACGACCACATCTCAACAACAACCATCTAATTCAATAATCTCCTATACACAATGCCTGTCGTCTCGCGTCTAATCTCAATTGTCCTGCGTGTCGCAGAGGTCGCCTTTGCTGCGGTATGCATCCCAGACCGATCAAATGACTGAAGCGCAACTGACTCTATGGTGACTCAAGGTCGTCGCAGGCATCATCGGCTACTATCTGCATCAGTTCTCCCATATTGATGCATGGCCACAAGCACGGTGGATCTACACTGAAGTCGTCGCCGGCTTATCCATACTACTCGGTCTCATATGGCTGATACCTTTCTCTTCTGGCTTCTTCTCCTGGCCGTGTATGTCTGCTCTCCCTGCCCTGTTGCGCACGATGATACCTTGTCGCTAACAGGAAATATCTACAGTTGATGTGGTCATTTCTTTCGCCTGGTTCGCCGCTTTCGGCATTCTCGTCGATGCCATCCACAAGTTGAACTGCGGCAGTATCTGGCACTGGCATTTTGACACCCACACCACCGACTCCTGTGGTCGTTGGAAGGCCGCCGAAGCGTTCAGCTTCCTCTCCGCTATCGTGTGGCTCGTCTCCGCTCTTGTGGTTCGTATTATGACTCTGTAACCCAAGGATTCTGATTCTGAGAGCATCTCCTAGGGCATCTGGTTCACCTTCCGCGTGAGGGGCGCCAATGCTGATGGCTATTAGTAAGTTGACTGCCTCAACAAATCTGAAATATGACAATCTAACATGTTCTATAGTGGCCGTCGTCGTTTTGGCCGCTCCGCCGTCTAGTCATTATTCGGTCTTTCGCCACAATGAAACTGTTTGTCCTTGCCCCGGGCATTGACCTGCAGTGGACGGTTGAATCTATCAAGCATTCGACAACTTTTCGCAAGCGTTCCTTACAGTTCCAACTTACGATGACTGCAATCCTTAAGTCCCCTGAACATAATCACTGTGCCCCTTTATCATGGCTCACTTAGGGAACTACCCTGGTGACGATGTGGTGAAACGAGGTGACGATCTTTAACTGCTCTTACGTTGGTTATCTGCTGATTTGATACCCTCTTATGTGCTAATGATTCATGTGGCATGTTGATGACATACTATTTTTGCTCGTTCGAGGTCATATCCTCCGTGTGATATATGCGCTTAATATAACTTTGCTGTCCATTTTGATTGTTCTCAATGACAAAGGATGTATAGAGTCAAGACGGCGCTACGTCTGGTCGTTACTCGTTACTCCGTAGTATGGATAAATGTATCTGACTAAGGTGGGCCCATCCTCACTAACTTCTGGGTCTTACTTGATCTCCCTCCACGACACCCATTCTTATCATGGACATAAATCACAGAATCGAGGATGCTGTCAGACCAGGAGTCCTCATCGATCTCAAGCTCTAGAAATTCATCTCCCTACGAGAAAGTCCCTCGTGGAATCCAGGATTATTCACTAGAAATCCTCCGCCATGAAGAAAGTTCCGACGTCAGCCACTTTATGCCGGTAGCTCGCGGGAGCGCCGATTCGGCACGAGCCGGTCAGGAACACTGCACGAGGGAACCGCTCTTGCCAGTCCATACGCATCAACAACAAAATCGCAAATCTTCAAGGCGATTTTCATCTTTCGTATCTACAATCTGGTCGTGGGTACTGGGGCCTTCGCCCCCTCATATATACCAGATCACACCTTTGCTGCCCCGCTGGCAGACGGCGCCGGGGCGTTTGGTGCAGAGGTTCTTTCCCAGTACTATCAGCAAGGTCTTGCTTCTTCTGTCTTGCCTGGCTTTCTGGGGAGTAGTTTTCATAGCATCGCTACATTCTGCAATTGCCAGCTCGGCTGTAACGGGTTATGGGGAACCCGTCAAGTTATCCTGTCACAGTCGACTATGGTAAGCTAAGGTCGTTCCTTTCATCCTCGAAACGACGCACGCTGATGATATAGGTCCAATGCCACCGACTGTGGTCTAAACGGTGATGCATGTCGTCCGTTTGATGACGGCGCATTTGCGTTCCGCTGCCCTGCGAGTTGTTCGGCCGCAAAGGTTCTCGAACCATACTTCGTTGGCCCGCAGGAGATCAATTACCGGACTCTGGTCATCGGTGGTGAGATAGGAGATGGAAACGGCAGCGACTACGGCGTGTATCGCGGTGACTCTGCCATTTGTCCTGCTGCGCTACATGCGGGACTCATTAGTGATGCCAAAGGCGGCTGCGGGGTTCTCCGTCGGACGGGTGAACAGTCCAATTTTTTATCTGTAGAAAGGAACGGTATCTCAAGCATTGCATTCCCTTCTAATTTCCCCTTGTCCTTTACCTTTGATGGGAAAGGGTCAAAACAAGACGGTGGCATTGACTGCCAGGACATCCGTTGGCCGCTGTTCGCCTTCTCCGTGGTAGTCTCAGCATTGCTCTCACTTTTCATCACTTCTCCAGCGGCATTCTTCGCTTCGATGTTCTTCATTGTCTACTTCCAAGTCGCGCTGTCGTCGGATCCCCCCTCTTCTCCAAACTACTACGAGCTCATCTCCATCGCCCTAGGCAGATTCCTCCCCTGCGCTTTCGTCGGCTTCGCCTTGTACTATTTCTGCGTCAAGCACACCCTAAAAGATCTAGACGCTCACTGGGACAAGACAATTCTCTGGCTGGGGCCTTGCTGGGTCGGCGCCCTCAACACCGACACCTTCGACAAGATCCCCATATCCCGCCTCACGATATCCAGCAGCAGCCCGGCGCCATACCAGCCCTGATCATCATCGTCGCCCTCCTATGCGGCATCGTCATCACGCAGACCATCGTCTTCCGCAACGAAGGCCGTCTCCCCAAAATGCTCGCCATCTACGGCGTCCTGGCCGCCGCCGTCCTCGCGCTCCTCGTGGTGGCGCACATGAACCTCCGCATCCACCACTACATCCTCAGTTTGCTCTTCCTCCCCGGGACGACCTTGCAGACCCGTCCGAGCCTGTTGTACTCCGGACTCCTGGTTGGACTGTTCATCAACGGAATCGCCCGGTGGGGGTTCGATAGTATTCTCCAGACGCCTGCGGCGCTGCTCGACGGCGCGCAATTGGGAAGCGCGCTTCCACAGATCGGCGCCCCTCTGGTTGTTTCTGCGCAGGAGATCGTCTTCACTTTCATGAAGAATCTAACTGACGAGGCGGATGGGATCAGCGTGCTTGTCAACGACGTGGAGAGATTTCATGCTTTCCGGTCAGGGGATGGGTCAGTAGAATCATTCAATTGGACGAGACGTAGAGCGGAGGAACCTGAATATTTCCGCTTCGGGTATGTCAAACTGAATTCGCTGGGTGGAGTGTGGTACGAAGATTTTACGAAGCCGGTTGTTTGGGACGTTGATGGCAGTTGGAATCGCTCGGCTCCCTCTTAGTGTTCTCTCGATGGTCGTCAGATCCAAATTTATTTCTACTTGTTCAACTCCGAGGACAATGTAAGATAAGTATCGGCCGAAAAATGTATCCGTATTATATCCATGATCCCTTGACGAGATTGAATGTAGACGCCCGAACACCAGACAATGCATGAGAATCTGAAACTACTCCTTCAGATGATCGCGACATCTCACCTGAATGACGCTCTGCTTCCCGCCGTCTTCAACAATCATAGCCGTCAACTTCCCGCCCTTGACGCACCCAGAGTCCAGACCCTTGGTGTACGTCTTGAGCGACAAGGAACTTTTCGAATCATGGCCGTAAATCACAGTCATAACCTGCGACTTCGGGTCCGGCACGGAACCCTTCAGACTAGAGTACAGCAGGGACTGATGTTTGTTGAACAGCTGCCATTGTCGGTTTAGCAATTTGCCGGGGAAATTAACGGAGCGTAGCGCATACCTTGGTCCACTTCGTCCCGTGCCGCGTCGAGCTAGGCACATGCGTATCCAGATCGATGGTCAGCATGTTCATCACGCTCGAGGGATCCTGCTTGTCGAGCTCCACGCCCGGCACCAAGCCCCCATGCACGACGACCACCTGTCCCAATTCCGGGATCTGGCCCACGTTCAGGATGACGGGGCAAGCGTCAAGCCACTGCACTTGTTCGTTGGACAACTGGCGCGCGAGCGCGCGCTCCTTCTCTTTCAGCCCGAAGAAAAGTTCTGGGTTGATGTCACCGTCCGAGTCCGGCGAGAGGGTATTCGATGCCTCCATGTCGTGGCGGAGCAGCAGCACCCGGTCTTCATGGTTCCCCCGAACACAGGAGGCGGCGTACTGGCGGGCCAGGTCGACGACCCCGGGGCTGTCGGGGCCCTTGTTGATCATATCGCCGGTGAAAACGAGGTGGTCGCGCTCGTGGTCAAAGGAAACTTCGTCAAGAAGGAGTTCCACTACCCACATCGATCAGTACGACATGATTCAAGAAGGAAAAGGGAAAAGGGAACACACGCTCATCCTTGCAGCCATGCACATCCCCGATGAAAATCAACCTCCGCGAGCTAGGCTGTCCGTTCTTCTGCGCCTTTACGGCAGGCAACAACGAAGTATCCAGATCCCTCAATTGCGTAATATCGTCGAATCTCGGCAGTGCATTCATACCGAACCAACCCCCCACATCGTCCTTAGTCGACGGGTCCAACGAGTGCAGCAGCGCCTCTTGTTCCTCCAGCCGCGGCGAGAGCACAAACAGCCACCCCGCCAGGCAAGACACCAGGAGCACCAGGTATATAATCGCGTATCGGCGAAAGCGCGGCGCCGTCACCATAGACATGAACATCTGCACCCATTGCGGGGAGTCGGACCCGTCGGGGGAAACGGAGAGGGGGGTGTATTTGGCGCTCGTTTGCCATTCGTTGCGCACGTAGTTGATGAGCGGGCGAGTGTACCTATTCAATCGGTAGGAGTAGCCTGGCGGCGACGGTGGGAATCCATCGTCTGAGTAGTCGTCGGAGATCTCTAGGCTCTCCCTGTCTGCGTGAGCCGCCATGGGCGCAGAGTCGCCAGGCATTGGCGATTTGGCGATGAAATCCGCAATGGTTCGGTTGCACGCAAGGTCGGAGATTCGCATGTATGTCCTAAGACAATATTCGTGAGCTGAACAAATAGACCATGGACCTGCATGGAACTACTGTTGCGGTCAATGGCGAGATGGAAGGAAGCAGGTTTCACTCGTGACGACTTCCTTCATCGGCTGTTTTATTCTTAGCACGCCTACGACATAGCTTCGGAGTGGAGCCTGAGGCTCGATCAGAGAATCGGGTTAGTGGATGGCGTTAGCACTATTCCTTTCTGAGGCTAGTGTCACATCGCCTGACCTGTCTGGTTATGTAATCCATCTTTATCTTGATGCGGTCATAACAATACCCAAGCATTATGGCGGATCAGACACATGAAGTCGTAAGTAATAGACCGTCAGTTTCGTGAGTATGATTTCTATACAACTGCTTATAATACATTAACGGAATCTCTCATGAACTTCCACTTCTTCCATATGTTTCTTAACCTTCTCCAAGACCTTCTCGTCATATACCTCTGTCACATCTTTCCCACCTCGGAGGACCTCCCGCTCATGGCGAGTTCCCTCTTCCTTGGTCATGCAAACGAGGTTCTTCAAATCAATTGGAATGAACTTCTGTCCTTCCTTTTCCCACTCTGGATCAGGCAAGAAGCCACGAGCCGGTCGTTGCCAGGGTACCAGTATCAACCGGTTAGTTAGGTTGCTAATAGCACTCCTGCCCCTCCAGATCTCCTCCACGAGGTATGCAACATCATCTTTGCTGATAGGAATACGAAGCCCAATGAGATCCTGCCCAACTTCAGCCCGAGCCAATCTTTCATGTAATCCTTGTAGGGATGCAATGATGCTATCATAGAGCTTTTCCCGGCCTTTTCCGCCGACATTGTAATCATTAGGATAGCCTGAGATGTCGCAGATGACGTGATTGGCAACGGTATATCCGAAAACAGCAGGCATGGTTCCCAAGACGGGAAGAATGCGAACCCGAAATTCGGGCAGCACGCCGAGCTCACCGACCTGTCCTTTGGCGAATTCTTCCTCGGCAAGTGGTAAAAGACTAGCCTTTCCAGGACCAGGTTTCTCCGTTGAAAATACGACGGGAATGCCCGAGTTAACCCCCAGGAGCTTGAGACGTCGCCGAGTGCTGCGCGACAGAGGGTCATCGGTACTCAGTGAGATGTCGCCAACCATAATGCGTGTGGGATCGGATTTGCATCCTGCTCCCATTGACGATATCACGGGAATAGAGTTGGAATGGCAATAGTGCAGCAGTTCAACTTTTGATGTGATATTGTCGATGCAGTCAAGCACGTAGTCTGGCTTTCGTCCCTTGTCGCTGTCATCCCATGACCATGGAGCAAGTAGATCTGCAGCAGCGGATCCACCAAAGAGTTCGTTCCTACAGTCAAACTTGACCCAGGGGACAATCTGTTCCAATCTCTTTTTAATGCAATGCACCTTGGGAGTGCCCACGTCGGCGAGGGTAGCGAGAGCATGTCTATTCAAAGACGACAATGTTACTTGGTCGAAGTCAATCAGGCGAATCTTCGCGACGCCCGAGCGGGCAAGCGAGGCGACAGCATGAGAGCCCACACCACCACACCCAACCACAATGATGAATGATGAACGGAGTTTCGCTAGGCCTTCGTCGGTAAGAAATACACGGTTACGGGCGAGTTGTTCGAGTATGAGATCTGGCCAAAGCCCTTGCAGTCAGCACTGTGGTTACCAGGGAAGGGCCGCTAGAGGCTGAACAAACCGTCATCATAGTCACCCTCTTGCGCTCTTCGCGCAAGAGCCGCGCTGCGTTCGTCCTCTTTATTCAAGTGTGTTGATGACGCCGCTGTACCGTACTCTGTAAGCTTCAAGTAGAGCAATAATCAGCGTAAGCCCTCAGTGAATTGACTTGGCACAGTTAGATTACCTTTTCTGCATGATGCCTTTCGTTAATTGGAGGAATGGAAGCTTTAAGATGCTGCACAGCTTCTTTCCTTCTCAGAGCTTGGTAGCCGAAGATTGCGCCGGCAACGGCAGCTCCAGAGACCATAGCAGTGACTGCAAGCTGAGCCTGCTGCTGGCCAACCTGGCGCTGGAGCCACGAGGACATTTGACGCAAGTATCAGAGCCGGATTGATGGTTTGGGTATTTTGCAAATTGACGTAGAAGTGTGACAATTGCGATAATTCGCTCCAGGGGACACAATGCTTCACACGACCGACCGCCCGACCGAGTGACCTGGGATATATACACCAAAGCCCTCCAGGAAGAAATCAACATGCAATCATGTCCTATGCAATTGACGTAGTCGGCTCATTCGGTGGACTTTCTCGAAGCTTAAAGTGGGACCATGATGTAGGGTCACGTGCACTCGTGCAGGCGCGTCCAACAGCATCGGGATTCGAGACTCTTCCGACAGTTGACAACACAAGATGTCCGTCTCATCCAACCACATGGGTAAGTTGTGCACTATTAGCCAATTAACATTGATTATTGTCTAACAGTATCTGGCGCAGATCTGAGAAGCACAGCTTTCCGATCTCGATGACGATAAAACCATCACAAGAGCGCTCATGACACAACTGAACCAAACGTGTTCCAGACCACCGACTTCATCCTTCGCGGCGCCTGCGCTGGGAATGGAAGAAGACGTGGGCTTTAGATGTGGGTGACTGAGTTGAACAGAGATCCAAGAGATTAGCGAAAGTCTGGCTTCTTCTCATCCTTATGGTACTGATTCCGACAGCAAACTTTGCCAGCGCGATCATACCGCCCGCCTGTTCTTTCTAGTGACAATGCCTTCCTCTTATGTTGTGGATTGGGCATTGGATATCACTTCAGGATACTTGAGAAGGCAGGGATCTAAGCTTCCAGGGCTCCCGTAACCCGCATAGTTTCTACATACATTTCTCTTTCCCTCTCTTACTTTTCCTTTTAGTCTCTCAACCTCTGTCGCTCTACTCTCTTTCTTTCTTTCTTTTTTGACTCCAGATTACCGAGACCCTCAACGCCAGAGCCGATGATGACAATCCTTGCATAACTCCGAGGTGTCATTGCCCATCTGTTTCGGCGGATAACGAAACGATGCCGAGCGGACCTACCAATGAGGGGCCGAAAATTACTGAAGTAGTTTTCAATCTGATATGGCCGGCAGCGGGATTCTCTTCATTTCACGTACTCACTTTTTTCTAGTTATACCTTCCCAGAGGTCTCATTCGATATCTCCTCGATTCGCACTATCAGCCAAAATAACTGCCATTCTGGCCCTGCTAACTGTCAACAAGAGAAGCGAATGATGACATGCTGTGAAACCGCAGCCCTGTGTCCATTAACTTGGTTTCGGACCTGTCCTCGAGATGCCGATGGACAGATAGATACCGCAACACCATTGTCATTGAGTCCGTAATTGGCTGGGAGACAATGACTCTAGAAGTCTACTAGACTAATATCTACACCTTACCAAATCCTCTGTTACCCCATCTTATACCGTTGTACGCACTCTTTTGTCTTGTTTCTTTTTTTCCAAATCAGCCCGATGACGAGGATGAACCAAAAGCCAAAGTTGTATGGTATCCGGCCCATCACGTGTACACACACGCATCTATTTATGCCTGGAAACCAATGAGAACCTGAGAGCTAATCTGAGGGCTGTGATATTATTTGTTAGTGGCCGCCTGTTATCTATGATCTGTGACACCGATAATCGTGGATTGAATAGCTAGACTCAATTGAAGACTGGTGTACGTAAATGGTGAATCGTATATCCAATAAAATACTGAAACAAATGTACGCTCAGATGCATCGTGTCATTCATCATCGACTGTGCCACAGGGACACAGACACTGGACAAAATATAGACTGTACAAGCGCCAATTAGCGCAAAAACCTCTCAACGGCACCGCCGATATTCTTCAAGTCGAGCAGGAACGTATCATGTCCGAATAAGGAGATGTCCTCGCCCAGCTCGATGTGTTCGACGTTCTTGTTTCCAGCCGCGCGAAGAGTCTCGGCGATTTCACGTTGCTGCCACGCGGGGAAGAGAATATCGCTGGCAACACCCATGACCAGGACCGGGTGGTTCTTCAACGGCGCGAGTCCGGCGACGAGGTCGGCGGGTGGTGCATCTGATTGCTCGCCTGCGGCGACTGACTCGTCCGCCGAGGAGCTGGAGTCGGTTGTGGAGGGTTGCTCCTCGTAAGGCTTTTCGGGTAATGTCAGGCTGCACGAGGCATCGTTGTAGTGGAGTGTCTTGCCGCCTTGAGCGATACGAGCCTCAAAACCCTGTCTGCGCGTCTTGGTCTCTGCCTGCTGCGACCGGCTGAGGTCGAATAGGTCCATGGCTTTGGAGACGTAGAGTAGACTATTTGGGTCGTACTCGAGGCAGAATTTCTCGCCAGCATGATCGAGATAGGTCTCAATAAGGAAGTCAGGACACAAGGCCGGCTGTTTGCTGGGGTCGGCGCGCTTGCGCCCGAACCGTTTCTCCCATTCCGGTCCACTTCTGTACGTGACTGTTGCGATTTCTCTGGCGAGTTTCATTCCCGAGTGAGGCGGGATCGAGTCGTAGTAGAAACCGCGGTTCCATTTGGGGTCCATCATCAGCACCTGGCGTTGGGTGTGTCTCATGGCGATGCTGTACGGGTGGCTCCGGGCGCATCCACTGATACTCACGATCTTTCCTATGCGCTCGGGGAACAACACGCCCGCCGCAAGACTCTGCATCCCACCCATGCTGGAGCCAACGGAGGCGTACAGCTTCTGGACTCCCAGTGAGTCCAGTAGACGAAACTGTGCTCGAACCATGTCGTCCAGTGTAAGGATGGGAAACCGCGTTGCGTATCTCTTCCCGTCGGACGGATCGATCGAGGACGGCCCTGTGCTCCCATAACAACCCCCAATAACATTTGTACAGATAACGAAGTATTTGTCCGTGTTCAACGGCTTGCCAGAACCGATGAATTTCTCCCACCATCCCGGTTTTGGGTTGACCTCGGTACTATGTGCGTGACTCGACGCCGACAGACCAGTATGTAATAGAATAGCGTTGCTCTTGTCCGCGTTCAACTGACCCCATGTTTCGTACGCGATATCAAACTCTGGCAAGACACCACCCCAGTCTAGTAGCAATGGCTCCTCGCAGTGGAAGTTCTCATGTTGTCCGGTCGTGTATGAAGGCTCCGGACCCGACTCGATCGATCTGGCCGATAGCAGCGCCGATTTCGCGTCCAGGGCGTCGAGACAGGGAAATGAAAGTGCCGGGTTCGATGAATCTCGCGCTGGAGGATTTTCGGCGGTGGCACTTTGTATCTTCCGAGCAGGAGCTGAGTGTAATAAGCGACGATTCAATGTGCTGATTTGAAATCGGTTTCTTGCAGTGGTAAAACTGGCCGCGACACTTTCGCTCTGTCTCCACAGTCCGACGGCCTGCAGGCCACGAGGAGCTGAGCGTGCCACGCCTCGGAGAGAGCTCATTTCTTTCGACAGAATCAAAGCAAGACAACTATCGAGCAATAGCTGAATGCTCCAGGCGAAATTAAACTGCAAGTGAATGGGTGTGGAGAAGTCATCGTTCTGACCTCCGGAGTACAGTGTTTATGAGCCCGCGGGCTTTCATTTACTTTCCGTACTTTCCGTATTGCGCAGGCGGAGAGCTGCCTCAGGCCCCCGCCCATCACTAAAGGGCTAATGGCGTCATTTTTTGGACATCTGATTGGCAGGTCCGGTGCTCCCTCTTGCTGAGAGTCTCAAAGTCCGGCCGGAAGGTATTTTCTGGTGACAATGGACTATAGAGGTTCCTACCAAGACGATGCACACATTATGAGGGCTAAACAGGCTGGAAAATCACAGTATGGTAAGAGCTATCGTCTCAACATTCAATTCGATGTATTCGATGTTATGGCCAGCATGGCATCACCTGAGTCCACTAAGTGTGATCAAGTTGTCTGCACCTATATCTATCCCCGTGACATACATGCATCTCCCCGGTGCACAATTGGCATGGAATATCATAAATGTCCCGTCAGGAGCTACGGTAGCGGCTCCCGGAGACTTCAGGTTAAAGTCCCCCGTCTTGACTAAGGCGCGAGGGGCCCTCTTATACGGCCCCTTCAAAGACGTCGAGTAGGCATACTTGACATCATACTTTGGAGAAGTGAAGCAATGAGAAGAGTAAAAAAGGTAGTAATAGCCCTGGTCGGTCCGGATGATGTTGGGGGCCTCGACCAGAGGCCCATCTTCCTCTTCGTTCCTGAGAATCTCGATGGGATCCGCAACTGGGGTGATACCGTCATCTTGTAGCTCCTGAAGCATGATGGAGACTTTGACAATGGGTTTCTTGCCATTGTTACAGTCGCCGCCGTGGCCGATGCTATTTCCATCATTTTTGTACGTGACATACAGTTTTCTGTCTGTGTCTCGAAACGGCGACGGGTCAATGGCACCGCCATGTTCCCGGGGGCAAGCAAGAGGTTCCGAGATGGGCTGGTAGGGTCCTAGAGGGTCCTCCTTCTCTGAGACTGCGGCACCAATGCAATGATGGCGCTTCCAGTTCTTCAATTCCCCAGAGTAATATAGCACGAATTTACCATCATCCTGTAGATAAGCTGTCAGAATACGATATTCCTCAAAGAACTGTTATGGCCTGTGGCATACTCGTTGAATAACATCTGGAGCCCAGTGATTCACCCCCATTTCCCAACCTGCCAATGTAGGCATGGCATCGTAACCATCTAACCGCGTCCAATTCTTTAGATCCTGAGATATAGCGACCGGAACATGCGCAACGTCAGAATTATTTATGGCCGCATTGGTTGCATAGGAATACCACGTGCCATTGACACGGATCATCCCAGGATCGGGAAAATCGTATATGGCGTAAATCGGTCGGTTCGACTCGTCATGATAACTCGCGTCGTCAGAAGGCTCTCGGTGACGCAGGAGGATGACGATGATCGCTATTACCAGGAATCCTGTTATTCCAAGTTTGATGATTTTCTTTCGCGTTAATGGTCTGGAGATGAATAAAGCCGACCAGGGCTTCGATGGTGTCTCATCCTCTGGCTGCAGAGAATAAATAGAAGACGTGAGCTGGCCCTTCTTGGTAGTGAAGGTGGAAAGGAGGCCTCCTGTCATCCTTTCCCAGCGATCGACCAGCCCACGAGCCTTATCAAATATGTGCTCTAGAGAGCGATAGAAAGTGTCAACGGAAAACAATATCAACGATGCATGGCTCCAACGGAATTGATTGGTCTATCTTATGCTCAGGAAAGTATGGGAAGAGAAGATCAACTGAGCCATTGAGGTTTTATGGCGCCGAACGGCAGACCACGGTGCTTTTTTCGAAGTGTGCTGCCTCCCGAGGCTGTGATAAGGGCTCTGCCAAAAACTCAATTCGGCCGTTCAGGATGCAAGAAGGCCAACTGGTCAGGGACAGATGGGACGATCAAAGCACCAACTTACAGGTACGGAGTACTTCGCACTGGGTTCCAGAATTAGTCCTCTGCAGAACAGAAGGTGGCTGATCCACCAATCCAGGTGCAAGAAAAATGCCCAGTCAAACTTATCACAATCGCAATATAAATTGTGGTGGATTGTTAGTGGCTAAAACTTTCACGTGCCTTTTATGATGCCTGAGGGCCCTTGACACCCCTTTAGTTACGGAAGTAGTTCATTATAGTAATCATATCCTTGTCTGTGTTCAGTGTTTTATTCATGTCTCCAGCATGCTCCATGTCTACTTACTAATAAGCTCATTCCAGACATTGACATCAGTACAGAGGTCTTTATTGGTAGTCTTTCTTTCTTTATGCTTGGACTCATAATTCGCCTGGCAGCATAGTATCCCTGTGTTAGCACACCCTCTCCTTGCTTTTGCTACCCTTCAGACACACAAGACTAATGGTCCACTTTCCTAGATTTTTTAGTCTGGTATACGCAGCTATCGTCCTGCGATGCTTGAAAATCTGAGCTTCGCAGAAGACAAATTCCCTGGGTCATTTTCCACGTCGCCATGGTGGCGTCGGACATTCTGTCAGAAGCAAAAGCCTCGCTGCCCTACTAATACGGCGATCCTTCCGCGACACCTTCGATAGCTTGCCCTTGGCAACTCCGGGGGTGCTATCGCAAGAGTCAACTACTTGATGGATTCCACACCATCTACGCAGCATTCATTCTTACAGCTCTCGCCATTTTCTGCTGTGCCAGCTTTCCACTGCTGAGCACCTAATGACTTGTTTTAGAGCCAATAGGTAAGATCTATACTGGCCCTTCTGCTATTAACTTGCATGCCGTTCCTATTCAACATGTATTGTTACAGTGGGACGCTGAGGATGAAGGGTAAGTATGCTTTTAAGGCTACGGAATAATGAGACAGGTGCAGAACATTCCCTCATCCCCTAAAAAGTTGATCTCTGTTTGCGTTTCACAATTGTGGCTAGCATGTTGACACAATTAATCATTGTCTTCCCTAATGTACCTTGTACATGGCACAGCCCATTCAATCTAGAAAGAGCAGAAATTTGCATCAAATTCAAAACAAGACAGAGAAAGCGGAAACAATATTTCTGGCCAGGAAGAATAATGGCAGAATACGCTCGTCATGGCAGGATTTCTTGGCTAGAAAGTACAAGCACTGGTCACTCTGCAGTATGATGTGGTCACTGGTCAATGTGCCTCTCAGAGACTAAGATGTCAGGTACGGTAGTATTCGGACTGGATTGTTCCTGAACCAAGAGGTCAATCCACGGTTATTAGTGGTAACAGTTACACTGGCCCTTCTATGACAGGATCAAGCCAAATGACATCTGGTCCGGCCACACGTGTCCATCATCTCAGTGATGGATGCTAGTGCTTACAACAGACATAGTAAGAGTTACCAAATGATGAATGAGACTTATCAACACTTTTCACTTTCCGGACAGAGCTCTAGAAATCATTCAATCATCTGGTCGTATGACGTATCAGCATCTGGGCTTCTGAATATGTGTTTGCTGGCCCCGCATTCCAGTCGGAGGAGCTCGCTGTAACTCATCCAAGATGGGGAAAACCCCAGCATGTGAAACAATTGAATGAACAATTGATTATGGCAAGTTATGATTATGTCCTTGTTGAAACCTGTCTAAAATCTGTATGAGGATCGGTTGTCTACTTGAAACTGGTGATCATCGCATTTCAACCACTGACTTCAAATTTCAAAACTTTAGGACATCCTCGTTCCTCGAGTACTCTTTTATTTTGTCCAATCACTTGCAAACAAATTGACTAGCTAGACGCATGCTATGACGCCAAGTCTTTTGTGCAGATTAGTGCAGAGGCACTCCCCTGTCAATCTGGATCGCAATGACGCGGCTTGGGAGATAGAGGAATACCCATAAGTATGACTAGGTACCTTACCATCGCATACAGGCATACTTCAGTGCGCCAACTGATGGCTGAGAAACGAACAGAACCAGACTGAAAGATGCAAGGGTAACCTAACTATCTGAGTCACGCAGCGTCCAGTTCGATCTCAAGATCCAGAACGCTCCGTAGATGGTGGAGCTTGCAATCTTCAAAAGAAGAGGCCAGAGTCTACGTAGCTACAGAAGCTGATCATCGCCGGAAACGGCCAACTGCATCACCAAATTCACGCCCACCCCAGGCAAAATACAACCTCCTCAACCAGGATCTCATCATTTCTATACAAATCCTTATCATGAAGTTCCCCTTGGAGGTTATCTCCTGCCGATCCAGGAGACCGACATCATCGTGTCATGGCAGGGGAGCAATTTTGGCCGGGGAGTACTCCATAGGTCCGCTTCCCATTGCGGTAATGCCGTATAGCACATCCACCTCAGAGAAGAGAGCATATAAGGTCGTGTATTTCTTCAATCCTTGTGCTTTGTGTGCTGTAAAGGACAAATTGGAGTGGTACAAGAGAAGACTTAATCCAATTAAGCTACACTTACAGCCAATACACACTAATACACGTACTCCCGAGCCTATCGTCGTCATCCTCTGATCCTTATCAGCCTATCCGCGCCAAAAAGTCGCACGCCACTAGTTTTTAACGGCTGTGCCTACTTACAGGGCTCCACCAATTTTTCTCCTAGTTCATATTATTTCCAAAGCTTCCTCTCTCCCTTTTTCCGTTATTTTTTCCCCCTCTTCTTTGATCTGCACATATTCTTCTGCTTAGTTGTACATTGTGTTCAACTCTTTGTGTGTGTTTGCTCATTGCTGTCACTGACCTCATTCATTCCTGGAAGTGACGAATACTTCGGGACTCTCTTCCACTCCCGTTGTCTCTGAGTATACCGATTCTGATTGCGCAAGCCCCCTCGCACAATCCTCACAATCCTTCATACTGTCCCATAATAGGTGCAGATATGTCTGGCCGCCGTCAGGCACTGAACTGAGTCGATCTCGGATCTTTCCTCTCCTCCCTATCCGAATACTCAGCTCCTGCATTGATCGTTACGGAGCCTGTGGAGAAGCTCGTGGCGACCCCCTGAAGGAGATCTAGATCTACCTTCACAACTCATCTATCCAATCGATTCCCGTCGCGCTACTGTGGTTTTATCTTTTTCCGCGCAACAATGCTCACCTTCAGGAAGTCGCTAATTGCGGCCGTCGTCCTGATTACATTTGTTGTCCTCCTTCGATCCACACATTCCTCACCGTCCGCCGAACCCGCTGTTCTCAACACGGAAGCGACTGTCTACGACGCCAGTCAAGCTGCAGATGAACCTACCACGAGTCAGGAACAGGATATACAACAGCAGCCGTTGAAGCCACCGCCCACTGCTTCCTTGCGCGAACGACTCCGTTACCAATTCCCCTACGATCTCGAAAGCAGATTCCCCGCATACATCTGGCAGACATGGAAGTACACACCAGCATCTATGTGGTTTGCCGAAGATCTTCGCCCCGCTGAAGCGAGTTGGACAGAATTACACCCCGGGTTTGTCCATGAAGTGATTCCGGACGACACTCAGCGACATCTTGTCAAGTACCTCTACGGCTCAGTCCCGGAGGTGTTCGAGGCATACGATTCGATGCCCTTGCCCGTCCTAAAGGCTGATTTCTTTCGGTACTTAATCCTGCTGGCCCGTGGAGGCATCTACAGTGACATCGATACCTACGCGCTCAAGCCCGCCGCCGACTGGCTGCCTGGGGAGCTGGATCTTGCCACGGTCGGTTTCGTGATCGGAATAGAGGCCGATCCCGACCGGCCTGATTGGCGCGACTGGTATTCGCGCCGGATCCAATTTTGTCAGTGGACCATCCAGGCTAAGCCCGGGCATCCGATCCTCCGCGATATTGTCGCATACATTACCGAGGAGGCGCTGCGAATGAAGAAAAAGGGGATCCTCAAGGAAGGGAAGATGGACAAGACTATCATGGAGTTCACTGGGCCCGCTGCCTGGACGGATGCGGTGTTCAGATATTTCAACAACCCGGAATACTTCAGCATCGAACCGGGGTCTACTCATAACGTCACATACGAGAATTTCACCAACCAACGGGACTTGAAAAAGGTCGGTGACGTCGTGGTCCTACCGATTACCAGTTTCAGTCCGGGTGTTAATCAGATGGGGGCGGGCGATCTGGATGACCCTATGGCGTTTGTCAAACACGACTTTAGTGGTACGTTTTCCTCGCATGTTGATGCGCTAGAGACAGGCTTAACTGACTTTATTCATCAGGATCATGGAAGACAGACCCGGCTCTCTAAACTTCGGCTGCGCGGCATCATCATGTCATCGGTTACAACCATCCTTGCCTGAGTCTCGTCAGGCCTGTGGACAAGAAGAACTCTCCGCCCCGGCTCCGGGCCCGAGCGAAGCACGTACGGAAGCCTCAACAAGTGCCCTGCGCGGGACCCGGTATCACTTCGGTACCTATCAAGACTCGAGTCCACTGAACATATCTGGGCAGTGCTTTCCATCAACAGCACATTAATGCGCCTCCTCTCAATGATGAAGACGTCATTCAAGTGCTCTCAATCCGGCACAGTTGTCGAATCTTACCGTTTGGATGTATGCATGTCAACCTTCGAAAGTCTCCTGGACGCAGTACAGATTCGAACCGGAGGCGTGGCATGTGAGTGTACAGCCAACTCCGACCCACAGCGCTGCCTATCACTTTTATCGGGCAGCGTATGTGTGCCATCTAGGACAAGGATAAGTGCTCAAGTATTTGGTGACACTCTCCTTATCATGTTAATTTGACTGGATGACGGCATGGCATTGACCACCCGTGATTCATTTCGGTAGCAAGCTAACTGCTTGGCCGGGACTCTACTATTCATGAACAAAGCATACGTTGCATATACATCTTATGAAATATATTATATAATCAGAAGAATGAGCTAATTGTCCTCGTATTTCTGCGGTGCATTCGATGGTAGAGATCATTAGAGGAATGGTTGCAAGTACAAGACGCTGCAATTACAGGTAGCTATATATTCAACCCGCCCAGTATGTTGAATTCCCGACCCATCCCGCCTTCATAAGCCTGTGCGTATTACATTCCAGAAATCAGGAGACATAGGCCAGATGATGTGACAAACAGGCATGCAAACCAAGTTGACGAGTCCCAATGAGAGAGATCAGATATATATTATATAGACAAATGATGGCAGATTGCATTGTACATCATGACACATGCAGAGGAGAAAAAGAAAAGGACGGTTTTGCCGTCATCAATAACCTTGATATATCAATCGAGAAATGAAGACAGCATTGCTCTGTCTCTTTATATATATATAGTTGTATGGATTGGTGGATTGGTGGGCGGCTGCAGGCCATATGAACTTTCGTTGCAGAACGATAATACAAAAGATTCGTAACGTCGTGGCAGAAGCGTTCCGTATCAGCGTAAACAGTCGTGGCGGACACCCCGACTTTTTACAATGATTCTCATGTTGAATGCGTATCAGAGGGAAGAGACCGGTATCCCGAGTTGAGATCGCCGCCTTAGAAGTCGCTGAACAAAGCTTCGTACTTTTTCTTCATGTCATCGGTGTAAATGGCCTGACCCCTCACATCTACGTCGGGGTAGTCCTCAAAGTTTCCGGTATCTGCGGGGTGGTCAACTCGTGGGATGATGGGCCCTTTCATGCGCCGGTGGAACAAGTCATCCCAATTGATCTCCTCAAAGAAAGGGTGCGCTTTGACTCTCGCAGAGCCACCTGATATGTGTCCAAGCCGCTCACTTGGATTGGTCTTACAAAGACATGATATGATGTTCTGGGCTGCGGGAGACATGTTCGGAGGAAAACGCACGTGGCCCTCAACGATCTGTTCGTAGATGCGCATCGGGTTCTGATCCCAGAACGGGGGCTGCCCAACCAAAAACTCGTAGATGAGGATCCCGAGAGCCCACCAGTCCACTGCGAGGCCATGCCCACTGTTGTGGATGACCTCAGGAGCGAGGTATTCCGGAGTGCCGCATAAAGTGTATGTCTCGCGATCGTTGATCTGCTTCGCGAACCCGAAGTCGACGAGCTTAATATGCCCGTCAGCGTCCAAGAGTATGTTTTCTGGCTTCAGATCACGGTAAACGACGCCCTCAACGTCATGTAGGTACTCGATCGTTAGTGTGATCTCGGCGGCATAGAACCTCGACGTATTTTCGTTGAATCGCCGCGCACGTCGAAGGTAGCTGAAGATCTCACCTCCGGGGCAGTAGTCCAGCTATGTAGGAAGAAGGTCAGACGAGGATACCAATAAAATACGACGGCGACGAGGTCCAGCAGAAGGCAAGGGCATGGGAAGGTCCGTTCTTCACAAGACGCGGTGGCTTGCATACCAGCATATATAGGCTCTGCTCATCGGAAAATGTCGCGATCAGAGTCGTGATAAAAGGATGACCGGCAACCGCAGCAAGTGCTTTTCGCTCATTGCGCACATGCTCCACTTGCTTCAACTTGATCACTGTAGTCCCAAAATCGCTCGCCAGTCAGCCCGGTCAAAGACGAGGATAGAAACTTTCACATGCATCCTCACCATCTGCCTTGCGTAAAACCTTTAGCGCATACACATTGTCTCGTCGGATCGTTTCGTCTTTGAATCTCACCAGCCACACTCGTGCAAATGTACCTGGATGCACCCCAGCAGTGTCAACATCGCGCACTGCAGGCCTCGCCACTCGCGTCGAGACTTACCAGTACCAAGTGTTTTGATTAGCGAAAAATCGCTAATACGAAGGCTCCGAGTTGATATCCCCAGCTGCTTTTCCTCCGGCCGATCTTTAATGACGAAAGGATTCACTGATCTCTGATGAGGGGGTCGCAAAGAAGCAACCATCTGCTTTTCCCTTTCATGAACGTTTTCCAAAGGAGTGTCCACCCCTCTGGATGACGGAGAGGAGTTCTGAATCTCACTATGTGTCGAAGGCTCGGCCTTTCCTGTAGCCATTAGGATGGCAAGAGATCATGTCTCGAGGACAGCGGGGAACGGGGATGTGGGGGTAGAAAAAGAACGCCGCAGGAGCTGTTGATTGTGACGAATTGCAATTTCGAAGGCTACTGGCCGAAGCAGGCAGAAATGGGAAGATCAATCGTTAAATAACTCGTAAAAATGCTGAATAAAGCAAGGGAAGCCTTGATTAATCCGTCATGGGAGGCGGACAAGAGCTTTTGCTGAAGTTCGTTTTTTCTGGGCCCCGGAACCAAGTAGCAATGGTCCACGGCGGCATCCACGGAGCACCAAGGCTCTGACGTTACCGACTGGCGGGGCAGCCTGTCAACGACTCGGCATGCACCACTAGCGTGATCGGATAGATCCCTGTTGCAGTGCATGGTTTTTATGACTACATCTGATGCTATCTCTGAATATCCATTGTATTTCGGGGGCCAAACATATAAGTGTGATATCAAATCTTCATGTCCAGGACTGTGGAGTAGGACCAGTACAAAAAGGCCCTAAGGAGTCATATGGAGAAGCTGCCAGAAGATCTCACGCGCCGGAATTGTCCCTTGCCACAAGGAGACACCGGTGCGCCTTTAGCGTAGCCAAGAAACTCATGCATCTGGCTACGCAATTATATGAACACCATGAGCTACCAGCGCAGTTATGCACGTCGATCTAGACGCAGTTCGAGTTGCAAGCACATCACTGAGGATTCGGCGTGGCACGGAGAACGAGGATTTATTTGCTGTTCGTGTTGAGGATGAGACCAACAATTAGGCTGACAGCAGTTAGCACTGATATGTCTTTGCTGTGCATTGGCGGGAAGACAAACCCATAAAGACCCAGAACTTCGCCAAAAATGAGGATAAGAATCATCCCAACGTAGACTCGGGACTGCTGCATGTAAGCACGAACACCCTCAAGAAATGTTAGCATCAAAGTCAGAAACAAGCATTGTCACTAAGTTCCTCACCGCATCACCGACGGTGCCGATGGTATATCCGGCGGCCACGCCCGCGAGGCCAACCGATAATCCGGATGCAAGGTGCATGAATCCTCTGGTCTCGGCCATCAATAACGAGACTACCAACTTGGGTTCCATGTTGCGCGACCTACGTGTACAAGCTCATGTTCTGTGTTGGAGGCGGTGCCATGTCTCCTGCGATGAGAACTGCAATGACCAAACCGTAGACTGCGATGATACCCGACATGACGACTGGAATCAAGGACTATGTCGAGCAATCAGAAAGTTTACTTGAAATAATCTTCTAGAACTCGCGGGGTGGAATCTGCAAACCTTCATGATCAAATCCGGCCGAAACGTTCCTACACCAGAGATACCAATCCCAGACTTTGCTGTTCCATACGCCGCTCCCATTGCTGTAACGTTGTGAGTGTCTCATCCCATCTTTTACCATCTCGTACATGCTTGAATTAAGACGTACACCCGAAAATCATCTTCGAGAGGTTGTTAGTACAGCGTAGAGGAACGATTCGTAGTTATGGTGAACTCACTGCAGATGCGATTCCCGCCTGCGATCTCCAGTCAGCAGATGTTTCTATGATCGAAGCAATACCACCACAATATTTATATTGGAAGACTTACAAAGGAGAAAAATGGCGCGAATTTGGGAGCCAGCTCGCTTTCCGCCATTTTGAGTATCTGTCTGATGACGAACCGTCAGAGCAGGGTAGAAAGGGGTAAGAAGTCAGGACTAAGGTAGAGCTTTGAGCTCAAGACCGGTAAAAAAAAAGAATGCGACCAGAGAAACAAGAGCAGACAAAAGTAGACAGACCGATATGTACTTCCTTTGGCGAGTGACGGCCGACAGTAGATAAGTAGCGGTAGGCAGACCGAGGGTTGACCAAGTTGTCCGCTGCGGGCCACCGTAGTTAAAGGTGTAATGTAGAGCCACCGCCGCCAGGGCTTAGCCACTCCGGGTAAAGGGCGACATGTGCCTGTTCTGTTCCTCAACCCAACTAACATTGAAACCCCCCGTGCTTTTCCATCTCGAGACGGTCCCGTTCTTCATCAATCTCCCCCCCGTCCTCGATACATTGCTTTGTCATATCTCTTGGTTATTATTATCGTTGCAACATCGATCAACGACGGCACGCACTACGACCACCTCTTACCTCCTCCTCCTCCTCTTCTCTTCTGTTACTCCCACTCCTCCCTAACACCCGCGCCCCTCCTTTCTCACGCACTCCCACTCGCTATCCCGAGATCCCTTCCTGTTTAGGGCCTGCTGTTTTTTAAATTTTTGCCTCCCGACTCCCCAGGAGTCTGCTCACATCGATAGTTCGGCTAGTCCGAGGGAGAATGCTGAGGTTATGATTAGCGGGGGCTCTAGCTTGCGGTTGCGCTCAAGGCTCCTAGCGCAGTTCAATCGTTAACACACCACTCAAGACCTTTTCCAGGCTCGAATCTGTGACAGGGCCAACTAGGATTAAGGAATGAGAGTCCGAGGGAATTTTTGTGCCAAGTTTTTCCCTCTTTCTCTCGCTTGCTTTTATTTTCACTCTCTTTTTCGCTTGGCTTGTGAACTGTCGCCTCTGGAGTAATCCAACGACATCGGCTCTCTACCTCTCCACGACTTAAAACGATCACCTCCTGACGCTTTGAACGTTTTACACGACCACTTTCGGATCACCGTATCGAACCGTCTCTTTGGTCTGGCTCGTATCCACAGCCAGAGACTTTCAAAGGTAGAAGCGGAAAACAGCATAAAGGGATAGGATGGCCGATCTCGGTGGCCAGCAGGGCCGGAACTACCGGCCTCATGGACATGCCTCCTCTTTTCAGCGCGACGCTGCATTTTCAGAAATATTTGGCGGGGCACCGCCACCTGGACGCTCTCAGACAATGAACTCGCAGACACCCCAGTTTTCGCAAGATCGCGCCCACACAATGTCATCGCATGTGCCACATCCTCAAATGCAAAGGCCGCCCCCGCAACCGGCTCGTCAAGGACCGAATGGCTACACACCGGCAGCTCCGAACGGACACTATCAAGCATACCCAGGGCCCGCAGCTATGGCTCCTCAACAATCTTCCCACAATCCTCCGCGACCATATCCTGGGCGTTATGTCTATCCCCAGCCCCAACGGTTAGATTCGAGACCCACTCCTGGTCCACAGTATCCAGATGCCAAGGGATACAGTCGGCCTATGCCTCCCCCAGCTCTGAATTCGGATGCATACCGATCAAGGTCAATGGCGCGAATAACTGGCCCGCCAACGTATCAGCAGCCGCCACCCAGCAGTTTCAATCACACTTCTGCAAGCGCTTTTCGTCAACAACCGTATAGCTCGACGACTCCGGTCACCGATCAAGGACGTGTTGTGCCAGTGAGGCATGCGAATGAACGCGCAATGTCACTGACATCCTACTCCATGGATCGCGACCATTCTCACACCACGCAGACAGGTCGGGTGATCCCTACAAGGAGGCAGCCATCTGGACCAAGTCACCCCCCGACAAATCACTTCGAAGATGAGCCTACGAGCGCTCATAGTGTAAACGGGAGACCGCGACCGCCAAGTGATGGTTCAACAAACTCTCGCGCTATGTCTATGGCGTCGACCATCGTGCCGGATCGGACCATGAGCATGCAGAGCCAGATGACGCACAGGCCCAGCAATCAGACCACTTTAGTTTCCAGCAATTCTCGCCGGAGCAAGGTCCCACTGGTGTATCCCGCCCTACTCTCACGGGTCGCTGATGGCTTTCGCGAGAGAATTCCGCTTGGAGAACGACAGAAGAATGGCTTGTCTTATCAAAATGCGTTTTCTGGTGCGGAGGCCGTGGATCTTATTGCTCACATCATCAAGACAAATGATCGAAATCTTGCTCTTCTTTTGGGGCGAGCGCTCGATGCGCAGAAGTTTTTCCACGATGTGACGTACGATCATCGACTTCGAGACGCTCCAGGGGAAATCTATCAATTCAAGGAAACCATGGCAGAAGAGGCGCCGAGTTCCGAGGTCAATGGAGTTTTTACGCTTTTGACAGAATGTTACTCGCCCACCTGCACGCGCGATAGTCTGTGCTATTCTATTGCGTGTCCAAGAAGACTGGAACAACAGGCAAGATTGAATCTCAAGCCGCAACCAGGTTTGCGGACGTCCGCCTCGAAGGCCAGCCTTCACGGCGATGATGACAATGATAATCAGAAACTCTGGATTAATATGGTTCCAAAGGAAGTTTCTGACAGTATCGACGATCGCGAAAAGAAGCGCCAGGAAATCATTTTTGAGATCATGTACACGGAACGTGATTTTGTCAAGGATCTGGAGTACCTGCGAGATTTCTGGATGAGACCTTTACGTTCGGCCGGCAACGCAAACCAATCCCCCATCCCGGAGCATCGGCGCGAGAAATTCATTCGAACAGTGTTCGGCAACTGCTTGGAAGTTTTGAAAGTTAATGGTGCTTTGTGTGAAGCGCTCAACGGCAGACAAAAGGAAAGTTTTGTGGTGAAGACTGTTGGTGACATATTCCTCCAGCATGTACCCAACTTTGACCCTTTCATCAAGTATGGTGCCAACCAGCTCTATGGTAAATATGAGTTTGAGAAGGAGAAGGCATCCAACCCTGCTTTTGCAAGATTTGTGGAAGAGACTGAACGGCTCAAGGAGTCGCGGAAGTTGGAGTTAAACGGCTACTTGACCAAGCCCACCACTCGTCTGGCGAGGTATCCGTTGCTTCTCGAACAGGTTTTGAAAAGCACGAAGGATGATAATCCAGACAAAGAAGATATTCCCAAAGCCATCAAACTCATCAAAGATTTCCTGTCGCGTGTTAATACCGAGAGCGGAAGGGCCGAGAACCATTTCAACCTCGTGCAGCTGAATTCAGCCCTGAAGTTTAACCCCGGCGATTACGTCGACCTGAAGTTGACTGAGGAGAATCGTCAAATGCTCACTAAGATGGCATTCAGGAAGGCTTCAACAGATAGTTCCGAGGTAACTGCTTATCTCTTCGACCATGCAGTATTGCTTGTGAGAATCAAAGTCGTCAACAAGCGTGAGGAGTATCGTGTCTATCGGAAGCCAATCCCCCTCGAACTGTTGGTTATCGCACAAATGGACGAAGTGATTCCCAAGGTTGGAGTCCCCAAGAGACCGTCGTCCAGTTTGCTCTCCAACAAGCCTGCCGCCAATCCTCCCAGCACAAAAGATGGGTTGCCCATAACCTTTCGGCATCTAGGCAAGGGTGGCTACGAGCAGACACTCTATGCCACGTCGCCAACGCAAAGAAGGAAATTCATCGAGATGGTCGAAGAGCAACAAAGAAAGCTCAGAGAACGGAACAGTAACTTCTACAACAAGACTGTTTTGTGTTCGAATTTTTTCACGTCTGCAAACCGGGTGAATTGCCTTGTCCCTGTTGGTACGTTTCGACTCCCAATACTATCCTCTTGCGCAGTCGCCTTTGTGCAGATTTTGCTAACGTTTCTTGGCAGATGGTGGTAGGAAGTTGGTGTATGGCACTGATAGTGGCATTTTCATCTCGGAGCGTTGGCCCAAGGATAAGTCTGCCAAGCCGAGACGGGTGCTGGATGCTAGCCAGGTCACTCAAATTGACACCTTGGAGGAGTACCAACTACTTTTGGTGCTAGCGAACAAAACACTCTCGTCCTATCCAATGGAGGCGCTCGAGCTTGCGGAGGGTCAAAATTCAATGGCAAAGCGACCGAAGAAGATTCAAGGTCACGCGAACTTTTTCAAAGCGGGGATTGGGCTTGGACGGCATTTGGTGTGCTCTGTCAAGACATCTGCTCTGTCATCGACTATCAAGGTTTACGAGCCCATGGACAACCTGGCAAAGGGCAAGAAGAAATCTGCCGTGAGCAAGATGTTCCAGAGCGGTCAGGATACCCTGAAGCCCTTCAAGGTTTGTATATTCTGCTACACTATTGCATTGGGGCTGTTGAACTCATTACTTCGCTTTAGGAATATTACATACCGGCGGAGTCATCATCCATCCATTTCCTCCGCTCAACTCTCTGCGTGGGATGCGCTCGTGGTTTTGAGGTAGTCAGTCTTGAGACTACTGAGACGCAGTCCCTTCTGGATCAGGCGGATACCTCGCTTGATTTTGTCGCACGCAAGGAGAACGTGAAGCCGATTCATATTGAGCGAATGAACGGCGAGTTCTTGCTCAACTACAGCGACTTCTCGTTCTTCGTGAACCGAAACGGGTGGCGAGCTCGCCCGGATTGGAAGATCTCATGGGAGGGCAACCCCAATGCGTTTGCCCTATCATACCCTTATATCCTTGCTTTTGAGCCAAATTTCATCGAAATCCGGCACATTGAGACAAGTGAGCTGATACACATCATGACTGGAAAGAACATTCGGATGTTGCATTCTTCCACAAGAGAGGTGTGTTCAAACATTATCATCCGATTGAATGGATAGCTAATACCGTCTCAGATTTTGTACGCCTACGAAGATGAAGGAGGCGAGGATGTAGTAGCCAGTCTGGATTTCTGGAACAAGCCCCAACAACAATAAGGCGCTTGGATGGCTGGTACAATCAAAAGAGGACCTTTGTCCTTCGATGCCATTACATGTTTCTGTTTCCGTAGAAAGTCGTCTTATCATACACGAGGCATTTGACTCTTGCATTTCAGCTGCTGTTGACCCCCCACGAATTTTCAAGGGATATCGCTCAGCTCTCAGACCTTAATGTTTTGTGTTGCTGATCTGTTCGTTAATCTGTGTCAGGTCAGCATCTGTTTACTTCCGCTGTGTACAATGAAGCGCAAATACCACTTGCTTTTTGGTCCTTCGAATTTCCTCCATTTTCTACCTCTTTTACTTTATCCGTGTTCGGTTCCTTTCCCCGTTGCTCTTATACTCTTTCATCTTCTCTTCGCTACATATAAATCCTCCCGCTTTTTTTGTTCGATTCCGGTTGTCTTCCTACACCTCCATGTGACGTCTCGAGAATCTTAGCTCAATCAATCGCGGGGGAAGCTGGCGCTGGCCCTTCCGGTTCATTAATAACAATCCTTCCAGTCGATCTCCAGCACTTTCTTCTCTTGACCTTTTCATGCTGACAGAAATGGTTCGTCCTTGTGGAAATCTTGACAAGTAGAACAAACATGCGCAAGGGTTGCGATCCAACTACGCAGGCAATAGTAGAGAATGTACTTTTCTTCCTCATATACTACTATTCAACTTGAACATAGAATGATAGTAGAGACAAGACGTAAGCTATGAGAGCACACAAAGGATGAAACGACAACAGAGGGAATCTTGCGGCGCTGCTGAGATGGAACAGGTGTCGGTTGACAGAAAAAGACAAAGGGGAAGGGAGAACTGAGCAAAGAAAGGTATTGGAGTCAGCGTTACAAGCAGCAACTGTAAAAGATTAGAAAAAGCTATTCCGGACACCGGGCATTGCAACATGGATTCTGAAGATCGGCGAAATCTCCAGTGGAATGAGAAGAAATATAAGGCCCGAGGTAAATATGAGAAAAACAAATGTCGGGAGCAACAGCCAGATACCATCCCTTGGTCTTAGATACCGCTCTATCAAATAGGGGAATGGTGTCGGTCATCGAGAAATGAAGCGCTGCATTTTCCCTGGTCCTCCCTCACTCAGCAAGACGAAGCTATTAACGTGAATAGACGGTCAATATCAACCCCATGAACAGTTACAACCCGCTGTGCCACAAGTTCCATTAAGTTAGCACAGACGGTTCGAGCCCGCAAAACTGTGTCCCGCTTTGACAGAACAGCCTTCGAAAATGGAACAAAAGAATTTAAGCATCTCCGTTGGCAGCCTCGGGATGAAGGGCCATTTGGTTCTGGCTGGCCTCACGTGCCATGCGGGCTTCGATCTCCCTAAGTTGGCTTTCGCGGGCCAACAATTCCTGGCGTTTCTCGGCGATTTCACGCTGCACCTTGAGTTCAATCTCGCGAAGCTTCTCTTCCTCGCGACGGAGTTGCTCCTCCTTGAGGCGGACTGATTGAGATGCAAGGTCTTCGGGGTTCATAGAGGAATCGTGACCACTGTAGCTGAGAATTAGTATCATGCAGAAGAATAAAAACAAGACGAAAATAGATATTAGGAGCAACATACGCGGCAGCACCGTCCACGCTCTTGCTCAGCTTCTCGGTACGGTAGTTCTCGTAGAGGAAATCGTGAGTGATCTCCTTCAAATCTGCGAGATGGCTGTGAAGCAGGGCGCTTCTGATAGCCAAGAAGTCGGAGTGTCTGGGATTCTCAACCTCCACAACACCCCAGGGATACTGCCGGGCCCGCACTTTCCGTCCATCGATCTCAACGAAATCTTCAGAGCCGACAATCGCGAATGGCATAAGCCCACGCAGCTCAGCGTTCTCTTCGACTGTATCTTCGTCGTCCTCCTCAATGTCGTAGGGAAAATTGTACACAGGGATGCGGTAGTGCTCAATATCCTCCATGATGAGCTTCTTGGACTCGGCGAGTTCGGCAGGGGTGAGGGAATCGGCTTTTCCGATAACGGGGATGACATTGACACGAGGAGAAAGACGCTTCATCAGTTCGATATCCAACTCGCGCAAGCCGTGACCTGTGGGTGTGATAAAGTAGAGAAGGACGTGGACACGGTTGTCCCTGAAGCGAGGGTTACGCTTGATTCGCGATTCTTCGGCAAGAATATCGTCATATTGGCGTTCGAGGTATCCGACGATTTCACCGAAGCTGAAGAACAGTCAGTCTTGGGGTGCACATGCGGAACTGGTTTCTACATGCCTGGCTTCATTGTCAATCTGGTCACCAAAACCTGGGGTATCAACGATGGTGAGGGAAATTCGGGTGCCTTCGTCGTCTAATTCAAGTTCTTTGAATTATGAAATCAGCGCCGTTTCTCCTTCTGGGTAAGCAATGATGGTAACTTACCGACTGTGACAGGCTTGATACGGACACCTTCCTCAATGTGAGCGCTGGCAGCATCGTCGGCATCCTTGCTCTCGAGGACTTTCTTTCCGCAGAGGGTGTTGACAAAGGTTGTACGTCCTGCGCAAAGAAAATACCAGGTCAGTATGGGAAACAATGGCCTGGTAGACGACTCGAAACATACCGGTTCCGCTAGCACCGCAGACCATCAAGCAGAACTGGATACCCTTCTTGACATTTTTCTTGCGACGAATCTTATGTGGAATGTCAGATTATGATCTTCAGAGTAAGGCAACAGAGACACATGTATATGAGTCGTAGTAATTGAACCCCAATCGGAATAATTGTGCGGAATGGATGAAGAAGTGGCGGGATTTGTCTTCCTCAGCAAAGAGGCCAGAAAGGGGAAGCAAACAACATACCGCGTTGAGAGCCGACGACATGGTGGGCTAAAGGATAAGGGAGAGAACTCGAGCAAAAAGACTGAGTCCAGATGAGATTGAAGAAAAAGAGGGGGGAAGCGAATGGCAGCTCCAGAGACTGAGATTATGAAGCCAAAGTAGGGAACCGGGGAAGTTAGTGAGGTAAAGATGGATGGATGCTGTTGTGTCTCTCCTGAGATCGAATGGAGTGAGCAACAGACCAGTTGGAGACTTGAGTGTAGCTAGTTTAGGGGGGAAGGTCCAGGTACCGTATCGATGTTTCCATGGTACGCAAATACAGGGGATCTTACAGTATGGTACACACCAACCCATTTCTCCCACAGTCGAAAAGCCCAAGCACGCCTCCCCCATGCGGTACCTTATTGTTTTACTCTTACCTCGACTGGTAGTGTACTATCCCTATCCTGGTCTTTGCTTCTCCAGGTTGAAAGAGCAGGCCTACCTTAATTGATGAGAGCGATGTGGATGAGTACGGAGTTTCTTTCTCTGCAGCTAGAGCATTTACGCAGTAAGCTAATGTCTCTAAAATGCCATTTTATTATCAATCTAGCTCATGCAAAAGAGATAGCTACCTAGAGTAATGCGAAGGCGCTCAAGGATTCAATTCAGGGGTTGATACTCTGTGCAGTGGTGGGTCTCTCTGGCTTTATGCAGTGTATACCTTAGTAATTTATTGTATCAAAAGTTCAAGCCTAAGGTAAGGTATCTACCTTACGTCCTCTGTAATCATGATGTTCTGCCTGAGGCAAATACGGCACCACCATGCTGAGCTTGAACACAATGGATGCCTCATTTAAGACTGGTCATAAATCGGAATTCTTTGAAACGGGGCCAGAAGTAGCTATATACAGGACCAAGCTCTGAATCCACTCAAGGGTCTCTGCCAATAGAAGCAGGCTGATATTGGTTCAACTGTACGAACAATCATTATCCATTCTTCGAACAATCAGTCAAACCAGGTTATGGACGCTTTCTTAAGGATTTCTAGAAAAGAATCATCTTCTCTACCCCTGGCTCGTATGGCAGAATATCAACAATGATTTCTAGAGGTAGCCTAGCGCTACACTTGTGTTGAGTGCTCAATGAAAATACTGATGTCGACGGCTCATGCATGAGACACGAAGATACCTGCGGTGCTTGTTGAGAGCTCCATTATCTGACCTAATGATGAGACCAGCTCCACACTTATGTGACATTCAAACACTAGCACAAAGACCTCTGTTCTCACTGATAGTTGTTTAAGTGCAAGCTCCAAATTTGATCAAGAACATGCGTTCCAGGTTGATAGCAGTAGTTGATCATGTGATGATAACCGCCAAGTATGACCCTGCGGATACCTCAGTCACTATCTGAGTCCTAGTGATTCTGGGGGAGCTTGAAACCTTTCGTCATTGCTCCGAGGTCTTAGCCTGGCGGCCTCATCACAAGGTCCAATCCAAAATGTTTTATCCAACATCGAGCCGTTCTTGAGTTGACAGTATTCTTCTGGCGTTACTCTTGTCTGTCGTTCATTCAGCGTGCACTAGCAAATATTGTTCATCGACACTGATTCCCATCCTTCCAAATATTGACTAGTACCTATAGGTTCTTCATGGCTCCTGTCATCGCCTCTCACTATGGATACTCGACAGGTTATCGATGAGTCCGTGGGGCCATATTCTCTTTCTGCTAGCTTTAATAGTGACAATAGCTGCTTTTCTGTTGGGCTGGATACCGGATTTTGTGGTAAGAGTTGGCCTCCAGCGATCAATAGCGTTAGAGACTTGCGTCGCAAAGCCAGCACAGCTAAATTTCGATCGATCAACCACAGTCTTCAACGCGAATCCATGTGAGCTAAAAGTATCACGGGGTACATACATCCTCCCCTGAACATGCGCCATTTCTAACTGCCCTTTTCTTCTCGACAATGCAGATTTCAATGCTGGAATAGGTGTAGTGGTAATGCTAGGCCAGTCAAACTACCTGGCTATTGTTGGTGGAGGAAGAAATCCCAAATTTCCTCAGAACAAGGTGCGCAGCTTTCTACGTTAGACAGCTTGCATATTTTGGTAAATCTGACTCGTGGGACTCTTTGCAGTTGGTGATCTGGGACGATGCGAAACAAAAAGCAGTCATAACACTCGAGTTCCGTACGTCTGTCCTCGGTGTTCGTCTATCGAAATCGCGGATCGTTGTGGCTTTATTGAATAGCATACACATTTTCGCTTTTTCCAATCCTCCACAGAAGCTCTCAGTCTTCGAAACGACCGACAACCCGATCGGTCTGGCTTGCCTAGGGCAGAAGTTACTCGCTTTTCCAGGAAGATCTCCAGGGCAGGTGCAGATCGTCGAGCTGGAAACGGGAAATGTCAGCATCATACCTGCTCATAGTACTCCGCTGCGTGCCATGGCCTTAAGTCCCGACGGTGAAGTGCTGGCAACAGCGAGTGAAGCGGTACTATAATCGCCCCCTTCTGTGACGAAGTCTATACATGGTTGACCTGTTACTGTTCAGGGTACATTGATACGAGTGTTTTCTACGAGCAACTGCACAAAGATGGCTGAACTGCGACGAGGAGTTGACCATGCGGTGATCTTCTCACTTGCGATTTCACCTTCGAACAACATATTAGCTGTCACATCGGATAAGTCTACGCTCCATCTGTTCGATATCCCCCATCCACGAAATCAGTCCCGCCGAAGCCAGTCACCTTCCTCGCCGTCGGAGGAAGGGACAAACCAGAAATGGGGAATCTTAGGCAAAATTCCCTTGCTCCCGCGAGTATTCTCTGACGTATATTCTTTCGCGAGTGCCCATTTCGAGATTGGCGAAGAGTCGCCGCCAGGGTCACTCTACGTTCCCTCTTTAGGAACATCGTTTGCACGACCGTCAAAAGGCGTCCTGGGCTGGCCCGACGATCGCACCATACTTGTGGTAGGCTCTGGCCGAGATGGGCGATGGGAGAAATTTGTGATTCGCGAAGGGGATGATGGGAAGCGGCATTGCGTGAGAGAGGGTTGGAAAAGATATCTCGGGGCCGGTTGAGGCAGCTCCTTTCTCCCCACATTGATATCACGGGTTGAAATTAATGCATAGTATAGAAGATATGCACCTGGTAATGTAATAGTTAAAACTATCATTCCTCGAAAAACTGTTCCTGTTCCAACGATATGATTCGAACAATATGGGACGTATTGGTAGGGTTTACCACGCCAATTTCCTTCTTGTCATTGATAAAGATGAGCAGGACTCTTGTGCGCTGGGTAGCCCCAATCCAGAGGTTCGAGTAGGCGGTTCGAAGTCCGTTCTACTGCAAGTTGCCACCTGATGCGCATGTTCCTCTATTAATCACTAGAGAACGGACAGGCGCAGCAGCAATTGATCATTTGATTTCGTATCAGCGTCGACGATCATCTCTTTCACGATCCCTTCGTGGTACTGGGGAGCGGGAGCGCGCAGGCGATCTCTCCCTGTGAGATTTTTCTCTCCGCGATGATCTGTCTCTGTGGGAACGCTCCTCTCTGGATAATGACCGGTCACGCCGATGTCTCCGTTCTTGAGAGCGAGATCGATCCTCGTCACGGTGACGGTGATGACGATGGCGGTGATGGCGGCTCGATCGCTCCCGACTTGAATCTCGTCTGTGAGAATGCTTCTTCTCCTTGTTCAACCGTTCAAGAGCTCGCGCGACTTCTTCCTTCTTCTCTTCGATGAGATATTCTTTCATAGGGTCCTCGTCATCATGGTTCATCATCAACTCCTGAAGTTCTCTCTCTTCCTTGAGCAGGGGCCGACTCCGCACCTCATCCTCTCTGGATTCACTGGGCCTTCGCTTCTTGCGTCTTCTTTCGTCATCAGTATCCTCACCCCTTGCCTTCCGATCAGTAGTCTCGCCCATCAGTTTCGCAACGTTATCCTCGTCTTCTTCGTTGTCACGTTTCTTGTATCTCGCATGGTCCACTCGAAGCATCCTGCCCAAGACTGTTGCCCCGGTCAAATTATCCACAGCCAAATCTGTACTGCGCTGGTCCTCATATTTTAGGAACGCGAATCCTCGACTCTTCCCGGTTTCTTTGTCCCGTATCAGATCCACATGAACTGGCTCTCCGTACTGTGAAAATATTGTTATAATGTCACCTTCTGAGAGATCGAATGGCAGGCCCCCGATGTAAATGTAGGCCGTATCCCGATAATCTGCGTGCCAGGAAGCTTCAGGTGGGCTAGGAAATTTCAATCATGTCAGTAATATGAAGCTGTAAGATTCAGAATGTACAGAACGTACACTGCATTTTCAAGTTCACGCTTGTTGAGCGCTTGAGTTTGACGAATAGCATTCATAGTCGACCTTCGTAGTTGACAGGTTGTTGTATGTAGTCTTTGGCAAAAGTGAAGATGACGAGGTCGCTTGACATTCGCAAAAGCTCCTAGGTCATGGTATCACGGGTGGGCTCCGCGCAAGGTCCCACCCGCAAAGACGGAGCGGGAAACTCATAATATTATGAAACATTGTTTACATCCAAGCAGTTTGACTTTAATTTGCTCTAGAGGAGAACTTCTATTTACTATTAGAACTGGATATTTCTGGACTTAACCTATTGACTATATCGCTTACTCTCAAGTTCGATTCATCCGTCGATTTGCGGGCAGGATCACAAGCTACAGCACCCAATCTTGAACGTCCCCTGACACTGTCCGCCTCTTTCCCTTCCCTGTGCGCAAGGCCTCAAGATCGACGCGTTAAGCAGGTCGGAGCTCTGATAAAGACTTCAACTAGTTGGAATGGTCAGCACAGGTTGAGGAGGGTCGATCTTGGACATAATGTCTGGAAACAATAGTCGACCGTCAAGTAAAGATGGCCCCAAGAAAAACATCTGGTCGTCCATGCTGGACAGTGTCGCAAATGGAAAGCGCTTGCCCGAGAAGAATCTTTTGATATTAGGTGCGCAGGCTTCTAATTTGTTCTCTATCATCCCTTGGTTGTAGTTGAAGCTCTGAACCGGCTTGCTGATCTATCAAATTCACTTCAGGAGGAACTCCCGAATCACAGAGGGAGTTTATAGAGACATTATCCGCGGACACTTCGGATCCTACTTTGATCAGCGAGAAGCGCAGGGGAAGGTTGCCGCCAGTCGCCAATCAATTCGCATTAGGATACACATATCATGACGTCCTGGATGCCGACCAGGAAGGTAATTCGGCCTTTCTCCAGTCTTTACCCCACAGCGCTACCATCGATCGGGCTCTTGTGATCATGATGATGGCTAACCAGTCGTTTTCGCCTCAGATACCTTAGCTCGGGTCTCTGCATATCTTCTTTCTGAACCGTCCTTGTCTTTTGCACCGCTCCTCAAGCCACTCTTAACTCCTCAATCAGTCTCAGAAACTTTAGTCGTAATCCTGCTCGACTGGTCAGACCCCTGGACATGGGTTCGAAGGTTGCGGGAATGGGTTCGTTTGCTGCGACATGTTCTCATCTCCCTTGACGATGAGACAAAGATTGTAATGGAAGAGATCATGACGGAATGGAAAGACCGGAAAAGGGGCATGGATTTTGGTTCAGCTGGAGCGCAAGGATTGGCCAGCTCCGGAGGACCAGTGACGATACCTCCCGGCCCTGGTGAATGGGATGAAGGGCTTGGGATCCCCATGTGTGTGGTTTGTCAAGGGGTATGTGGCGCTAGATCATGGTGAACGGAACAGACAGGGCTGATTGCTACTTGAACAGGCGGATAAGATCGAGAAACTGGAGAAGGATCACGGATGGCGTGAGGAGGAGTTTGACTTCATCCTTCAGTTTATGAGGACCATTCTTTTGAAACGTGAGAGTGGCCATTCTCCTAAACGCCTTCGAGAAATTGTGCTAACCGCTAGCAGATGGCGCATCATTGATATATACCACCCCATTCCTCGCCAACTCCCTGCAGAGCTTGATACATTCGTCCCTTGGAATACATTCCTTATTGAAGCGACAATCGCTCAAGCACAATGTGATTGATCGAGACAAGATTTTGGTGCCTCCGAATTGGGATTCATGGGGCAAGATTCGGATCATCAGAGAGGGTTTTGATATGGAAGGTGTATCCACTGCTTGGTCCATTGAGATACAGGATCCTCCCGAGCCACTTACTGGAATCGCCGATCAACCTCAGGACGACAGCGCAATAGGTGCCGAAGACGGGACCAGCGCTGTGACAATATTCGAACAAACGATCTCAGATCCGAAGCGCAATACCGCGATGGCGCATCCCGGGAACCAAAATAGCGCGAACAAGATCGAAGTGGAGACAATGGACATGCAGAGCTTCCTTGCCAAGCAACTAGATGTCCTGGAGCAACTGAAGCTGGAAGATGAGAAGGACCGTGCCACAAAACAAGTGCCTCAACTTGAAATGTCGCCTTTAGAAGATAACGGTCGGGTCAACGAGCACATTGGGCCGGTGCAATTCAACATGGGAGGTATCCAAGTCGACGCTGACGATATGCTGCGGAAACTCAAAGTAAGCTCCCGAATCCACTTGGAGGAAGATGTGCTTCGAATGTTTATGCTAATCGTTCGCAGGAGAGAGAGGCTAGCCGAGCCCAGAGAAAAGAGGTCGTTTCGTCACCGGGGGATGAAAAGGCACACAATCAAGCGTTGGCGAATTTCTTTGCAGGCTTAGTCAAGAAACCTGGAACGAGTCCGCGTGGAAGCCCGTCGGCTTGAATTCCGATGAGTTGAGTTGAGCGCCCTTTTAATTGTACTTTTATCGTTCCCGTTCAGTACATACTCCAAGGATCGAGGATATCGGCTTGGCGACGCTCTTTGTTTTCGATACCAGAATAGCCATTACGGTGGATTAGGAGTCTTAGAGTTGGGCGACATATCTGACTAGCACATATTCCCTTTGTCTATCTGCGGAGCTATATCTTATCCAACCGAATGATATCATAATATGACCACCACCACCACCACCACCACCACCAATTACTGTTGGATTGTCTCGGGGGAATCTGCGAGGTGCGCGTCTTGTGGTGGCTAGCTGCAAAGAAATTGGTAGCACGTCTTTCCGACTTTTTTTTCAAGCTTATGATACGTCGCATACTTTCATGAACATAAGGCTGAGCCGGAGCTTTCAAAACACGTCGGATGATTCTTCACAATAAAGCTGTGCAAGCAAGAGACTTTTCAGAAGATTGATAGTAATACATACACAAGTATATAAATCATTTCACCAATTCTCCCAAACCGCATCCGGCATGACCGTCCTCATGATCTCCCAATGGGCAATTGCACCACGATCCTGGTACTTATGAAGACGGCCCGTTTCTTTCGCAACCAGAACACGCCTTCCGCCCTTCTCGATCTTGTCGAATTGGGCTGGGTCAACCTCGTGCTTGGGCACAAGGTAGTTTTGACGAGACCTGCTTCCCAGGAAATCGGCCTTGACTGGGTCCCTGAAGCGAAGGGGCGTGTTGCTTTTCTTGCAAAAGATCACCATGTTGGTGAAATCGAATTTGGCATCTGCCGCTGCGTCTTCGCGGAAGATTCGGCACGACGGGAAGACTGCCTTGATTGTTCGCACGGTGAGTGCGGCTGGGTAAAGTGAGATATCGCCGGCGTAGTTCTGTGGATATTATCAGTGGATGAGGTGACGGAGTTGGAGGGGTGGCTCTTACAATGGCAATAACACCATCGTCTTTCAATAGGTCATATAGACCCTTGATGAACTCGATTGTGAAGAGCTCGAGTGGTTCCGCCCCGCCCGTGAAGACATCGTGGACAATGTAGTCATATTGAGCAGGGTTGGGGGATTCCTGGGCACGCTTCACAAACACTGTAGCATCTTCAATAGCCGCAATGTGATTGGAGGGTAGGTGGAAGTATTCCGCGGCGAATTTATGCACAACCGGATCAATCTCCACGATTGTGGTCTCGATTCCGTGCGTAATCAACGCAGCGGGGGTGGTGCCAACCCCGAGTCCACTAAAAAGGTTCAGTCAGCTGACTGCCTTGCCTCCACAAATTTGACGTCGTGGCATGGTTGCTTACATGACGAGAGCCTTGCTGTTGGCATCCACGCGCGCCTCGCCGTGGTCGGTTTCGATCAAACGGATGGCTTCGAGCATAGCAAACACAGCATAGATGGGGTCCTTGACCTCGGGATGGTAATTGCGCGGCATCTTTGTCCATTGACCACCAAGGAGACTATGATCACACCGCATCACTCGGAAGCCATCTTCCAAGTTCTCCAAAACAGATATGTACCCTGTGGAAGAATCCTGTCTAGCGAGAAGTTCATAACCTTCCACTTGAATAGCAGAGTTCAAAGCGGCAGTTGTGCGGCCGAAGGGCATGTGCACATTAGACGTGAGAGAGAAGAGGATAGATGGAACGGCTAATATCAGCCATTTGGATGGGATGGCAGCCGAATAGAAGCTCGCAATCAGCAATTGAAGGCCGCCACGGCTCAGAAAGAAGGTCAAGCCAATGAACTTCGAGATAAACGCTTTTGAGAAATGTTCTCCTACGGAGTAGATAACATAGGATCCGAGAAGGGGAATATGCTCTGTCATCAGGTCTCCATGCTGGTTCATGTTCAGGCCCGCCTGCAATAGTTTCCCGGCACAGGCCACAGAAACCAGTACCAGAGGGTAAAAGGTAAATATATCAATAATTAGCGGGCCGGTTGGATTCCCGAAAGATGAGCTCTGGTGAAACATGAAATACTGGATGGTCGGCACCCAGAATGCGAGAACGGGGACCAAATATACTGCTCTGCGACCAGACAGCCGATGGATCACGTCCTTAAAGAACCAGCCAGCAGCGGCAGTGACAGCTACTCCATACCCGTGAAAGATATGGGACGGTGCAGAGCCAAAAACCGGTGACAGTGTCAAGAGAAAGATAGGCGAATAGAAAGCAGTGAGGAACAGCAATGCCACACCTGGCAGAAGCTTCTCAAGCTTGACGTGCTGGAGCATTCCTCCTGGAGAAGACATGATGTCGAGCTTTCAACGTGTCTGTTTCGGCTCTGTATCCAACTGTCGAAGTAATCAGCTGCGGCTAGTCTGCAAGGCTTCAACGTAAGGGCCTGGTTATTTCAATATCATAGCATCGCGCTCGACCCTTGAACAGTAAAAGATGCGAACAAGACGCCGATAAGAGACGGCAGCCCAAAGGAAAAGAAGAGGCCCAATATAAGGACCAGAATGGCAAATATGAAACAAACAGGAGTAGATAGCTCTTACATGACCTCTTTTCAGATAGAATGCCGAATATCCATCGTCTGGCCGTCTGTGGGCTGTTATTCGCTGCTGGACTGACGGCGGCGGAGACGAAGGGAATTTGCCCGCCCGCAGCGTTCCGCAGTGCTTCTTGGGAATTACTCGAACTGGTTAGTCTCAAAACAGCTGCTGGTGGCTCTTTTGGCTCTTTCAACACCACTCCGTCATCTTGATTTCTCTCTGTCACCATATGTTAGCTCACCGCTTATTGGTTTATGTGCAGACATGCCTCATTTCCCCAAGGGTACTGGATTCGAGATGAAGTCAGACGGCGCACAGCGGAACGTCAAGTCCAGCTCAGTGCAACCGTCCCCTGCCATGAGAGTGAAAAACCGTCGCAAGCGCTATCTGGACATGCATCCGGAGTACTTCTCCGCTGACCTTGAGCTCGCCGGTCCGCTTGCTCTATCCTCGTTTTGCTTAAGAGACTGATGGCTTCTTTGGATAAGAGGCCTCATAAGCTAATATTCAGCTCCTGTAGACCCGTTGCTATACGATCGACTAATCCGCCGGTTCCAAACACCTGCAGAAAGAGAAGCCGAAGGGAGAGCGAAAGGGTTTTCCGGTATTCTTCAAGCGGACTTGCAACGCTCGGAGGCCAAGCTTGATGCTCTCAATAATCCCAACCCCCATGCGATGTTCAGCTATAGTCGTGGTCCAAGCGGGGAGATCATTGCGGAGGACGCAGACGAGATACCCACAAGCAAAGAGGAAGCTGAAAAGCTTTGGCGCTGGGAAATGACGATGCGTTTCCTGAAAGGGGAGGACTGCGACTTTGACTACGCGCAAGTTGACGAGAATGATGAATACGATGACTGGACTGAGGAGCAGGAGCGTTACTTTGACGACGAAGAGCCTGAGTGGATAGTTGAGGGGACTGAAGATGGGAATATCAAGTCTCGCTTGCAGGGAGAGACAGGCATACAGGATTTTTGAGCGGTTAATGACCCTGAGTTGCCGTCTCTGACAATGAAGTTCGAGCAGTCGGCGGGTTTTCGATCAATCAAGGAGCGGAAATCGCCAGGCTTAGTGACTCCCACATCCGTGTGCCGCTCGCAGGTCCGCGCAAGACTGGCACTCAACCACTCAAGCTGGAAGCAATGGAATGCACTTCCAGCAGTTTGAAGTTTCTTGTATCGGTGCCGCCGGGCTTCTGACAGCGGCGACAGCCAGGAAAGCGGCCTCTGAATGCATGGTATGGGTATTCTATTCCCACGAACCGCTATAATCGCATCTAAGGGCTTGCTGTGGGTGGTCGATACCTGGAGTTGACCAGTTGGAAGAACGCTGAAACTTTCTTACCTACCCATAGGCTCACTTGGTAAGACCAGCGGATGGTTGATTGCTTGCTTAGTATGGATACCTCAATTCACTGGACTATGATTGCGCTCTGATCATTGGACAAGAATCGTCGTCTCGACAAAGATCATACACGGCGCCTTACCTTTCGCTAACTCCAACCTACCTACTCCATGCTTCATCGAGTCAGGTAGCAAGATATCCGATTTATGCGCTTCCTGGAAAGCGATCGATATTGCGCTATGTTCACACATTCCGTCAATATATGCCGAATAGTCAGTCATGCATCTTTGATGAGGAAATTCGAGCATAATGTCGTGATGTCGTGCCTTAGGCAAGCAATATGACTCCCAAGTGTCGGTGCAATGATGAGATAACGTCCTCGAGTCGGCGGCACGACTTCGCCCACCCTCTTTTCCTCTCCTTCCTCACCTCTTTCTCTCTCGCAGTTACCTTTGCGCTTTCCTGATCATTCAAAGAACAAGACTTCGCTACATTATACTTTAATACATTTATTCAACTCATTCCCTTATCAGTCTGCTACTGTTTGTTCCTTTTCTTGAGCAACTACAGTACAAAACATGACTCAGTCTGAGTGTTCCTCGCCTTCTGGCAGAGGAGTGGTGCAAGGGCATGAGCCAGGCTATTATTACCCCTTCTGTTCTGAAGAGTCAAATCAACAGATCATAGCAGGGGGTATCCATACTGGACGCTCTGAACGTAGCACCGAAACAGACAGCTTGAATTGCAGTCCTCGGGCATATAAGAGATCTGACGATGTGCCATGCTACACGAATGACGCCGGACCCTCGGGGAAGGAAAGAAGCTCCTTAGCCATCGATACATTGAAGACTGCGAAGACGGGGACTACAGCCTCGACATCACCTCAGTCGGTTTTCAGCTGTCCCCAGCCCCATTCATCATCTTCGTCATTTAGCAATCCGGCTCCCAAGCAAGAACCGCTCAACCTCGCATCTATCTCACTCAGAGGTCTATTTCGTCGTTTAGACCCTAAAGTTGATGACGTACACAAGTCGGCTATGCACTCTGTCCTCAACATCTCCACTAAGAACGACGCCAATAGTATGTAAACCTTCATCCCGCGAATTCGTGCGGCCACTTGAGATTATGTCTTGCAAATTACTAACTCATCTTCAACATAGATATCAACGAACAGTGCGAGTCATCATCTTCGGGCGTAGTTAAGGAGACAGGTCGTCGCCTTGCTTCTCGGTCAGACAGTTCTCTGATTCTCACGAAATCTCGCACATGGGGCACAATCCCTGACGACTTCGAGATACCAGGCTTTTCGATTCCAGTGGACGGGAAAGGCAAGTCTCCGCTTGCAGATGCAACTCTTCCCGAGGCTCTCACAGTTGATAGCTGCAAACTTGGTGACGAATTTGTCGACACCAGCATCATTCCTGGCTTGCGCGGCAAGGTCATCGGTAAAGGTGTCACGGCTACTGTCAAACTGATGCACAGGAAAGGACCCGGAAAGCAGCACTATTATGCGGTGAAGGAATTCCGCAGAAGTCGCAAGGAGAGCCTGCAAGCTTACGACAGAAAGATCAAACTGGAGTTCAGCATCGCCAAGAGCCTGCGTCATCCTAATATCGTGGAGACTGTCCGTCTTTGCTCCCACGCAGGCCGTTGGTCTCATGTTATGGAATACTGCAGTCAAGGGGACTTGTTTACAATCGTGCAACAACGATATCTTTCGTTCGAAGGTCAGCTGTGTCTGTTCAAACAACTCTTCCAAGGCGTCGCATATTTACATAGCATTGGAATTGCGCACCGCGATATCAAACTAGAAAATTTGCTCTTGGCAGGAGACAGTCACTTAAAGATCACCGACTTCGGATGCGCCAAAGTCTTCAGTGAGCTCCACCGAGATTTGCGGTCAAATGACGGAGGATGTGCGGAAGCATTTGGTAAGATTCGCAAATGTGGCCCTGGGGTTTGTGGCAGCCTGCCATATATTGCACCAGAAGTTCTGGCGGAAGACCGTAAGTACCCCTGCACTCCCTTTGCTACTTTATGTTATGGTCTCCTAACCGTCGTTCGATCCCAGGAAGCTACGACCCACGCTTGCTTGACATATGGTCTTGTGCCATCGTCTGCCTTGCCATGCTCCACTGCGGTACGCCATGGGGAGCCGCAGAAGAAAAGGACGCCGGGTATTCTCGCTATCTCAAATGGTGGGAAGAGTTCTTGAGAAGCGAGCCGGTTGGAATTATCACAGGGGATGTGTATCCTAAAATCGGGAAATTCTTCTCGGATCTTCGCACAAAACCTCTTCGGCGTCTTATCCTACGGATGCTCCATCCTATCCCAGAGAGACGGGCTACCATCTGCGATGTGATGAATGATCGCTGGGTCAAGAGGATTGAATGTTGTTGTCCCGAACCAGGCAAGCCGTCTAATTGCTTTGAGGAAGTTGATGGCATAGTTTATCCAAAGGTTCACAATCATCTGCCCCCAGCGAAGAAAGGCTTCTTCCAGCGCTATATCTAGCGCGATGCTTGCGTGTGTTATTCGACCATCTTTCTGCAGACTGTTCAGTCATCCTCTCGTGTTTGTACGTGTAACTGATTTGAATATTGTCTTGCTATTGACTTTGCTTCGCGTGCATATAATGGCTGCAATTTTGAGAATGGCTACTTGCTTTGTCTCGGTACAGAGAAATTGCTATAGTTGGATTTCAGGCCTTATGTCGATATTTCTGTAATGATATCCAGATTATTCGAGTTCTACTCAGGACAGCGCTTATGACGGTAAAGATGACTGAGGAATGGCAAAGAAGATGTTCAATGCGAGAAATACGCTCCTGCAAGTCCTTCTATTGGAAAACGATCGTTATCACTCGGTAGGTTCTAGAATAACCTCGGTTCCTCTCCAGGGTCTAATTAGCATTGCTCTGCTCTTTCAAAATCCTGATGGCAGTCTCCTTCAGCTTGAACTTTTGAATTTTGCCGCTCGCAGTCTTGGGGAAAGAATCGGAATGTGAAAGGAAGAACACATATTTCGGAACTATTAGCATGATAATTCTGGTTAGTATATCGATGTATTGTAGGATGCCTTGCCACTAGATGAAAAGGCAGGAGATGCTTACCGAGGTGGTTACTCAGTCGCTCGCGAACCCACTCTTTGATCTTGTCCTCGGTCACTGTCCTGCGATCCTGCTCCTTGCAAATGATGAAAGCAGCCACCACCTCACCGTATCTCTCGTCTGGAACACCAACGACGGACACATCGGCCACGCCGGGGCAGGTAAGGAGACAGTTCTCGATCTCGAGAGGGTGAATGTTCTCGCCTCCTCGGATGATGAGATCTTTGATACGGCCCGTGATCGTGATGTAGCCATCCGGTGACATGGAGGCTTCATCGCCAGTCTATGGTCCTCGGTCAGATGTCCTGCTACCTTATGGTGCCTAAAGTCTAGGAACGCCACTTGGGGAGGGGTGGCTTACATGCATCCAGATCTTCCCTTCTTGGTCTGCGATCATTACTTCGGCGGTCCTGTGTGGATCGCCCCAGTACTCCTTCATCAGTAAGTACCCAGACACAGCTAGCTCGCCCCGGGTGTTGATGGGGAGTATCTTGCTTCGATCTGCTGGGTCCACAACCTTGGCTTCAACGTGAGGCATCAGTCTACCAACGGTACTAATCCGTTTGTCTAACGGGTCGTCGGTTGCTGTCATGGCGGAGACAGGGCTAGTTTCTGTCATGCCGTAGCAGATGGTCAATTCTGTGAGATTAAGGACCTTATGCAGCTTCTTCATGAGCGCTTCCGGAATACTGCTACCAGCAGCGATGCCTGTCCGGAGAAACTCAAACCCTTTATATTCTACTTCACCGTCCTGAAGCAGGCCGAGCTCTTCAAGGAACATGGTAGGCACGCCATATAGGGCTGTACATTTTTCCTCCTGCACGGCTTTCAGAGTGGCACGGGCGTTGAAGGATTCCGTGGGGAATACAATGGCGGAGCCGTGAGTAGCAGTTGCCATGTAGCCCAGAATGCATCCAAAGCAGTGAAACAAAGGTGGAGGACAGCATACAATATCCTTTGCGGTCAACCGCATTCGATCACCAATCTGAGCACCATTATTCAAGATTGAGCGGTGGCTCAGGCATGCTGCTTTGGGCATGGCCGTGGTGCCTGATGTAAATTGGATGTTCACTATATCGTGAGGCGAGAGGTCCTGAGGCGCCAATGGATTCGCATCAGCGATATTGTCGGACATGACGGACGTGAAAGGCGTCAGGCTCCTGTAGTCGGACCAATTGACTCTGCCGGAAGAGTTGTCAACAAATATGACGTTCTTCAGTGAAGGCACCACTGCGGACTCTAATCTTCCTGTGTGGAGATCCTGAACAAGGTGCTTGAGTAGTGGGACATTGCTCCGGGGGTCTTTCCGCGGTAAGTTGGACTCGGCACTGATGATCAAATGGGCGGCTCCAAGGTGACTTAACGCCGAGATGACTTGAGTTGCATTGAAAGAAGGATTAAGCGGTACCTGAAAGGCGTGGTTCAGCGGACAACTGTTCATCGGAATCGGCCGTTCATGTTGGAACATACCAGGATGGCTCCGACTTTGAACAATGCATAGGTTGCCTGCAAGACTCAAATGTGATTAATCTCCAGCAACGAACGCAGCTCATGGGAAGTGGCTAGAAGAAGACGACATACAATGGCATACTCCGAGGAATTTCCAAGCATGATGCCGACACGGTTCCCTTTCTGTACACCCACGGATTCCAGTCCCCGCGCAAGGGCATTACTTTTGGCATCGAGTGAGGCGTAGGTCAATCTGTGATTCTGATGCTTTGATATGACACTTTAAAATGCACGAGAGTCAGTCATGTTGCTCAAGTCTAGCATGATCGACCTGCAAGATCAGTCCACGTACGCTTCCTCATCGCCATATTGGCTGACAATACTGGCGAAGTGGTCTCCAACAGTAGAGTCAATCAAAGGTGGCTTAATATCGAGGTAATGTCAGCCTGCTTCAGATACTCACTATTAATCCCATAATGCGTACTCACCTCTCTTGGTCCACAAGCATAGCTCTGAGTGAGCAGCCCTCGTCGTGCTGACGGCACTTTCTGGAGAGCCCTCAAGGGGAAGCCAATCCCCCAGTTTTGACGAGGGAGAATCCCCGCGCGACGCACGGTAAACATGCGCATGCTATCGATAGTTCATAGCTCTCGCGAGCTGAGACGAGTATAGAATCCGAGGCCACAGTGAATCGGGCCCTCAGCTGTCCTGTACACGACCCCTTCCTCCGGGTCTGTCCTGAGGGCTAGCAAGATACAATGCTTCTCTATTCTGTTCACTTCGATTGAAAGGCTCCTCCTTAAGAATTCAAAAGGATACTAACAAGCAATACTGGTTCATTTGAATCATGCAAGGATTGAGAGAGTGTGCCTGGCTGTTTGGTTTCATAGTGGGTGAAGCTCCCTTAATGCTTTCCCCGCACGTGCCGGCTGCAGCAAATGCGGGGTTGATGAGAGGTCACTATTTCCGAGGAAAGCATCGACCTCTTGTTGACAACTAGTGAACGACTAGGTACTCTGTGTCGAGTAGACTAGTTTACTCCGGGGCAGCATAATGGCTTCATCCTAGTGGAGTAAGCCAGAGTCACTAGACTTAGACTATCTGGAGGCATTGAGGTCCCACTTGGTGGAGTCCGAGGCTAGCCGAAGCAGTACTCCGTAAACCAAAGCAAATAAATAAATACCAGACCTGTAACTTGATTATTACATACCTCTGAGTAGCAGCTCGGTTCTATCCGAATAACAGTGGTGCTTGAACATTAATCCCAACCACACAAACATGACAAGTGCTGTAAAGTACACAATCAATGGACTAACGAGAAAAGTTGATGAGAATTCAAGCCTCAGTCTTCTCTTCGGTGGCATCCTGCGAGAGACAACCAGGTTCCCCGCAAAGACACTTCCTATTCTTCCAGTAGCCTTTGCCATAATCAACAGTAATCTCCTCGAAAATGTCAATATCCCTGACTGCCTGGACAGCAACTGTGATTTTCTTGCCAACGGTCATCTTGAGAAACGTTGTCGACGGCTTGCAAGAGTGATTGAGGTACCGAGTCCAATTACCGTACCGTTTCGCCGATATCAAAGCAAGTGGATGACCTTCATCCATCTTGGATTCGTGCAGCAGAGCGTATACACGATCATCCTTGTAGTCTACAGGCCGAAGCTCCCCGACATACTCGTCGAGGATGTCTCCCTTCTTGAATCGGGCCAGAGCCCGTACTCCAATTCCTTTATGAGGGTAGTTAACAAGTTCAACCAAAAGCGTTGCAAGAGTCGGGCGAGATATCCTGCAATTGCATTCGCGCTCTGCATAACAGAGATCGCAAGGTCCGTCGCGGTCGGGAACGCGAATCGTGGGGTCTTTCTTGTCTTTGAAGTAGCTGGGATTGAATATATTCCCTTGCTCGATGTTGATCTGGTTGTGTTCTTCGTACAGAGGCCTTCGAAGAGAGCCATTTGCAATGACTATATGATGAAAGTGCTCTTGAGCCAGATCGAGCCTCGGAATCAGTGCTTGTTGGAGCCCCGGTATCTGTTTGTCCGCATGTTTCAATAGCTGGCCTTGCCAGTCCAAGCCTCGCGACTGCGCAAAGAGGTCAATGCTGGTCCGGTTTTCCCTGATCTTGAGCATCAAAACTGCCCAGACCACTTGATCTTCTGCATAAAGTGCCAACCGGAAGGCTTCTGAGAGCGCGCATATGGCCAACATCCTCCAATTAAACTGTCGAATGAATTGGCCAACACGGTGTGTTTCCTGCTTCGATGTGTAAGTCCAATCGTGACCGCTTGGCTGGCCTACCTTCGCAAGCATTTCCTGGCGAATAGCTCTGTCTAATAGCCAGGTTGCTTCTTGGTGTTGAGTTTTGTAGAAACGTAGGTCCGGAAAGCGTCTGATACGGTTCTGCATGAGGTGATTGCGAAGCCAGCAGAGTTGATGGATGTCGTAGTACATCGCAGCCAGAATATCGTGAACCAGCTCCTTCACACGCATTACACGCAATCTTGCCATCAGCTCGTTATCAGCGTCTGTAGCTGGAACGTCTTTCTCAGGAAGGCCTTCTTCATTCCGAGGAAGCTGGAATCGTACTTTCTTGGACGTCATGGGCTCAGGTCGTTCTGTCAGATCCTCCACATAGTCGTCGGGCGCTCGTCTCTTCTCTGCCATTGTGCCTTGTTGCTTACCTGAAGCCTTGAAATTGAAGCTGATGAAATATTGCAGAAAGAGGACGAGGTTTGATGTTGTTTGACTGCCAGCTGTATCAACAACTAAGATGTTGAGCGAGCGTTGAGGGAGAAACCACAAGGGATTAAATGCCAACTCCTATGGTGCATAATATTGCAAGTAAAAATAAAAGATTGACTATGATCCTTGGAATTGTGACATCTGAAACATCTTTCATTCACATGGTTCTTTGAGTACCCTTCACGTCCATAAGGACAGTGAAAAGAACCTCCTTTGTTCCTATTCTTATAATCGCGTTCCAGTCTAGGTTTTATGGATTTTCCCGAAACTGAACGATTCTTTGATCGTTTCTTTCATTCTACTGGAATTTTCCTTGTTTCTTGATGCGAAAGAGTTAGCTGTGTGAATGTGACTCCTTGTAAATCCAGGCTTCCCTTAAGGAAGTGGGCTTGGCTGACGGATGTCATGTGGTGGGGAAGCTTAACTGGAGACATCCAAACAGACAACTCCCCACTTACTAAGGTAGCTCCTTGATTGAGTCCTCGTTCTTTTCTGATTTCATTGCTCTTTACTAGACTCTGGTTGCCCTCATCGCCAATTTTTCTCTGCAATCCTCTACAGTTTCTGTGTGCGAGCTACGGCATGGACTCCGAACCGTCAGAGGAAGCTATAACGAACTTTGTGAACTTCACAAGCACATCGCGGGAGCATGCAATACGATTTCTGAAGGTAAGCAGATATCAAGGCTACCCTTCTATACTTTGCACGCTGACATCAGATACTCTGCAGGCCAACGACCTTAACTCGAATAAAGCTATCAACGCATACTTTGAAGATCCGACTCCGCCCCAATTAGAGGTGACTCTTGGAGATGATTGAGCTTTTATGAGACTGAGACTGACCGCGGACTTGCTACGCTCTAGCCAAGTAGTTTTCAACATGACGAGAGAGTACCCTGTATGTCCATACCAACGCCCACCGGATACTAGCATAGCGGCTCGGTTAACAGTCCTGCCTCGCAGCCTTCCAGATTGAACAGTCAGACCCTGTTGTCGGAACCTCCTCTGGCGTTCCTCCTTCGCGCCCCCCGTCGATGTCGAATTTGAATGAACAAGCACAGGCCACGGAGTACCAAGGGCATAAAACGGGCCCTGCCCACAGCGCTGCAGGTAGGGTGCTTCATTAAGGATGGATGCGCCGCTTCGCTGACATGGTGGTTTTCTAGGTGTAGCGGAGGCAACAGGAATGACACTTGCTGAACAGGAGGAGCGTGAACTTCAGGAAGCAGTGGCGATGTCATTGAACCAGAACCTGGGGCATCAAGAGATGGGAATCACCAGCGTAAATCAATCGAATTTCGGCAAAGCCACGCGGGATCGCTACGATGAAGGCGCATGGGCAATGACTCTTTTCAATTCCAGTGCGCGAGAGATCATCATCAGCCCGGACCCCGCGGACCGCAGAAGAGTAGCAGACGAACCGGCGTTCCTTCGCCCATCCCAGGATAATCTGTACCTGGGTGGGCTGCTGACTATCTTGCATTCAATTCCTTTGGCGCGAGAGGCTCTTCTTCTACGAAATAAGGTCCTCCCAAAGTACGGTCATGATCCGCAGTGGTGGAATGGTCAGCCGATCAATTTGCCTAAGATAGTTACAATGCAAGATGCGCAAGACGGTGACACGGCCTGGGACGACATCCTTTACGAAACTCAAAGACTTGTTGCTTTTCTAGATGCGACAAACCGCGCATTCGGTAGCGTCGATGCTCTTTCGAGCCTGAAGAGCATGGTATCTTATGACTCTGAAAGCGGCATCAGTCAATTCTTGGAGAAATGGCAGGAAGCCGCCGTCAGAGCGGATCCGGGAAACCAGTTGGCAACCGTGTTCTCGTCAACCGCATTCAAGCGTCCCCTTTCGGTGTATGACACGCCAATCCAAAAAGAGTTCTTTATCCTTGACCCATTCGTGGAGCCCGATCATGGTCAAACTCTCTACGATGTGCTCGATCGGACCATCTGGTCCGACAGACCAGGGGAAGAGCTAGATGATGTGTGGCTGGAACATGTGGCCGAAGTTTTGATGATCAAATTGGATAGCTCCGACTCGGGGAAATCTGTGGATGTGAAGATACCGGCGGTCTTCTACCCGGATCGGTACCTCGCCACTTGCAAGGACCTGGCGCGTGATTTTCGTGCGCGACGGCTACAAGTTTACGAAGAGATTAACAAGTTGGAAACATTGATGAATCGCTTCTCTGTCTCGGAATCGGTCTTTCATAGAGGGCTTGGATCTAGGGAGATACTCGAGAAAGCCGCCGTTGCTGCTTCTTTCACTTTGCCCACAAGTCTTGCCAATGGAGTAGGTGACTTGACTTTGACACCGGAAGCAGCAAACGCCGAGGCGCAACGATTGGCCGGAGAGTTGAGAGATCTCTCAAGCAAAATCGAAGACAAGCTGAAAGGTAGTTTACAAGTTCTGTTTCCATTGCTTAAGCTGACAACGTACATTGCAGAATTGGAGAACAGGAAACAGAAAGCTGTCGAAACGCTTCGGAACTACTCCAAGTTCCTCACTGAACCGTCAGAATCACCTACAGAGCCACCGCAACATCGGTACTCTTTGCGCGGCGTGTGTACTGAGCCACATATAACTTATGTCCTCAAACCCGTCACATCCCACAACTCTGAGCAAGCGACAGATCTACAGCCTAGCGCAGGCGATCAGTGGCAATGGTGGCGAATAAGCTTCTCTACTGACGATGCAAAGGCCCGACAGGCAGAGACCAATCGAGATGGAAAGGCTGCAGCAAGCACTGCCGATGTCGTCGGGTATACTGCGCGCAAAGTTCGAGAAATTGAAGTGCTTCATGCTGCTCGCGAAGAGTCCAAAAATGTCCTTCTCGTCTATGCCAATTCTAATGCGATGAGCGTTCAGGCTAATCCCCTACCGGCCGAACTTCAAGTAAGGCAACCCTAATGATGGTGTGTGGAATCTTCGGCTGACCAGAGTATAGGCCTTTGTGAATGCGGATAATCAGGCATTCGAAGCGGAATTTGATGAAGCAGCCGCTGGAGATCCCATGGAGGGGCAAATTTCAAATGCAAACACCGCCTCTGGTGAAGGCGAGTCTCCGTCTCGACTCGAGGGACAAGGCCACCAACTGGCGGCTTCCGATCCGTCAGCCAGTAGAAAAGTGAATGTATTTGACTATGAGATTCCGTCTTTCGATGATGAGATGGAATCTGGGCAGGAGATGCAGGAAAGGGGCAGACCGGGTATACTGAGCGCAGCTGGGGCTGTGCAACCATCCCGAACTATGGACTCAACATAGATGAGAGCAAGTGGTTGAACGATTAAAGAACACGCCTAAAACGAGAGGGTTACTCTGCATGCGATAGACTATTTTCAACTATGACGAATCATGACTGATGAAACAGATCTACTTGATCGAGAAATCTAGGAGTCAATCCACGGTATTGTTACAACACAGTGCTATGTTCAGTCGACGTGGTGTGCACATGAAACTGACAATCCTACAAAACTTTTTTCTTTGGCCCGGAGTAAAGCAACACGACTTGTGCTGCACACCTGCAGCTTCAAAGGCCTGCGCAAGTTTCTTTCCAAGTTGAGTAACGCGAAAAGACTCATAGTGCATTGGAACAAGGACATCAGATTTCAGCGCCTGCAACAGCCTGCACTGGACTCGCCGTCCATATGGGCTGTGACCCAGTCGGCAGCGGCACAACAGCGAAAGCAAACATACCTTTCCTCCCGCGGCTAGTGTGGTGGTTTCCCAAGGTTCATGCCCTTGACACCAGGGCGACTCGCCAGATTCTCCGCACCGTTAACTGTGTTCAAGACTTTGCGGCCGTGAGGACGCGTCGGCCAAACTAGTCGAGGTATCTGGGTGGTCCTCGTGGCTGAGCTGGATGGCGTCGATCGGCGGAGGCGGAAGCTTCTAAGCCTAAGCCCTGGGGCTCAAAGTTCTAGAGCAGGGCGATTCCTGTGTCCCATTCCGTCCTGCTGGGGTAAACGTGGGGTCTGTGAGGAAGGTTACGCCATCGATGTCGATGATGGCCGTTGCGGCTCCGACAAAGGTGATGTCCAGATAACTTGTGAGGCTTGCAAAGACCATTTCTTGCTTGGTCTGGTAGCAGAAGGAAGCGAGTGCCGACTCGAAGATTCATGTGGAAATAAAATGATGCTCTGGGTGTTCATAAAGTCACCGAGTATGCTTCAGGCGCTGGTGTTTATACAGATTATAGTAGCCATTTCCCGGAGGAGCTTCGCACAAGCGCCGCACCCTTTTAAATAGATGTAAGCTTTGCATGACAAGACGCTCGGGGACTATGAGCTCTTTCTTCCGATATTCAAAAATTACTGTCGTGATGACATCGTGCCTTCGTAAATGGTTTGGTTTGTAGCTTGACCGACTCAATTGACAAACACTGTCAACCAAATACGGTTAGTGGGTGGCCAACTGGCATCCATAATCCATCAGCTCATGCACGCCTTTCATGCGGAATGCCATGTGGGATTCCGACTACATTCTATGCGCGGAGTGACAGATGTCTCAGGGTTCATCTAGTTTCATTACAATTATGACTAAAAGTGTTGGTTACTGATCGACAGAATTTTATCTGGCCTAGTGATGTCCTCGATCTGTGGATAACGTCATGAAAGTCAAGCAGAAGTCAGTATGCGGAAACTGTAGACAGAGGAAACTAGGGGTAAGATTCGCATGATCTCTTAATGGATATAAGCAAATGCCATAGCTCTTACCTTTTAGTGCGATGGGAAGCACCCGGAATGCAGCCAGTGCACACTTACTGGGCGCAAGTGTCCAGGTTACCCGCAGGAGTGGACGTTCGTCCAGCAGAGCATACCTTCAACTGAGGCATCGCATCAAAATCAGATCTCGCAGAATGGAGCTACTGGCGGGTCACATTCATGCCAAGTATCGGTCAAGAGTACAACTCCGTTGCAGATCTCGCCTGACGCCGCTTCTCAGCGTAGTTTCGCTACTATAAAGATTCCGGATATCATTTCAGCTTCACCTGAAGAGCTGGCCTTTATTGTGGTCGAAAACTACATTCCAAAAGATGACCTTCCTTGTCTGTCTGATGATTCGAATAACAATGGCTGCTCACGGATCTGCGGCTCCTGGGTTGAGGTTCTCCCGCGTCTTGCCAATACCTCGAGTCAGGAAGGCGTTTTCTTCCTCTCGCTGAAAGCACTGGCTTTTGCGATTGCTTCCTATAAATATCCTCAAAAAGTCTCGAGACTAGACGCTACAACGGTTTATTCTGCAGCAATTTGTGCATTGAGAAGGCAGTTGGCGGCCATAAGCCAGCCATTCAATGCAGAACTAGCCGCCTCTATCATGTGTCTGAGCTTAGCTGAGGTGAGAAACTTTATTTCAGAAGGGTAGCAGAGCGGTGCTAATCTGGAAATATTCATATATAGGGCATGTTTCCGGGAATGGGACCGGGAATCTCAACCCACATCAAAGGTGTGGGTCAATTGATGAAAGCCCATGGACCTAATCATTACCAGGCCGGGTTGCTGCACAAGCTCTTCGTAGGGTTCCGACCTCTCCTGGTTAGTATGATGATTCATGGTTAGTGTCTAGATAGAGATTATCAGATGTCTGACGCACGTTAAGGTCATCGACGCATTTCGCTTTCGCGAGCCAACCTTTCTTGCTGAGAAGCAATGGGCATCTATACCTTTTGCATTTTCTAACACGTCGCTCATGCAGGACTTCTTGAGTGGAGTCGCAATTATCCCGAATTACTTGCACGCGGTTGACCAACTCATGGCTAACCCAGACGACGGCTCAGCTGACAATGTCAGCGAAGTTTGTTTCGCTTTTGTGGAGTGGATCGATCGACTTGAGCAATGGGAGCAAATGTTGGAGCGCGAAGAAGGTGCCCCATACGAGATATCGTCCGAAGGAGAACACCCATCACAAGCGATTAACCCTGGCATTACAGGGCACACTCTCTGGTATCCGTGCGTTACCATGGCGAATGTGTGCACCCACCTCTGGGCTATTCGCATCGTTTGTCTCAAGGAGATTGACAAACTCAGGGCGACTTTTAGCAATATTTTGGAAGCTTGTATACCCGCAAAGTTCTGCAGTGTGGAATACCAGCAGAACCAGGTTCTTACTCTGTCGAAGCGGATCTGCCACAGTATGGAGTACCTGCTGCAGGATGAACTGAAATTCTTCGGACCGGCTTCCACTGTTTTTCCTCTCAAGGTGGCTTATGACTCATTCAGAGAGTGTGGGAGGGGTCAGGAGGGATATATCAAGTTCTGTAGGTCTATAGTCAGTCGACTTGACGCGAAGGGGCTGCGCTCGATACCTGCTGCAATCTATGCGCAATGAAGGACTCTGCAATTTCTAGGATGACGTTTCAATGTTTAGTTTGGCGTTTGCCTTGTTTATTCCCTGTCGATAAATAACAGTACATTAAACCACACACACCGAAAAGTCATAAACATTCATGAGTTCGATAGATAGTGTATGGCAGAAGGCAGATAACCAGTTGGAGTCTTGCTTGTATGCTTTGTTTGCACCCCCAGACCCATTCACCACCATCACCAGAGCATTAGCTCCAAGAACCAAAACGCATAGCCCAAGCATCAATTGTCACCTGCTTCCTGTAGAATGGCTCTCGAAAATGACGCGGTAGCCGGAGCCACGATTGAGCTTCTCGAAGCTCGCCTCCAACGACTCACCTACCTCCTCACAGGCGACGCAAGCTGGACGGGCACTCCAACCGCGCCCGCCAAACCAGCCGCCCTCGACGACACGGTCTCGCGACGCCTCCTACGTCTAGAAAAGGACCTCGAGAACCTCAGCAGGAATATCCCCGCTGTACGAGATGTTCTACAGCTCCGTACGCATTCCTCCTCTCTATCTTGCAGATGAACCAAACTAACAGGACCGGATTCAGACGATCGCTTCCCCGACCTCTTCCGCCCTACACCTCCGCAATCCGTCCCGGAGAACCTGACGACCCAGAACCTCGCCTCGATTGTCCTTTCGTACGCGTCCGCATTCCCCGAGACCGCGTCCAGACTCACTTCGTTAAATGACCTGCCCGTCCCGGACGCCCAGGCGTCGGCGTCGCTCGTCCAGCTGCAGCCGCGTCTCGATCAATTGGCTCGTACCCAGGAGGAACAGGCGAGGCAGATATCTGAGCTCCGCGTGCGGACTGCGCGGGTGTTGCAGCGCTGGTATGAGGTTGGGCTGGTGGGAAGCGGCGAGTGCTGGGCTGAATGGGAGGGACGGCTGGAGGATGTAGAGCGGGAGGTGAAAAGGGAGGAGGTGGTGAGGGAGAGAAGGACGAGAGAGATATGAGGCTGATTATGTGTATGGTTTCTCTTCCGGCTTGAGTTTTGACTTTCTATGATACCATTCTGTTGTCTGTTGGTTGGACGTTTTTGTGTTTTAAAGCTGGTTGGCTTCTACAGTTGAATCCGGAGCTCATGTGGATAGATACAGGCCGTCAGTTGAACGTTGTACATTCTTCTGCTGGTCCATTTTATTTACTCATACTGCGACCAGACACACTAACATGTTCACTGAGAATAGGCAGCCAGATCTCTTCGAAACATGAGATAATGAAAGGTTGCTGTCCTTGGTAAAGGGAGCGAGGCTGAATGCCACTGTTAACCCTTAAGTCTTCAAAAAGTTTTTGGTTTGAGCTAGCTGGCCTATACTTTCAGTCTTGCTCGCTGTGGTACGTTGTGTGGCGGAGTCATTCGAGAGAGCCCCGAGTTTCTCTTATCCCACGGTTTTGATATCAGAAGCCGGCTATGACCGGCTATGACGTGTCGATGAATGCAGGCAGAGAATAATGTCACTGCCGGTACCTCTCTATTCAAAATGGAATAGAGGTGATTGTTCCGTTGCTACATGCGTCAGTCTCCTTCTGTCCAATCCTAAGACAACAATGATGAATCCTTTGGTAAAATGAAGATATAGATCCCGCATGCATCTACAGGGTCCAAGCTCCAAGCTCCAAGCCTGCTTCCCTTTAGAACGGAGAACAAGGGCCAAAGACACTTGCCGAAAAGGGCATCATTTCCTACCCTTCTTTTTCGTCCGTTACGTATGCCCACATCCATGGTTTTGGTGTGGACGTGCTTGGCCCACGGATCATAGAACAGCTCAAGTACTTAGACGTGAGAGGTATGCTGCACCCTGGACTTGAACGGCCTAGGTCAGAGTGAATTCACGTCCCGTTAGTCAACCATACAATTGCAACAGTACTGTATGTAGTAACTACCTAGTAATTGCCAAGGTGCCCAACAAGGTGCCAGAGATGCTTGGCCATACCTTAATTGCCCGTTCGCTCCCAGGGCCCAAAATCCACAGTCCTCTTGACGACCCCTCAACGGCCTTTGCTCGGCCTGATACTTGACCTTTCCCTCTTATATATTTGAGAGTTATGAAGCACAGTAGGAGACATCCGCATCTCCCAGTCGCACTTCAGATGCCTGTAATTGGCCACCGTGGCAGCTACACTGCCCTACTAGAGTAGGACGTTCAAGTCTGCGTCAATTCACGTACCCAGGGTCTCAAGCTTTGAGCCATTTACAGAACTACCATAGGAACTCCACAGACGGACCTGTTGCCACGAAGCTTACTACTCCCATAGACCAATCCATATCCGGAGAACTCGACTGCCTACCATACCCCGCGTGTCGCGCCTCGCAGTCTGGAAATTAGAGTTCCTGGACGAAGGGAGGCACTGGATTTCTAACCAGAAAGAGCGAATATAAGACTTGATTCGCGCCCGCCATCCTAAGAGTCACATATGTCAGTTACCGGTCGTGAATTACACCTCGCATTTCAACGAAGCCCTGATCCTGGTTTGCTATTTGTAGAGCAGTCAATTTCTCATCTTTATTCCATGCCGAAAAAGGAGACGGGTGAGAAGCGATGCAAGCGTTATACACAGAAGCAGGCAGCCACGAAGAAAACCCTCCTGCTGGATGAGATCAGTGAAATCCTGGGTCGTCAGCTTGATCATCCGACAAATACTGTGGGTGTTTCATCTGTTAGCATCAGTAGCGGTAGCAGCTACACTCTCCATGATGCTGTCCAGGGTGAAGAATGTGTGCCACGGACAAAAAGCACCAAGCTGCCCGGCTGGCGGCACTCCGTACCCTCCCGAAGCAAACAACCTATATCAAGACCAACTTCGCAAAGCACATGTCAGGCATCTGCGGCTATATTCACACTTGAAGATCTCGCAGCTGTTCGTGCCATCGAGAAATTAGCGACAAGGTACGGGCGGGTCTCCCACATGAGTGTTCTCGATCCTAGGTACAAATTCTTCGTGAATAGAGCGCACACTGCTGCTCTGTCGTTCAAAGTGCATAACAAAGTTGCTCTGGTCATGGGCGATCCCCTGTGCGAGCCGGACTGGTTCGCCAATGTCCTCGCAGAATTCAAGGAGTACCGGAGGAAACCCGGCTGGAGTATCGCTTTCATCGGTGCCAGCGAAGTGTTTACCGACTACGCTAAGGAACATGGATGGACGACCATGCAATTCGGCACCGAGCGCGTGCTCAATCCCATGACCAATGATGTGTTGAACGAGAGAGTGGGGAAACGCATCATCGTACAAAGCAAGCAACTGCTCAATCCGAGCAAAGGCAACATCTCTTTGGGTTTATACGTACCGGCGCAGGGTGAGGATCTGGACGTGCAGAGGGAACTGGTCAGGGTTTATGACTTATGGCGTGAGAAGCGAAATCGTGCTGCCGGCGCAAAGGCTTTCATCACGGTGTATGACCCTTTTTCAATGCCGGCGTTGATGATGTACATCTACACCAGAGGCCCAGACGGTGTAGCCAACGGCTTCGCGGCCATCCGACATCTTGGTGCCAACCAAGGATACCACATTGACCCTTGCATTGCAGCTCCTGGAGCACCCAGAGGGATCACCGATCTGTTAATCGTTGCTGCCATGGCGCTCTTGCACTCAATGAGAGTTTCGTACCTCAGCCTTGGATTTGAGCCCTCGGAAACACTGGCTGACATAACTCGACTGTCGCCTCCTATCGAGAAGATCACCCGAGCGATATACAAGCGTACATTCAAGCAAATGCTTTTTCAGGGAAAACAGATGTTTCACGAAAAGTTCAAGCCGGATGGCTCGCAGGGATCACCGCTTTTCGTCCTTTTTCCCGCTGGTGCTCCCAGTCTACGACAGTTGGTCGCTCTTTCCCGAATGTCGAATATCAGCATTCGAAAGCTTGTTTTCGCAAGGTCCGGGAAGAACTCGGATGCGCTTATGCCTGACAAGCAAAAAGATAGAACGAAGACTTGGGATGGATCGTCCAAAGTGAGATGATATATCAGTGATTGCATTCGATTACCAACGCACAAGGTTGCTGACAGTTTCGCTGAAAAGTTGTATCGCTGGGTTTCGCATTCAGCTCGTCTGCGAGTTCAACAAGCACAACTTCACAGCGATCCTCGGAGCTAGATCAATGAGCCATGCTGTCCGGACTGTCCGGCATCCAGTCAATGCACAGGGTTCCCTTGTAGGATCTAGAACATGCAATATGGTAGACGACGATCATGCTGAAATCTCGGGTGATTTGACCCACCATGATGATATCTAATGCCAGAGTCAAATTTCCTCGAAATTAATATGGATCTAGGGAAGATTGATTCGATTCGCAGTGCATATGTTTCGTAGATTAACGAATGCTAATCCTTATTTCGCTGCTCCCGTGTCAAGCCACTTGATGGATACCACTGTGCCACATGCATCAGCCTCATCATACAAAAAAGGTCTAGAACCTTCAGAGCACAAGCAAATGAGTTGCACAAAATACAACTGCTGAGGCCGACACTGGAATGGTTCTTTTACTCTTTTCTCTTTTTTTGCTTTGAAACTTTTGCGTAGCTCGGTCGCTAAGTAGGACCCATTATTATTGTGCATGGTGCCATTTTGGCGCACTCCTAAATTTCCAAATTCCAAGATCTCATTTTGATTCATTACTGGGCCCATGGTTCCGACTCAACTCTGTTGGTTTCATATTTGATCCTTCCAGAGCTACTCCATATATGCATTACTGGTCTGAAGAATCCTTGACAAAAAAAAATTAAAAAATTCAGCATACAAGGGTAACCACAACGTCGCAATGACAAGATGGGAATAACAAAGGATCATTGCCGAACGTGCGCTAATAATAACTACAGAAACAATGAGCATTGGTCACGGTTGTTACATCCACTTATTCCACCTACCCCAGCCGCCCCTCTTGGTGCTCCGTCAATTCGCGCATCTTCCAATCATGTCCTCTCGTCCTCCTCAGTCGTCGGACCTGCCAGGGGGAAATGATACTAATAATCCTGTACTCCGTACCGAGAGGTAGATGAAAGAGGAAAAGGACCAGACCATTGAGACCAGAGTCAATTCTCAACTTTCGAGAGTACAAGTCCGTCTGTTTGCCTTGCGGAATGCATTGGCCTGGCCCACAAGCAGCATGGTTCCTGGGGATGATACTCCGTGCAGGGCTGCCCTTTAGTTCTTGTACGTACCCAAGTATTGAGACTGCACGGGTACTGCGATCCAAATGTAAGGGTAGCCGGTAGTCTCATAGGTCTTAATCTGACCCGATGAACTCTGTAGCTGTCTTGCAAGACTCCCAGGGCTTGTATGATCTACCTAGATCCCATWAAGACCAAGTAGTTGGTCAGTTATTCTGCGTAGTTCTCTGGTGTTGACCTGAGATATCTACATAAGTCTCACCCACTTGGTTCCCACTACGGAGAATGTACTACCGTAGATAGACTAGTCGACTCACTGATCAACTCTCCTTTTCCCGACCAGACACTGGGTCAAGGCTCTGTCTTTCATCAATTAATCTCCATCTTCATCATCATCTTCTTATTCTATCATTCTTAGAGAGGTACTCGCGTTAACCGATCTTCTCATACTGTCCTTGTTTCTTTGTTTTCCACCTCATTCTTCTTCTTCGACCTCCTCATCGATTGGCTTTCCCCCGTCGATTTACACTCGTTCCTCACCTTGATTCTTCTATTATCTTTCGATTTTTCTTCCTTTCTTCCCACTAACGTTTCAAACACCACCTTCGTTCCCTACAGCCAGGTGCTGTTGTTGTCTCTCCGCGTCTCTGCAAGGGGTTCTCGCTTGCTTCCAGTTTCATACCACCAGCCTCATGCTAGATTCGATTGATCTCAAATTACCGATTTGATTCTCGGTCAATCCTCTCACGCCGACATCTGCACCAGTTTTCGTCATCGTAAGACATACACTCGCTTTTACCTGGATCGTGTCGCAAGGTACGATTACACGTCACCTCATCTCCATTTCCTCTCTCCCTTGTCATTGACCCGATTCCTGCTGCGTTCATTACAATGTTCTGTAGTCGACTATCAATTGTACCTATATGTTCTTTTTCTTATGCGCATTTGCATTTCCATTTGTGTTGCGAGTTGTGACTGACTCTTTGCCCAGTCTCGTTCTTTTCTGCATTCAAGTCGCTCTCTTCATTCAATCGATATCGACATATACCATCTCGACTTCACGAAAGAAATAACGTGTTAGAATATCGGCCTGCTTTTGCCTTGTCGCTTGTGATATCTGTTGCATCGCGATCGAGTCGAGTCGAACAAAAATCGAATCCTCCACATCCAACCGCTTCGACGACACTGTATATAGTGAATACCGTTCATGCTGGCATATTCTGAGCATTCTCCGTCCTTTCATAAACCGAATCCATATACGGAGCCCCGGACAAGAATGGCGAAGTTTCGGGCAAGCAATATTTTAGGCGACCCATTTGCGCTCGCGACCATCTCCATCTCGATTGTACGTCGTCCCTAATGCGGGTTATTGGCATGGACACTGGTGACTCGTGACTAATCACGTTCTCGATCTTTAGCTTGCGTGGTTGATCGCATTTATCGCATCAATCATCTCGGATATTAAGACGGATTATCCCAATTACTCATGGTGGGCAGTCGCCTACATGTTTTGCTCTATTATCGGGGTCTCAATTGTTGTTGGTTCGGACACCGGTCTCGTCTATGGGGTAGCGGTATGTTTCTCGACCTCGGCGTGGGATTCTCAGGGCTGATGGGTAACAGGTTGTGGGCTACCTTTCAACAGGCTTAGTGCTGACCACTTTGGCGGTCAATACTCTGGTCTACGAAAGTGAATCCTCGTCGCAAGCTGCAGCTGCCGGATTCATCCTCTTGTCCATGGTCATTGTAGGTTATCCCTGGTTGACCTTCTAGCGGTCGCAGCATTCTCTCGAACTAAACTAACCTTAAACAGGTAGTGTGGATATTCTACTTTGGATCGACTCCTCAAGCTACGCATCGCGGCTTTATCGATTCGTTCGCCCTCAACAAGGAGAGCAGCGGCGCATACGGAAATCGACCCATGTCTACAGCTTTTGGTCATCGCCCAGAGACAATGTCGACAAGCGCACCCCAGATGTACACTTCTGCCCAACTCAACGGCTTCGAAACGTCGTCTCCGGTGTCAGGTCATCCTGGTGGTGCTCCCGGCTCAGAAAACCGCAGCTCCTCCCAGCCTCGTTTCGGCAATCCATCTGCCAGCAACGTTGCTGGGAACAACAACGGTCAGGACGAAGTCCCACAGCCAACAGAATACCCGTACAAGGCAAAAGCGATATATTCCTACGATGCCAATCCCGAAGATGCCAACGAAATTAGTTTCAGCAAACATGAAATCTTGGAAGTGTCGGACGTCAGCGGCAGATGGTGGCAGGCCAGAAAATCCAACGGAGAGACCGGTATTGCTCCATCGAATTACCTGATTCTGCTGTGATTCGGTTGGAGCGCACTTTTTTCCCTTTCTTGTTCTTCTGGTCATTCCTACTTTTGTCGCCATTCTGTCGCAAAAGCTTTCGTATTTGATACCCTTCGAGTAGTATCACTCGGCCCGAGATCTGGTTCCGCCAAAAGATCATGTTATGTCTGATGGTTTCTTTTGGATTCTGCGCTATCTGTGGCATCCCGTTCTAAGTGGTGCGTTCTTTCAGTCTGCTGTTTTATCTCCTCCATCTTTTATCTCCATTCAGCGGGCATCTGCGCGCTTACCATTCATGGTTCTGTCTTCCATTTGTCATGCCTCGTATGTGTTTCCAACGGTTCGATGTGTAGTTGGTTTTTTATTTCTTTCGGATTTCCACCTGCTGTTAGAGAAATGTCGAAATTATTCGTTTGTAGCGGCATTCGAGTTATATGATTAAGTCCGATAAGTTCAAGATCGCATTGCCGTGGAACCCAGTCCAAAATGTCGAGTACTTCGAGATCGTGCTCAGGAGCTGCCACGTGCGCGGGACGTTGCGTCCAGCATCGGAGAATTTCCCATAATTTTCGTTCAGTGCGATGTAGGAGCTCGAAACTTTCGCAAGCTTCAGAGGATCAAGCGCAAGTAGCAAATGATGTCGACCAGATTGTTCCTCCAAATGAAGTCGTGGAACGCTTCTATCTATGCTTCTTTTGTATTGTTCGGCGTATCTAGATCGAGGCACCTGACTAAGTCCCCTCTTCGGCATCCACTGAATTCGCTCACAACTCAGAGTCAGGAGTCGAACTTGCAAGGTCAAGGCACACAGTCTAGCTCCCTAGGCGGTGGGTGGGTGGGTCTTCTTCTCCAGTGGTTTACCTGTCTAGTCTTAGTTCCCAAGCCCAATCTCCAGTTCTCCATTGTCGGATCCCCCAATGAGATGACTTTCCCGCGAGCCAGAACCACACTTGCTGCCGCGCAAATGGCTCCCTGCTATGTCTGGTGTGCAGTCGTGGAGACCGCATTGGGAAGATCTCGATCCTTGACTGTTATCAAGATAAGCTGGAAACTCATCAAAATGCTTGGAGTCGTGTACGGCCTTGGTCTCCAGAGCTTGTCTGCTTGTCTCTGCAGAGCAGAAGGGATTTTCTTGTCTTCAACCAAGCTTCTGGTGCAGAACTGAACGAAACCGCGTAGCTACCTGGCACAGGGCATGGTGATGCTTACTGTGTTGTGCATTGACCTGCGTTGACATCGTCACTGGATTTGTCCTTCTACTGCAAGGCTGGACAGATTCGCACAAGTTTTTTATTTTGCTTTTTGTGGAAGGATGATTGTTGTCTGAGACAGATAATCCCCGGGTCTACGTCTTTATTGTTTTGAAACTATCCTCTCAGTACTTGGTGGACAAGTTGTTGGAGTGGAGGTCCATAGTCACTGAAACCCGACTTCATACAAGGATGGCCGATACCGAGAATGTCACGGTGGCGTCCAATGTACTGGGGACCATCGGAACGGTTCTCTGGTGCATTCAGCTGATTCCGCAAATATGGCATAATTGGCGACAGAAGAAGACGGACGGACTGCCACCGTCTATGATGTTCCTGTGGGCTTCTTGTATGTTTGCACTTGGGTCCTCTGCGTTGTTCCGGAGCTCGATAGCTGATCCTTTAAATATAGGCGCTGTGCCCATGGGAGCATACTTGATTCTCCAGGTACAAGTGATTCCATGATGAGAGGGACTAGAAATGTTGACTTTCATCCTGCAGAAAGTGAATATACCGCTGCAAATACAGCCGCAGATATTCGGCTTCTTTTCGCTAGTCAGCTGGGGTCAGGTTTTATATTATAATCAGTAGGTAATGCCTTTCATCTTTAGATATGGTTCAGGGCTGACATTGTCCCTCAGCAACTATAGCCAAGTCAAGGCAATCTCTTTGGTAATTGGCACAGCAGCACTGTTCGGTGGTATTGAGGCGTTGCTGATTCTCACATTGCGAGTACGTCTGCGTAATGCACCTGTCAAGGCTCCTTTGCTGGAATAGATACTGACCGTCGCGTAGATACCCTACAATAAAGGTATGACCTGGCCGGATCTTGTCGTTGGCGTCGTTGCGGCTGTTCTGCTGGCGTCGGGGCTTCTACCGCCGTATTTTGAGCTATGGAAGCGAGATGGGCGAGTGATTGGTTTTAGTAAGTGGTCCAAAGCTTTCGGGGTGGACACACTTTGATTGATCCGTCGCAGATTGGGTCTTTTTGTCCATTGATACTTTGGGAGGACTCTTTTCTCTTTTTGCGTTAGGTATGCTGCTTATTCGTCCAAGGCAGAGGATGGAAGCTGACTGCTCGAAGCCGCGCAGGGCACATTTGATATCCTCGGAGGAGTCATGTACATCATAGTGTAAGTTTACACCCGTTTAGATGCATTGCTGTTATGAATCGGTAGTGACCGTGATGCGATAGTGTCGTCCTGGAAGCCGGCATCTACGTGAGCCATATCATTTGGCGCATTCGATACCGGAAATTGCGAAAAGAAGCCAAAGCTGCGGGTGTGAGCATTGATGACATGTTGAGCATGCACAGGAATGAGTCTGAGCAGGTGAATGATACTGAGAAGAGGCCTGGCGATATTGAGAGCCAGATTGCTGTGGACCAACGGCAAGCTTCAGTCGAAGTTGTAGAGCAGCCTGAATTGAATGAAAAGCATAACTGAGTGGAAGTGGGTTCAGGAGCGTCATCTAGCCAGCTATAGAAATAGAGAGAATAAGAGAACATTGGAATTGCCCAAATACATACCATCTAGAACTTCAATGTGCATCAAGAAACAAAATTATATAGACCGAGGTTCGAGTCGAAGTCACCTAGTAGGTAAGTCGAGCTACCTAGTAGCTACCCTAGGTATTCAGGTAAGATCGGGGATGGTTAAAGAGCAAGCAATTCAAGTGTTATATAGAGCTCATCAAATCAACTAGTGCCGTCACTTGGTAGCTGTGAACCGTTGGATAATGATAGAAGATGGTCAAAGCGCAACCTCTCCTGTCCGTGATTCTGTTTTTCAGCTGTCATATCAGGTAAATTAGAGTCATACAAGGTAGATAACTAGATCATATCTACCTGTTTCTGTCTTTTTAATTCTCCAACTTTCCCGTTTCTTCCGGAAGATCATCCTCCGCAAGGATTGAGTCGCTTGCTTCTGCTTGCATCTGTATGTTCTAGTCTAGTAGTACTCTATACACAAGCTTCAGTCCCCAAGCTCCCTTTTTATTTACTTCTTCTGCCTCTCCAACCATCTCCTTTCCCCTCATCCCGACCACAATTCTCCAAGCCTCTCAGCTCCTGAGATGGTTGGTTCCACTGATCGAATATGAAGAGCTGAAAAAAAGAAAGAAAAGAAGTAAAAAAAGATTCCACCAACTGCCTTGCAGACCGCTGAGCTGCTGCTACTGCTCCTGCTTCGATAGAAGGCAATATTATTGTACGACTGCAGAGAATGAGGTGACAACGCAGTGCTCTTTTCATTTTTCTCTTTTGTTGTTTTTCCTTTTCCTTGTTGTCATCTGTGTTCTAGACTTTCTCTCTCGGTTGTCTCCCCATTTGTTTTTCTTCCTACCTGTCTGTCATTATTATTTCATCTCTTTCAGTGCAATAATATTTGATAGCTGAGCTATCAGACAATACTGTGGTGGATCGTCATCATGCCTGACCGCCGCCTGTCGCAGCTGCTGAAGTCGAAGCTTCTGCGGCGATCATCGACCACGGCTACGACTTATCCAAAACAGAACCAGAAACCCGTTAACGTTCAGAAAAAGGCGGCCGCCGGAGCGGATCCGCCTGTCGACCCCAACTCAACCTCCGACCTTTCCTGTTCCCTACCTCCTCATCTCTTGACCCCTAACGAAGGAGAAGCGGATGCCAAATCCCGCGCCTACAGCATAGTTTCCTCCATACCCCTCGATCATCCCAGTACCCCCTGCGAGATTCCTGGTCCTGCCACTGGTTCCTCAGCGGGCTGCGATCAGTACTTCACCCACGTCGACCGATTGGGCGTAAACTCACATCAAGAAGGATCACAGAACAGTTCGATTCAGCAGTCTCCGACACTCGTGAGGAGCCTTCGGCACAAGCAGCCGACCGAGGGAAAAGACAAACGGGATTCACAATCGCCGGAGGGAGATCAAGAAGGCGAGTACGGCTACGAACGTATCCGGAACGACTCCGATCCTCAGTGCAGCTTGACCGCAGAGCTTGCCAATAAGCCCTCTCCACCACATACTCCCGTCGGCGACGACTCGCTACATTCAGCGTCGGCGACCCCTCCTCCACTTTCGGCCTCGCTGCCAGGGCCCGCTGGCGCAAGCTCGCTTCAAGCAGCATACCGACCAGTCCGAGAAAGTCCCAGCGTGCCACCACTCGAATCTCAATTGACTCCGTCCTTGGGCGCTGTCGCCGAGGACTCTTCTGAAGAATCTGCCTCCCATTTCGTCGGTCCTCCGTCGTCATCCCCGTTTCCGAAGCGCCCCACCATTGGGGTCCGTCGTCAGTCGCTTCTTCCAGCCTCACATCAACACTTGATCAGTGGTCTTTTGGGTTTTGGGCCTTCTCAGAACCTCGGCCAGAGCAGCGGTCACCCTGCCACAGTCAACGCTGAGATGATTCCTCGAAAAATCTGGGTCAAACGGCCAGGGGGCTCGGCCACCCTGGTGCCGACCATGGAAGATTCGCTTGTCGACGAGCTGCGCGATCAAGTTATCATGAAGTACGCCAACTCTTTGGGGAAATCATTTGATTCGCCTGATATCATGATCCGCATTTCTCCTCGAGAAGGTTCCAACCGACAGTCTACGCCCGAGCGGATACTGAGTCCTGAGGAACCGTTAGGTGTGGTCATTGACTCTTACTTTCCTGGGGGCCAGACGGTGGACGAAGCGTTGGTCATAGATATCCCTCAACGGCGAACGCCGAAGCCGTCCCCCCGCCACCCTGTATATTATCACCATTCGGAACCGGGCGAGCATGGCGAGTACTTTCCGCTCATGCCTGCGAACCCAAATGTCCCGACGCCCCCCACTCATCCGTCGGTCTCATCTACGAGCGTGAACGCCCATACGGCACCCTCAATCTCTATTCTCACCACTGGTATGGCGCCTCCGCTACCCTCACCAGGCAATAGAGCAAACCGACATTCCCGCCGGCCACCACTCACTCGACATACTACCAACTCACCCACAATGCTTGGTACAGCGCCAAATGCAAAAGGTACGCGTGGACCCTTACTGTTCTTCTTTGGACCGTTAAGATATCGTTTCTTACTGACTAGATGTAGACTCGAGTATGGCCCCGTGTCCTCAACCTCCCGCAGCAGCGCCCCAGGTCCCTACGCCGCCTGGTCCTCCTCCCGAATCGCCTCAGACCAAAACGCACACACCGCCAGCGCGTGTTTCCTCGCCGCGCCCGCGTCCCACAAAACCGAAGAAGGCCGGCAACGGCCAATCGCCAAACGCTGCCTTTGGCGGCCTTATTGAAGGCACGGTTCCTCCCATCAACGTCCTCATTGTCGAAGACAATATCATCAACCAGAAGCTCCTGGAAGCTTTCATGAAGCGACTCAGCGTCCGTTGGAAGTGCGCTGCAAACGGTGAGGAGGCGGTGAGGAAATGGCGCCAGGGTGGGTTTCACTTGGTCCTGATGGATATCCAACTCCCCGTCATGAACGGGTTAGATGCGACCAAGGAGATTCGGAGACTCGAGCGCCTGAACGGGATCGGTGTCTTCACCAAGACTGCCTCGGGACGATCGAGTGCCAGCTCTCTGTCGGCGGAATTGAACCAAGCATCATCTGAGGGTTCGCTGTCCGAGGAGGATACTCTTCATGACTTGTCTCTGTTCAAGAGTCCCGTTATCATTGTCGCTCTGACCGCCAGTAGTTTGCAGAGCGATCGGCATGAGGCTCTGGCTGCCGGCTGCAATGACTTTTTGACCAAGGTATGTCATTTTGGACGCTTCGCGCATCCTGTTCCGGGGTAATGGCTGACTTTCTGCCCTTTTTTTTTAGCCCGTTGGATTTCCTTGGTTGGAGCAGAAGGTGACTGAATGGGGCTGCATGCAAGCTCTGATTGACTTTGAAGGCTGGCGGAAATGGCGAGGATTTGCCGACGAACCCCAGTCATCTTCTCCCACCAATGGAGGTCTCACCAGCCCTCTGCAGACGGGCGCTGATGGTGTGTCCAGCAGAACCTCGACCTCCTCGTCATCTGGAGCAGTCAACGTGACGGCCCGGGAGCTTGACGCGGGTCCTGGTGCGGGCAAACGCAAGTCCACCGTTCCCGAATTGACCAAGCCCGTGGATATCCTTCCTGAGGAACCTCCCGGAAGTGATAGTGGCGAGGGCAATGAGACTCTGGATTCACCGGCCCAGTCCCTTACCTCCGTGCACGTCGGTGACCCAACTGAACCTTCTAACGATGAGGAGCACCAAGCTCTGGATGCTACGTAGTCTGTTGCCCCCTCTGCAACTCAGGCCTCAATATCTCCCTTTGATACCATTATACTCACACGATTTGTACGAGGAGAGTTCCTCTGTTTGATATTACACATTGTTTCCTCCAGTCTCTTACACGTCCCGCTTTTCTGTATCTTCCATTGGATACCCAGCATAGCCATTACTCCTTTTATCATATGCGATGTCCGTACCTTATTGGTCCGTCCATTTCCAGTGTTTACCACAAACATCTCCTTTGTTGAGCGGCATGAATCCTCGATTGTATATACTATCACTGCTTTAGCGACATGCTCTCGCATACGAAAGGAGATGTCCTGTTCTGTTTTTGTTGTTTTGTGAATCCATGCATCGCCCCATTGTTTTTCGCATACTCTGTTGTTATTAGTTAGCCTAGGGCCCCTACCGCCATTGACATGCTGATACCGGCAATTGGTCTAATGTCATCGTCTAATGAGACTAGCTGCATACGTTTGTACCTAGTATACTACACTTGATCATTTCAGCTGTAACCAAAGTAGTTGTGGTTGACGTTTGCAATGCCGATTGACTCGAAAGAACGCGTATGTACCCTTGAGAGTTGAACTCGGAGTTCATGGTTGGTATTGATATTGTTAAAACATGACAGAATATAAGTACAATGCCAATGCTCGACAAAACCGTTCACGAGATATTTGTACAATACATCACTTCCCTGACCGAGAGTAGCTCATGAATGCAGAAGCAGAACGAGACCTTTCCTCATCAAATATGGATCAACAGTGTCAGAAAGAGTTGGCTTAGACCTCCACGCGAGTAGGGATCTTGATCTGTCCCTTCTTGCGATCGTATGTAGGCACACCGTATCTCCGGCCGGGCGCCAGGGCACCACGACCATCCGTGCCCGTCGTCTCGCGACTGACAACGACATCCTTGATGCGGAACTCGAACCGCGAGGACTCAGGCTGCACGCGGACGAGCCGCTGCTCGGCGCGCTCCTTGGCGAGTCTCTTGCGTTCCTGCTCGGTCTCCGCCTCCTGCTGGAGCCGCTCGCGGTAAAGCTTCATGTTCTCGCGGAACTCGTTGGGTTTCGACCGCATCTGGCGCTCGTGGGCAACCAGGTGCGGGTGCGGGATGCGCACATCCGCAGGCTGGAGGACCTGCTGCTCGTCGTCGCCCTTGCCGACGCGCTCGATGTGGGATGGGTCCTTCGTGATCTTGCTGATGGCCTCGTCCGGGGAGGCCGCGTCGCGCTCGACTTCCCTGTGTGGCAGGGCGGGTGCGGCGGAGAACACGCGACCGGCGTCAACACGGGTGAATTGCCGGGACTCGGAGACGGGGTAGAAGATCTGGGGATCGGTGAGGCGGTGGACGGGGAGATCGTTGATTGACTCGTGGGGTCGAGCGTCCAGGTCATTGCGGATGTTTGTGACTGGGACCATCTCGTGGACTGCACGAGCGTATGGCAATGCTAGCGACTTCCCCTGAATTTCAAGCATCGTGTTAGAGCAATCCAAGGCTGCCGAGACGCGAAATTTTCAACCGAAGACGAGACATGGGCACAAATCAGATATGGGAGTTGTAAGCATTCCCAAGCAGGTTATGCTTGGGGTCTTAAAGACTAATCGATTTTTTCGTTGTTCTCATCACTGTACCATGCCATCGCAAAAGGGAAGTAGCCAATAGAGCCGGAAAGGCGAAAATGAAAGCATGCATACCTGTTGTGTCCATCGCCTTTCTAATTCTACTAACCGAACAACGGCTGCTACTCGCCGCATATCCACCCCAAGGTCAACACTGACGGCACGCACACTCTGCTTTCTGTCCACAACCCGCCGGTGGATCTCATTGCGCAGCTCCTCGCCGAGTATGGGCTCACTGACGAAATTAGGGTTCAGAGGAAAGGGCCGATTGCCGGCGTTGCTCTTGAGGCGGGTAATGTAATTCGTCCGCCCTGGCGTGTGTTGTTTCAGTGCAGCACCTTCGCCATTGATCCACGCGAACATCTCATTCCGCAGTCTGGTCTGAGCGGCGGGCGAGGAGGAAAAGGGACGAGAGGAGCATGATTGTGAGAGCTTGGAGATACATGTGGAAGAGGTTGAAGAGGACGAGGAAGTAGAGGAGGAGAGGTAAGGGAGGAGAGAGCCCGAGACCAGCTGGTTTTGTATTCGGGGAGGCATTTTCAATGAGGTCTCAGGTGGAGGGGAGTATTGTTGCTCTGGGACAAAGCCAGGGATCACGCAGTCATGGGCTTATACAGCTTGCACACGAGCAATTGAGCGTCTCTCGAATTAAAAATGTCAGCGAGAAGCAGTGGTGAAGTACAGCACTGGTGTTTGTGATAGTGGAAGGAGGACAGCCGGGCGTTCGGAAAGAAACTTTTCGGCTCTCACGATGTGGTCCGTGCCCAGTCACGTGATATAACCAACATTGTCGTGCACTCTTGAGACTTACATGGAGTGATATACTACTTCTGTATCTTCGGTCAGAAGAAAGATGGCACAGGACACAGTATAAAAGTTCTCGTCTACAATTTTCCATTTAGCATAGCAAGCAAGTAAGAAAGCAATCCGCCAGAAAGCAAGACCGAACATCGCCAGTGCATGTTAGCAGTCACAGCACACTGTCCCTCGGCATGCCTCAGTGTAGCCAACAGAGCTTGAGAAGCAAAGAAAATTAAAGGTGACACCATGGGGAATAAAGTAACATGCAATTGATCATAGCCACGATAGAGCAATCCGCTACAAACCAGGGACCAACGACAATAAAAAGTACCGATCACGCCTCCCCAAAGAGCTTGAGGAACAAATAAAAGAACCCAGAAGTGTATCTTGATGGATGTATAACCGTGTAAAGCCAACGCCTCACGAATGGTTCATCTTTTGGCCATATATCCTTGCGGGAGCCAGCCATAATGATCTTGCAAATCATACGACGCTTTTGTCGCAGACTGGCGAGCAACGCAGTCGGAAATTCCTCGCTCGAACCCCACCTTTCTGTTTTGATTCTTTCTCTCTTTTCTTTGTTTCTCAATTTCCCAAGCTTTCCTTCATCCGTTTTTAAATCGAGGCGAGTTGCAAGTTAACTGTATATCCGAGCAAAGAGGGGTGGTATGACCTCCAGGGCAAGAAGAAAAGAGTCAAACACAAGAGGCTCCACCCGCGTTAGACGAGGCAGTGGCAGTCCTCACGAAGGTAAAAGAATGGCCGTAAGAAGAACCGATGCAAGAGGGAATCATGAACGCAGGACAAGACCACTAGAATCAGGCCACTCGAGTTGGACACTATTTGTCTCCCATGGTGAGGCTGAGAAATGAGGTATCGCGAAAACAGGAGCACAATTACAAGTAAGGGGTAGAAAAGAAAGTCCCAGGAGAAGAGAGTGCGATAAAGACCAGAAAGCAAAAGAGGCTGGGTATGTGAAGTAACTCGAGTAACAAAAACAGGTGAACCTGAGCAATGCGAATCCCCGAAAGCTTTGCTGGGATCTGAATACACAAACAGCATAGAGCCGAAGAGGAGTGCAGCCTCACCAAGGGAAAGACATCAGAAAAGCGCCCACAATACCATGCTATGAAAAAACAAAGAACAAAAAACCGGACGGGAGATTTAAAAAGCAAGCAGTCAAGGCCAGAATACCCGTAGTCCTTACTCCCAGGAGGTAAAGGGGAGCCCTCCGAATGCTGATCTAGCTCATGAAAATCCACGACTCCCAATGCGCCAGACTTGAAAACCCTCAACTGTCATCAAACATGTCGGACATTAATTCCAGATAAGAAAATGGGGCCCCTCTACCGACCCATCATGTAGTCAGGGTAGAAAGAATTGAAGCCTCCCACGTTTGATCCGGTAGAAGTGCCGCCAACACCTCCCGTGAGGGGCGGAGTCGGGGACATCAACGAATTCATGTTGTTTCCTCTAATCCCCAAACCAGAGTTTGAGTTGAACGACCCGTTGGTGGGCATAGGTGCGTGGGGATTTCCTGGTGGGTGCATGGACCCATTGTTTCTCAAAGCCATTGGCATCGCCAGTCCCGGCGGCGCAGCAAGCCCAGGTGGAGGACCGCTTACCGTCGAGAACATATTACTGTGGATGCCTCCGAGACTGCTACCACCAGGGATCGAGCCTTGGGCAGAAAGATGGTTGGATGCGTTCATGCTGCCCGGCTGACCGGAGCGGACACCCAGTGGGTTCTTGGAGAAACTCAAGCGAATCCCTGTCTTGTTACTGTTGGAGAGCTTGTATCCATAAAGCTCATTGAGCGCTTTACTAGCCATGGCCACTTCGTCGAATTCGACGAAACACATGGGACCGTTTTGCTTGTTCCGGAAGCACAGGCGCTTGTATCCGCGTTGTTTGGAGAAGAGAGCCTTCAGCTCCTCTTCGGAGGTGTCCGGAGGAAGGTTACCCACATAGAGGGTATTGCAGGGAGGATTCAAGTCGTTCGGATTCGCCGCGGGAAGACTATGACGAGGAGTATGTTGATTACCATAAGGGTATCCATGACCTCCCATCATAGTGTTACCATTAATTGTCTGAGGGAAGGCGGAGGAAGGCGTCGGGACCCCCATGCGTCCTGAGCCGCCAGGAGCATAATTGTGCAGAGGCGGCGAAGTCATGTTGGTGGATAGAGAGAGGCTGCCGAATCGGTTGGTGGGATACTGAGGATTCGTCGAACGTCGAGGCAGGGCGACCGAAGAAGAATGACCGTTCTCGGCGTAGCCAACGGGATCCTTGAGTAGCTCACCCGTATCTTCGTCCGGATCCTGGTCGATCATTGACTTTCCACTAACGCGCGGAAGGTCATGAACACCATTGCCGATCGGAGACTGGGGAGAGAATATGCTTTGAAGACGAGACCCTGACTCTGAGTTCGAGGTCAGGGTGTCGCCATTCGACTGCAGGGACGAATTTGGCGCTGCCAGCTTCTCAAGACTTTGGAATGTGCCGTTGAACCGGGAAGACCGCGACAGGTGGCCATTACCCAACGTATTTCGAGCCGCGGAGTGATCAATCGTATTGCGCCTTGGTGGGTTCAACGCCGACGGGACCGGTCCATGGTAGAGCTCAACGATCATATTGGCATCATTCTGCGAATTTGGCTTGCCATCAAGTAGAGCACAGGCTTCTTCAGCCGCAGCCATAGTATTGAAGCGCGCGATGGCGGTCAGGTACCCGTGATCATCCGGGAGTTCAACAGGAAAGAAATCCGCATCCACGAAATCTTTTGCAAAAAGCAACATACTGCGCAGCGCTTCGCGACTAGTGTTTCGCGGCAACTTTCGCATCACAATTGCGCCGCCAGTATTACCACTTGTGGGTCGAGCGAAGCCGTTCAGGGTCTGGCCCGACCGATCGGAATCAGTTAAACGCATGTTGCCCGGCGCGACACTGTCGAAAGGCAAGGAGGGACCGAGCGGAGAGAAAGGATAAGAAAACGAGCCGCCTAGAGGGTTCGATGTTTGCGAGGCAGTGGGAGAATACACGTCGGTCGACATCGCATTCTGGGCCGTCGAGGGCGGCTGGGAGGAAGATAGCGACTGCTGAGGAGGCGACGCGCCCGACGAGACGGAAGGCGTGCGCTGAGTGGTACTGTAAGAACCTGGACTCGTACGAGTAGACTGACTCGAACCGGCACTCATGCCTCGAGGACCAGTAATGTCACAATACAGGTGTGCGATGATAACAATGTATTCGCAGGGTTGATGATGAAAAACAGTCGCGGGGTGTCTAGAAAAGGAGGGAAGGTATGTCTGCCGGAGCGAGCAAGAATATTGCGATACGATGCAAGAGCGTCAAAATAGTTCAGGTCGACGAAGATGACGCGCCAAAATATGAAGAATAAATGGATGCACGACGATGTGATTTCTTTATGCCCTCATCAAGAACGCGACCGAGTCTTCGAAAGGAGCGCGATTAGGTCTGTGGCAGCTTGGCGGCGAAGGAGGCAATATGAAGACGGGGGACCGAGGGAAGTTGTATGGGAATGAGTCGCACAAGAGATCGATACGTGATAAAATTGACAAGGATCGATTAACTAAGGGAGGAATGAGTAATCGACAAAAGTAACAAGAAGAATGAGGTGTTTGGTGGCGATGAGGCGAAGGAAGAGTGAAAGGAGGAAGATGGATGGGCGAGGTAGATCGGACGAGAAGACGAGAACGGAAGAGTAAAGGTGGAATAGTACGGAGTAGTGAGTGCAGTACGGAGAGTAGATAGATGAGAGAGGTTTTGGGGGGGGGGTGCGTCGAGGGGGAAGGCGGTGGTTCGATACAGTAATTGTACGGGCAGTACCAAGTACAGAGAGTGGAACTGGTCAGGTAGCCTGCCTGGTAAGGTACTACGGTAGGTGTGGAAGCGAAAGTTTGGAACTTTTGGGGGGGGGATGGTGTAAAAGGAGGAGGGAGGCGGAGGAGGATTATTACCTACGGTATAGTCTAGTCTAGCCGGCTGGTAGTGACCCAGATAAGTTGAATGGCGACCGAAGAATGATCCAAGGGACACGCGAATGACAGCAGAAGAAGACGATGATGATGGTTGTGGTGATAATAATTAATCTAAAATGTGTGAAAGCAGAGAAAGGGAAAAAGAAAAAGAAAAAGAGCGCATTGAAGGATGAATAACAATGTGGAATTATCGCATTAATTGGGATGATCGATTACGAGTACCTAGAGTATCTAGTTGAAGTCCGGAACTGGTGCTGAGAGACAACTACTGCTACCAATAGTACTTAGCACCACGCATGAATCCCTCTAGGATTCTGGTACCTACAGTAGCTCCGGTACTTTTAGGCGGATTCACCTTTCCTCCTGTATAAACTTCGCTGAGATTCGTAGAAAAGATACCTACCTAAGATACTAGGTAGACTGCCGCTCAGTCTCAGTAGGCGGTGCATCGTGTGGCCCACGGATCGAGTCTGGTTCCGTCCCAGGAGTCGAAGAGACTAAGAGAGTCGAAGGTCGAAAACTACCCTACCTTACCTTACACTCTGAGTCAGTCGTCCGTATCGACTCTGCTCCGTACCTAGGATGAGATGGATCGGGTCTGATGATGAAAGGAACGAATGACATCGAGGGGTTCTCTGATTGCATCCATAATTCATCCAGGGTGCGTTAGCCAATCAGGAACTGCGGATGGCGTAAGACTCGACTAGACCCAACTCAGCTGAAGCGCGATCCAGCAAGTTAAATTGACACGACGCGCTTTCAAGGGCCCATGAGCGTCGGTCGTCAGTTTGGGCCCGAGAGTCTTAGGCCGTCTGACGAGTACAGAGTACGAAAAGCAGGGAATTGACCGAGAGAATATTCATACTACAAATCTTTCATGAAATTCGTGGAATACGGAGCGTCATGAAGGACATACCGAGAACAGCAAGAATGGGTTGGGTGTCTTAGATAATCCACAGCGAACGGTCCGGATGCGAACATTAGGTACTAGTAGTACCTACCCCGTAAGATAGGCTTACTTAGGGTCCGTCCTAGTCCAGGGCAGGCCGCAGGGGAAGTGCGTGTCCCGTTGCAGAGGTCGTGCATAAAGGTGGAGCCCTTTGAATTATCAGTTATCATCTCTGCCTGTTGCTTCATCTTGTTGACATGAGGTAACTACTCCGTACTGTCCCTCTCGCTCCTTGTCTAAAATCAATGACGAAGCACCTGATATGTCTCACTTGAAGGACACGGACACTCGACTCTGGTTGTAGCCAAGCCATCTGTATAGGAACACTCACAGTTTGTTATTACTCGCATGAACTATGACGGACAATGATGGAATGGTTTCATAAACAGATCGCTCTACAAGGTAGGAAAGTCGTTGTCGTCTGTTGATGACTCTGGATATCCTCAGTCAGACATCCATGGAATGGTCTCATATCTATCGTCTCCCGTCTCCCAAATAGGGTCGGAGCTCGGAAATTTCATATCATGTGGATGATAATGAACCAGCAGACATGGAACGACTGACAACATAGACACATCATGAACTCTTATCAACTATGACCCGAAGATTATCTAGATGTCTACTTCGAGCATTACCCCTGGACCCTACTGGGCTCTTCATGGTTATGTCCACAAAGGAATTCATGGCGATGTGGCTTGTCCTGGACTCATGGAAAGCCCAAACTCTGATGTTGATCATCCAGTCTAGTCCTTCGCAACCACCAATCATCATATTGGCCCTACGCCTATGTCGCTACTTAGACGGCGTGTCCTCATCTCTCTAGGAGGGTGGCTATCAATCACACAGGGATTGACTGTAAAGAGATGGGGAATTCCTGGGGAATTTGACAGAGTGGCCCCTGGCTCGCGTGCAATCTGGACTCTGGAACCCATTAGCTCAAGACTTTCGATTATTTGACTACCTTATACTTTGATGTTCCATCAAAAGGTTCATCGATAGGGATATACCTGTCGTCAATGACAAAAACAACAACCGGCTCCGGCCTGCGGACAGATCGTCCCTTCAAACCAAAGCGTAACACATTCCTGTCAGCCTCTTGAATGGTCAGGACACCACTCGGTTGACGTACGGCTTACGAGTCTGGCGTCCGGCGAGAAAGCGACATCACAGTGCTTGGCTTTTCTTAGTCGCGTCGAGGAATGAAGGTAAGGTTGACCTCTCATTCTCAACTGCCTTCTAGGCTTATACGGACCATTCAGCAGCGTCAACAAAGAATGAGGCATGAAAAGGTAAAAGCCCTTTGAGGAAGAGGGTTGTCTTTGGGAGGGGCAGCCCTAGGAGCGGAAGCGCAATAGGCTTGGAAAGGACGATTTTGACATTCTGACACTGACAGCAAGATCGCTCACAGACTACCCTAGTCCTCGTGGCTGAGATCGCAGTCTGGTGTATCAGTCGATTCAGCGGGAGAAATTCAAACCTCAGGCACAAATTGAAGGTACCCCTGACCCCAAACATTGCATCAACCGATCGTTTTATTCGTCGTAAATTAACCGAAACCACGATCATATCCACATAATGTACAAAGAATGGTTTCAACCCAAGTATATTCCAGAAAATGACAATTCTCGTAAACGCCGTTTTGAATGCCAGAAAGAGAGTAAGTCGCTACCCCAACCAGACGAATCGAAGTATTCTCGATCTAAACAGAGCTGCCTCAACCGATCGAGCTCTCAAGCCTAATATAAAAAAAAAAAAAAAAAAAAAAAAAGAAGAGTCTGCTCATTCTTTTTGAGCATTAGACTTGGGTTGAACAAGGCCGGCCTAACATCATCGTCCCAGTCAGCGAAGAGCTCCGATTTTCTTGAGCTTGCCAACAACGTACCAAGTTCAATAACCGCCATACACCCTCGCTAGGCTGTGCACCAACACCAAGCCAGTACTTTGCCCGTGAGCGATCAAGAGAGACCTCTTTGAATGGTTTTGCGCGCCGAGCTTCCTCTTCGGATAGATTCGTAGGGCGTTGTGGAATGGGATTATAGGTGCCAATAACTTCAAGGGGTTTCGAGTCTCGAGCGGATCTGCAGTTGGAACAATCGATTAGCAATTCCTTGACAGTCACTGGGTTGGCAATTGTCCATCAATCCAATCTAGATGTCGATGACAGGCAGCCGAACAGTTCAAAGGGGAAAAAAAAAAGAAGCACCAAAAGGAACGAGGCTTACCGAGCCTGTGCAACAACAATGTTGTAAAATGGCTGGTGCTTGTTGCCGAAGCGAGAGAGTCGGATTCTGACGACCATTTTGACTGTTTCTAATCGTTGAGCTTCGTAACCGACAAGCAAATAAAGCAACGCTGAGTTGAGCCCTGCACTTTACTTTGACTCCCGCGGATGTTCAGATTGAGCTACGGAGGATGTGTTATTCCGGACGTGCCAAAAAAAGGACTAGTGCTGGTGGTGGAGAACAAAACATCGCGATGATGCAATGTGACTGACAGGCATGTATCTAGTTCTAGTATATGAAAGTGTGCTTCCCTACCAGTGGTATGTCCGTCTTTACTATACCACACACCATAGACAGATATAAATATCCCTCTTGCACCTCCTCTACTCTATTCTGAGCTTCTAGCTATCATAGCTGATTTTAAATTGACTTAATATCTCGCATTGTATGTTCCGCTCCGTTCTCACAAAACGATATCTCCCCACAGCAGTTCGACAGTACAGTAGGACCGCCAGGATGTCGTTGAAGGTAGGTAGCATTTAACTCTAAACTATGCTATCTAGCTCATCGTGTATTCCAGGCTATCTCAGCCAAAGATGCTGCCTCCCTCGATAAGGACTTGATGGAGATGGGCGGATGGTCCTTGGACCAATTGATGGAACTCGCGGGGCTGTCCGTTTCGCAGGCAGGCATGTGTTCGCGCTCTGGGGCATTACAATCAAAATAAGAAGAAGCAGAGACTAACACACCTGCGATAGTCTATCGCCTTCATCCCCCCAGCGCAGGCAAGAATGTCCTCGTCGTTTGCGGCCCGGGGAACAACGGTACGCTTCATCCCAGCCGCAAACAAGAGCTCAACGGCAGACGCTGACGCGCTTCAAAAGGCGGCGATGGCCTAGTAGCCGCTCGCCATCTGGCACAGTACGGCTATACACCCTCAGTCTACTATCCCAAAGAAGGGAAGAATGAGCTGTACCAGGCAAGCCACTCCCGGGACCTCCCCATCGGAAAAAAGCTAATCATCTCGCCCCAACAGCGCCTCAAAACCCAGCTACAAAACCTATCCGTCCCTTTTGTGCCAGACTTCACCGAGGCCCTCAAGTCCGCTGACTTCCTCGTCGACGCCATCTTCGGGTTCTCCTTCGGGGGTCCCCTCCGCGACCCCTTCCCATCCATCATCTCCCAGATCGAGTCGTCGTCCGTCCCCGTGCTGAGTGTCGATGCGCCCAGCTCTTGGGACGTCCAGAGTGGTCCACCGAAGGAGGGTCCGGGATCCAAATTTATGCCCGAGGCGTTGATCAGTCTCACGGCCCCTAAGCCATGCGTGAAATATTACCGCGGCAGGCACTTTGTCGGTGGTCGTTTCCTGACCAAGAGTATCGTGGAGAAGTACGGATTAGATTGTCCTGATTATCCCGGCATCGACCAGATCGTGGAAGCTGGTGTTGATGCCGAAGGGCGGCTATAATGGCTGCGCTGCTCTGCCTATGAATTGAAACGAAGATACGGTTTCGGGTTTCGGAGGTCCTCTTTTTTCTGACCATGAATCCTACGCCGGTGTCTTCATCAAACACGACCTTATGTATAATGTGTATGGAAATTTGCATGAATAAATGCGCTCTTTATTGAATGCCATTCAAAAAGTCTATCAGTCGATACGAGCTGGTGTAGCATGTGCATAGCCTGATAAATAATCAGTCCACTGTCCTGAAGTCGCAAGACAAAATGCTTCCAATCGCGATGTCGTCCCGCAGAGCCTCCAAATCGTGCTGTGGTTTGTCATAATCTACAACATTGCCTCTCTGATCTCGCTAATGACACCCTTGACCCGAGGCTCTTTCCCACTGCCCGAGCTTGACACCTTTTCCAGCATGTCCTTCACATCATAAATCTCCCTCGCAGCACTCTTCACTTCCTCGCCTAGCGCCTTGATAAGAGTTCCTAGGGCCACAAGGGCACGATACACTGCTTCCGAATCCTTCTCGCTTGCGATTAGCTTGACCAGTTCCCCAACGAGCACCAGACCCCGCTCAGATGATTCTGGAGCCAATTCCCTCCCTCCAGAGGTAAAGTAAACCGAGAGGTTGATGTAAAGCGTGGCCACCGCGATGGTGAGATTGCGGTTCGGTGCTGCTCCGCTGTTGCTGAAAGCAGAATTGACGACCGCCACAATCTGGTCGAACCTGTTCACAGCCAATTGACGACCGGCGTCGGTCTCGAAAAGGTTCGCTAGCATTCGGATAGACAACATCGCATTGTTTACATTCAATGGTGGATCAAATATACCACTCGCCTGAACCCCCGAAACTAGATCTTTACCATCGTAGTCTGCGGTGGCAATCAGGGGTGTTGCAGCAGCGAGCAAGCGGAGCAGGTCCAAGCCAGGCAGTCTGCTGGTGGCAGGCCACGTGGTTGCAACTCTAAACAATGACCTCAGGCCAGCGTCCACTACGGGCGATGATTTGAGGGCAGCGGAAGACTCCAGCTGACTGCACAGCGAAACTACAGTCTCCAACTCAGGGGGACTGAGGGATAAGTCTTTTGACCCCGAGGATGCGAGCTGGTCATTCAATTCCCGTAGTTTCTTGGCAATGATTTTGAGATTCGCTGTCTTGATGGAGAGGTACGTCTTCTGAGGAAGGACCTTAGGGCGTGATTCAGGTAAAGAAGGCGTTGGGGGTGCCGCTGCCGCTGTGGCATCTCCAGGGCGATAACGCCTCTCCTGACCCCAGGGATCAGCGCCGGTGGGCGCAGGTTCTTGAATAGATTGCCCAAGGGTTGCGCCCTGCGTGTTCTGGACGATGAACTGCGCGACTTGGTCTAGGTAACTCATAGGCAGCTCGTTATCTTGGATAAATTTAGTGGCCGCTTCGTATGGGTTTTGCGAAATATTGTATGGAAGCTTGAGGGGAGGCTTCCCATCCTCGACATCAACGTCGAAGACATAGTCATAATCTTGTCCCATATATTCGATCTTTCTCCCACTGCTGGCAGCAGAATCAACCACCGTACCAACAGCAATCCATTCCTGCGAAGCAGCGGACCACGTGTGGGCTGTAACACTGCCATCTGCTTCGCGAATCATTTGCACCTGACCTTCCTTCGTACCGGACTTCTGTTTGAGAAATTCAGGGCCTGGAAGCTGCTCTTTGTTGATCTTGCCGACTTGCTGTTCAGGTATTGCGGATTCCTTGACGGCTTTGTCAAACTGTTGAACCACCTCCGGGCTTGCCACTCGCTCTTCATTTCGGCTGAAAATCCGCGTGACACGATCACTGGCACCTGTAACAATATCGCCATTCTCTTTACAAGCAGCAACGCCCCACACCGAGATTGCAGGATGCGTAATTGTCTGCACACATTGTGTGCCATTCCATACTCTTACGGTTCGATCTTCTCCGGAACTGACCAGCTCGCCAGTCGGCAAGACATCCAAAGAATATATGAAGCTCTCGTGACCAAGAAGCTCGGCAACCAGCTGCCCCTGTAAGGTGAACAGTCGAATGACTCCGTCATTGCTTGCGGAAGCGAAGTGTGCGCCTGAGGGATGTGAAGCAGGAAGTTTACACAGAGCTCTAACGACATCGCGAGAATCTTTAATGCTCTTGACGAGGTCCCCTGAGGTATTGAAGATCCGTATAATCTTGTCGGCACAGCCTGGTCAAAGTATGAGCACACTATATTTTCTGGCACATGAAGGGAAGAAAGCGATAGACGCACCGGTAATAACCGTGTCCTTATCATAGGCCAGAACAGCCCAGACACTGCCTTGGTGGCCCTCCATGACCGCATCACATTCCCATTTACCGACTCTCCACAGCCTCGCGGTCGAGTCCCAACTGCCGCTTACCACCCAGCCTCCCTCTGGGCATACGTCCAGTGCACAGACGTTGTGACCATGGCCCAGGAGCATTGCGTCAGCATTGTCGTCAGGAGTTTTCCCGGGTTGCCTTGCTTCTATTATCGTATCCTGGCCGCCAGAAAGTACGAGACCTTCAGGGAAGTCGGATGTTGGTGGGTAGTATGCTACAGCGTTGATGAAGGCTGAGCCATGTGAGGAGACGGTGGAATCATAAACAGGCGGCGGGGTAGATACCAGCTTCCACAGCCGAACGGCCGCATCTCGAGAAGCCGAAATTACTACATTTGGATTCGGATAGGCCACGGCGCGAACCTGAAATTGAGAATCAAGGCAAGAGTCAGCAGCTGAAAAACATGGGGAGTGCCCTTTGCGGTGACCAGAGTCATTGTCGGGGACGTTCTTACATCATCGCCGTGGCCCTCCAAAGAAGCGGAGATCTTGAAGTCAGGCATACATAAAGGCTGCTACCGCAGAGCTCTGTAGGAAGAGAACAACAAGGAAGGTAGGAAAGAGACTGATGGGAACGTTCCCTTCCGAGGTAAAGAGGCCGTAGGATCGATAGTCCTCCTGCTGGTAGACACTTAAGTCATGGTAACCAACAACAACAGCAGGTGCGGAGAACAGCATGCATCATATCATGTGGGCGGTGAAAGCCAGGTACATGTGACAAGAAGATACTAGAATTGATTCAGGGGTAAGACCTCACTGTCACGGCTTTTTATCTGATATTTAAAGCTTGTCTATATACCTTACGGGAGAACCGTGAGTTGAGAATATGGTGGATATACAGTGTATCTACGGTGTCCTTTGAAATATCCAAAAGTCTAGCACATCTTAAGCATTAGTAACGCTATTTCATGTATAGATTCTAAAGACACTGTACATCTATTATATCTAAGCGTGCATATACTGTATCTCAGCATGGATATACTGTATCTAACCATGGATATACTATGGATATACAGTAGCTGGTACATGGCAATAGCGTGGAAATATGATATAAGCCATGGATTAGTTCCTAGGGATATATGGCTCAGCCATTCAGTAATGTTCCTCAACTGTAGCACCATGGATCCGTACTAGATCTACCAGAAATTTAAAAAGTTTCCCTATTTCCACAGAGTCCTGGAAGGTTATACATGATACATCGTATCTTCAACTCACGGTTCTCCCGCTAGGTAGTCTACAACTGTCAACAGAGCATTTATCATTGGTCACTGAATGCTACTTGTATATCATAGTATATGTGCGGTACAACTGTACTTAAATGGAGTACATCCTGTGGGTGAACACTGAACAGAACCTATGGAGAAGGTCAAATACATGTCTATTTACTTAGAGTTCTGTATGAACATCAGTGAGCAAGAGGTCATGACGATAGAATTAAACCAGTCTACATCATGAAACGACATCATGTATGTATGATGCATCTCACTATTTGTCCAGCTGAGTAGAAGTATATATGTCACGTGCTAGTCACCTTTACTGCTTTCAGTCTAGCGTGAGAAATCGGAGATTTTGAACGAAACTCCGACAATTTGGAGTATCAACGAACGGAGCTATCAGAACAGGAAGACTTACCTGCTCGACTCAGTATCCCTCGAGACTCCTGTCTTGCTTCTCTTTGGAGTCGGAGTCTTTCCTTTGTTTGCTTCGTTGACTGGTCTGATCAAGTGCTTAGTCTACTCATGTGTACGGCTGGGATTACTACTGGACAACCTTTCATAACTTTTCTTTCTCTTTTCCGATTGCCTCATCACGATTACCCCGCCAATCTATATTGATGATTTGATGAAATTGACGAATCCTTACCTGTATCATTACCTATATTGATTTTTGACGTCTCTCTGAAGACTTCTATGACCTGTCAATTCATGTTTTGATCGTTGATAGGCAGTTTCAAGCCTATGTCCAAGCATTGATCACCACCATCTTCACGGCCGCACCAAGCTTGAAAGCAAACAACCAATCAACCACTAGGCGAACAGACTCGGATTCGGTATATATTGGCCATTCAAGCATTTCAAGATGGCCTCAGGTAAGCTTTCTCAATTCAGAGATTTTTCCTTCGGCTGTGTGTTGACCATAAATAGATATCCCTAAAGTTGTGCCCTTGACCTGCCATGGACACTCTCGTCCAGTGCCTCATCTGAACTTTTCCTCCCTTGCGGAGGACGATCAGTACTATCTAATTTCTGCTTGCAAAGGTAACTGTTTCCGCTGCAATGTCTGGGTCGCAGCTAAGCTAAAATTCTCTGATAGACAACAACCCGATGCTCCGGGATGGTATTACTGGTGACTGGTTAGTCGTTGTCGCTTCTATCATTACCAATTGCTTGACTAAGACTTATCCCTCAGGATTGGCACTTTCCTTGGCCACAAAGGAGCTGTATGGCAAGCTCGTCTTTCCACGGATGCCAACATTGCAGCAACTGCCGCTGCAGATTTCTCCGCGTATGTTTCAAGGTTCCTCGTACTGCAGCAACATCGACGGGACTGCTAACACTAATCCACAGGAAGGTCTGGGATACTCATACTGGTGAATGCCTGCACACCCTCCAGCATTCACACATCTGTCGAGCGGTGGCATTCCCGATCCAATCGTCCCCTCAAATTCTGGCCACAGGAGGCTTCGAGAAAAAGCTACGTATTTTTGATCTGACACGCAGCGGTGGCAGTAACAGTTCCTCACCAACATCCCCGTCAGCCGCAGAGAACGGCAACGGGGCTAGTGCAATCACGAGCTATGAGATAGGGCCTGGCGTGCACGGAGGCACGATCAAGTCCATCGTCTGGAATCAAGACTACAACATCCTCACGACAGCCTCGGAAGATCGGAAGATTCGCTGGTGGGATCTTCGTTCTCGCCATCCTGTCGTCGAGCACGCTGTCGAAGGCACGATAGGTAGCTGCGAGCTCAACACCCTCGCCACTCGACCCAATGACCCCGGTATCCTAACCGTCGCGGCCGGAAAGAGTGTCTACCTGTTCGATGGTGTCACACCCGGGCGGCTTTTGAAGAAGATGGACTTTCGATACGAGGTCGCCAGCGCCGCTGTGAACAATGATACTGGCCGATTGGTCACCGGCAGTGCTGACGATACCTGGGCTCGGGTCTACGATCTACGCACCGAAGAAGAGCTCGGTATGTGCATAGGAACCTTCCATCTTCTAAGACGTATGGCCACGCTAACCTGCTATCATAGAGGTCCAAAAGGGTCACCACGGACCAATCTGGTCAGTCAGTTTCTCTCCCGATGGCAAGCTCTACGGCACAGGAAGTGAAGATGGAACAATCAAGCTCTGGAAGGCATGCAGGGAGCCCTATGGGCTGTGGCGGTAGATACAGAACTTTCTGCCCTATGGAAACGTTCCCCAGCCTACAGTGACCCTTGCCCCCACGAGACGAGGTCCGTGTTCAATACTGGCTATCCGTTGACTCATTTGGGTCTCGCGACTCCCTATGCTCGCCATGTGTCCAGCTGATAATCGGCATATAAACCACGCCTTTCGAACACCTACCTTGACAATGCAGACTCTGAGCCGCGGATCGAGATAATGTGACAGTACTGCATTATACATGCGAAACCAATTGTCTCATATTACACGCCCAGTGTCAAGGAAAATTGCGCACAAGAAGATGTTCCAATCTGGTTTGAGTTGAGAAATACATAAGAGCAAGAAAATGGAATACAGTGCCAGAGACACCCTCCTTATTCGTCAGTAATGTAGTTAACGTCCTATTCAATCATATCAACGTCGTCATCACCAGCCGCAGCGGACGTAGCTGGGGCAATCTGCTGAGGCTCATCCTGCACAACCTCTTTATCAGCAGCGCCAGCACCCGCATTTGCGCCTCCCCAGTAATCATCCATCTCCTGATCAAGTTCTTCCTGTGTCTTCTTAGGTCTGGCGTTAGGGTTCCGGCGAGCCTCGCCTCGATTCTTATCATCTCGACGCTCCCCCTGCCGTCTGCCATTGGTGCTTCGTCGGACTGGCGATCGCTGTCCTGGCACGTACCGGTCAATGTTGTCCGGGGCCGGCTTCGAGACATCGCTACGGCGATGGCCTCCGCCGCCGCCAGGGCGACGGCCCCGGCGACGACGTGCTCCACCTTCGGCATCACCATTCTCACTTCCGGGGCTCAAGCTTCGGGCATCGCGAGGCCGCTCGATGCGGTCAAAAAGACTTCCCTTGGGGCGTTCGACATTGTCAAATGGGTTGCGGTCCCGTTTTCCACCGCCAGAGGCAACTAGCGTCAAACGGATAGGCTGCCCTTTAGCGTTTGCGCCATCGAATTCCGAGATCGCCGTTCTCGCGTCGCTCGCACGGTTGTAGGTAACATAGGCAACACCTTCGGAGCGCCCAGCCCGGTCATAGACGAGAGATAGATTTGAGACAGGTCCGATCCGAGTAAACAGATCCTAAAAAGAGAACTCATCAGCTAACTGATCAAGCGCCACGTGTCTTATGCTCTTTGATCGGCTCTTACCTCCAGATCGCTCTCCGTAATGTCGTAGTGAAGGTTCTCAACGCGAATCTTTGCTCCGGTGGGCGCGCTGCGTCAGGAGTTAGTCGCAGCCACAAAGTGCTTCAGCAGTAAAATTCAAGCCAGACATACCGATCGGGCGGAGGGGAGTAACGGTCACCACGTGGACGTCGGGGACCACGAGCAGGGCGGGCTGAAAGAAATCTGTGTTAAAAACAAAAAGAGGAACGAAAATCCCCGTGGCAATCGCCACAGAACCAGGTTCAAAACGCACTGTCTCTGTCGTCGTCATATCTGTCGTGGACCCAATCACTGTACATGTAACGCTATCAGTAAACGCGGATTTCATATTGTGGGCTGTGCGGGGTCAATTACAGATCTAAGTCGACTCGCTCTTCTCTGTAGGACTGTTGTGACACAAAAAGAGAGACAAGGTCAGCTGGAAATCAAAATATGCAGTCTGGAAACGGCTCCATCAATCTGCGGCTTCTTTCGCGTGCCTTGAGGCCGTGTAAGACAGGACGACAAGACCAACGACATCTCTACTGATCATGTTGCGATAGGGAGGTTCGAAAGGAGAGGAGGAGGGAGGACCTAGAAGCGCGAAAAGTAGCAGGTCAGCTGCGCTGACTTGGGAGAGCGATGGTTTGTTTTGTCAGACGATATATGGACGGACCTTTTTCACGCCATCACGGCGACGACCTTGACCTTGAGGAGGACGGCGACCTCTATTCTGTTTCTGCTATACAATTTTTCATGTTAGCAAACAAGTGAAGCTTCTTCGGTGAGCGCAGGGTGGAAAAAAGTACTGGAGGCCTTACAGGGCGTTCAGCAATGATCTCATCGAGACTACGGTCCATCTTGGACGCAGCGGAAGATCAGGCTATGAAGAGCTAGAAGATAGAGGTTGGATAATATGCTGGAAGCAATAGGTGAAAAATGTTCTGTAAATTGGTGTTCTGACGGAAGATTGGTTGTTGTATCAGAAGGTTGAGCTGCGACTGAGACCAGAAACAAGCCTAGGTCATGTGATGCTAAGGAGTATACTCAACGCGCAAAGTTGAGATCTCAACAGCATGGATGAGATCCACCAATAACCCAAGTCAAGGGTGAATTGAGGGATTGTAAGCCTTAGATAATCAAGAGCAGAAAGGAAAAAACCAGACGATCACGATATTTGAGGTTCGGAGCGAACTCATTACGCTGATCCTACTTCTGTGGGAGCGCTGCTTTCAAAAATGTTTCAATCGACGTACACCAGATGCTAATTTATCGAACTGTCCTTTGATCCAAGCCTGTTAGACGTCAGAAGGAGAGTACCTAGAAGAAGTATTTCTACTCATCAATTACTTTATTTTGACTTGAATGGTGGTATACATGGCAGGAATCGCGTACAGCTCAAACAAGACGTGAAAACGCAGGATGCACAGGCGAAGGAGAATAATAATCATGCAAGACAAGAAGTTAGAAACAGACAAAAATCAATGCTTCAAGTCCTGTATGCATGGTTGAGACTGTCACTCATCGAAAGACCAAGACCCCTTTTCGGTCCGCCAAACTCCAGCAACAACCCACGAGGAAAAACTAAGTAAAAGGGATTGAAGGCAAAAGTAAAGGTAATCTGAAACGGAAATCGCTGTGGATCCAATTTAGTGGTCACCGTTGACAGAGGAGCTATCTTTGTTCTTGTTGTTATGCTCCATCATCTTTTCCATGAAGCTGATATAGTCATACTTGGGAAGGTCTCGATCTTCTAGAAGATCTGGACCTTGATGTAGCGGCATTGTCTGCACAAGGTGCTCAATGACTTCGTCCGGAATGAGCGAGTGGCGGAGATCAAGTTCTGTGACATAGGGCTGCAAATTGATCAGTTAGCAAGGATTCTCAACAACTGCTGCGAAACCCCTCAGGTTGGGGAGGTACACACCTTGCCGTCCGCAACTTCGCGGAAGCTTTGAAAGACCTGCTCTGCAGTATGCTGATCTTCCGTCACGCTGACCATGAAGTGGATGAACTGCTCAAAGCTGACGCCAGCATTCTGCGCTAGCCTGGCCGGCCCACAAGTTTCGACGTAGACCTGGTGCATTTCTTCCTCGTCGTATACAAGTCCAAGACTAGCGAGGGCCGCAGAGAACTCGAGCTCGTGAAGTGTATTCGATGAATCACGGTCAAAATGTCTAAAGACAGATTCGAACTCTTCCAATTGGATCGGAGTCAGGTTGGTCATATTGCGGGCAACTAGCTGGTTCTCGAGGAACGCGAGCTTCTTGGAGATACTTGATTTGACTAAGCTCAGTTCGTAAGAGAGTTCATCTAAGGTATATGTTGTGAAGTCGTTCTCCTCAATATTCGCTTCGACGCACTGTTCGTCAAGTTCCGCAATTGTTTCTAAGAAAGCATCGAGTGGAGGGAGATTGCCATTGAGTCTCTTGACATGCTCTAATTGGTCCTCTACATCGCCGTCAAGACCAGAAATAGCAAGAGACAAGGTCTTCAGTGTGAGTGCAAAGTCATTAGCCTTGTCCGCGAAGGATCGGCGTAGAGCGTTCTTGATGTCCCGAATGGTCTCGTTGATGAGCTGGCTCCGCTCGTGCTCATCACGAGTCAATAGCTCCCATTCCTGGTCACAGACTTCGAGGCGTAGCTCTTCCGGCGGATCGTACGGACGGAGCCGATAGGTGCTGAGTTTGGTCTTGATATTACCCAGTAGAGCAGCAAGGTCTGATTTCTCGGCGACCCACCGTCGTTTCTCGTTTCTCTTGTATAAGGAGAACTGGCGAGCTTGTTCTTTAGCGTCTTTGTAAGTTCCCTCGAACGATGCATTCTTCCATCCTTCGCGCTGAGCTCTAATTAGACGCAAGAGTTCTTTCATCCTCCGTTCGTATGAGTTCTGCATCTCCCAGGCACCATGCATATTGTTGATGAATTTCTCAACTCGCCGACCCGCATTTTCCACCCTTTCCAGCTGAGAGAAGGCATGAAACCAATAGGCGATATAAGTCATCAGCGACCGTTCGTCAGGTTTTGCAACATCGCAGACGTCGTCCACATCTAGCAAATCAGGAATGCCAATCTCATTTGCCGCAATATCGAACGCTAGCTTCATGTTCCCGCGATGATCATTCTTGTCCAGGGCGTCGAAATCGATCAGATCCGGTCGGTGGATATCGAGGAGAGCACAGAAAGCAAGACCGTCATTCCAGCTGGTAGAGAAGTCGCGGACTTCTACCCCCTCGTAACAAGCGGTCTTTCTCTGACACCACAGCAGAAGACCCTCCTTAGCAGTCATGCCCTCCGCATTGATGTCGCTGATAGTGAATCTCAAGATGAGCGTCCATATCAAACCCAGAATAATCTTCCGATTGCCATCGACGATATCCTCCGCTCCGATATTCGTCATCTGGATCCGCCTCCCTCTGATGAAGTCAAGACTTTTGTTGACATTCTCGAATTTTTGCACGCGAAGCTTGGGTTTGGAAGCATAACGGCCGAGGGATTCTCCGCCGAGAATTTCGAGCAGGTGGATGAGGATAACCTAGGAGAGTTGACCGATCAATGTCTGAATTCTCAGATGAATCAACTATAGGGAGGTTAGGAGGAGACTCACGCCATCGGAGAGGTCGGTCACAAGGTCATCGATCAAGATGCCTCGAACCTTGATCTTGTCATTAAGCCTACGGGGACAGGAGATTGTCAGCCAGGGCAAGATCGACGCCGAAAATCGAGCGTGGGAAAGTGGTCAGATCGCGATCAAGAAGAAACTATCCAGCGAACGAGGGGCACCACCATCTCGATCAAACAATAACAAAGGACCAGTGAGGGGGTGAATCGGAGCATATACCAACCATTTAGTAAAAGTTTTCTGCTGTACATTAACCCAGGACTTTTCAACCGTCAACATGATGAGTGATGGAAAGAATCGAGTACATCCAGGGCCGTCGGTTCTATGGGAGTTTCTTTTTTCTTCCTCGAGCTTGTCAGTGACAAGAACAGACGAATGAGACGATAATGAATCAAAAATAGATTGGGGAGATACCCGCTCCCTGATAAACTAGCCCGGGATGGAAAGGGCAAGATCTTCACGACAGACCGATTTGAGGGTGGCTGGATTCGGCATCAGATGGAGATCAGAACAGCCTAGATAGAAGCTTTGACTGTGACATGTGAACCTTTGAGACACAATTGGACAGTCAGTATAATAGAAGACTGAAGACCACTCTCAGTTCTCCGGAGTCTGGTGTCTGCACCACTCTGACTGCAACCCGGAGGATTATCTATCCTAGATACTTGACTGTCAACAAACCGATCCCCTCGGGCCCCACAGCAACCACCATGGTTGAAGACTTCCAAGGTTCCTTAACTGTTATGGGTTCTGTCAACACAAATTAGTTTGTAGACTATACACCATGTAGACTATACACCAGTAATGGAGCAGTTATTTCACGAATAATGCGTAGGGGTCGAACTACTAAACCACGCATCCAAGCTATCTTAATCTGATCATTCTGGAGCGCATAATCAATAAAGAATATCCTTATATAGTAAAAGAATATTGCGATGATGGCTAAATAATTTATATAGATTTTTAGGCAGTTAATATGGTTGACAGGTTCTATAGGCCTAGGTCAGTTACCTCTCAGATTCCTGTCAATTATCTCTTAGATCCCTGTCAGTTACCTCCTAATAACTAGCATGGATATGTAGAGATTTAACTAGATGCTAAATGGTGAACAGTGTTTGACACTATACTTCTCAAGTCATATTTTATATCAAGTAATATAGTGATTCATTCTATATCATTGAGATAATCAATTTTGCGCCGGTTTCATCTCATTCATAGGTGAGTTTTATGATATACAGAAAACTCTGACGTCACTCTTTGCTTACACGAATGACCTCTCTTTACAATGGAGACAGTGATTACCTCTCCTCCTCCATCCCAGCCAACACGACCCAGGATGGAACCATGGTGTCGTCGTCCGAATTGGCCCTTACAAGCATCTATCCTCCCACAGACTTCACTGGGTTCGAAGCTTTGAAGGACGCGGTCACCGCAAAGGCCGCAAGCCTAGGACGAGGTGGCCACCATCAGTATCAATATATCTCGTTGAAGAATGTGCGCCGCAGAGACTTTGACCTAATCGAGGCCAACCGCCAGGAGCTCGGCAGTGTTGTCCGGCTGACATACTTTCCAGACATTGAAACTCTTATCGTTAAAGTCCCCTCTCGTGAGCATGAAATTGCTCACACAAACATTGGCCAGTACATCACCAGAAAAGTTGATCGCATGAATATTCCATTTGTTGAGTTCCTGGCTCTAGGGGCTACAAAGCACACCGGACCTACAAGTTCCAGCAAGGAATGCGATTCCTCATGGACCAATACTGTGCTCAGACCTAGAGGGTGGCCATACATGGTCATCGAAGCTGGCGTATCTGAGTCGATGCCCAGGTTGCGGGCGGACGCAGCCTGGTGGTTCGTGAACTCGAATGGAGCTGTCAAGGTTGTTCTGCTCATCAGGGTCGACGCGCAGCGAAAGATGCTCACTATCGAAAAATACGATCGGACCCGCGGCCCGGCGACTCGATCGAACCCCCAAGGCCCGTGGAGACCCCGAAAACTTACAACAGTTACCATCAATCAACAAGTCAACCCTGCAACTATACAAGTTGACGGAAGGAATGCCACACCTCGTCCTCTCACCCTAGAGTTCGAGCTCGTGTTTGGCCGCCCCCCTAACCCTCCCCTTGAAAGAGACATCACGTTCACAAACACCGAGCTCCTAGAATGGTCTCGGTTAGTCTTCCTTTAATCCCAACTACGCGGTCCTCCACTCTTCGAGCATTTTCAGGGGTTTTATGAGGACTTTGGGATGCAATTACACATCATCATACTCGTGAACACTCTACTTGCATCATCCGAATTCAGCTACGATGCGAAAAAATTGTTCCTTCAACGGTATCATGAAGGTCGATCGACATTCTCGAGTAGCCCAAGGGGTATCAGGGCTTAGGGGTACCTCCTGGAGGACCCAGAAGTGTCTTGTGGGGTTCCATATCTCAAGGCGAAGTGTTCCTTAAGACAGGAGAAAGACGAGGATACAGTCACGCCAGGGAGAAATAATACATATCTGCAAGCAGAAGTGCATAGTTCAATCGGCAATAATAAATAATACGTAATCACCTCAGAAGGCCGGAGATGATATCATTTGCACCAAAAACAACGGCGGGGCTAGTTGGAGGGGCTGGACACCAACCAGAAGCGCCTACCAAATCTTCCTCTCCCCGCTCCATGTCATCGAGTCATTCTTCTGGCAATCTGGCCAACTTAATAAGCTTCAGAAACTGAATATATTCGAGCGCAGATCCTCGGTCACCATCATCAATTGACTCTCGTCAATACACAAACAAAATGTCTTCGAAACTCGCCATCACAGACTTACTTCCTCTTCCCAATTCCGACGTCAAGATCCCCCGCCTTGGGTTCGGTGTCTACCGCTCTCCCACCGGCCAATGTGTCCAGTCATCGCTGAAGGCCCTTGAAGCGGGATACCGGCACATTGATACCGCCCAATTTTATGGCAATGAGGAGGAGGTCGGGGAAGCTCTTCGCAAGTGCGGCATCCCTCGCAGCGACATCTTCGTTACTACGAAAATTCTGAGCCCAGCCGGGTCCCCCGAAGCTACGTACCAGAAGCTACTAGACAGCGTCGAGAAGATTGGCGGTCAGGATGGATACGTGGATCTGTTCCTCATTCATAGCTCAAGCTCCGGTTCGGCGGGCAGGAAAGAGCTCTGGCAGGCCTTGGAGAGGCTTCTGGAGGAAGGCAAGACGAAGAGCATCGGTGTGAGCAACTTTGGGGTGAAGCACATCGAGGAGATGAAGGCATATGCAAAGGTCTGGCCGCCGCACGTAAACCAGATTGAGGTAAGCTCTACGGCCGAGTAGCTCTTTCAAGTAGATTCGTTTATGGCCAGTACCTGAGGTAGACTGACATTATGCGCTCTTTAGCTTCATCCCTGGTGCCAACAGCGAGTCATTGATGCATATTGCAAGAGGAACGGCATTGTCGTTGAAGCATATTCCCCGCTCGTGCGAAACTATAAAGCCAATGACCCAACGCTAGTCGGCCTGGCCAAGAAGTACGAAAGGACGACGGCACAGATTTTGATACGCTACGCGCTGCAGAAAGGATGGGTTCCGTTGCCCAAGAGTGACACGCCCGAGCGGATTGTGGCTAATGCCAACGTGTTCGATTTCGAGATTGGCGAGGAGGATATGGCTGTATTGAATGCCCTCGATCAAGGAAGCGCTGGAGCTATCGTGGAGGCCGTCGAAAATGAGTAGATAGAATGATCCTGTATGATATGTAGCGTCCCAAGCCCGGATTTAATGATAAGATGCAATCTGTTAGTCTTAATAATCCGGTCGTTCCATCAGAAATGCATTGATCGACTGAAGAGTGGGGCGCGACGGGTTCACATCATGTTTTGATGACACGATCCAGGCAAGACGTTGTCGTATGAATTGCTTGTCTATTGATTGCCTCGCCGGGGATGTTGTGAACGATCCTGAGAACCGTTAGAAAAAAAGAAGAGGACGAGAAAATGAGGTGGGGAAAAAGATAGGGAAGGCAAGCGGGTGTATAGAAGGATGCCATACCATCATCATTGTAGAATAGACATATGATAGCAAGGAGAGCACCAGCGGAGAGATCTTTACCAGTTTCACAGGTAACTAGTAGTGATCGTGAAGGATCGGTGGCGAGCTGGGAACTGACAAAAGCTCGAACCTTATCGAGCTCTTGTCTCAAGTCGCGGCTTCCCAGTTTTGACGACCTACATCCAAGGTTGAGCCGCTTTGGGTCTCCTTCTGATGCCTCGGGTCTGCCATTGCAATCAATTACGAGGTCATAGAGACCACTGTCGTTGATACTGGCGTTCGTTTGACTGATATAAAGATTCCGAGTAGGCGCAACCATTGTGGCTTGTTCAGCAGTATCCTGACCTCGATGCTCTTTCACCAGTTCTTCGACCAGTTCGGGCAAATCCTCCTCGGGCGTCTTCAAGAGAGTCGCTTTGTGGGCCCAGAAAACTGGCGGAGTCAATCCCTGGGCCCAGCCCTCGCTGTCATCCCCTGCGCCTTGAATGTAGCCACCCTCTGAAATTTCTGCTCCGTGCACTCGTTTGGACGCAGAACAGAGAACGAAAAGGTTATAGTCGAGTCCTTTGTGCAGATCGGTAGGATAAAAATAAGACCGATTGGCCCATGCCACCCGAATGGGCTTTCCAAGTTGCTGCCTGAGATCATCCAGGTCAAGTTTGAGATCCTGGACCTTCAGTCAGTTCTAAAGCTGCTGGGCTAAAAAGAGTATAGTGACGGTAGACGGGAAAGAATACCTTGAGCGATTTTACGAAACCATCAATCCGGCGTTCAATCTGCGATTCCTCCGAGGCGCCTAGATAATTCGGCGGAAGCTGTACTGCATGATATGCAGCATCGGATGGGAAAAGTGCTCGATTCATGACGGCGCACCATATTGGAACAGTCTTAGACAAGGCATCGGGCATCACTGCGCCTCGTAAGACCAGGCTGCGAACTGAACAGAAAATTCAAAAAGCAACACTTACATTTACCCCGACGCGTGGAATCGACAATAATAGATCTGCAGTGATCATTGGCAGTTTAGTCAACACCAGCCCAAGCATCAGCGGGAGGCGATAACAACAATAGTCAATGCTCACTCACCCCCCATGTTGCCGAGTAAGTGGTAATATTTGTAGATTCAGTCTACGAAAACTAAAATCCCACTGACCGGTATGGCCATCCGTGCTCTTGAAATAGGCACTACCAGCTTTGATGTCCGGCGAAATGTACCAACTCCCGCATCTTTCGTTGGCGACTAGAGGCAAGCCGTAGTGCTCGGCAACCTCTGCAACGAATGCAGCATCGGACTCAATTGAACGAAGGCGGTTGGAAATAGACAGCGCCGATCGTCGCAGCGACGACAAAGTCTGAGAAATGGATTGCGCTGCGGAGGGGAAATGAAGGGATGAGACGGACACAGGAAATTGGTCGGAATGACCGCCCGTGTTTTCCGACATTGCCTCTTTTCCTGTGAAGCGAAATGCAGACAGAAACTTACAGGGATAAAAAAGCGGGCGTAGATTTAGTTAATGACAATAAGCACCAATAATGAGGTTCCCAGGATAATACTTCAGAATAATAATATAAGAACAAGAAAAACTAAGATACATACCGCATACACGTTATCCCACATCAAACTGTGGGTTAGCAGAGGACGGGCCTACCTAACAGCCTAACCTGATTGATTGGATAGCTAAGTTCACTGTGCAAGAATGAGCCAATTAGCATCGAAGGAATTCTTGCCGGGTCAAGAGGCTAATTCTTTTTGTTTGACTGCTTGAGTGCCTTGTTCTTCTATATAAACCTACGCCAGAACAATACCTTGATACCTATGTAGGTATTGATGTATCTTGGGTACCTTAGGCTTACCTACTATTCTGTAGCTAAGGGGCCCAAGTACCTATGTGGTGAATAAGACCGTGTGCTATCCGCACAACCCCGTTGAACGATCAAGTCGAAGGAGACTGCGGGGCATGCAAGTTACATTGACAGGCATGGGAAGGCCCGAGTTATTTCAACATGGCCAGACCAAACGCAGTAAAGCGCAACAGAAGGCCAACATATTCAGGTTATTCGTGGATGAGCTTTCCATGAGTGTGACAACCGGCCACAGTCTTGTCTTCCTCTCCCGGTGACAGTTCTTTGACTGGGATATCTTGACCGATTTGAGACCCTCACATGAATCATATATATTGTGTGGAGGCACTCCAGTCATGCGTCTGCAGATAGAAGCACCCTTAAGATGTATAGTAAATCACAAAATTTGTCTTCCACATCCTTCTCGCGATGGAGTTCATCCCATAGAGGAATATTTTTGCTTGTATGGAGTGGTACACTCTTGAATATCAGGTTCCAAGATCGCAGAACTACAAGAAAGCCATCGAAAAGGACATAAAGAAAAAGAGAGGGAAACAACGGGTTGGGAAGACCCACCATGGTAAGCCTGGTAAGCCACAAAAGTCTGAATAGCCTCAGGCGATACTCCATTATATCTGAGGCAACCCAGACTCGATCTATTCGATTTGGCTCAGTGGCTTTCTGTGCCTTTCCATCCAGAGACATCACTAAATTAAATTAAGTAGAGGGGAACGAGGAAACTGAGCGTTACTGAAACGAGAATGGCAGCGGGTGCTTGCTGCCCTCATAGGCCTAGCAGACCGCCTCTAGCGTCTGATCCAGTGAGCAAAGCCCACGATGGCCCCCGTCCCTCGGCGCGATCAAGGCCGGCCTCCATATTACTATTCAACACGTTCAGTCGCAGCAGCCGAAGTAACGTCATGGTATGACCTCAGGTATCAGGAACCCCACCAGTCCCGCTCCTGCCCGGATACCTTAGTATCATAGTCGGAATTCGAGCTCTGATAGGTGAATATGGGTTTCTGTTCACTTCGTCCCCTTTGGAATCACCGGTGGATTGAATGGGGGTCCTTGCCTTCCCAACTTAGTATTAACCGTCCTTCGAAAGCTCTTTCCAAAACTACTTAAAGATTGTGGGCAGCCGTTGTTGTTTGCCACTTCTACTTGATCCCGGTCCAATCCACTCCCACGATTCGTTCCCTTCCCACTTACCCAAACAACTTCCATTTGACTTTCTTCACGGCTATTTTACCCACTTCATCTCACTTCATCTCACCTCAAGCAGACTTCGTGCAAAACCTCAGCTCTCCATACATCTTCACACGATTCTATACAACTCCTATTACACAGAATCTCTCAGCTCAGCTGTCACCATGCCTAAGGTCAGTCATGTGTTGCTCTCTACCTCACATGAAGTCATGGATCCACAGAGCTGCTGACCACGCTACCATTCTGCAGATCACGGGAATCTTCTTCGACTGCGACAACACCCTTGTCCTGTCGGAAGAGCTGGCCTTCGAAGCATGCGCGGATCTTGCTAATGAGATTCTTGCGAAGCGCAACATCCCTGATCGCTATACCGGCGGGCAGCTGATCCAGGACTTCGTTGGTCAGAACTTCCGCGGAATGATGATTTCTCTTCAAGCCAAATATAAGTTCGAGATGTCCAAGGAAGAACTTGAGGAGTACGTCATAAAAGAGGAGGACGAGGTCATCGGCAAGCTCAACGAAAAGGCACAGCCTTGCGTCGGGGCCAGCGAGCAGCTGGAGAAGATCTACAATGACAAGAAGTATGACCTTGCTGTCGTCTCCTCCTCCGCTCTGCGCCGTGTCAAAGCCTCCATCAAGAAGGTTGGTCAGGACAAATACTTCGATGACGACCTCATCTTCAGCGCTGCTACCTCCCTCCCCAAGCCCACTTCCAAGCCTGATCCTGCTATCTACCTACATGCCCTTGAGGTGTGCAAGAAGAAGCCCGAAGAAGTGGTTGCCATTGAGGACAGCAAGTCTGGTGCTCTGAGTGCCATCCGCGCCGGTATCCCAGTCATTGGTTACGTCGGCAGCTACCCTGGTGATGACAAGAAGATTGAGATGGCCCAGCGTCTCGAGGAACTCGGTGCTAAGGTGATCATGAAGGACTGGAGCGAGTTCGAACAGTGCCTTGAGCAGATCGAAAGCGCATAAAACGACTTAGATTTCTGCATCCAGCTCGATTCTTTTCCCGCACGAAGTTATGACAGAAAACGCCCTGGTCGTTAGGGAGCTACTGGAATGGATTCCTTTCGTTCACCTTTTTCAGTTTTATGAGAAGCTTTCTTGCTCAAAGCGGTGGTCAGGAACCCCCACCTGCAAGTCTGCATCTTTCCGTTCAATGGGACCCGGGCGTTTGAGCGTAGCTCTTCCGCCCTGGGTCTGATCTTCACACTTATTTCGAATACCCCCAAAATTTCTGACTCGGCCGGGACTCGTGCATCGCACTCGACATTCAAGCATAGACGGGTTTTCATGGACACAAACCGACGCCTTTCGGTGTATGTAGTCTGTATTTGCACAATAGAGGCTTACTCTCGATTATCTGAGATTTTCAAACTCTTTGCTCCTTTGGAGTCGAATATGGGTTCTGCTGATGGCTCATGTTGTAGAACTACTGCACCGACAAGCCCTCGCCCTCGCCCCCGCTTCCGTCCGAGGGACAGGCCCGCTGTAGATAGCACTGAGTAGCGAGAGCCAGTCGCTAATCATTTCACATTGGGAGTATTGTCGGCAAAAGACCCATTCGAGCGCAGGTTCTATGGCGCATCACATTCAGGTGCCTTTAGATACATGGTTGACTCTGAAAATTAAAATCATATGCTAACGCAAGAAGACCCATATGTGGGCCACGAAGATGCACATTCTGTGACCTATCCAGGAGTAGTCAGCTGAGCTTGAATACGTACCCAGGCATCGGACTCTCCTTCGATAGTTTGTAAAACACATGACTGTGGCCGTACGCCATTAGAGCTATCGCGAACAGCGCTTGCATGAGGTCTGCATAGACCTTGATTCCGACTGCGGGGGGTCTTAAGCGGTTTACATTGGAACGAAAGATCGGCAGAAGCAACCTCACGAAGAGAGCTCTGTTGTCTTGGTCAGATGGACAGCAAGTGCATACTGCACTGCAAGTCCTGCAAGTTATGCCTACAGGCTAGCATGAGTATCTAATTTCAGAAAGGAGCTCATAAATGCACTGTTACACTGGGCAGTATCTACATCATCTGCGTTGTCGCAGCTGATATGCGTCTTAGACGCAAGGGGGATAGGTCTGGACAGATGCTGCTTGTATCAACGCAGTATTCATGTGTCAAAACATTGTCAATCATTATCTGCTTACCCCGCATTGCATTGGATTTTGTAGCTGGGCCGTGGCTCTGTATGTCTAGGAAAACTGCTCTCACCAGCTTGTGCAGCTCTTTTTCTGATGTCAGTGGCTTCCATCCTTGCCTCCATTGTTGCCCTTCCCAAAGGCAATATTTGCAGTTGGGCCATGAGAAATGTATTCGGATTGACGAAGTGAATCGATGCGCATTTATTGCGGTTGAAGACAGATGCACGCTTTGTAGCCCATTCATTTGCTTGACGGCAGGCCTCTTATAATATCAAAATCACGTCCTCTTTCGAATGCCCGGTGGCCAGGAAACAGGTGTCATTTATCCATCCGTTCGTCGTGAGGTTCCGGTTACCGCTCCCGATGTCGATGAGGTCGGCAGTGTATAGCAGATAAAGAATTGGCGAGATTGGGGACCCGTAGGGATGTCAGTGGCGATTGGCATACACTTGGAGACGCTCTCAGGTATCCAGACCTTGGTGCTTCGATTTGAGAGGAAGGCCTGTACCCGCAGTATGAAATATCCAAGCTGCTGCTTACGCAGGTTATGAAGTAACTGTTTGTGGGAGACATTATTATAGGGCCTTAATATATCTAATAAGCAGAGAAACCACTGGAATATCCCCTTGCCCTAGGCAGTTCTAATATAGTTGATTATTAACTAGATGGCATGATTGATGGAGATGCCCTTATGTCCACTAAGATAGGTATCCGCGCCCTGGTTATTAAAGACAAAGGGACCTCTACTGCAGGAGATGAGACTGTATACAGCTGGGAACATTAGGATTCTTTTTTTGATTAGAGTGATCGGCTCCTAGGATCTCCATTACCCCTACAGGCGTTCATCAGCATATAGGATTTATACCTGTTTGGTTATACCACATTGAATGCCCGGATGGTCTAGTGGTATGTTCTCATATTACGCCACTTTAATTTCCCTACTAACAACTTAACCAGGTATGATTCTCGCTTTGGGTGCGAGAGGTCGCGCGTTCGACTCGCGCTTCGGGCCTTYYTTTTTCGTTTGCTCCCTTCCCAATTCATATTTAGTTTCAGTATGTAATGATTTAGAATTTGCCACATCGACTGCCCGGATGGTCTAGTGGTATTTCTCATATTACGCCACTTTAATTTCCCTACTAACAACTTAACCAGGTATGATTCTCGCTTTGGGTGCGAGAGGTCGCGCGTTCGACTCGCGCTTCGGGCCTTCTTTTTTCCCTTTGCTTCTCAATTCATGCTTAGTTTCAGCAGGTAATGATTTAAGTGTTTAATGGTTTCGATGTGAAACATCAGAAATAGCAGTCAAATAGGAGACAGACAGCTGGGCACTATGCTTATTCATTTCTTTCGTAAAACCTCCAATGCCACTTAAAATTCTATTATAGAAGGGAACACAGTGTGGAATGCCATGGCAAAGATTACAGCAAGCTATTAAATTGAATTACCTTCTAAAGAGTATCTATAATCTAAGTTACCACCGTCTATCTATCCAACAAATAAATCTAGTGTAGTAACACCTAACGTAATTCCCAGGTGAGCCGGCCACCCTAGCGAGCTGGCCATCTCTGTATTCCATATAAAATGGCACCCTTCCAGACTTTGATATCTCAACAACCACGCATCTACAGGGGCTAAATCTAGGCATGAGGTATATTATAGTCATATACTTATAATCTATAGCCTCCTTGTGTATGTATACATATAGCTAACATAAAATACACCTGTAATTTTAGTAATTTTAACTTCCAGATATTAAGATAGAGAAGTAATATTTTAGCATCCTAAGAAAGAGTATTTATATACTTTAGACTATATGCATTCTGAATATCTTACTTAGATAGTAGCATATATGACTATGGTTGAGATATTAAAGTCTTGAAGGGTGCTATTTTATATGGAATGCAGGGATGGCCGGCTCGCTAGGGTGGCCGGCTCACCTGGGAATTACGTTATAGTTAATAGTGTTTTTGCTTAATAAACAGAAGGTTCCTGTTATGACACCACAGCCGCAGGGCGGGTGTGACGGGTGGGATCATGAAGCAAGGACCAACCAACCACATCCAGACTAGGAGGTCAGTGTGGCGGTCGCGTGAGTTAGGGTGATTCCCACCCAGCTTCTCACCCTTTCTATATTGCACTCAGCCTTCTCACCCTAAGTTGCGCGACGCTAAAGCAGCGCTCACTATTTCCCAGGGCTATATAAGTCTACTCTGACATGGTTCAGATACATACAACCATAGGGTGTGGAGAACAGGGCTTCCCATCTGCTCAGCCATACTTAAGCCACACGCTAGCTGGTTAGTAGTTAGGTAGGTGACTACTAGTGAATCCTAGCTATTATATATTAGTATTCACCTAGTTTTTTTAATTTATTAGGTCTAGTGCCCTAGCTACTTTTCTTTACCCTCTTTATCTAAAGCTTACCTAAACTACCTAAACCTTAATACTATATACCTACTAACCCTACTTAACTACTTACTACTGATGTATCCTCTAATTAGTAGTACTCTCTAGGTATATAATATATAGATATAGCTTAGTTCTTATAGTCCTACTATATATTATTACTAATTACTATAGCTCCTATTAGTAGAGTTACTATTAATATAAATATAGTTAAATACACCTAAATATCTAGCCTAGACTAAACTACTATTCTTTAAAGCATTATTTAACTAAAAGTAGAGATGTAGGCTATTAATATAGTTATCTTTAAAAATATAAATTCTAGTTCTATTATTTCTAATTATAGGAGAGTATAACTAGTGCTCTAATAATCTTTAGAAAGAAAGATTATTATAAATATAAATATAATAAATAAGCTAAACTATAACTTTTTAAAGTAAGGTTAATTAATTAATTAAAGTTAGCTCTAATTCTTAGTTAGAGCCTTACTAGGTTAGTTAGTATATTATATTATAAACTTAATAAAGATAATACTTATTCTATCTCTATAATAACTATATTAGTGAGTTTACTATCTTATCTAGGGCTAGTAGAATAAACTATTAATTTAAAAGAGATATTATTAGAGTAAAGATAATTAGTAATAGTTTAATTATATTTTACTATACTTTATTATTAACTTATAAAGCTAAAGGTCTCTTATACTCTAATATATTATTAAGCTACTTAGATACTAAAGGTTAGTAATTTTTTAAATTCTTTTAGTATCTTTAATATTAAGTAGTCCTTAAAAATTTATCCCTAGATCTTATTATAGTATTATTTATAGTTCTTATATTCTATATTTTACCCTTAGTTAGTAGAGGTAAAACTCTCCTTAGTAATCTTTTAAAACTTAACTTAACTATTAATTCTAATAATTTTAACTTTAATAAGCTTATTCTATTATTTATTATAGTATCTAATAAAGAATTAGATAAGATTATATAGAATAAGATCTATACTATAGTTACTAAATTAATACCTTCTCTAAAGTTACTTTCTCTCCTTAGAGAAACCCCTTATATATATACTATAAGTAGCTTTATTAACTCCTCTAAATATAGAAAATATATAGATACTATGCTAAAGGAGGAACTAGAACTAATTTATATTAGGATATCTAGCTTTTATAATACCTACTTTAGTAATATTAATAGTCTAGAAGAGATAAGTATTACTATATTAAGAAGATATAAAGAAGGATAGAACCCTTTATTTAGTAAAGAAATTAAATAGTAGGACTAGCCTAAAGATACTAAGGAAAAGGAAGTTTTAGAGTAGCTTACTAAATAAATAAATATACTCTATAAGATAGTAATTAGTAAGGGTTTTACTATAGTATTCTATTATATAGTTTTAGTATAGCCTAGTTAACTATTATAAGGGTCTACAGCTAATTAAAAATTAGATATTAGCCTTATATATAACTTAGATATAAATAATTATACCTAATATTACTAGTCTTATATTTTAGTCCTAGGTAAGCTAAAAAGTAACCTAAGCACTAATACTACTCTAAAAATATAGTATAATCTTAGGTACTATATAAGAGAGGTACTTACTACTTAAGATATATATTAATTTACTCTTAGCTTTATACTTTATAAGTTAATTATATAGCTCTAGGAGTTTAATTATATAGGATCTATTATATCTATGCCTTTTAATATAAATAATAATAGACTTTAATTTATTTTAATAATCTTAGGGTTTCTTAAGATAACTAATAAATAATTAGGTTATAATCCTAGTATTATATACATTAATAGCAAGAAGTATATTAATATCTAGTATAATAGGTAGATAGAGTATCTTATTATTAATAGGCTTATGAAACAGGTGCCCTATATTACTAGCAGAGCCATAACTTACTAAAAAGTATATTATAAAGGAGACTAGTCTAGGGCACTGCTTATAGATATAGAAGAACTGGTGGAGATAAAGAAAGGAATAGTAGCCTATAAGGGTGACTTTCTAAGGTTAGCAGGTAAGAACTTCAGTGAATATTACTAGCTACTAAGAGCTTAGGTTAACTAGTTACAGAAGGTTATTTTCCTAAATAGTAGGAGATAGAAGAAGGAGAATTAATTACTTATCTTATAGATAAAAGATGTACTTTAAGCAGCAGTGGAAGATAAGAAATCTAGACTTATAGATATAATATAAAAATTTATAATATTTCTACCTGCAGTAGCTTTACAACTTCACTAAGTTAACTATATCTATACTAATATAACTCCTATCTAAAGGCTATAAGAGTAGGATTTCTATTAAAATATAACCCTTACCTATAGTATAGCTTAAAGGTCTTAGTCCCATCCCTAGTACCATCTAATATATAGACATTAATTAGTTCATAATTTCTAATAATATATAATACATTATTTATACTATATAATACTTATAACCCTATAGCTTAAATAGATTTAAGTACTCTTAACCTAATGCCCCTTAATTATTATTTTATCTCTTATAGATATTTATATAGAGAGATATTCTCTCTTACTAATCCTATTAAAGAAATTAATATATAGCATCTTATTTAAATATAACTATATATATATTATAGATTTATTATATACAGCCCCTATTTCCTTATAACTCTTTAAAGAATTATGTCACAGCTGCTATTGCAGATAACTAAAATACTATTAATAGCTAATCCTACTAAAAGCATTAAAGTAATTTAGAAATTAAGTAACCTTATAGGCCTAATATTAAAGTACTAAACTAAAATTTTTATATTCTTTTATTCTCTTTATCTACCCCCTTCTAGTATAATTATAGTCTTTAAGCCAACCCCTAGGTTTAAACCTATAGTTACTAATATACTAAGCCTAGATAAATACTCTAAGGTCTTCTTTCTTAATTATCTTATTATTATCTATAGTAATCTAACTTTGCATAGGTCTTATCACTTCTTAAGCTAAAGATAGTATCTAAATATAAAATAAAAGGACTTATTTACTTTTATCTATTAAGTTTAATTAGAAAGTCCCTAATAGTTCTAGTATCTCTCTATATTAATAGGATTATATGTATTAAAGGGAAATCTATAAATATAGACTTATACTATTATATCTTTTAGTAATCTAATATTAAAGTATCTAAAAATAGAAGACTTACTATATTAGTAATCCTATATAAGTAGACCCTAGAAGGTTATTAGCTAGATAACTAGAGAGGATACTAAATATACAGTGCTAATATAAAATTAGTATACTCCTTAATTAATAGAAATTAGTAGATTATCTTTCTATTTTATTCTTATATTAAGGATATAATATGTTATCTTAGTAAGGACTATTAAGAATAACCTAAAAGAGACTAGAGATTAATAAGCTCTATTTATTTATAAAAATTAGAGGGGATTAGTAAGTATATTAGATAGTATATAAAAGCTAAAATAATAAATAGTAATTATAAGCTATATTTAGACTAGTATATTTATAGATATATATATTAGTTTACCTGCACTAGGAGAAGAAACTATATAAATAATAAGCCTATTATATATTACCTTCTACAGTATTAAGTATATGTATTATATTAGCAGGAGAAGTAATATAAGTTCTATTTAGAAGACTATTATTTAGAGGTATTTAATAGGTAATATTTTATATATTATCTATATTAACTATATTACTAATATATATATTATACTAGATACTATTACTTAAATATAATTAATATACTATAGTCTAGAAAGCATCATCTATATCTCTTAAACTAGTAAATATATAATAAGATAGCTCTAAGAATAAAATATTCTAGTTAATAAGTATTTAGGCTAAAGGAGGAAAGTCTCCTAGGCTACTTCTATACTATAAGACTAAAACTCTTAGTAAAGTACTATAAGATATAGACTAACTTACTAACTATAAGATTACCTAGATAACTATATATACTATATCTTAGGCTTACTTTACCTATAGTTAGCTATTTATCTATATAAAACCTTACTAGCCTATACTCTAGTAAGTTACTAAGCTATTCTACCTAGCTCTATCCTAGTTATAGTATTATAGCTAAGTTATTTTAAAAGGAAGGGTGTTTAACTATATATACTATAAATAATAAGTTTCTATTATAAAGAAGCTATTAAGTACTTATAAAAGTATAGTTAATTTAGTAATATATCTTTATAAGATAGCCCTCTTCTTATATATACTCTAGCCTTCTAATTAGTCTTTAGTTTTTCTTAGCATTTCCTTAGCCTATCCTAAGTATTAATAAATCTAATCTTAGAATAGCTTAAAAAGTTAAGTAAGCACCTAATAGAAGGAAAGGAATAGTAAGATAAATATACTAGAAGGATATTTAGTATTTAAAGATATTATATTTAGTCTAGGTAGGAGAGTATTAAATTTATTAGATAGAAAGTACTTAATCTTCCCTTATATATAGCTAAATACTCTATTAGTAATAGTATCTAGGCTATTCTTAGTAATATAAGTATAGATATTACTCTTAATAAGTCTATTAATAACTATATTCTATTTATCATCTTCTATTAGTAGGTTAACTTCCTAGCTAAGATATATTAGTTAAAAGAAAGTAGTTAATATAGACTAGGGATATATAAGCTATTAAGCTCTTTATTAAGATAAAATAAGAAATCTAGCTACTTATTTTCTTTAAATATAGTAGCTAGAGTATTACTTTTAAGCTATAAAGCTAGCTTATTATAGAGATTATTATATTTTTTACTATATAGGATCTATTTTATAATCTTATTACTAATCTTCTTATTATCTCTAAGTATTCCTGACTTATTTATTATATTTATAAGTTAATTATAATATTCTTCTATAAAATTTAAAATATTTAGCTCCTTTTTTAGCTAATAGAAAATAAGTTTAATAAATTAAGTTTATATCCTATTAGACTAACTTCTATTATTTAGATAATATATATACTTATAAGTCTCCTTAAGGGGTTCCTAACTAAAGCTAGCTTTTAATAAATCTATATTATAGAGGAATAAATAAGGCTCTTTATTCTAATATAAAAGATCTCCTAAAAGCTTTAATAATAGTATAATCTTCTTAATAACTACTCCCTTTCCTACTAATTATATCCCACTACTTATCTAGTTTCTAATATTAGTAGGTAATTCTTTCTAGGTCTTTATTATATAATCTATAAACTTTAAAATATTAGTCTTATAGCTATATAGGAAGTAATAATAAACTTATAATTTTTTCTTTAAGGACTTTATCTAATATATTATCTCTATAGGCTATAAGGAGTCTTCTAGAAATAAATTTAATATCTATAATTAGACTCTCTAAGGCTCTTATAGTTAGTGAGGTTTCTTATTAAAGAGTTAAGTAGAATAGGGGAGAGGAGCTTAGATAAGACTATTTTATAAGTATCTTCTAAACCTCTTATAAGCTAGCTATACTAAGAGTACTAATATTATACTAAATCTATATATCTATTATATATTACTAGTATAGCTGCCTGCTTAAGAGGCCTCTATAGTAAGTATAAGTATAGTAATACTAGCCTTACCTAATAGATCTATATATTTATAAAAATAAATATAATATCTATGCTATTAAGAAGAGGTTCTAGATTTTATTTTTATATTTATATACTACTAAATCTTAAAATAATTATAGAATATCTATATAATTCCTACTAGAATTATTATACTCCTTAAGTAGACTCCTTAAAAGAGATTAACCTCTCTTATCTAGGTTAGGATATATAGATAGGGAATATAGATCTACCTAAAACTCTCTTACTACTTAATAAGATAAGAGATATTTATATAAGAATAATTTCTATTTAGCATCCTCTAAGCTAAGCCTAATATTTATAATAGTATATTCCTACTAGATAGGAAAATAACTTATATATTCCTAGTCTAGAATGCCTACTAGCTCTCTATCTTTAATAATAATATTCTTATAATTTAGGTTACTATAGGTAAATATATAAGGAGTATATTTAGATATTTAGGCCTAAAATTAAGATATAGCTTCTAGTAGTAAACTCTTTAGGATACTAACTAGGGATATTTATAGTTCTATATTAGATAGAAATAGACTATATAGAGTCTTACTACTATTTAAGAAGAGCTAGCTAAAGTATACTAGGCCTCTATCTAAGCTCTAAATAATTAGAAATTATAATTTTTATAGCTGCTAAACTACTATTGTAGCTTAATCTACTATATTATTTTTTTAAGGTAAAGATAATATTAACTATACTTCTCTAAGAGTTTAGCTCTTTATTTATTCTATAAGAAGAAAGTATTAATTAGAAGAGTTAATCTACTTCCTAAAAATTAATAGAGCTAGGATTATTATATAAGATCTAATAAATTTAATATTAAGTACTTTATTATATAGAAGACTATTTAGATATTCCTTAAGAATTATATTAAAACTAAGTATCTATATACTATAGTTATTAGCTCTATAGAATAATTTTATATAGCTTAAATAGCTATAATAATTTTAACTAGATATTAACTAGCTATAGGCTGGACAAGCTCTATCTAAATTATATTTAGGTATTAAGAAAATTAAGTCTTTAGAATAATAGAAGATAGTATAGTAAGAAGAAGAAAATAAAATTAATAAGATAGTCTTTAGAATATAGGCTTAGAAGAGTATTAGAAGATAATAAACTTAACTTCTACTAATAGAGTATTTATTAGGCTATTATCTATACTACTTTTAGTAGTATATAATTAGCCTTATATTTTAAGTTAATATCTAAACTCTAAACTAATCTAACTCCTCTTAGCTAAAGATTATAGTATAAAATATAATAGATCTATCTACTTATATACTTATTAATCTATAGAGATATATAAGATGAACACTAAGATGCCTTAGAGAAATATTATAAAGATACTATAGGCCCTAGAGGAATATATTTATTAGATATTTTATTACTAAAGAAAGTCTAAAGCCTACTTTCTTAAGGATCTACTCTTTTACTAAAATAAATTACTCTAAGTATAGCTAGAATAATAAGTCTAGAAATATAATCTATAGCTAGTATAGTATAAAAATCCTATTTATTATTAAAGTATATATTACTCTTACCTAAATAAAGATACCCTTCTAAGTTCTAATAAAGTTATAGACTAGCTAAATAATAATTCCTATAAAATATAAAACTAAGGCTGTTATTAAGTCTATGGGGAATTAGGGAAGTATAAAATATTTATATATAGATAAGGAATATAAGGCTAGTACTATTAGGAATATATATTTAGGACTTAGTTATAGGGAATTATATTCTTTCCTATTTAGGATAATTCTCCCTAGTATCTATTATTACTAGCCTAAAAAGGAAATTTATCTCTATAGCCTATAATAAGCTAATCTATATTTCTGTATTTAAACTATATATAAGCTATCTTTTATTTAACTACTATATAGCTATAATTAGCCTCTGAAGAATTTATAGGGGTATTAGGACCTTCTCTTCTATAAGCTATTTTTTTCTTAGTAATTATTAGCTAGTATAAATATATAACCCATTATATCTAGAAAGTAAGGTAGATAGAAGGATATCTATATAATACTATATATATAGTAATATATTCTAGTTCTATACTATCTATTTTTAAGCTTATATAATTTATTTATGTACATAGATAGTACCTGTAAAGATAGTAATCTATTAGTTCTAGGCCTATAACCTTATAAAATTATCTTATTTACTTTTATGTAGTGATACATTATCCTAGTATATAGTATATTAAATCTAAGCTATCTTAACCTACCTTATATTACTATACTATTACCCCTATATATATCTTACAGAATATAACTAAGAGTAAATAAGCACTATGTATAAAAGATAAGTAACTAACTTATATTAGAGAGATCTTAGTAGAGATATAGAGATTAGATCTTTAACTATATTATTAATTCTATACTAGTATCCTAGTGTGGTTACTTAAAATAACTCTAGCTAGAATAAATAAGAACTATTAATAGCTACTTTTAGCCTACTAAGGATGGATTAGTAGCACCTCTAAAATTAATCCTCTATTTACTATATATATTATCTCTAATATACTACTATACTTATAGAAAGCTAGCACAATACATTATACCTAAGATAAATTCCTTATTATATCTTAGCTCTAATACTTTAGTATTTACTACTAGAATTAATATTTATATTTAATTACAGTAACTGTCTATATATAGTAAGAAGATTTAAAAAGTAACTTATTTCTAGGCTATAGATATTATATTTATATTTAGATCCTCCTAGCTAATTTCTTTTAGTATATATCCCCCTTAAGATCTTAATAACTATTAATAAAATTTCCTATTAATAGCCTATACTAAAGCTATATCTATCTTACTTAATTAGCTATAGGCTATATTTAGATATTAAAATTAAGACACCCTAGTTAAAGGTCTGTTATACTCTATACTAATAATTATAATATATTATCCTTATATATAGTATATTAAGCCTAAGCTAACTTAACTAGTTTTATTTAAAATTTCCTAAATAATAGAGGAATTATTACTCTACCTTCTATACTAGTATTAAATAAGAAGAGGTTATACTTTACTATAGTTACTCTAGAATATTATCCTAGTATATATCTAGCAGAATATAACTAAGAGTAAATAAATACTATATATAAAATATAAATAACTAACTTATATTAAGGGGATCTTAGTAGAGATATAAAGGCTAGATCTTTAAGTATATTATTAATTTTATACTTAGATAGACTAATTAATAAGCCTTTATAGCTACCTAGGGACTCCTTCTAAACCTATATTATAGTTTCTACTAAAATTAGGAGGCCTATACATAGAGAGAAATTCTATTAAGGAAAATTTTAGTAATTTAGAATTAGATTAGGATAGGCTTAAGAAGGAGTAGAAGATTATCTAATATATATAATATATTCTTTAGCTAGCTATAAAGAGCTTTACTACTAAATTTAACTTTTCTAATACTTATAAATTAGTATATCTAGGATGCTACTTTAGGAATTAAGTTATTTAGATATTATAGAAGTAGAGATAATATTACTCTACTTACCTTTTTTTAGTCTACCTCCTAATCCTCTATTAAAATCTATAATTATACTCTTATTATTAAGGTATATTAAAGACTATAACTTAGTCTATAAATACTAGCTTTATCTAGAGGTGCTTACTATAATCTAGTAAAGACTAATTTATTCTTTTAGTATACTCTCTTCTTAAGTAACTTTACCTAGGAAACTATATTCCTCTTTATAAGTCTACTTAAATCCTAGAAAGCCTCCTTATCTATATTAGGTAGTGCATAATTAATAGCTCTTTAAATTATTAATAAAATTATTTCTAAATACTATAATATCCTGCTAATAATCTAATTAAATTCTAGAAAAATAGAAGATACTAGGCCTAGCTTAGTAGATTTATATATAGGATAACTAATTTAAGATATTATTATAGCTAAGATAGAGTTTAAGATAGCTTTTCTTAGAGACTACTATAGTATTTTAAATATAGGGGGCTAGTATTATATAGTATTTATAGCTTATTTCTAGTATTTCTCTAAAAAGATCTATCTTATATCCTACCCCTAATTTATTTATATACCTAATTTAATCTCTAAGGGCTGGGAGTTACTTTAAATTAAATTTAATATTATTTTAAATTATATATTAGAAGAGGAGTAGGATAAACTTAAAAGTTATTATAGTATTATTAGAAAGTAGTAGCTTATTATTTCTAATATCTAGGAAGAATAAGAGATTTAGTTTTATTATTTATATATAGCTAAGCCCTCTGTCCTATAATACTAGAGGTATATATAGAAGTATAATTATAAAGTATATAACTTAATATAGCTTAAAGAGGCTCTCTATATAGTCTCTTTTCTCTATATAATATAGTTTAATATAGCTCTCTATATAGTCTCTATTCTCTATATAATATAGTTCTTATTTATCTTTATTATTTTATACACCTATTACTTTCTAGCATAGGTTAAGGGTTTAAGAAAGTAAGCTAAGTATATATTAATAAATAAGATAGGTTATAGCTCCTCTAGAGCTAGTATAAGTATCTTTATAGTAACTTCTTTAATTATAAAAATAACTAAGGATAATATTAATTTTTAGCTTTCTTATACTAGAGTATACTTTATAAATAATTATCTAACTAGTAAGATACCTAAGTATTAATATAGTATACTAGCTAACTAGAGCTCTACTAGTAATATTATTTATCCTCTTAAGATTTAAAGAAGAGCTAACCTCCTATTTAGTACTAGTATTATTATCTCCTACTATTCTTACTAAATACTAGTATATTTTTCTATATAGTTAGAACTAACTCTCTTATAGTTAATGCTATATAGTGTTAATAAGTATATCTTAGATAGAGATAGAGGAAGGAGAGCTTAGCTAGTTTATATAAAAAAGAATTAGAGAAGATCTACTTATTAATAAGAAATTTAAGGAGAGCTTAGATAATAAACTTATATATATTACTATATATCTATAATAACCTATTTATATCTAGGACTCTAAAGTAGCTAAAGTTACTAAGAGAGTACTTAAAGAGTTTCTCCTTATCTATAATAGTAATAAAATTATTAGGATATAGATAATTAGAGTATCTATATAATAATACTACTAGGGTTTAATAACTTATACTAGGATAATTAGTAAGCTTTTTACTAGATTATTAAAGATAAAGTCTTTTAAATAATTCTAGRGCTTAYTAAAAGAGATTAATTAAGAATATTCTACTACTYTTAAAGCTAAAGTAAATATATTCCTATTTCTAGTATAGTAACTTATATAATATTATTAYCTTYCTTTCYCTATAGAGGTTTCTCTYTATCTATATTAATTAATTATAAGCACCTCCTTTTCTCTTRTATTAACCTATTTTARTTATTAATATATTAAYTATAYAGAGTAAAAAATTTAGGTAAAAAGAAATAAATCTTATAATAAAAATAGAAAGGATACTAAGAAAAAAGTAAAATAAAATAAAATAAATATATAGGGCTTAAGGGTATAGAAAATAGAATTCTAAGTTAGAACTATTTAGCTAGGAAGTTTAGCTAGCTACTAAGACCACTTACTTACTATACTTAGCTCTTCTATATACTATGCATGATAATTACATCCCTAATTCAGAATATTCCTTGCTATATAAGTAGAGTAGCTAAGGGTAAGAAACCTTTTATCTTCTAATATACTAGCTACCTAGAAAGAGGAAGATATATAGGGAAAGGAGGCTAGGGCATGCTATATATATTATATAGTATAAGTATTATAAACCCTCTATATTAGAAGCAGAACTATATCTAATCTATAATATAGGGTAAATCTCTTAATTCTTCTTCTATCTTCTCTACTTAACTATAGACTCTTATTTAGATAGTATTAAGCTATAATTAATCTCCTTAGCAGCCTAAAATCTCTATTAGATATAGTTAGCTATAGTATAGCCTAGCTTAAAAATAGGATAATATCTTTAGCTATATCCCTAGTCTATTAGTTAGTTCTATAGTTATATCTAAGAGTTAAATAATTACTTCTTATTATTAGTTACCTTCTTATAACCTATAATATGCCATATAAACTTCATAATTTTAACTAGATCTATGGTATTATTTATTATCTAGAAGGTAAGTAGTGACTAAAAATTAGGACTGAACTTTATAAGGACTTAAAAAATAAGACTTAGGAAGATATAGATAAGAAGAATATTAAGGTATAGGATATCCTCTATATAGTAGTTACTAAAGTCTATAAAATAGGGTTTACCTAGAAGGATATATAAGACTAATTATAATAGTTACTATAGAAGCTTTAGTAGATTTTAAGGGACCTAATTAATAAGTTTATTCTAGGAAATAAACCTTAAGAGGGACTATAACTTAAATAAAGATTTAATATTACTCTACTTAGTATAAGTATTATAGTGCTTCCCTATTAATCTAATTTTCCTAATAACTTAATATCCCTAATACCTAACTAACTTAAAACTATAGAAAGATTTCTAAATATATTAGAACTCTTCTAAGATAATCTACTTAATAGGGGATAGCTTAAAAATATACTTAAATTAATTTAGGGCTGCCTATAAGATCTAAAATAACTCTAATTTATTCTAAGTAGCTCTGAGCCTATACTTTATAAAGAGGCTAGTAGTTATTTATACTTCTATCCTATAGATTATTATACTTTATAGCCTGCTTATAAGATGCCAAAGGCTAGTAATAATATTAAATATAGATCTAATTATAGCTAGTTAGCTACTTATATAGATTATAATAAAGTAAGGCTATTATGGGTGATAGATACTTAATTTAAGTTAATATTTAACTATTTCTATAAATACTAACTGCAACTAAAGGCCTTAGAGAATTAGAATAAGATTTAGTTAAGACTATATAACCTAGAGAGGGCTATTTAACTTATTATAAATAGATTAGATATATAATTAGGATATCCTTACTTCTCTTATTCTTTCTTTCCTTCCTTTTTCTTTTTATTATGTGTGTATGAGTGTTTTGAGGGTTTTCCTTAAAAAATAGAGTAGTTATGAAGATAGGCCTAAGCAAGTTAATAAAGGGGACTAGTAAGTTAGTAATAAAGGATTTTAATTAGCTCTAGTATTATGCATTAGTAATCTTTATATCTATTATAAAAGTTATTAATAGCTAAGTCTTTCTAATATAGACTTTAATTTAATTCCTATTTAATATAGAATAGATTAGATTTATAGGCTTCCCTATAATAACACTTCCTGTCCTATGATGATTAATTAAGTAATTTATTAATTAATTCCTTTCTATTTTAGCAGYRAGCTRGGCCATGCYAGAGGCTCCTAGTAAGTACTAACTATCTAACTAGTAGCYATCTTTATAGACTRAYACTACTAGYATATATATCTTAGGYACTTAGGCTAGGCTAAACCCCTATAGATTTYCTTATAGACTCYCTTATAGACCTATTTTAGCTAGGGCTAGAATTACTAGCTACCTTACTTCCCYTRTATATACCCTTAYRCCTRCCTAGGTRCCTATAAGGGCCYRCTCYACCCCTAAGATAGCYACTAACCTATTTAGATRCCAYAYATTCCYAAGCCTRTAAGGGCTCYRGGCTRGGAGTRAGTAGTAGTATATAATAGTATATAATAGTAGTTTATTAGCTATTATCTATAGGGGCTGTTAGTAGCTATATACTACTAAGRGTACTTAGCTTATRYCTAGAAGYRCTATATACTAATTTATAAGTAGTTTAGGCCTTTCTRAAGTTATAGATAATTATATTAATATTAGAATTATTATCCTAGTCATCCTTCTATCTTATAAGAGTCTCCTATTATTTATATCCTTTATTATATACTTARTATTTATTACCTTATTYTAATTCTRGCTRTTTATRCATRCTRTTYACTTTAATATTATAAGTATCTATTTTTATCTATACTTAATCTATAAAATATTAGAAAATCTAGCTAAATATATAGCCTRCTTACCCATGYRTTACTCTCRCYAGTTTTTRCTATTTAAGGTRTGAGGGCRAAGTRTCTAGTTTAATATCCTARGATATTAGAAACCTAACTATAGTTAGAGCCTAAAGGAGAACTAATAGCTACTTTTACTATATAACTCTATCCCTTATAGCTTAGCTCCCCTRCTTAATTATTATTAAATAGRTTTCTATCYATCCTATTAGGGTTCTAGGTRCCTRCTRGRAGCTAAAACTTYCTATTTTCTTATATAAAATATCTAATTACTCYCTTTATTCTTAGCTTTTTAATAAGATTACCTCTTTATAAGTTAAATTTAATCCCCTCATAGATCTAGCAGGCTGAATAGGAGCCTAAGTCTATACTAACTATTATACTAATATATATAGGAAAGGATAATTTCATGCCTAATTATATAACTAACTTTAGCTTTTAAATTATATAATATTACCTAAACCCTATCTATTAATATTACCCCTCTTAACTAAAGAAATAGTGCTATAATATATACTACTAAAGCTTTATCTTTATATTATTTAGTAGATAGTAAAATAGTACCTAAGCCTATAAGTTATCTTACTATTCCTTAATAGTATTAGTTACTTATACTTAAGTAGTCTAAAGTAGTTTTAAAGTACTACTCCTAGTAAGTAATAGGTGCTAGGGATAATAATATTATCTATAATCTTATAGATCTTATAGAACTTAGGAAAGACTTCTTTAATCTTATTAAGATTATAGTAGCTAATTATATTACTATTACTTAGAGTTACTTACTTAAGAATAGTTAATTATATAAACCCTTATATATTACCCCAGCATGCATTAATGTAATATAGAAGTTTAAGAGAGATTATTTACTAAGGGTATATTTATAATAAGATATTAGTAAAAGATATATACTAATATAACTAGATTCTAGTAGATGTATTAAATCTCTTAGAAATTACTAATAACTATATAAATATTTTCCTGCTTAGGAGAGGGCCCTTTTTCCTAAGGCTACTTCTTATATATCTTATTATGGTTCTATATAATCCAGAAGTATTAGAACTATATATAGATGATTTTCAGTCCTAAAGAGTTTAACTAGAGAATAAAAAGGCTTCTATAAGCCTTATAGCAGGAAATAGTAAACTTATAATAGAAGGTAATAGTACTATAGTATATTTAGTCTTAGATTTTAAGAAAAGGACATAATATATATAAGTTATAAATTAAGGAATTATACTTATTTCTAGATCTAAGGCTTAAGTAGTTCCCAGCTTACTTATACTTATTATTATAATATAAGGATTAGGACTAAAGATTACTAAGAGGAGGGTTATACTTAATATATATATATCTAGGTTTAAGAATATACTTATACTCTCTATTATATTATAAAGGTTTAAGATATTATCTATTTAATAGGTGCTTATTATTATATTAAAAGGATTCTATGTATTAGGTGATATACTATTATTTATATATATTAATAATTCACCACCTATATCTATCCTATTTAAATTAGTAGGTGGGCCTTCTCTATTATCTTTAGAAGATATTTAATTAACTACAGTAAAGTTAAAAGGTATGGAACTAGATAGTTAGTAAGTTAGGTTATAAAATATTAGAGACTACTAAGAGATCCCTAGATTATATACCTCTTATATATTTATTTTATGTACTATTCATGCATAGGGTGATTTATAGTAATTTCTAAGGGGAGCTATAATATTAGTATATACTTATCTTATAGTAAGGTATATTCTTATATAAATACTACTCTAGCTAATAGGAAATAAGACTAACTATAAATAAAAATAATAATAGAATTTAGTAAGTAATATAATAAGTATCTACTCTTAATACTTCTTAGATAATACCCCTTCTCTTAAGGGATATTAGTATATTACTCTATCTTAGTTCCTTTCCTTTTAGTAGCTCTTGCAGCCAGCTAAAAAATATATTAGTAAATAGAAATATTAAGTCTATTAAGGTCTTATATATTCTCACTAATATCTTTAGGAAGAAGAAACAGAACTCTAGGACCTTTAAGGTCTATTAATAGTAGCTAAAGCCTCTTACTCTTATCTACCTAGGTATATAACTTTTACTAAATCTTATATTCTTTAGCACTAACTATATTAGTATACTTAATTATATTAGAGAGATAAACTATTATATCTTAGTAGAAGCTATTATATTAAAGTTAGTCTTTTATTAAATAAAATATAATATAGTATAGTTAATAATATACTTTCTTAATAATTATAACCTGTTTAATGCTATAAAGGAATAAGAATAATTTTATAATAAACTTATCTAGATACTTAACTAGCAGCTCTTAACTATTATCTTATAACTCTAGTAGAAGGAGTAGAAATCTCTATAGAAGGGTTTTCTACTACTCTAAGAGTAGCTATAGTTCTTAAGAAAGATATATTAGTAAGTAAATTTAGGTAGCTTAGTCTACTTTATTTTAGTAATAACTAATTTAAGTAGGTATTCTCCTAATAATAGATCTTATAATAGACTTAATATCCTATACTAGTTACTAATAGTAATTTATTACTTATTAAAAAGCTTATCTTAGAAGTCTAAAGAAAGCTAGGATTAAGATTAGTTTTACCCTCTTTCTATATCTTATTATAAGCCTAAAGAATATAAGTAGCTAGTAGCTTGCTCTTATTAATACCTATTATATTAATATATAAGTATGACCTAGCCTAGAAGATAAAGACTATCTATCTATTATAAGTAGGGAAGTAAGGGGTCACCTAGTGTTATTTACTATACTAGATATATTATATAAATCTTTTACTAATAAGGATTATTATTAACTACATCTAAATATGGATAAAGGGAAAGAACATAGATGAATTTAGTAACTATAGATAGTATATATATAATAGTATATATCTATTATACTAGAATACCCTGCATCCTTTACTAATTATAAAATACTATAGCATTAGTAGCATCTATTCTGAGCCTAGGTTATAAGAATTATTATAGTACTAAAAATAATTACTAGGAAGCTTAGGGATCTCCTCTCTAAGAGATACCTTAAAGAATAATTAAATAGTAATAGTAATATACTCTCTATATTAAAAGAACTTAACACCTAATATAAAGAATGTGCATTCTAAAATCCTCCTTATATCTAGTATTTTTTAATTATCAGGCTGACCCATAGACTATCTATACTAGAAAGGGATATTCACTAGGGCTAAGTTACTTAATTATCATCAGGGGTATTATCTTTAAAGAGATTAAAATTATACTTAGACCCTATTATAACTTTATATATAACTACTCTAAGTTATCTAATATCTATCTATATTAAGAACCTGTTATTATTAGCTACTTCTATAACTATATCCAGCAGGAGAACAGATGCTTTAGTAAAGTTATATAGTTTAATAGAGAGATTAGAATTAAGGAGGAAGTTATAAGTTATAATATCTATTATAAGTATATATTTATTATAGATCTACTCTAGTATATATACTATTTAATAAAACTATAATATCTAAAGCACTAGAGAAGGCTTATTCTTTTCTAAGTAGGTGTAAAGGTTACTATTTTCTATATAGGTAAATTAAGTAGCTTTTATAGAGAAGCTAATATAAGGTATAACCCTATTAATTTAATTATATCTACTCCTAGTAGAATTTAATTAATAGTAGACTTCTTACTCTTACTAAATAACCTCTATATTTACCTAAATATTATTATTAGTACTCTATGGATGCCTTAAAGGCATCTTAACTACTAGCCTATTATATAAGATTATAATACCTAACCTTCTATATCCTAGAATTTCACTATTGGGTATAGGTTAACTATTAAGGTCTATAAATAAAGAAGATGCTATTATAGGCTTAAGTTTTAAGAAGGTTCTTATAAGAGACTAAATATATATTATAACTAAGAGCTAGGAATATAAAACTATAGGCTTATTAGCCTCTTCTTATATCTATAGGAAAGAAACCTATAATTTATATAATAAAATACTAAGAATCTAGCTATAGAACTACTCTTATATAATTTTATAATTCTATCCTGTTTACTTATAGCTAGGCATTACATAGGGTTTAGAAGACTAGTCTAGAGGCTAGCTTAGTAATTAAATTATATTATTAAGAAAATATATTAAAGCTACATAAAAACTAAAGTAGCTATTAAGAGATCTATTACTAAATATATATTAAATATAAAGATATAAATAAGATCTAAACTATTAAAAAGCTTCCTAGCTCTATTTTACTATTTAATACTTTTAATTAAGGTATCTTACCTTATACTTAATTTTTATTATAATAGCACCTGGTAATAGTTTCCTACTAGTTAAGCTCTAATCTTAATATTTTAACTAAGTAAACCACTACTACCTATATTTCTAGGGCCTAGATTAGTATTATCTAGCTTTAGTTTTAGAGTGTAATACTTTAGGTAATCTAAATTTTATTAAGTAGAACTCCCTTATATTATTAGAATAGGGTTAGGGCACATGCTCCCCCTTTAGCTAGCCTTAATATACTATTTAATATAGTCTTTAGTTAGGTTAAAAAGGATATAGTTTTTTTAAGACTTCCCTTTATAGTTAGGGAATCTAGCTAGAGTTTTATATATTTACTAATATATTTCTRTATTATTTATYAGYATAAGTTTAGAATAGATTAACTAAGATRTTTACTAGAGAGATTTTAGCCTATTCTRATAGTAGTAATAATAAGATTATTCTATTAGTGCCTATATAATTTATATAGAATTAGCAGAGATTAATACTATATTTATAACTATTTCTATATATAGTCCCTATTATAGTGTACTCTGCATGGAGATATACATTAAATCTAATAAAAAATTATATAATTAGGATTCTTAATATTAATGTAGTGGGAAATGTATTTAGGGGGTGTTAAGTATATATAGTATATAAGAAAGGGCTAAGCTTAAAATATTACTATCTTTATATATAAAGAGCTAATATAACTCCTAAGTACTTCTATCTAAATATAGTCTAATAATTATTATCTACTAGATTATCTCTAGATTTTATATGGGTCTAGTCTTCTAGCCTTCTATAACTTATACTATATAGTATTATGTCTACATAGGATAGATAAGAGGTAATAGCTTTATTTAGTTATAGAGGTAAATTAGTAGTATAACTTTAGGTACTAGAAATAGATATATATAGTAGTAAATAAGYCTTAAAGRTAGCTAAGTCTTTATATATAAATAGCTAATATAAATCCTAAGCCTAAAAGATATCTAAGTCTTCATGTATAAAGAGCTAATATAAATCCTAAGCCTAAAAGATATCTAAGTCTTTATATATAAAGAGCTAATRTAGCTCTTAGTACTCTATARTAAATAATAAGTATTAAAATACTAACCTATATAACTATATAAGATGYATTAATAAGRTTAATATATAGAACTACTAGCTATTAGGACTAGTATAATATATAAGTCTAGAATAATTTAYYTATTYAGATRYATRATYATYATYATATCTAGAAAGTATTATATATAGTATTTTATTTATAGTTCTAGGTTATTTACCTCTTTAAACTAGAGGCTRTTTATTTAATYTACTATTAGACTATRATAATACTACTTATTTAATATCTATAATAATAGTATGTAATGCTGGTAGTCTAGTACCTCCTAATAAGYACTAGTAGCTRTATCTATAGTTAGATATATCCTATCTACTAGTRTRTTCYAGGAAGCTTAGTATAAATAATCTATACCTAACCCTAATATACCTAAGAAAGCATTAATATTACTCTCTAGACCCTAATTTTATTTTCTTTATTATTTAGGAATTGGTAAGGATAGGGGATGATGGGAAAGGATAGGAAAGGGTGGGATAGGATAGGATAGGAGTTATAGAATAAGATACTATACTTAAGATAAAATATCTAGTATTAGCTCTCCTACTCTTATTAGTTAGATGCACTAAAAAAAATGCTAAAGTAATTAATATAGATAATATATATTAGATTATCTAATAGATAGATTTAATAAATATAGCTAAACTAAATAATTTAAAGCTTATTAAAATAGTCTTAATAAGTATAGTATAGTCTATAAAGATACTAGTATTATCTAGATACTTACTATAATTTAGTATAGACTAATATAGACTTTTACCTTCTCTATTTCTAGATTATTATATAATTACTTTAGTATAGCTTAGTATAGAGCCTTACTTCCTTATAAGTTATAGTAGTAGAAGCTCTTATAGTATAATAATACTAATAAGGATAGATAGAGTAAAGATAGCTAGGCTCTATTAATTAGTAGGATATCTATTTTTAAAGAAATAATAATTATAAGTACTATTTATAAGGTTGCTTCTAGCTATCTAATACCTTTCTTAGATAGATTATATCTATAAAGTATATTAATAGTAAGAAAATTATAGAGTATATTATTATAGAGACTAAGTATATTAATAGCTAAGAATATACCTATATTAGTAACTATAATTTAAATAGTATTATAGAAATTAGATATTCTAAACTTAGCTCTATTAGCCTTTTAGATTAAAGTATAATTATTAAGGATATAAAGGCCCTAGAAGAATCTAAACTATTTACTATTAGCTCTCTATATATTAATAACTTAACTAGTAAATAGATAGTTAGACTCTACTATAAGCTCTTAGTAAGCCTTAATAACCTTAAGATTAGAGGCTTTAAATCTTATATCCTAGAGTCTAATAATAATCTAATTAAGGCCTATATTTACTATTAAGGAGATGATTTTTAGCTATATATTTCTTATTTATATGCTAAAGCTTAAATAGGTTTAATAGCTATATATAGAATAGTCTAACTTCTTTATTAATATTATTTTCTTTTTCTAGCTACTGGCTACTTAATATTATTATAAGTATTATATAAAATAGATAGTCCTATCTCTATAGTAGAGTATTGTAAGGATCTACGTCGCAGGGTAGATAACCTGTTGACTAGGTAAGAATTGGTGATGATAATCAATAGAAAAGAATGATAGAGAGTAGTAGATTAGTTCATAATAAAACTAATCCTTATCTTCTCAAATATTAAATAAGGGGAATACTATTTATCTTTACTGTCTATCCTAGATGTATTCAGTAATAATTTGAAAGCAGCTTAAGGTATGAAAATAGAAGGTTAAAAATAATTAGGATATAAGGGGTAGCTATATAATTAAGTAGTTAGGCTATAGCTAAGCCTTTATAATTACACCCCCTCTAGTTATAATAACTATCCTTAGTCAGAGTTATATAACCTTAAATTTTCCTAAAGAGTAAATAATATCATAATAGTTAATATAATATAATATTATTAATAGAGATAACTAATTATAGAGCAGATATAATGCTTCTGTTATATTAGCTTTATATATTTTAAAATTTATTATATTCTTTGTTATTATGTACTATGGTGTGGTAGTAAATAATATTATTATAGGTAATAACTATAGTATATTTATCTTTAATTATATCTTTATTTATATTTTCTCTTTTTTTAACTTTATATATTAATGCTTCTCTTTCATATTATAGTGTTTTCTTTAGTATTATAGTTTTTCTTTATTTATTAATACTTAAGATTTAAGTTCTTTTAAACCTTATAATCTCTCTTTTATTTCTGCTATATTTTACTTCTTCTTTATATTTCTTGCTATTAAGTTTTATTATAGTTAATACTATTATCTATAGAAAGTACTAGTGTATATACTACCTCTATACTATATTAAAGAACTTTAACCCCTAAGGGGGCCTTCCTTTTAAAGTTAATTATAAGCTTACAGATAGTACTTCTATAAAGTATATCTAGTATAATACCTACTATTTACTTTATGAATCTATATATTATATTAGATTTATATATTATTTTAGTATTAATAGCTATTTCTAGGCTATACCTAGTATAGCTAGAAATGCCCTTAACCTGTCTACTATTATTAAATAGTATACTAGGTTCTTTAATCCCTAGTATACCTAGGATCTAAGCCTTTTTAAGGACTTTTTAGTCACCCTTCTTAGGCTTATTAATGCCTTTAAGAACATAGAGCAGAACCACTATTAGTTATATAGTATTATAGGAAAGAAAAAGAAATAGTATATAAGTTTCTAGATTAATTTATTACTATAGTACTATCTTAATACTAATATTCTTGCAGAGTGATGAATATAATAAGTTCCTTAAAGATTATTATACTAAAATAGCTTATATTTAGTAYYTAAATACTAGGGCTACTACTAATAATTAGGCTATATATTATTTAGCTAAAGCTCTTTAACTTATACCTAGTAATACTAGGTATATAGCTTAGGCTGCCTCTCTTCTCTTTTTTATAAAGGAGATTAAGGTAATTAGCATCTATTTCTATAGTAATAAAATAGTAGTTACTAGCTAGACTTACTTAGCTAATATTAATTAATCTTTTCCTTTAGTACTTAAGGATATTTAAGTCAGTATTATATTCTACCTTTATCTATTATACTTAGCCTTAGCTAAGCCTTCCTGGCACCTTTATATTAGTTAATAGTAGTAATTCTTTTCTTATATTTCTATATTACTTCTTGTGCATTAGTTATATTATTAGTATAAATCTATTAGTTATATTCTAAAGGCTAGTCTTTCTATTTAACTAAATAGTACTATTTATTTCTAATAATATAGCTATCCTTGACCTCTTTAACTTCCTATTTATTATTATCTTTAAGCTCTAGTATTAGTAGTGATTAATTATGCTTTACCTAATTCTATAGTTCTAAGTATAATATATAAAAGACATTATAAATTTAATTATATTTTATAGGTAAAGTAAGATAATATACTTATAATCTAATAGTACCTAGTATATAAAAAGGTCTAATAAAAATAGGAGCTAGCTTCTTACTTAGAACCTTTAACTTAAGATTCTTTATTAATAGCCCTACTAGTTATCCTTTTTCTAATACTAACTCCTTATAATATTTATTATAGTACTTTACTTATATTTTACTAGCTTTACACTATTATTCCTTTAATCTTTCTTAAAGATCTAAAAGTTTTTATACTTATATTATTATAGCTAGGATCTCTCCCCCTATAGTACTGTCCTTAGCATATATATAAAAGTCTAGATTATACCTTAGTAAGATTTTAAATAGGGATTTACTTAGTAATATATTAATTACTCTATTTATAGTAAACTTAGCTTCTCTTAGCAGAGTTGCCCAGTTATTTTATTCTTTATTAATAAAATAATAGAGATATCTTTTAAGGACTTAGTTCATCCATTCTATTTAGCTATTAGTTTAGGCATAAAATATAGTTAATAGTCTTTATTTAATCTTTATAATATAATATAATTTTACCTAGAATTTACTAGTAAAGACTGGTCCTCAGTCTGAAATAATACTATTAGGTGGTCTAAATTTTAATTTAACTTCTTAATAGAATAGTTCTACTAGTTCTGCCACAGTTATTATTATTAAGATAGGGAAGAGGAGTAACTATTTTAAGAATCTATTAACTATAACTAAAATACTATTAACTAGATTAATCCTATGTAGTATTATTAGAAGTCTAGTTATAAAATCCATTAATAGTTCACTAAATAAACAGGATAGTTATAGTAATAAATTAAGCTTGCTATAAGGCCTATACCTTAGTACTATAGTACCTTAGCATATTAGATATTCTTTAATATATGCTTTAATATTATTTTATAGATTTATCTAGTGAAACTTTTATCTTAGTAAGGCTTTAGTGTAGTTTCTACTAAAGTAACTAGCTAGTAGTTTATTATAGTAAATACTAATTAATTAGTTCCTTAATTATTTAGTATTAGGTATAAATAACTTACCTTTAAATTATAAAAGATCTTTAGAATTAATATTCTAATATTTTTACCCTATAGTATCCTATCTAATAGTRGYAATTYAGCATTAAGCCTTAATATCTTTAGTTTATAATTATTTAATTAAACCCTTAAGGTCTTTAGTAGTTTTATATTTATAAATATTTTTCTTTTAAGTAGTATACTTAACTAAGGCTTATAGCATTAAATAGTTATTAGTTAACTACTATAGATTATCTTAGTAAATCACCTCTTACTATAGGTAGTCTTTATAATAGCAGAGCTCTAATAGTATATTACCTAGCTCTAGTTTATAGTTATCTTAACTCTTAGTCCTCAGTGACTGCATAGCAACTATTTACTTATAAATTAGTGTAATAATATTATTATTATTAGACTATAGTATAGTCTGATTACTATATTATCTTATAGATATATTAGCAGGGTTAGCCTTTCCCTTTTAATATTTAATAATAAAATTAAATAGTATTAATAAAATTAACTAATAGGCCTGTCTGCTATTTAACTTTAGTTATTTTATAAAATCTTATAGATTAGTATAATTAGAAAGGACCTTAATCTAATGCATAGCTCCTTTAGTATACTAATACTAATATTTAAAGAAATAAATAATAGTAAATAATTCCTTATCTAATATTACCTAATTAAGTTTAGCTCCTATAAACTTTCTTAACTAGAAGGCTACTGGATGCCATCTCCCTTATTTATTTAGTTAGGAGAGAATACTAGCTATACCATTCTTTAAGATATCTATCTCTATCTAAATTAGTAGAGCTAGATTAAAGTAATGTAATAGTAGTACTACTTAAAAGACTATAATAAGTCTTTAAAATATAAGCTTTTTAATAAGATTAAACTTTACTAATTCTAGTTTCTTTCCTTCTTTTATTCCTCTCAGGAGATTAGTTAAAGGTAAAGTAATTAAGGAATAGTTCTTAATAAATTATTAGTAGAAGTTATAGAAACCTAAGAAGACTTAGATATTATAGTAACTATGAGGTTCCTCCTATATAATAATAGTTTCTACCTAGCTTATATCTATAGATATACTATTAGCTGAAATGATATATCCTAGGAATTTAATATAATTTTAGTAGAAGATATATTTAGAGGGTTTAGTATAAAGCTTTACCTTCTATAGTCTTTCTAAGACTTAAGAGATATGTTTAGTATATTCCTCTCTTATTTAGGAGAAAATTAAGATATTATTAAGATAGGTAATGTAAAAGATATTAAGAATATTATATAAGATAGTATTAATATAATTCTAGAAGGTAGCTAGCATATTTATAAGACTAAAARAYATAACTATATACTTATAGTAGCTATATTARRTATAAAAGGCTATCTTCYATTYATCTCCTTYCTTAATATAGATTTAATAATATATATCTTAGATATTAATCTTGCTAAAGTATTTCGCCCCTAAGATTTAGTTAAGAATCTCTAATATAAGGGGTAATAGGTACTAATTCTTTACTATTATCTTATTAAGTCTATAGTAATTAATATATAGTCTTAACCCCCTATCCTTTTTTAGGATAAAGAGAATAGGGGCTCTAGTAGGGCTTTTAGAAGGTTAAATTCTTTTATATACTATATTCTTATTAAGATACTCCTTTAATTCATAAAGTTCTGCTTAGGATAAGGGATATAGTAGACTAAATAGTAGTAATTTATTAGATTTTATTTTAATAATATAATCCTAAGAGGAATAAGAGGGTATAATCTTTAATTTCTCTACTAAGAATATATTATAAAACCTAGCTAATTCTAGAGGTATATTTTTAAGAGAATAATATTTCTAATTCTTCTCTTTCTTAGAAAGCTATACCTCTTCAGGTAGCTTAACTAATATAAATACTATTATATAGTTATGATATAGTTTCCTAAACTTTTAAGGGGTAGTTAGGGAGAAGATTAATATCTTAAACTACTATTAATATTTCTATAGTAATAAGTAGATGTAGAGGTCCTATAATATAGTTATTAAAAGAAGAATAGGACTTCCTTTAGGTTATAGGTCTTAATTAATAGCTATATAAGCTTATTTAAAACTTTATTTATTATCCCTAGAATTATAGATAATAATAGGGACCTTCTAAACCCTATAAGTAGGGTTAATAAAGTTATTAACTACCCTAATAATAGGGGCAGTAAGTTTAGCTTACTATAGCTTTTATAATTTTATAAAGATAATATTAATAATATTAACCTTAGCACAGCTATCAAGATTAGCATATATTTTAAGGCCATTAGGTAGCTATATTAGAATATAGAAATAACTAGTAGTCCCTACTTCTAGGTAGGAGGTTAGAGGTATAGGTTTTATTCTAACCTCTTATTATTTTCTATAATTAATTAGACTTTAGCATCCTTTATAATATATTAGTTAGTAAGATATTCTTTACTACTATATTTATAATATTTTAAGGGGTTCCTATCCTTATTAAGTTAGTTTTATTTAGATTTCTTAAATCTTTTAATATTACTTTAGAAGTATTTTAATAGATTACTATCTTAAGGTTTTCTAATATCCTTCCTCTTCTATTTTTATCATTTCTATAGAAAGGTGTGATATTTTAAAGCTATAGATACTATTTTATCTTAAGTATCTAGTAGCTTCTCTAGGTATTCTTAAATATAAGTATATAACTCTAGTATAAGGCTACTAAAGAAGGCTAGAGCTTATTACTTCTTATCTTATTAAGGAAAATATTATTCTAAGGAATCTAGATAATAATAAAATTCTCTAGGATCCTTATCTAGGTATTAATAAGCCTAATATAATTTAATAATAATATTAGCCTTAATAGTTTCAGTATCTTAGATTAGACTTAAGGTCTAGTCCTTAAAGAACTACCATAAGTTTTTAGTATTTTATTATCTCTCTATTAGTATTTTATAGATTTTAATATACCATTGCTGCCTGTAGGTGGAATCTATTTATATAATAGCAGTAATAATTTTAAATTTATTAGAGCTATATTTCTTTAGGGCTCCTTAGAATATATATTCTATATCTTAGAGCTATTCTTCTCTTTTCTAAAGTGAATATTTAATAGTAAAGATAAGAAGATTCTTAAATTTAATTTCCTGCTTATCTTCTATTAAAGAGAAGGTGTTATTTTAGTAGGAGAGTTATTTAGACTTATTAATTTTTTAAATCTATTAAAGATATTTAAGTTTAGTAATTTATTATAGAATTTATTATAATTTAGCCCCCTTTAACCCTTAAGGTTAATTAGTAGGAGTAGAGGAGTTGCTTAGATTAGAAGATGTTTCTTTAATAGGATTATATTATTCTACCAGTAAAGGGGTAGAAGTAATAGCTTTATAGTAAAATTTAGCAGGCATTATGACTAATACTTAGGTAGTTAAAGAAAAGAAGGATTAGAAATTAAGGATTAGAAATTGTAAGGATCTACGTCATAGGGTAGATAACCTGTTGACTAGGTAAGAATTAGTGACGATAATCAATAGAAAAGAATGATAGAGAGTAGTAGATCAGTTTATAATAAAACTAATCCTTATCTTCTTAAATATCAGACAAGGGGAATACTATTTATCTTCACTGTCTATCCTAGATGCATTTAGTGATGATTTAAAAGCAGCTCAAGGTATGAAAATAGGAGGTTAAAAATAATTAGGATGCAAGGGGTGGCTGCATAATTAAGTAGCTGGGCTGTAGCCAAGCCTTTACAAGTATATCATAAACTACTTTTATCCTTAGTAAGAATATAAATAGTGTTAATCTGCTGAGAAAAGGAGGTATAAAATTAACTTTATTTAAGTAATAATTCCTTTTATATATATTATTATTTATATTTAGATAGGAACTTTTCTTATCTTAGTTACCCTGAATACCTACTTAAAGAAGAAGTATATTATTAATCCTAAGTCTTTTACTATCTTTACTTATTATCTCTATTAAGAGTAATATAGATTCTGTATAGCCCTTCTAGGCATAATTATGGCCCCTAGTTACTAATATATTAGATAGAAACTAGGGAATAATAAAATATAGGGGTAGGAAGGGAAGGACTTATTCTAAGAAAGAAGAATAAAGAAGAATATAAGAGTATAAGGGGTGGTAATCCTTATTAGCATCTACTAGCTAATAGTTTATAGTAAGAAATAGGTGTTTATACACCCTAAGATAATAACCCTGCTATTAAGAGGCTACTATTAATTTATAGGAGAGCTGCAGAAGTACTAAAATATAATTAGGATAAGAAGTTATCTAGTTTATACCTTAGATAGTCCTATAGGAAGGAAGTACTAGTAGGCCTAGTCTATTATATTTATTATTATTAGTCTTATCCTGAGTACTTATCTACACAAGAGTAAGATTATAGATATTAGTTAGATATATAGGCCTCTATACTAGGACTAGTTACTACTAGAATAGTACTTAACCTTAATAGTGGTATTTAGTACTTTATTATAGCTAAGAAGAGAGGATAGTTACTACTTTTAAGTGCTTTAGAAAGAGGCCTATCTAACTATTATTAAGGAGGGAAGATACTCTATTCTTAGTAAAGGGCTGCAGGATTTTATATTTATATAGTTATACTATCTATAGTATGTAATCTATATTATATTAGATGTAGGAACTAGGATAGAGAACCTATATATTATACTTAATTTATACTACTAGGGTAGAGAGAGATATTATACCCTACTAGAGCCTCTGCATAACTTCCCTATCTGCAGCTTATCATGTGTATATTATTCTTATGTACTATAAAATCATAGGTAATAGTAGTCTAATATACTCTTTACCTCTAACCTATCCTAAAAAATATAATTAGAGGGTAGTATGTAATAAAGTATATAATATAAAATATCCCTATATAGAAGGGGTGGGAATTGCTATTTTTAATATATATATATTATTAACTTTTAATAATTTAGATTTCTAAATAAAGTCTAATTCTTATAAGTGCTTTACTAACTAACTACTTACTAATCTAGCCCTACTAATATTTAATTTTAAATTAATTAGGTAATATTAGTAAGCTAGTTATTAATATTACTTAATATAAGCCTAAACCACTCCTCCTATCTTCTATAGTCTAGTATTTAACTTATTTTAGATATCTATTAAAAGAATGGTTCCCTTTTTACTTCTACTAAGTATAACTATAGCAGTAAATTTAGCCTAGGGTATTATAGCTAGAGATGCTAAAATAATTATTAAATCCTTACTACTACTAGAACTAGGATATATTTTAGGGGAATCTACTGATCTTCTAAGTAACTCTGTTAGCTATTTAAATTAAAATTATAACTAGGTTAGAGGGATATCATACTATAAAGTTTATATCTTTCTAATACTAGTAATATATAGTGCAGATATCTTCACCTAGTTAATATCTTATAAGGACTTCTATCTCTATAATAAACTCTATTTAAGAGGAGTAGAGCTCTATAAGGATATTAGTAATCTAGTAATAGTCTCCTTAATAGTAGATAGATCCTTTATAGTAGTAGACACCTAACTTATATATAATAGGGCAGTCTAATTTAAAGTAGAAACTAGATATAAGTAATATAGTTATAGCTTTAACTAGACTTTACTAGGCTAGTAAATAGAGGTGTATAGAGTGTTTCTATACTTAAATACTCTTAGTATTATTAAGTCTAATAGGGTGTAATAAATATAAGTTTAGATATAGGAGCTTCTAATTAGAACTAGATCTTCTTTTTATATTAAGAAACTCTAGCTACCTATCTAGCAGAAGGTTAAAAGCATCTAGGAGCTGGTAGAGTAAATTTATTAATCTTAGATATTTTAGTTCTTTATCTATTCCTAGTGAGATTGCTATATCTATAATAGTCCTAGGCTATAGTCTAGAGGCTTTCTAGCTTACTAATTTAGTTAGGTTTAGAAATCTAAGGGCACCATCCTAAAAATTATCTATAGTTATCTAGATAGGTTTAAAAAAACTAGCTTAATTAGTATTACTTATAAAAAGGTGGGAGATATAATTTATATTAGAGCTACTAAAGTAGCTCTAGCTCTGATTAAAGATTAGAATATCTAATTTAAATTATAATAGTATAACTTATACCTATTATAATAGAGGCTCTCTTTGAATTTCCTTTAGTCTAATAGTAATATAGCTAGTATCTTAGAACTAAGGAGAAAGACTATAACCTATATTATCTCTAAGGACCCTAGCTAAGCTATTATAGTTAGTAAAAATTATCTACTAGCTGCTATAGATTATTATAGTTACTATAACTTAAGTTTCTAGCACTGTATTAGAGGCATAGCTAAAAAATATAGTACTAGATCTATATATATCTTTTATTAAACTCTTAATAATAGCTTTATTATAAATAGCATCCATAAGAGCATATTTAATAGCTAATTTTATAACTCCTAGCATAGACTTAGAATACTAGAAATACTAAATAATAAAGGACTTAAAAGTCTTGCTATATTACTCTATAGGCTACTATAGGTAGAACTAAGCTAGGGTAATTAGACCCTCTATAATAATTAGTAAGTAACTATAGATAAGTATATTATTTATCTAAACTGCTGCTATAAATAATATCTACTATTTTATATAGAGGATAGTAGTAAAGCACTTTCTATAGTTCCTTTAGGAACTCTAGGGATATAGCCCCTTAATAGCCCCCTCTATCTATTCTAATAGCTCTAATACTAGTAGTCTTAGGCTTAAGATTAACTATAAGCTTACTATAATTATTATAGATATATTATAACTTAAATCTGTCTTCCCTTCCTAGAATAACAACCCTAAATATTAATATATAATTATAATAGATGCAGTGACCACAGCTTAGGTAATATTCTAGTAGTTAGTAAAGATAAAATAGATAAGTTATATTAGACCTATATAAGGAGATGGAGTAATTAACTTCCTTAATATTTTCCTAGTATAGCCTGCTAGATAAGATAAACCTACTATTTAAATACTTAAACTATTAAAAGTAGTGGTATTTAATCTTACTATATATATAGTATATATATATATTATTATAGGACTTTTCCAGTGCCTTATAATAAGGCTTATGGTAAAGAAGATTAAATATATACTTAATTAGAAAGTCTATATATATTAGCTTAGCTTCATCTTACATAAGCTAGATAGGTACTAATAGTGCATTTAAGGTGGATATATATCTATAATAATACTTAATATAATAAGTAAGGTAATACTATTATACTTAGTTTTATATAGTTAAGAAAGCTTAAGAAATATCTATAGGTAGCTTAAGTAGTTACTCCCTACTTTATTATATATATAATATATAGTAATAAAATTAAAATTCTAGGAGATACTTTAAGCTATCTATTTAACTATCTTTATAAAAAGAGACATAAGATAGAATGTAGATAGTAATATATTATTATATTATTATTAATTAAACCTTTATTTAATTTAGCTCTAAATTTTAAGCTAAAGCTATTAATACTATGCTATAGGAGATAGGTAAGTACCTATTAGCTAAAAGGTCCTAACTATAGAAAATATATCCTTTAGATATATAGAGTAAGACTAAAGCCCCTTATAAAGTTTATTATATAGTAGTCCTATAAATAAGCCATCCTCTAATACCACTATAAGTAGGTAAGGGTGTAGCTCTAGTAAGAAGGGTATTATACTTCTAATCTCTATCTATATTATTATATATAGGAGTATAGTATTAATGCTAGAGAAGTTATCTATAAAAATATAGATTATATTACTAAACAGGAATAATAATCTTATATAGAGAATATTAATAACTATATAATGATCAGGCCTCCAGCATGCAGTGTATAAAATTATCTTATAGTAAAGGATATAATTATATTTAGTTAGGCTCTTAATAAATAGGCTACTATTAATAAAAAGTAATAGTGCTTTATAATTTATTAAACTAGTTTTAAGGTAAAGGTTAATATTCCCCTTCTCCCCTTATCTATCTATATTATTCTAGGGAAAGATATGCTTCAGAGTAATATCCTTAGTATTAGTGCTAATAAATAATATAAGTTAGGGTATCTAGGTTAATTAATTTAGTAACTCTTAAATAATATACTAGAATTAGCTAGTATCTTTAAGTATAATCTTACTTATTTAGCTAGTCTCTACATGGCGTAAGTACACTAGATGATTATAAGCTACTATAATAGAAATTATTAATATTTAAATTAAGACTAGGGAGGGTATTTATAAATCTATATAGGGAGTAGAAGCTACCTATATAATAATATAAAAATATATAAGTCTATAACTAAATCTAAAGTATATTACTACTATGCTATTTATATTTTACTACTAAATAGTAATAAAATAGCTAATATAAATAAGTTATTTCCTTTTACTACTTATAGCTATTATATTTCCTTTAATATATCCTTCTAATTCCTTATTTAAAGCTACAAGGTCTTTAATTTTCTTTTCTAGATATTTAAGTAAATCCTTAATTACTAAGCAGGACTTATTAAGATACTTTAGGATCTTAGAATGCTATTACTTTCTCTCTATAATAGAGAAGAAGTCTTGCTATAGTGCCTAGGATAATATTAGTAAAGGATTATGAAAAGTTTAACTAGATTATCTAACTATTATATTTAAAAAGCTCCCCTTAGTATAATAAGGCCTGTCTGTAGAGCTGTTTTTATTTATATAAGGAGATATTTTTAAAGTAGATATTTTTAAGGGGAAAGAGAGAAAGTAGGAATTAGAAGATAGATAGTTACTATAGTAAAATAGCTTTAGGTAAATAAGGATCTTAGTACTTTTACTAATAGAGATAATCTAGTATATTATTAGTAATGTTTAGCCTTACTAGTATTAGATGATTATCTACTAGCTTATAGTATAGCTTATAGCATGGCTTATAATGCAGCTCTTTATAAAGGTAGGTAATTACTAACCTTAATTAGATAATAGTTCCTAACTCTAAGGTACACTAATTATATTAAGTCTAGGTGAGAATAAAGGAAGTTAAATTATAGCTAATAAACTTATACTAGTATCTATAGACTTATAGTATAAGTATCTACTCTCTAACTAATTATATATCCTTATATTATTATTTATAAGCTGTTAAGCTAAGCTATATTAAGAAAGACTATAGCTCTTTAATATATTATTCTAGAGCCTCCTACTTTCTATTAGTTATTAATATACTACTAACCTTATTTTTATTATTATACTACCTTACTAGCTCTTAGATTAAAGTCTAGATATTCTTTTTAGCCCTACTTATTATAGGAGAAATTTTAGAGGTGGTACTTACTAGTTCTTAAGTATTATAACCTAGCTAGATAGTTTACTAACTAGTCTGTTAAGGTTACTAATAGGGTCCTATACTATAGGATTATAATTCTAGATAAGTTCTAGCACCTCTTTAGCTAATTAGTGCTAGTTCTTAAAAGAGAAAACAGAGTTAAAAAGGTTAAAGTTAATATTAGGAAATTCTATTAATTATCTAGTACTCTAGCTAAGAAGTGCATTAAATAAAGGGTCCTCTATAGTTAGATTAATAGTAGATAATAGCTAGGTCTGCCTTACTATCTGAAGGAAGAAGCCCTCCTTTATAGTTATTTAGGTAAATCTATTTAGATATAAAGTATATAGATCTCTGTGAGATACCTATAATATTTTTATATATCTAGGAGTAGAATTACTTTATTAATCCTATTTTTAGTTATTCTATCCTAGAACACCTATGACCCTATTTAGGTTAATAAGTAGAGAGTGTGTAGAAGATATCTATAATATTTTATATAATTAAGAGACCTACTTTATCTTTATATTTAGCTATTTTTACTAGAACACCTATAAATCTATCATCACATTTCCTGGGGAACTATCTATTTATAATTATCCTATAACTAATTATTATAAGCTCTAATAAAAGCAGCACCTCTAGCTATAATAAAATATACTATCTAAGTAAGGAGTAACTATTAATCTAGCTTAAAAATTTAGGACTCTCTTAGAAAGAAATAGAGTTAGAATATAATAAGAATATATAAGAAGATTATTAGTGAATAGCCTCTATACTTAAGAATAAATAGTAATAGCTTTATAGGGATTTTTTAGTTTAGGTATACTACTCTCTCTAAACCTAGAGTACTATCTAATATTATATAAAAAGTACTTATAGTAGTAAGGGGGTAAAAAGAATACTAAGAGGTTAGATATAGGAATAGGAAAAGTAGGGATAGCTAATTAATTAATATATTTATCTTAGAGGACTAATACTAATTATAATAACTTATATTATAAGCACCTGTGCATATATAAAAATAAGAGTTAATCTAACTTATAAAATATATAATTTTTTCTTTCTAATCTAATACTAAAGAGCTTTCTTAGAAACTAAGCTAGGATGCTAGTGTAAGTATATTTATTATAATAGTTTATAGTAGTATATCTAATTAATACTTAGGATCTTACTAATAATACTCTAATTAATACTTAGGCACTTATTTAAAACCTCTTCTTATATAAGGAGTACTATTTATAGTATATCTTAAGATTTAAATAGTTACTCTTAAATATAGGATATAGAAATTATAAAGAGTAAATAGCCTATAACTCTCTTTAATAATATTATAATAGCTTTTAATAAGTCTATACTAATCTTTATACTAAGAACTAATACCTTAAATATAAACTTGCTACCCTATAATATTACTATTACTATAAATAGGACTGAAGCTTAGATATTAAAAGTATATAGGCTAGAGAGCTTAAATAGAGACCTTAAATAGTTTATTATCCTCTATATAAGGTATATAGCTTAGGGCTAGAGTAATAATAAATTAGAAATATACTAAATTAATCTATATTTTTAGCTCTATATTTTTATTTTCCTTCTCTCATACACCTTATATAGAGATAGAAAATATTCTTATTAAATATATTTCCTATATGTTATTATATTGCTATTATTAATAGGCTATAGTAGTCTTTTAATATAAATATATTATATATTTTAGAAGAATAAGCTAGGGTAGACCTTAGAAATTATTATCTTAAATTTAACTACTACTATATATAAGGAGATTCCTCTAGATTATTATCCTAGTATATTATAGCCCCTAGATAAGGATATTACTAAGGTCTCCTTCTCTTAAATACTAGGTATCTAGTATATTATAAGTCTAAGGATATAGTAGCCTAAGGGGTAATCTATCTCTATAATTAGAGAGTAAGGTACTAAAGGGCTATACTAAGTAAGGCTCTTATATTAGCTGCCTCTCTTTAGATATTTTTATAGCTACTTATACTTAGTGTTACCCTTCTATATAATCTATATTAGCTAGTCTCTTAAGTAGGGGTGTTAGTATAATATAATAGTAGAAGGCTTAATATAGGATAGTAAGGTGGATTTTTAAGCTCCTACTCTTAAAAGATAGTATCTTTAGTATCTAAATTCCCTTCCTAGTATATATAATCCTTAGTACTTTATTTAATATAATATAGAAAGTCCTCCCTTTTCACCCTTTATTAATATAGGTAGTTTATGATACTAATATATTTCTAGATAAAATTATAAATATCTTTAAATTATACTAAGGAACTATAAATATAAAAGTCTCTTATAGCTTTCTTTAGTTAGAGTTTAGTATTATACTAGTTCCTAACTTTAAGTAGTCCTTCTTAGGGTATAAAACTCCTTCCTTATAGCTTATTATTTATAATCTCTAGAGATCTTTTAGCCTACTTATATATATTATTACTTATCTATAGTAGGGTATATAGATCTCCTTTTATTTATAACTAAAATAGTAGGTACTTATCTCCTTTCTTATAGGATAATCTTACTAGTAGTGCTTCTTTAGTAGTATACTTAATAAATATTCTATAAAGGCTATATTCTTTATTATATTATATTAAATACCTACCTAGCCCTCTCTCTATTATAGTGATGCTCTTTAGAGKATATAAATATTTTAGAATACTTAGAGCTATTATAATATTATAGATTACTTTACCTATAGTGACTAGAAATAAGGCTATCTAATTTTATATATACTAGTAAAAGTAGTATTTACATAAAAGTATTAATAGGAAAATATATTTATAAAGGATTTAAATACTTAAATTAATTTATATATAGTATAATTAACTAGAGCCTCTATAAACTACTCCCCTTTATATTTACTTACTAAAAGTTTATCTTAGTTAGTAAGAAGAGATGGGTCTTCTAAGACTAGGTGCTAGATATACTATTATAGATATTAGCTACTATTAGTAACTAATTAATTAATAAGATAACCTCTAGGGAGGTGGCCTACTATTAGTAGCTTCCCTTAAGCTACTAGTATTTAATATAATCTAAGATATAATAGTCTTCTAACCTAGATTTTACCTACCTACCTAGGGCCTTAGTGGTTCTGGATCTTTATATAAAGGTGGAGTAATATAAGGCTAAGAGTGATTTTCTAATAGCTATTTATTAAAGATACTATTATTAGTATTAACTATATAGTTTTTCTAAAGCCCTATGTTATATACTATATATCTTTTAATTTTATATCTAAAATTATCTATCTTAATCCTCTAGTTAGTTAGATAATTTATAATCTAAATCTACTCCTAAATAAAGTCTTAAATATCCTTAAAATACTAGTTCTAAATTAGTTTTATTATAAAAAGCATGTTTAAGTAAGGACCTACTATAATTAAACTATATATATAGAAATCTCTTAGTGCCTTAAAAAGCTGCTCCTCTATATTATATTAGTTTTTTATTTTAATAATCCCTAATCTAAAGTTGCTAGTAATTATATTTATTTATATATTTAGGTATCTTAGCTTAATTACTATTATCTCTTACTATCTATAGTTACCCTATAGAACTATATATATGCTGTCTCTAGCTTTTTACTATATAGGTTTAATAGAAGAGATATCATTATATTTATTAAGTAGAATTATACTATTATACTTATTATACTTAATAAATAGTCTATATAGGCCCTCCTCCTTATTATATCTAGTATATCTACCATACCCTTCCCTGCATGTGTGGTGTCCTTATGGAGGAGGGAAATATTATAGGATAGTAATAGATATCCTAGCTTAGACTAACTAGCTTAGTATAGTCTTCTATTCTTTATAAAAGGAATAGAAGTCTTCTTACTTTCTATATATATTAAAATATATAAATATAAGTTTTATACTTTATACATATATAAAGGGCATCACAGTTATTAGGTTAATATTAAAGTTTTATTTTTTCTTATTTATATCTTACTATATCTATATAGTATAGTAAACCTAAGTAGTAGTATATCTATATATATAAGGAAAGATAAAGTACTAAAGTTAGATAACTTCTATTTTAAGATATATACTTAAGCATAGCCCCTTATAGAAAAGTTATTTTAGGGGAATGAAATTAAAAGAGTATAAGCTTAAAAGTAAATATACTAGATTAATTTAGATATTAAAAAACTTAACTAATAGCATGGGAAGTGTTAAGATATATAGAAGATTAATATTAATAAATATAGCTAGATTAGGGAGAAGCTTCTAGAAGCTATAATTAATTCTTTTACTATTAGAGATAATTTAGAATACATTGCCCTCTACTAGAAATATAATAACTCTTTTTAATTATATAGTTTTCCTAATAGTTTCTATATCTATAATAATAATTTCATCACCCTCTGCTAGTATCTTAAGCTAATAATATAGAAAGCTAGGGAAGACTATAGTTCTAATTTAAGTAATATTTTAGATAAGGAGCATGCAGATACTAAATAGTATACTAATATAGAATAGAATAATAATTATTATAAAGAGCTTAAAAATATATATATAATAGCTAGACTTAGTAACTAAGATTCCTTATCTATAGAGGAATATAATTTATAAGGACCTAGCCTAGAGCCTAAAGATATAACTAATAAAGTAGATAATAAATATAATAATAATAGGTTCTTTAGCTAAATCTCTTAGGGCCTATTACCTAAAGATTAAGGCTTCTAGGAGACTTATTATATTTCTTTTAATAATCTTCTTCATAATATATAGAAGGTATAGGGATTACTAATAACTAAAGATAAAATCCTAGCCTATCACCTTTAAGGGATAGTAGATTATTTAGTAATTATTAGTTATAAATATAATAGCTATTAAATTATATATCTTAAGGCTATAGCAAGGCATCCTATTCCTAAGAATATATAATATATTTCTGAGATATCTAAGGCCTATAAATCTATTTATAAGAATAAAAAATCTAAATATAAAGTATACTATAATAGGGCTAATATCTAAGGAATAAGACTTATTATATAAAGGGTTAAAGGAAACTATAAAATAGAGCCTACTAGTATTCTATAGCCTTCTAGAAAAGCTTAGTATCTAGAAACTTATATCTAAGTCTATTAGACTAATAACACCTAGAGTTAGAAGTCCTAAGATAGACTGTAATTTATATATAGAGGAGATCCTTATAAAGTTAATATCCTAATATACTAATAGGTAATTTCCTAAGAGGCAGACTTTAAAGAGGCCTTAACTAGATATAGGCTAGAGTTTCTAGATAGTAGACTAATAGTAAATAAATACTAGTAAAATAAAAATACTTTTAGAGGGGCATATTAGCTATAGTTATAAGCTAGGAAAAATAGGTAAGTAGTAAAAGTAGAGGAGAAGGAACTTAGTAATATAAAAAGTAAGGATAAAGATATCCTTTAGTATCTACTATAAAATAGAGACCCTTCCTAGCCCCTTACTAATAAGATTAGGACTCTAGGGGACCTACTTTAAGAGTTACTAGATATTTCTAGTAACTAGTAGATAGCTAATTATAACCTATTATTATAGAATAGAAATACTCAGAGAAACCCTAATTCTAATTCCTAGAATATAGAAGCTTTTAAATAATATTAAGGTACTTTTACTAGTTAGTTATAGTCTAAAAATTCTTATATAGAATCTTACTAAGGAATCTAAGATAGAGGGTTAGATACTACTTATACTTAAGAGAGAAACCCTATTAGGTATTAGATACTATATAAGGCTCTATTAGATAGAAGCCTAGATAATATATCTCTAGAGAGAAGAATATTTAATACTAGCCTAGTATAATATAGCTTTTTTATTAATGCACCTTATACACTACTAATAAATACTAATAAGTCTATAAGAGAGTAGAGATAGAATTTAGAGTAATATAATAAACCTCCTCTAAATACCTCTTATATACTATAAAGAGCTAGCTAGATACTATATAGAAGTTTATTAGGTAGGAATATAAATAATATACCTTCCTAGAGGTAAGGCTCTACTATAGTATATAATAATATTCCTCTGTATACACTAAATATCTAAGAAAGGTAAAATCTTTATATAGATATAATATACTATAGTAAGCCTCCCCTTAATATATCCTATACTATATAAGTAAGGGAAATAAATATAGTATACCCTACTATATCTTAATATAGGATACCTCTTAATATGCCTAGTTCCCTAGCAGGAAGAAACCTAAGATTAGTATACTAAATATCCTTTAACCTATCTTCCACTATAAGTATCTAAAATTAAACTAGTGGCATAGTATCATAATTTCCTAGGCACTAGACAGGGTCTAATATATTTTCTAGGAGTAGAATATTAGCTTTCTAAGGAGGGTCTTAGATACCTATATAATATAGTAATCTTTTATAGCAGGGCTTAAGCAGTAGGTTAGCTTAGCTAGCTTCTAAGGACTACTAAAAAGTTAAGATTATCTAGTAGTAGAATACTTATAAGGAAATTAAGTATAATTAATATATTATTAGTAGTCTATCCTAGCCTGGTATTATAAATAAATAGAGTTTAATTTAAGAATTTACTTATTAATAGGGTTTAGTGATAGGTGTAATTCCTAATAGTAGTAAATAGATTAATTAATAGGTAATAGTAAATTAAGGGAAATACTAATAATAGTATAAAACTTATAGCTAGGGCTAATATATATATATATTTACTTATAGCTATCTATCTATTATATAGTACTCTACTTTATATTTACTTTATCTATATATCTTATATATCCCTGCTCTTTTTATAGATTATTCACCTATAGCTACTAGATAGTAAATATATATATTATAATATACCCCCCTTAGCCTCTAAATACCTTTAGTAGTATCTTCTACCTTTATCTCTTCTACTTTTCTCTGCATCTTCTAACCTACCTTAAGCTATTATAGCAGTCTAGAAGAGATAATTATCTAGTATTATTTAATTATTTTAATTATAGTATAATATCTGCTAAACTTTATATTTCTCTACTATTTTACTAATCTATTATTATACCTTATAGATTAATAAAATACCTTTCTAGTTAATTATTCCTAGTATCTACCTATAGACTACCTCCCTATAGACTACCATAATAGCCCCTTTTAATTATACTATAATTAGTCCATGGGTAGGCTAAATAAATATATTAGTATAATAAGAGCTATTACTCTATATTATTATACCTATTCTCTATAGAGAACTTAATTATATTATTAATAACTATCTCTAGATACTACTACTATTTCTAAAGCCTATCTATAGACTRCTAGATTAGCYCTTTTAATTATAYTATAATTAGTYYATAGGTRGGCTTACCTTCTAGTAATAATATAATAGACTTAATTAATAATATTATTTCTCTTCCTTAGCTACTAATAATATTATATTAGAACTAACCTTAGGAACAGCTGCCTTGCTCTCCTAAAATATATTTATTATAGTCTAGGGGCCAGAGCAATGGTAAAGCTTAATTAAAGATATAAGTAAGATTAACTATATTTATATTAGCTTAATAAGGGTAATCTAAGGAGCAACCTTCCTATAGAAGAGAATTACTAGCTAGAATATACTAAAAGAAACTAGAAGGGTAACTTTTTCTTTTAAGCTTAGCTATAGATATATAACTACTAGTAAATCTCTGCTATTATACTTAGTCTTTAAAATTAAATTATACCTACTTTTTAAGTAGGTAATTTTACACAGATTCCTACTAATAATTAGAGTTAGTAGTATATAGATATCTAGATATAGATTATTTAGCTCTTAGAGCTATTTTATAGTTAGAGTATAGTATATATTAACTATTCTTTATTAATTTAGAGAGTAATTAGGAGACTAGGGTAATAAAAGAAGCTTTTATTAATATATAATATAACTAATAATAGAAGTTTAAAATATATATTAGTRYTATTTAATATATTAAATAAACTCTAGRATTTAAATATTACTACTTATCCTTCTAYTATAAACTAAGCTTTCTATCTTTATTTATTCTRTTATTAATGCTTCTAGTATAATCTAACCTAAGCATGAGAGGGATCTAGGTAAAATAATAGAAATAATATTTTATAATAAAAAGTATAAGACTATAATACCTTTAATTATATCCCTACTTTAGAGTCTCCTAGGTAAGTAGCCTAACTATATAATTAAATAGCTTAAGGGGCTGAATATGTAAATCTAAACTAAAAATAACTAGATAAAATATAGATAAAATAAGGGCCTAATTAATATTAAGCTTTTTATATCTTTTAGTAACTAACTTTAAGAGGCTACTATAGTTAATATAAAGTCTAGGAAGGAGAGATTTCTAGAGATATAGAAGATCTTATAAAGTATTATTTAAGACTTTAAATAGCTAGAAGATTAGAATATTAAGTTAGAGTAGTTTATAGAATATTATAAAGCCCTAGAGAAAATAGAGGGTAATAGCTTAGGGATATAAGATAGTAGTTAGACTAATAATAATCTAAGCTAGTCTAACTTAGAAGTATTAGATTATAATAAATACCTTAATAAAGATATTTTAGATTAGCAGAGTATAATAGCTTTAGATAATATATACTATAGAGCTAAAAAAGAATATAGAATCTCTTTTACTATAGGTCTAATCCTAGGTTAGTCTAGGGATAAGGAGTCTAGATATTCTCTTATTATTAGTTACTAATATAATAGAAAGAAAATAGTATATATAATTTAGTCTATAAATCTTCCTACTTATATTAACTATAATATAAGTATTAAACTCAAGTCTTATACCTAGCAGGCTATTAATAATAAGATAGACTATGACTTAAGGCTAATTAAAGATATTAGTCTTATAATATAAAAGATAAATATAAGCTATAAGCTAGATCTAACCTTATCTCTATACCTAGGTAAAGTTAATTTATACCTAGAGATATATATTTAGGTCCTCTAGTATAATAAAGTCTAGACCTAGGAGACTTACTTAGGCTTATAATAGATTATAAAAGAATTAATAAGCTTTTAAGTTAATCTCTTAATATATTATATAGTAACCTCTTAAGATGCAGACTATAGGGAATTACTAATTAATAAAAGGCTAAGTTATCTACTTATTTTACTAGTAAATCTCTAGGAGAGAGGCCTTCCTATAGTTAGAGCCTTAGAATCTTCCTCTATATTAGTAGGAGATCTAAGGGGGTAAAATATAGTAAATAAGCTAAAATTACTACTTAATAAACTACTACTATCTCTAGATATAGACTATTAATTAATCTTTAGTAAGGTGTAGTTAAAGCTAAATAGTAAGTTACTAGTATCTAATTAGAGAATTAGGTTAGATAGTAAGGCTACTCTATAGTCTTCTTATTATATTACTATAGGCTTTAGGTATCCTGCCTAATATAGATAAGCTAAACTTCTTAGGGTAGTATAAAACTAACTTTAATATAGTACTTCTAGGAGAGTTATATAGGAAGATAACTTTTAATATACTATAGAATAGAAATACTAGTAGCCTATATCTAGGGTATAAGGCAGGAAGGGGTAATATATAAATTAAAAAATATAATATTTTTTTTTTTTTTTTTTTTTTTTTTTTTTTTTTAGCTTATAATTATAGTTTAGTCTAATAATATATCTAAACTTAGTGGAGTAGATGATGTGCCTTTAAGAATAGTTAATAAAGTATAGTTAATTTTAAATCTATATCCTTATCCTAAATTATATTTCCTAAGCTTCCTCCCTTCTCCTGCATAGAGATAGCAGCAAATAATTCTAGAGATTATATCTAGAATTATTAAGTCTTAAAAGGCTTTATAGAAGGGCAGCTAGCTATATATAAGGGACTTTTATATTTTCTATAAATATAAAGATCACTATTTACTATTATTTAGTTATTATAAGGACTACTAGTATGAGCTCCTTAGCTAGAAGGATATAATAAAAAGTAACCTAAGTTTATCTTAGATAGTTATTAATAAAAAATATAATATATAAATACTAAAAATATTAATTACTATGCTATACTTATAGTTCTAATAATCTCTTCTTTCTATAAAAAGGCTTATAGTAGTATACATCTTTAAGATAATATACTAGTTCTGCTATGGACCCATATCCCTGTGTGTATGTAGGGTGCCAGTAATAGAACTTGCTAGATAGGTCCTAGTAGCTAAGGTGAGAATAAACATGGTTATATCACTTACTTATATCTAGATATTACTATATCTATTAAATAGGTCCTAGGCTTGTGTTGCCTAGATAGAAAGGGTAGTAGCTAGGTTTGACTAGATAATTTTAGAATATAATTAGATTATAGTAAAGTAGTTTACTAGGTTTACTAAGATAATCCTAACAGTGCTAATGCTATTTATTCTAGCTGTTAAACTATAAGTTATACTTATAGCAGAACTCTATAAAATTATTAATACTTATTTAATAAAGCATTATATAGTAGTAATGATAGAGATGAAGCTATTAGTAATAGGCATGAAATCTAATATATTAGTATATATAGTGTATATAGAGAGGAAATACTTATCTATTTATTAGTTTACTATAAATATATTAGCTATTAACTAGCTGTAGTCCTAGTTAATAAGTAATTAGATAGTACTAGCTATAAATTACTTTTAATATCTTTATAGCCTCCTGCCCTACTAAGCTTTATATAGTTAACTTAATTAGTAAAATCTAAGTAAGGAGGTCCTGCTTAAGCATAGCTTATTAATAATAATAGAAGAGGGTTTATTTATAAATACTTCTAGATTAAGTACCTTATTAAATATATTATTATTTAAGTTCCTTAAGGTATAGCTTATCCTTTTAGCTCTAGACTTAATATTATAATAACTAAATCTTATACTTAGTTTCTGGACTATAGGCTGTTGTAAGTTAGGTACTAAGAAACTTAAATTCTATATTAAGAATAATAATATCTTCTTATTCCTAAAATTTAAATTCTACTTTAGCTAGTAGAGATTACTATAAGTTTAGATTATAGTATATACCTATACTATACTAGTTCTAAATATACTTATACTAGGAAGTAATATTTAAGTAGGTAGTAGATTTATCTACTTTATATATAAGGTATATATATAATTAGCTAAAAGTCTATACTTCTATATATAAGGTATACTTTATTTAAGCTATCTAGGAATATTTCTTATCTATAATATATAAGTACTTAGATAGGAATTTAAGATCTATATATCTTTTTACTAGCTTCTATAAGTACCTACTATTAATATATATAGGYAGTAATATTCTAYTTATATCTACTYTAATAYCTAAGARTAGTAAACTYTTTTCTAAATATATTAGTAYCTCTTAYCTTACTARTAGAGATTTTAATATCTAACTTATTCTATAGCCTAAAAATAGRAGTATTAAAGAGATCTTCTTAGAAATAGATYYTAGAGATAATATAGTTATTTTATATATCTAAGTTACTAAGCTTAATAGAGTCTAGTTTATTAAGGATCTTAGTAGATAATTTATAATAGTAAAAAGCTCAGTTAGCTAAAAATAATAGAAGTATAAATAAAAATAGATTAAAAAAGAGTAGGACTTTATTCTTATATATCTTATAGAAAGTATAGACTAGAGGTTCCTATTTTTTTATTCTCTAATACTCTTTTATAAACTCCTAAATATAAGTTAGTACTAATATTAGAATGCTATTAATAAGCTTAATAGTAAGGATAAAATACTATATATAATTAGCTTTATAAGGCTTTTACTAAATATAATCTACTAAATATAGACCTTATAGTATACTACTATAATACTAGCCTAAAGATTAATATCCTTATTATTATAGCTATCCTTCTACTAAGAAATAGATTAATATACTATTAACTTATATACCTCTCTAGTTTAAGTAGAAGAAAAGTAATAGAGTAGTATTAATATAGAAAGCTATACTTAACTTTAGTTAGGATATTTACTCTAGTATTCCTTAAAGTCCTAATACTAGAGCTATATTTAGAGAATAGTTAAATTATTTAGAGATAGTCTATCTCTAGGTATCTTAATATCTAGAAGACTAACTTTAGTCTTTAAGTCTAATATAATATACTTTAAGATTTATTAATATAAAGCTAGATAAAATATATAAATATATACCTTCTTTATAATAGTAAATATACTTAGTAAGATAAAGAAGTCCCTTATATAAGCTAGAGCTATCTTAAAGCCTTAATAAAAAGTTTTAATAATCTCTACTATAGATTTTTCCTTAATATAACCTATAGTATTCCTTATATAAAATTCTAAAAACCCTTTATATATTCTAATATTAGGGGGAAAGCAGGCCTTAGAGTATAGCTTTAGGAAACTAAAAGATAAGTAATAAGTACCCCTTAGTAGGCTTAAATAACTTACTTATTAAAGTATATTAGACTTTAGTTATATTTTTTAGATATTCTTAGAAGAACAGCTCTTTTAATCTCTTTATTATTAATCTTATTAAGATTAATTAAGCATGTAAATTTTACTACTACTTTTTATAGTATATTATCTAATTAACCTTAAGTAAGTATTGAAGAAGGAATAGGAGTAAGATAGATATATTATAGGGTTTTAGATTACTTATTTCCCTTATAGAAGCCATTTTACCTATTTATAAAAATATAACTTCTTATTAGCTTAAGTACAGAATATTTAGGCACCTAAATCTTCACCTAAAGGTGCCAGAACTTAAGCAGTAAAGTAGTAATAGAATAGATGCTAGGAGAGGTAACCACTGACATATACATGCTATTGTATGTTTTTGTTTTTGCATCTTTATTTTGCATCAGTGATATTTGAGTTGTTGACTATCCTTGCACGCCCTGTATGAAGCCTTTTAAGGCCCCTCTATTATGCACCTGCCAAGCCTGCCTGCTGTCTCCCATTCATGCCAATTGTCCGTCCTCATTCCAATATCTGATCTGTCTCTGATTCCTAAAGGATCCAATTACCCTCTTGGGTTCTCACCGCGCTGCCGTGTACCCTTTAGTGTTTTAAATAATCAGAATATCGCGTCTTCCAGGAGTCCAACGTGGAAATTGATAATCAGGCGCTATGTTATGCCGATGGTCGAACTACAACATTATCTCAACACTGAGCAACCGACTGCACAGATATTTACTCTTGATGTCTGACTGCGCAATTGTCCGCAGGCTGAGCAACAGGGTTATTTGAAAGGCTTTGTGTGATTGAGTCCATCATCTGCAGTGTCAAAGCTCTTGTCGATATCAAATACACAGCCGTTAGGGCAGGCATACGTTGCCCTGTGCGTCCGCTGCTACGATGACATGTCGACCTTCGAAATGAACCGAACGTGAATCTGGAGTAAGATGTCCTGTTGACTGATCAATTCAGATATCGTCTTCGGCAAGCAACCGAGGCAGTGATATTCATCCATGAAAAGGGCGTCATTGAGTCCGACCTCTCCGCTCAACTGCCCCTGGTTGACAAAAGTTGCGATGTCAGGTTGTCTGACTCTTGGTTCACCACTAACTGGATCCGGGGCTATCCTTCTGGAGACTGCGACGCACTTCCTTCCTCGGGATGGAAAGTCACCAAACACTATATAAAGTGATATACTTGCTCTGGATTTCACTGACTATGAAATACTTGTTGGCCAGAATCTCATAATGGTAAGAAAGAGGAGATATACAACGATTATATCAACGGAGAGCTCCCAAGACTTCAACGGATCAACAACAAATAACGGAGAAACGCTATTAAGAGTGCTGGATAACCGAGTACAGAGCTACTCCAGAATTCGAGAAGATGTCCCATCTTCTCCTAGCCACTCGTACTCTTACTGAGATACAGCTCACCTTTTTTGCGGTCAAAATGACTTATTCGCCGGTCACTGAAGGTCGATAGGAACAAAAATTTGGCGAGCATCCATTAATGGGCAGACCCTAGTGGACAGAGATGGTCTAGAGCTGGTCCAAACTGGAATAAGGAAGAAGGATGTTTATCATTTATGGCTCAGGCATGAGCCTGACCTTGTAAGAAGCAGTCAGCACTACACTAATAGCCTGATAGTAGTACAGCGGAAATGGAATAGGTATTTACAGAGAGCTGAAGTAGATTTCAGGTCCTGATCAGAGATAGCAATTCGCGGTTGCTTAAAGCATAGTTATTTGAGCATCTGTCTTCATACAATGAATGAGATAAGACCAGGGTTGGCCCTATCTTGATCTGAAAGGGGCTTAGCCGCGGCCCCTCCTTTTTGGCCCAAGGCATACAGGTAGTTTGTCCATACTCCATACTCATACTTCATGCTCCATCGACATTGAACATAAATAGCTCTAGTCACCAGTGGTAAACCTGACCGCTCAAACTACACATTATACCATCGCCATTGAAGTGATAGGATCGGCTCTTCTCTTCTTGATTCCGGTATACTATAACTGCCTCAATTGGTATTGCTACCTTACGTTCACCAAGACCAAAAGATGTCCGGGTCCGATCCCAAGTACGCCAAGTCAAAATTCTTATCACGAGCTCCATTGGTATGTAACTGATGTTCCTGGAGGGGCAATTTAAGTACGGTGTATTGTTCATGGCGCAATGTTCGCGCCGACCTCTCCTATTCTACCGGAATAACCTCTTTGTGGTGAAAAGAACGAAGTATGGGCTGATCCACATGATAGGAAAACAGTAATGCCAAATGGACCAGGTTGGTCCTGACCACATACACTGATCCAAATGGTGTGGAAAGGACTTGGGAGTCGGCCGAGAGACAGGTAAGTTCGTCTCTTTTACTTGCCCGGTGCGGCTCCTGTACGGGTCTTGAGATGATTCTTCACGCCCATGCTGGACATCCAGGATGGCGCATGATGCCATGACGCCATGTCACTGCGAGTCTGCATTGTGACTCAGCAGAAGGCTTCTGGCTTTCTCCTCCTTACTTGAGCAGCAAGACATCCTTCGTGGCCGAGGAACCTTGCGTAGTATTACATGAAGTACTGACTGGGACAGACTCGACCACCGGGCTGCAATGTCGATGGCGTGGGAATTGTGACTATCATCGACAAGCCAACAGGCTCTGAATTGTTGCTGCAGAAACAGTACAGGCCGCCTATCGACAAAGTGGTCATTGAAGTTCCAGCTGGCCTTATCGACGCCGGCGAGACCGTCGAGGAATGTGCGGTGCGCGAGCTCAGGGAGGAGACGGGCTACGTGGGAGTGGCAGAGCAGACAAGCACTCTCATGTTTAATGGTGAGTGATGTATTGATGACTACACGCAAATTTCCGTGATCAAGGCCGGGTTCGACTCTCCGAGCGTGATGCAAGACACTGATTGAAGGTATCACAGATCCGGGGATGTGTAACACTAATCTGAATATGGTTCATGTGCGTGTGGATCTGTCGCTTCCTGAAAATCAGGATCCTAAACCGCAACTCGAGGACAATGAGTTTATCGAGTGCTTCACACTGCCCTTGAGTACATTGTTTTCCGAGTTGAAGAGACTCGAAGCCGAGGGATATGCAATCGATGCCCGCGTGGGGACATTAGCAGAGGGCATCGAACTGGCGAAGAAGCTGAAGCTTTAATTGCGCACTTCATTCACGGCTTTGGTGTATCTGGCTGCGTCCCGCATATAGACGAGATCGAGGATCCATTCATGTCGATACATACTTATCCATATTCTACGGAGTAGAGACTGCAGGTGTCAATCTTCCTATCGGCTTTGGCTACAATGCTCAGCCGTTCTCAAATCTTTCCGTCCTGTTTCAGGCCGTTATATAGTGCCCATGCGGCAAGTGTCTTGCCATCTCGCAATGCCTCTTTCCAAAGGACTTTCAACGGCACAATCTTCAATGTGATCTTCTCTCCATGCTGGCGTAAACCCGTCAGCCGTCCTTGTAGACTCTCGATCTCTTTGCGCGGCATCCTCTTTTGGCACAAAAACAAGGGGATAAACTCATCGCTCCCTCCGGGGGACGGATAGACTGCCCTTTGCAGAGACTCTCCGTCCTTTGGCTCCGAAATCGATTGTAGCGCCAGAGAGGTCATATCGACAAGTTCATTTTGGGGTATTGTCAATCCTGTTTCGTCTTCTATCTCTTTCGCGGCTGCTCCAGCGAATGTTCCACTATCATCAATCATACCGGCTGGGATCTCGGGGAAAGCTAGGGAGCCAGCCGGGATTCGGGGTTGAATGGTCAGAATCGCGCTCTTCTCGTCCTCGTTCGATGACGGCACATCGTCGGGCTGGAGGATCATCTATCACACAAGCATCATGATGGTCAGTTAATAAGGGTTCTGTAATCTGATTCGCGTCGTATAGAGATGAGATGTTGTCATTCTTACCAACATTCCTACACTACCGCCTCTCAGAAAGACCGACCCCGGGAGAGTTTCCCCGTTTCCATTGGAAACTTCTGCGTTGAGCTTAACAAACCCCAATCTGCCGCCCTTGAAGTGATCAACAGATTGAACATTGATCTTCCGTAAAACATAGGGGTTGTGGTTGAACTCATGGGATGGATGGTGTTGTCGTTGTAAGGATCGCTGAAGGGTGGAAAGCCAGATCTGAAAGGCTGGAAAACGTAGGAGATCGTCCTTGCTCAAATCGCTCAGGGAGTTGACTGGCACAGACACAGATCTATTGCCTTCGTCAAGAGGAATGGTGAAGCTCGACATTGACCTGATTGTGACAGATGGTGCACTGGGATTGGAGAAGCAGGTTGGATGCAGATGCCGCACGGACAGCCACAGCCTGTTCCTCATGAATCGCGTGTGCTGGTCAAGGACTCGTGAGAAGCGAGTCTGCTTACCACAAGATGAACCGCGTGACCCAAGGAATCTCAAACAAATAACAGACCATCACATGAACCGTCTCGCGCCAGGAAACCGTGGGAAAACGTTCAAGCAGATGACAGAGGTTCGGTGGAGAATGAGAGACAGCGATAAATGACGTCGAACGGATTGCTGCGGGAATTACTCCCTGTGTTCGTTCCTCTTGCTCCGTGGGATCTCCTTACAAGTTCCTTTTCCGTCTAGTCTAGTCTTATCATCATCATTTCATTCTTTGATAATAATAATCAATTCAAACCATTCCCCTTGAAGCAATTCTAACTACAGTAGTAGGTAGCACTAGGTTCACGGACTACCCGGATGGGTCAATCAATCGATCATTACTCGTCTCTTTGTCGGCTAATAACCTACCTACATACCTGATCCTGGATATCTAGTTTACGTGTCTACGGAGTAACATCAGCCATACAACTCTGTCTGATCAATCATCCTGCGGGGTCAGATAGATGGTGACACCCGCCAAAGGAGCTTCGTTGCTTTACGGAGCTCCTGTCGCTTCCAATTCCCTGCCACCCGCCACAGTTGGCGGTTTTGATCATTGGACGGCTTTGGACATGGTCCTTTTATGTTTCTGTCCATTCCTTGCTCGCCTTCCCCTCATAATCCGTTATTAATACTGAAGGTTCTCTTTCTCTTCCCCCAATCCATCTTTGGCTGCGGCGCAGTGCAGACCCGTCTCTCGCGCATCTTCCCGCCTTCGCTTGACGGTCGGTACGGTCTCGATTTCGTCAACGTTGGCCAGACGTCAGAGATCCCATATATATTACGCTCGTACTTTTGCTCCGTTTGGCTCCTGGCTGGTTACTATTACTGTCAAGGATCCTTCTCAGGCAACATCCACGGGCCTGTGTCGAATAACTCCGGGAGACCCTGCCCAGCTATTGCGTGTCATTCAACCATTGTTAGTTCTCACTGGGCTGGTTGCAGTATCAGGGCAAAACCTCTGTTGCCTCCTGGGGCTCTTTGGCTCTCTTTTCACTCTTCCTTCTATCCTCTCATCTCCCTTCTCCTTATCCTTCCTTTTTTGCCCCCTTCTATAGGGCCTTGTCGGCCTTGAAGGGTCCTGATTCCGAGCTCCGTTTAAGACTAATCCACAAGATGATTTCCAGCCAATTGATATCGTTGACTTAGGCGAATGATCGAATGTTTTTCACTTTATTTAAGAAGACACTGGGGACTTGTCCGCCATCTGCATTGTGACTAATATTGACACTGTCACAGTAGTACGCCAGAATCTGGTTGGAATAAGGCTATCTGTCCCCATCTGCACGTTATCTATAACTACTTTGAATCATGTTAGCCTGGGTTTCTCTATCAAACAATCCCAGTTGTATCCATAAGCATGCCATCGGCTGTCTCCACCTGAGCTCACCTGTCTGCTGTTCGTGTCTGGACATTCATCCGAGTGCTCCTTATGGGAGGATCTTGTCATCTGCAAATGCCGGCAACACACCGAGGCATACCACAACTGCTTCTACAAGGTACTGTTGGAAGTGCCAGGGTCCGTCTTCTCTTTCCCCCCATCTCCAACCTCATCAGCTCGTTCATGCACTAGTTCATTGAGCTCTTTGTGTTTGGTTATTATGTGCAGCTTCGCTCATAGTCGCTTGACCACACTTGTTTAGTGTATTTATTGCCTGCTTTGCTTCATTCACTAGAGCAATTACTCACTGGTTTGAGCCCTTGTGATTTAGAATACTGGAGTTTTCACTCTTCCTCTAGCCGTCCCGGCAGGCAGGCTTTCATTCACGGTCAACCAGAATACCCTGCTGAGGCTTATCTTGCAAGTGCCAACGCACGCAGTCTGTCGTTCGATATCTCTTCCACCCTTCCTCCTTCCATCTCCCTAGAGCCGACGAGATCTCCCTATCGCAGAAAATCTCGCCACGATAACATCGATAATCTTCGAGAGGAACTGCACGCCATCCATCAGGGGATCACAAGAATTCTAAACCACTTGCAGCTCCTGAGCGAAACGCTACTGACCTACCAGCCCGCAACGCAGTACACCTGCAACCCGGGCTATCAATTGATCCCTTCGAGCATGGATGTGCATTTATCTCGTTCCACTGTCGGGGACTCTAGCAATATGGCGCCTCCAACGTTCTCAAACATGCGGGATCCCAGCAGCCACGGGGCTGTGGACCCGCAAATCATTACGCAAAATAACGCATCAGGTGCCGTTGACGCTTCTACAAATCCTCATTTCGACGGTCAAAGTGAGTACTCGTAGCCTCGGTTGGAACCAATGTCTTAGGCTTAACAATTTGAGAAGATTCGAGTACCAATCCGTTTGCAAGTTCACTTGCCGATGAGTACCTTGCTTTGATACACGATGGAGACCTCGCCTTCCCGCCACCCAGTTCCCAGGACACAAGAACTGGGATGGATGCAGGGACCGAACAAACCCACGGGGAGGTTATAGCAGGCCAGAACTCCCTGTGGGGAGATATGACCGACCACAATCGAAGCCATCAAGAAGCCAGCCTGCGCTACTGGGATCCGCAATATGTCGCTGATTTCAACAGACACAATTATTCTCATATGCGGACGGCTCCCGTTCAACCACCGGGTTCGTTGTTTCAAAATAGTCACCAGGTCGCAGTGCATCAGAGATCCAACTTGCAGCCCCCAGGACCACCAAATGTGACGGCGCCAGCCTACCAAATGATACCACTAGATACGGTCAATACTCCCGCACATTTAGAGACTCAGAATTACCCAGGTGTGCGATATCGACCTGTCTATTCTCCACCATCGTACACCCGTCCCAATCCATATATGCCATTCCCGCAATGGGGCGTTTCACCGGTGACCAACCAACCCAGACGGCACCATCGGACGCAGAGCTCCTCTTCCACCGCAAGCTCAGTGCCGGGGCAGCAGCAGGCTCCATCCGTCGGCCAGACTGCACGTCGACGCACGCGCCCGGCAGGTGAAACGAATCCGCAGCTCCCACGTCGCCTCTCGACATCTCAAGTGCCCAGAGTGCCGGCGGTGGCGACTGCCACAAGCTCTGGTCCTACGATGGCGATCGGAGCACCGCATTACTTCACGCATCTCACGCCAGAAGATCATGTCCAGATCCAACGATTGGCGGAGCTGCAAGCATACACAAGCAGTATGCGCACTGGTAGTGTCGTCCATGGAAGTCACCGCCAGCGCTCGCTGAATGACGACGGCATCGTTGATCGTAGGCCGCCAACTCCCAAGGGCCTCGATGACACGACGGACGGCCGTCCCGAGCCCAAAGAAGACAAGGAATTAACCGTCAATCTCGAATGTAAGATCTGTATGAGTCAACTCGTGGACACCGTGATAATTCCATGCGGTCACGCGATACTTTGCCGCTGGTGCGCTGAGCAGCACATACCGTCCAGTCGACTCGATCAAGCTCGGGTCAAGGGACGACCCCTTTGCCCTATGTGTCGTGGAGTTGTCAAATCCAAGGTACGGTATCAGATTCGGATAAGGAATAGCGCTAACGTGATTGTTGTCTAGATGCGAATCTACTTGTCCTGACACCCCAGGCTGCTTCAACGTGCCTGTCCTTACTTCCTACTGCGTTTTCATCCAACTGCTGCCTTGGCTATCCTGAGATCGCGTATACTCTGCCATTTGGCGAGAAAGCCAAAGCGCGGCTCCCCTGGAATGGCTAGAATCTGTTGCCGCGGCCTTGAATAGCAAAACAAAAGCGTCAATAAAGGGCGGCATTTCCGATTCGACTTTATGTCCCTCACAAGCTATCACAGTTTATGGAACATCCTCTAGGGGTACCAAGAAAATTCAGCGAGTGTCTTGCAATAAGTTTGAGACAGTTTTTCACTCTCAGACTTCTTTGCATAGCGCCGCCTCTAACACCATACATGATGATTTCAGCGCAGTTACCGGTCCAGGAGTCTCGTCGGGAGGCACAGTCAACCTGTTTGTCGGGCTTCGTTCTGTCAGTGTGACACTCTCCGAGATTTTCTTGTTGCTTGAGCAGAATCTTGATAACCTACTATGCCCCACGATAGACGAATGCGGTTAATAATGCATAATTTGCTCTGTGCATGAGTCATCGTCAGCAGCGATGACACTGGACTGTGTAATGAAGAGAATAAATCTGAGACCGACATTTGCAGCTATGCCGATGATGACCATATCCGTTCCGCGGTCACTTCGTTCAATCATACCATACTCCGTAGATAGGCGACTAAACGATGACCGGATGATCGGTGGTGGCCTAATCATAGGCATCTTATGATCACGGCAGAGGCAGTCAAGACACAGAGATATGAAGAGGCTGTGACCAAAACACTACTAGAGTCTCGCAGGGCCGTTGCCTTCCAAATTTGACTCAAAAGTAGCAGGCAAACATGCGTGTGAAAACTGGCCATTTATGTGATCACACTCCCTGAAATTCTAATGTAAGCTTCAAGCCCAGACATGGTTGCGCAATGACACCAGATGGCGTCGTATTTTTCATGGATTTTGAAACTGTCAACTGGTCAGCTAATGGTATGTGCCTAAGGCACTAAGTACTACGGAGTACACCCCGCTATGTTCCGATGACTGGGGAGGGTGCATGGCGCTTTTACCCAGGCAAACAATACGCCTTGACATGGGTTTGCAGTAAGGTACCTTGTACTCCGCAATAGGGCGAATACTGATCTGACCGTTCATCGAAGGGGTTCGTGAGATCCATATGCAATGTCATTGGTTTAACTCGGAACGCTGTCGCCGATATTGCTAAGGGTACCTATCTACAATGGAAGGGGGCAATGGGCCGCAGTCTCGCAGTCGCACAGACAAGGCAACCATTGAAATAAAGTAGCTTGTCCACCGCACTTAACCATTCCTGGCAAACAAACATACTTCTCCTTATGAGCAAAGGGGCAGTGGTATAAAACTATGATTTGGCGGAGGACATTTGCTAGGTATGCTCCCTGTATGCCTATTGTTGTCGTCCGTGCTACCCATGGTATACCAGAAGCTTCGTAAATCGAGTGTCTCCATTACAACCCCCACGATCAAAATGGCCATCTGCCTCCTCTGGAGGATCCGCCGGTCTCAACCTGCCTGTTTTCTGTTTTGGGCGACAGAGTCTGAGCATGTTGCACGTGGCGTGTTGATCGTGGGCCAGGCTTCTTCATACTAACATATGAGGATATTCCATCCGTATGCCCCAGCTGCCTGACATTGCCTTATTGGGTTAAAGAAGGCCCTGTATACCTATCTTTGTCGCGGTCCTTTAGGATGACCGTAGACAGATCGGAAATAAAATGCGGTTAGCATTGCACAGGTCTATGGATAGGGTCTAGAAGCTGGGTAAAACAAGGCAAAACGGCCAGGCTACAGATGGATCTGAAGCAGTCTTGTATTTCTGTTAAGGCGATGTGTCGAGCACTGAGTATCTACTGGGCCATGGGAAATGCTGCTCCTGATTGTCTCGTAGCGCATAACTGCATCGTTCTTGTGCTGTTGTAAATCAAACCACTCTTAGTTCCAAGGGTGCGATGCTGATCCTCACCAGTTGACTGTTTACCATCGGTAAACGGCAGAAACTGGGCCTTGACGAAAGCTGAAGTTACAGCAAGTTCGGTCTTCAGTGCAATCTCTGTGGTATTCTTGGTGAGATAACCTGCAAGGCTGGTGAATGATCATAGGAAGTGTGAATACTTGGGAGTTAAGACGATCGTTGCCTTCCGTATGGCGAAGATAAGGGAGAAATGCATTTGTAATATTGTCTTTACTCTTTCGTCTAGCTCATGTTTTGATATTCGAGAAAATTCCTTGGTGGATCGTCAGCATTTTAGGCTACCTTAGTAGGTATGTCAATTAATATTGTTTTGTCCTTGTACATTGGGAGGAAAGAAGTATATTAGCGACTTTGGTTCAACTTTTTGTAGAATTGACTGTTTAATTATTCAAGTAGATCAGTTATGACCTAGAAGAAATGGACAAGGGACGCTCAACCGCGGTGATAATGTAGACCTTGTTAAGGTTCACAATGGTCAGGCAACCAGGTCAATCTTTAAGATCATGGAAAAATAACAATAACACAGCCATTTATCCGCTAATATCAGGGCTTGATTATTGAATATTTGTCTCCTCTATATTATTAACTAGGTAGACATTCTCTATCATGGCCTAACCAACCTTTCATTGTGAAATCAATTCACTCCTCCTTATTTCCTGTGGTTAGTTTCATGGTATTATTAACAGCATCCCATCCATCGTCATCATCACCTTTCCTTGGTCATCCGACAACTTAAATCCTCGACCTGCCTTGCCTTCATCTCCCCACAAACCAGCTTTGGAAACAAACCGCCTAGATTACCAGGCTAGCCCCGGTGTTTCTACCTGAAGATCCGGAGTTAAGGTAGGCAGGAGCAGGAAGTAAGGCACAGTAAGGTACCTTCCTAGTTGTGTGGCTCGCTGTTCGCCGAAACGGATGGAGCCTGTTAGTTTAGGTTGCCTTTGCCTTTGCCTACCTACCTGGTATCTACAAGACTACAGTCATCATTGCCCGTCGCGCTTAACCTTGTCTTGATCAAGAGCTATAAATAAGCTGGTGTTTGCTTCAATAGCTTCCCCAAGTAAGTGTCGTCATCACCATCCTCATTCTTCATTGGGCCTTTTTTTTTTTTCCCGCCTGGCGTCGTGAGTGCAGCCGATCCTTTTGACTAATATCATTTTGTTTGTTTCCATATTCCATTTTGTGTTTCATCTTTGTTGTGTACTGAGAGTGAAGATTCAAAGCTGTGCGTGTCTTCTGTCATCTTCCTGTGTTCCTTTGGTGTGTCTGTGCTCCTTCTGCCTAGTACTCACTCAACAGTTGGACACCACAGATTCGTGCCCCTCTTGCCAATCTCCGTCTCATCCGTTACCTCTCTTCTAAGCTGGGATGTGGATCATATCAGCTGATGCAGATGGGAGAATTCAATCAGATGACATGCTCCAGATTGACTCGAAAATCCTTTGAGAATAATGAGCAACGGATTTATGTACCAGCAGTCGGGCATTGTTCCAGATCATCCCAATGTCCACATCAGTAGAAAGGACCACGCGGCGGACCAATTGGGTGCCCAATCGATTGATTCCCCGAAGCTCACAAATGAGACCGGCGACTTTCCCAAGTAGGTATTTCCGTCGGCAACTCCATTATTCCTCTTCCAAGGTATTTGTCCGTTTGCCTCTCATCTACTGACTGAGTTATTTAGGGAATCAATCAGTCGATTGCCTGGCGATAATGGGTCTCTTGTGGCATATCCGATCACCCATCCGGCTCGATACTCCATCAGCCCCTCGATCTCTGTAAAGAGGCCTTATTCAGCGGGGGCTATGCCAGAAAACTCGGACTCGGAAGATCTGAGCAATCAAGGCTTCGCTTCAGGAGAGAGTATGGAGGCTGCGTCACCTCATTCCATAAAAGGTCGCCAGCAGAAATTAAAGACCCGACAACGACGTTCTTCCCAGATGCTAGGCATCCCCGGCAGTCGGATAGTAGGCGAAACCGGAAATCGCAAAAGTAGTCCGTCTAAGAGCGATACGCGACTGCCTAGATTTTCAGCAAGCTCCGCTGATGATCTTGCCGGGAAATGGCGACAAGAGGTGTCGCAATCCGATGCGCAACAGATGCGTGCAAGCCCCGTTCAGCATGGAAGTGTGTCGACCCTTCAGCCAAGTGTCAGGCAACAGACACTCGCTGCGCGGCCCAAGGGGCAACCGGCAGGACCCGTGGAAGGATTGAGCTTTGATCAGAAATCCGCTGGAGGTGACTCTGCGGTAGCCGGAGGTACAGCATCACATGGGATCTTCCTACAGCCAGAAACTCATCCTATAACAGAAGAGCAATTGATCAATGAAGTGCGCGGAATCTACGCTGGGCTAGTCATGGTGGAGAAGAAGTGCATTGAAATCGACAAGCAACAGTCCGAGTCGAAGACTGCGCTGTCCCCACTCCAATGGCAGGCCCTGATTGCCTTACATCGAACGCTGCTGAACGAGCATCACGACTTCTTTCTAGCATCACAACATCCGTCCGCAAGTCCTATGCTCAAAAGACTGGCAGAGAAATATGCCATGCCGGCTCGTATGTGGCGTTACGGGATCCATTCCTTCCTAGAGCTACTACGCCATCGGCTCCCTGACTCCCTGGAGCATATGCTGACTTTCATTTACATGGCTTATTCAATGATGACTCTGCTATTAGAAAGCGTCCGCGCATTTGAAGAGACCTGGATTGAATGCCTGGGCGACTTAGCACGATACAGAATGGCAGTAGAAGAGGTGGACCTGCGGGACCGCGAGATCTGGGCTGGCGTCGCCAGATACTGGTACAACAAGGCAGCGGATAGGAATCCTGATGTTGGCAGGATACAACATCACCTTGCCGTCCTAGCTCGCCCGGATGTAGTGCAGCAGCTGTTCTACTATACAAAGTCTTTAGTCAGTGTGCACTCTTTTCCAAGCACGAGGGAAAGCATACCATCATTGTTTAATCCGCTTCTGAATGCGCCAAAAGCACATCATCACTATCCGCTCATTGCGGCTTTTGTTTTGGCTCATGGCTATCTCTTCTATCGCAACCCGGCGCCTCAGTTCTACAGATCAGCAGAGGAATTTTTGGCACACTTGGATACTCATGTTGGCCGAATGGGGGCCGCCTTTAAGATGCAGGGCGTCTACATGTCGTCGTGCAATTTCGCAGCCATATTCGAATACAATCACCCCGACGCCGCCTTGCCCGCCAAGTTCCACCCGGGAGGAATCCATCAAGGGAGATCTGCTTTGGAGACCCAACCGACGTCTGCAAAAACGTCGACTTCCGCTTGTGACCTCCATTTGACCGAGGATGGATCAATGGCATCCACAGATGGTCGAATGTATTCGCCGCTTAGTCTTTACGCGTCGTGCCTGACATTCCAAAGCTTTTCTGTCCTTCTTGACCAGATCGGAAACAAGAACATTTATCCCACAGTTCATATCTCGCTGGCCTTCCTCTGGTGCCTAGCACTCAACGGCAATACCAGCATAGAATACGTCGAAGCTTTCGTTCCGTGGAGAAAGATCGCCACCTTTCTCAATACCATGTTTCGCGATGATGCAGATATTCGAATTTTCGAAAGTCCCCATTTCCCTACTGTGGAAGAGAGGAAGCAATTGCCGGAGGACTTTTTCATACGTGGTCAGCTCTGGAGTCAACTCTATTTCCCGCCACATTTCTTTGAGGATTCTCTCATCGAGGATGAGGGGCGTTTCATTGAGCTACCCTCTCTGAACGTCTCCAGGATGTACAGGTGCCTTTGGCTGGGAGTGAAGCTGGCGACGGTATGTCCGAAGGACCGCGGCAAAGGAATGTGTAAAAGCGCTAACAAGGTACAGTTCAACCGTTGGATGACATACGACCCCGTCTCCCGAAAGTTCTCGGTGACACCCCTTGCGCTTCGACTTGAGAAACTTGCGGAGCAGCATAATCCCTTCAAAGTCGCAGCGCCGCAGTCGGGGGCCCGCGATTCGGACATGCCTGACACTTGAGGTTTCAGCTTCTCTCTTACGCCAAGTCATAACACAGTTTCGCCAATTGCGCTCGAGACGCTGGGCTGTCGATCAGAAGCTTGTCAAAGCTCAGAGTGCGACGATACCAACCTAGGAATAAGGCGTGCCATCAATGGCTGAACATCAAGGACAGGTAATTGAATGGAAAATGGCAACATGACTTGTCACACAATCCCCGACGACAGCCCGCGTAAGGCGAACTCGTCAGGAGCGCTTAGGAAAGTGACCATTGCGCTGGTCTGCCGGATCACGCTTGTGCGAAGCAAACACAGCCAATACCCCTCCCTCGCAAATGCAATTCAAGAACATTCAATTTTCTAAGATGGTATCTCCGCTGAGACTTCATCTTAGACTCTTTCATATTCCTACTCTGCCCCGGAATGATACTTCCAGAGGTATCTCCTTATCGAAGTTGCATTCTTACTGATTACGTGGTATTCCCAGATGGGTTACTTCTGCTCCCCATCTATTCTGTAGTCAACTGGGTTCCTTTTGGATCCTACGCTCGCTGCATGTGTGAACTTCTATTGGATAAGACGGCTTCGTTGAGCTGTCACTGGTGATGATACGATGTTCCTTTCCCTCAGCATGTTTTCACTCGGGTCCGTATTTCCCTTCCACAGATTTGTTTGTGATCGGGCCGCCCGTACATGCTCATTCTTGGAGCCCATAAAATGAGAAAATAGACTTTAACAATTGAGCATCGTTTGCATAAATGATGTCCGCCAATGATGGGCTGTCCATACCAGACGTGTACATCTAGGTACCTAGTTATCTCCGTGTACCCATGTAGTACCTAGTGGATAGTGCGTGGCCGTATACGTAAGTGCCTGTTGGCTGTTGTGGGGTTGAAGCATCGCGGCCCGTAGGGTCGGATTACACTTGGCGGGTACTTGCAACCAGCTATCTACTACTCACTAAACCCAAAACCAAAAGGACAAGTTGGCTATCCGGTCCCCCGCCCCAACTTTCATGGCATTCCGCGCATGATGGCCATTGTCTGTAGCGACTTCAACTCTCAATGCAAGTACTACTGACCAGACAGGCTCCGTGTCGCATGGCCGACCAACCAGGGATCGTCTTGACCTGTATCTCGAGCGCCTGAGCTCGTCTACCGCTACTGTGATTATCATTGCAACATTTTTCTTCATTTACAAACGCGTTTGTCATATCCATTATGGCTGAGCAATCGTGGATTGGGACGTGTGTCCATTGCACAAAACTGCTAGCCAGGGTGCCTCTTCCCGTCCTCCTGGTTGCCATATCCGCGACCCTTTTGGGATCATTAATTCTTGTATGCTCTTCCTGTCGCCTTTCTTTCCTCCTATGCCAATATTTGGTCTTGAAAATTACTGACATCTTCCCGTGCAAGTTCTACGTCGTCCTTTACCTAGTCGCACCCGAACCGCGAAAGCCATTACCAGAGGAGAAGCGATACCGCACCCTTTCCGAGGATGGAGCAATCACCCAACCCGAACAACTGCCCTGCTGGCAAGACGTCCTGGACCGGCAGAAACGTCCCGGTCGGATCTTTGACCATTCCCATATGGAGAAGGCGGAGCTATTCATGTCATTGGTGGTCCCCGCGTACAACGAGGAGGACCGTCTGGCTGGCATGCTAGAGGAGGCGGTCAACTACCTGGAGAGGATGTATGGGACATTAGGGGCGTCATCCACCTCCGACGAGAAAGCCGGAGATGCAATCCGACAGCGGAAACTGGCCAACGGACATGCGAACGGCCATGCCACGACAACGGCCACACCTAACGGCAAGTTTCCACCTGGGAAGGGCTGGGAGATTATCATTGTCTCCGACGGGTCCAAGGATAAGACGGAGGAGGTCGCGTTTGCTTTTGCCCGCGACCACCAGCTTTCGTTACACCCTAAGGGGTATGCTGGTCCTTGGACGCCGACGCCCCATGAGGGGGTCCATATTCCGCCCGGCACGATCCGGGTGGTGACTCTGGCCGAGAATCGGGGGAAGGGCGGGGCGGTTACGCATGGTATGCGGCATGTCCGCGGTCAGTACGTGGTGTTCGCCGATGCCGATGGGGCGAGCAAGTTTGAGGATCTGGGGAAGCTGGTCACTGCTTGTCGGGACATTGAGGACTCGGACGGGCGTGGAGTAGCAGTGGGTTCGCGAGCGCACATGGTTGGTAGTGAGGCTGTTGTCAAGGTATGATTTGTAGCTCCCGTCGTGAACTGGGCAAGGCTGACGTCGGACTCCCGATCACAGCGTTCGAAACTACGCAATTTCCTGATGCATTCGTTTCATTTGATACTGTGGCTTATGACGCCTCCCAAAACAGCGACCATCAAAGACACCCAGTGCGGGTTCAAGTTATTCTCGAGGGCCTCGCTGCCTTATATCATCCCCTATATGCACTCGGAAGGATGGATTTTCGACGTCGAGATGCTCATGCTGGCTGAATTCTCGGATATCCCGGTCGCAGAGGTTCCCGTGGGCTGGAGAGAGGTCAAGGGGAGCAAGCTGAATGTCGTTCGCGATAGCATCGGTATGGCTTGGGGTCTGGCTGTCCTCCGGGCTGCATGGACATTGGGGGTCTACAAACGGACGTGACAGGGGCTAAGAGATTCTACGTGTTGTATTTGGGTCTATACAATGATTGCTGCATCCTATCATCTGATTACTTCATGAAGATCTGCCCAGAGAGGTATATTCCACGACGACGTGAAAAGAGACAAGCCCAATAAAGGTTCTATACTTATTCTAAATCACTGGAAAAATGGCGGCGACTGATCCCGAACATCTCCGTCTCCATTCGTTTCTTGCCACTCAATTTTGAGAAGCCGAGCAAGCAATGGAAGATCCCGATGAACCAAAGACCCATACCAAATTGACTTTTCTCTTTTCCGTCGGACAGGTCCCATTATTTCCATCATTTCATCCAATTGATCGAAATGGCAGAGAGAGCCAAAGTTTTCGGCAGGAATTTTCTTCCCTGACGTCGGTCGGCCCGACTCAAGCTGCAGAATATAAGGCAGATCCTCGATAGCCCAGCCTGTGGTGGAGGCACGATGACAGTGGATGTTGGACTGATTGGATGCTGGACGTGTGGTATGATGCTTTTTTTTTCTGCTCTCTCTTTTACTTTGCCAAATACTGACTCAGTTGTCAGTCCATCGGTGCATATCGGCTTGGAATGCTCTGATTCATATCTCTGCAAAATTTGTCTACGTTTTTCTCTCTTTCTGCATATTATTATCTTTGTACCCTTATAGAAAGGCATTGGATGAGGTGTTGAATTCTGATATAGTTTTGATTTGTCTATTCTGTGAATTGTTTGATGTCACTGGGAGCTTTTTCCACACTGGGGTATCCCTAAAGATACAGAGCTTACGTCCCTATACTTCTTACCCTTGACGTTCGTTATATGATATCAAGCTACAATGTCGATCGACTTTGATATGCTCGAGGTCATCGCTTCTACATCGAAATCCACGCAAATCGGGGCGCGGAGTCCTCGAAATACAACTCCCAAACAGTCGGCTTTCCTTCGACTGCCTCCGGAGCTCCGTCTGAAGATCTACGAATATGCCCTGGCGGTCCCTAATGAATACACAGACCGTCCGCTGATCGTCGTCGACGATCGCGGCAACAGCTTCACCTCACGCGGACGGTTCCGCGCCCTCTCCATGTGTCCCAGCTGGGTAGGGCAGGACGGCACGGCGCGCAATCTGCTATCTGTCAACCGCCAGATCCACGACGAAGCAGAGGATTTTCTCTACTCGCGCCACACCCTGTTCTTCCTGAACTCGTTCGATCTGAGTCGTCTCGGCGCGTTCCTGGATACCCTCAGCGCGACGGCGCGCAGCCGCATTCGTAGCGTCGGCTTCGAGATCCGCTTCTTTGTGCATTCGCAGACGGGAGTGCCGAAGCGCGTGTTGAAGGACTACGAGCGCGCTGGACGGTTGCTCATGGAGAAGCTGCCGCAGTGGTCTAGTGTCTTCTTTTATCTGGATCCGAGGTTCTACTATCCGTCTGCTTCTGTGGGTGGGCGCGAGCTATCGGCTCGTGGGGTCCTTTATCTGGCGACGGTGTTTGGGGCGATAAGGAAGGATCTGCATTTCTTTCCGTTGCCGTCGATTCATCGGCATGTTATGGATGAGGCGCAGAGGTTGTTGAGGAGGGGGAGTCGGTCGTCGCAAGGTCGGCCTTCTCTTTGACGGACCTTGAAAATCTTCTCTTATTCTTATTCATTTGGAGAGTCGGATCTTGCAGCATATGTCATCGTTCGTTTTAGAGTCTATGAACGGTTGGGGACTGCTGCAGGATGACGTCCCGATGTTATGCGCTGCAAAAGTTGACATTCAGTCTTGTCCGATCTCGGCCTGGCGTGGGTCAATCACTTGGAGCTAACGGGATTATTCTGGCGCAGGAGGCTCGGATAGGAAATGCATGGCGCTGGTTACTTTTTGTGGAATATTTCATATTTCTCGTCTGGATGGTTTGCTTTCATATTGAAGGGTTTGGCACGGAGGAGTTTTTTTTGACTGGGCGTACTCACCTCATATAGACTATAGACTGATTGGATAGATATTCGCTCCCTGTACTTATATCAGTGCTATACTAATACTAATATCAAACGAAGCAAGATTATATGATGGTTTTAAGGGCCAAACCCGCATGCCTAACATACTGCTTGAGCTCATGGCATGATCGGCCGACCCAAGCCCGACTCCAAGTGCCATTCTGACTCTGACTACGGGAGAGTTCGGAAGATCATTCAAGAATAATAATCAGTTAGAATGTTTACACAGACACAAGACCTCACAAATGACACTTGAATGAGGAGAATCGATTGTCTGTTGGACGGGTTTGTATGGCATAACGTCATCGCGTCTCTCGTGATCGCCCACTTTCCCCTACCACCTCCATTTTGCAGATTCCCCAAGATCTGATGCATACCTCTGCTATTGGCATCCATTTGGAGATATAACCATCGATTTATCCTTCTTTCTCTATCCTTCGTCGATAATCATCTCCGTGCTTGGCGCCCGAATTCGACAGCCTCGGTTCGTTGAAAGAGCACTGAGGTTACACTCTCATAAAGGACGGACGGTAGGAGACTGAGGTGCTAGTCTGGTACGTCTCACACAATTCCCCCGCATAAATGTGGGACATCCATCGTCGACCCGCTTTCTGAAAACTGATATAATTGCTTCAGTCTGCGGTCGTTTATCAGCAACTCGTCTTCTGGTAACATAATGCGCTGAACTACTATCGCTGCGGTGAAAGATTACTTGTCCTCCGACGTTTGGCTGGCACCAAGCAATCCAGCATTCGATCTCCACACTACGGAGCAGTTGACAACGCTATCGCTGCTCCTTCTATGGGGCCACGCTGTGCCTGAGGAGTTCATCCATATTTGTCCGCGCTTTCAGGCACCTCTTCATACGCTAGTTGTCGGCCGAAAATTAACCACTCAACGTTGTACAGGACGACGCTGTGCCTAGCGAACCCCTTGTCCCCTCTTGTCTGTACCTTGTAGGTGGTTTCCTGCATCTGTTTTTCCTTTTAATTTTCATGCGGCGGAGATCTGCCCTGGCGATGCTGTTTCCATTTCCCAGAGAACGCCAAGTTGATAATCCTCACGCATCATTGACAACCCGCTGATTATTGGCAATTTTCGTGGAGATTCGAGTGCTCAGTCTCCCCTGTATTAGTTTTATTGTCTTTGAAGTTCCCTTGCTTCTTTTCTCTTTTTCTCCACCTCTTTATCCCTTTAGACAGGAGACGCCTTTTTAACTGGAAGACGACCCTGCAATTGTCTCATATGAAACGGTCTGGCTACCGCCACCATGAAACCAACGACTGCAAAGGTTCCCAATGGGCATGGGAGCCTCTACAAGGAGGTTCGCTTTTCGCCAACGGCAACCCCCCTCCGCCGTGCACAGTCGGTCTCGACCAGTACCCCCGCCTCCAAGTTCGATCACGGGCGGGTGCTTGGCAAAGCAGAAAGCGATCGGTTCTCTTACTCGGCTTTGAGCGCCGATTATCTGGAGCAGGCCCGAACGCTTCTCCACCGCCAAAGGGCGAGCTTCGAGAATGAACGAGCACTTTTCGCAGAGGAACGGCAATTGTGGGAGAAAGAGAGGGAGCTACTGAAACTAAGAATATCAGAATTAGAAGCCTTGTTGAAGAGCAAAGGTCCCCCGAACGATGACTATCCTGCTCCTGGCACACTTGCCGAATTCTCTTTGAACCCCTTCGGTGGTCCGCTGTCCCCTAATTTATCTAATGAGCGCCACCGCAGCCACGATTATATGAGTGCTCAGGTGTGGGAGGGGCCCAGCCCTACGAGTCGGCCCACAAGGGTTTTTCACGATGTGGAAAAGACCGCTGGTCAGAACCACCTCGCGTCGATCACGGAGCAAGGAGCGCATCTGCCACTCACTGCGCCGTCCTTAGATGCGGCGCTATCCCCCAAGGCTCGTGCAGCCGAACTGTCCGCGTGTATGAGTATATCCGTCCCAATCGAGAAGCTTGACAGCAGGCTAGATGGCATTACGCTCAAATCTTCAGCGCTACCCCCCGATGTCGTCGCCCGCGTGATGACACCACCATCCCCTTCGCCAATGGACGTATCTTCAGTGTCGTCCGATCGTTCCAAAACGTCTTCGGAACGTAAGAACAGCCTGAAGCTGAAACTGTCCGAGCTTGGGCCACCCGACGTGAATCTAGTTAGGGATGCTGGGCACACCCCCATGGTGCTCATTGATGCCGATGCGGACACAGAGCAGGCCTCGGTTAACGGTGACGTAATCACGACAGTCCAGGGCAAGGAAGAAGAGCCCTTCGCCCCTAGGACGACGATGGTTGGACAGCCTGCAGAAAAATCCGACTCCTACTTTCCGGACGTACCTGATGATCCCGCTCTCAAGGGGCCGTTATCCCTGCTAAATGAAGAGGAGCATGACAGCGAGTTCCTGCAGGAGTTGGATCTGAAACTCCTCGATCAGGCCAGACGAGCCATTGGTCGCTCCTCTGAAATCGACCCGGACGACGAGAAGGTAGCGGATGCAGACCCTACTGAGTCCGTTCCTGAATTGAAATTCAAAAAAACGACCAATTTCGGCACTGCGTTCGGGGTCTCGGACTTTGAAAAAGCTTGAGGCGTGGTTTACAATTTGACCCCTTTTCTATTTACTGTACGATGATACACCTGTCGTTCGACGCACATTATCAGCGATTTTGAGGAGGTCATAGGCAATGTGATATATATATCCGAGTCATTTAGGTGGCCCATACCCGTTTTGGCATACTAGAACGATGATATTGAGATAGCGTCTTATTCTCATCTCTTCAAGTTTGAGTCGACAATCTGACTTTCGCGATGTGTAACAAACCTTACCAGGCAGCGCTGCTTAACGAAGTTCCGGGCACTGGCGTTTGACTTGTCGTGGGCGTATCAATAACTCGGCCGCCCTTGCATGGCATCAACCTCGAATGGGCGTATCAAGCCACGATTTCTTCTTGTCTCATCCCTTTGCCCTTCGATGTATCTTCGTTGCATCTGCATGTGCAGTGCAAATCCGGAGGATACGCCGATATACCCCTCATCCTATGCTCCTAGCTATTATCGGACTAAGAATAGTCTTCATCTTATGCCTTCGCGAGGCAGTTTCACATCCTTCGCAGCCAGCCACCGAGATCCGAGCACTTGTCATGTAAGGCATTGACTCATTTGCACAGAAGATGAAGGCAGATATAAAAGACCTCCTGTCCCATGCCATGTTGTGGTCTATCTATCATCCATTCTTTGACTTTTCTGCTCGTAGAGAGCAGTCATTCGTTTATCTATCTGAACGACATTCTTTTTTTCTTCTTCAGAACTTTATCATTACATTCTTTCCATCGATATGACAAAGACGCACAACGTCAAAAAGCTCTCGGCGCTGCTCTGCCTCCTGCTCGCGGTTGGCCCTATTGCTGTTCTCTCAGCTCCCATCGCTGATGTAAGACATGACACGCATTGTCACCCTTTTCCAGCTGCCTTCCCATGCTAAGAAAGAAATAGGTCGAAAGCCTGGCCAAAAGGCAGTCAACTCACAGCAACACCGATGCTGCATCCTTCATGAACGCTGGCATCCCCGCCGGACCAGCCTTTAACAAAGGCGATTCCTTCTCCTCCAGCAACGATGAGAACCGCAGTGAGGACTGCGATAAGAATGAGGATGACAATCACCCGCCCTCCAGCCCGAGCYMGASCTCTAGCAGCAACACCGRCGCCGCATCCTTCATGAACGCTGGCATCCCCGACGGACCAGCCTTTAACAAAGGCGATTCCTTCTCCTCAAACAACGGGGAGGACCGCGATGTGGGCGACGATGAGAATGGCTCCCACTCGGGCTTCAGCACCAACACCGACGCAGGTGACTTCGCCACATTTGGTATCCCCGACGGCCCCAGCGCTACCTTTGGGAATTTCTATCACCATGATTATGAGGAGACTCACTCCGAGCAGCCCGAGACTTCGCACGTTCCTGAGCCTACTCCGCCTACGCCTCCTGTAGAGACGCCTACATCGACCCCTCCGGCTCCTCCTACCTCTACACCCCCTGCCCCTGCCCCTGCCCCTCCTACCTCTACTCCCCCTGCCCCCGCTCCTCCTGTCCCCGCTCCTCCTCCGGCGCCTCCTGCGCAGACTCCTGAAGCTCCTGTCGCTGCCCCTCCTGTACCAGCACCAGCACCCCCCGCCGATCATTCCTGCACCTGCAGTTGAACCATCAGAACAAGTGCACGGGGGTCTCCGGGCCGCAACGCGGCTAATGTATAATGGCGTCCTCAGGGACACCGCGTGTCTCTTATACTCTACTCCGACCTTTCCTTTCCCTTCTGTTCCTGTTCAAATTTCTTCCTATCGACCGGTTCTGTCTCTGTCGGCATTGCCAGGGGTGCATCGGTTGTATTATGATATTTTATTTCTATACGTTTCTGACGAGGAGTAGAGTATAGTATAATACAAGTGTGTCTCAATCCAATATCGTCTTCGTATGTATGCTGCCGGGGGTGATCCCAAGGAGAGAAAATAAAGTACTATTAGAAATTGAGATAGTGAACTGTCTTGTCTCATTCCCGTCATATCTTCATAGAATCGAAAGCAGAAATGACTCCTCGCTAACGCCAAACAACCACCGGAAAAAGCACAACATATCCCCCAAAGTTAATCATACACCCATGGTAAAGTCATGCTCAATCCCGGGCGTCACACTAGCAATAAACTTCAAAAACACAACCAGGTACTGATCAACCCGGATAGCAACCTGATCTTCCTCGTCATGCTGAAGCACCTCCCACTCATCTCCACCAGCCGCATGCCCCTGCTGCTCATTCAGCGACAGGCCCCGCGTCTCATCCACCAAGCCCTCTAGCCCACGCTCGGAGTTGATCCTGTTCGCCTCAGCCGCCGAATGCGCCTGCTTGAGCTTATCGCGGCGGATCTTGAGGGCTGCGTCGGCGCGGTCGAGGAGGGTCTTCATGACGGAGGCGTGGCGGCAAGGGTGCACGGAGGCCATTTTGACGCCGCCGTCGAACCACGGGAAGTCCTCCAGCGTCACGGTTTTGTCCTTGTAGTCGCCGACGATGTCCTCCATCATGAGATGTGGGGGGAGGGGTTCGGAGGGAGAAAGGTAGCCGGACAGGTAGAGGCGCGGGGTGCGGTAGAAGTTGGAGTATGTGATGTAGAGGTTATAAGTGCGGATCGGCCTTGTAGCAAACGATGTCAGTGAAAAACGCAGCGTACATAGATGGAAATGAGAGAACGTACTGCGTCGTCGACTTGCCCGCCGGCTCCCGGATGATCGCCTCCTCGTCATCATCGTCGTCCTCCATATCCGGGATCTCCTCCTCGTCGTCCTCCCGCTCGCCCATATTCCCCGATTCATCCACCGTCCGCACATCCTTTATCCGCTCCGCCTGCTTCTCGGCCACATCGCGGCCCCCGCCTGTACGCAGCCACCCGTCGCCGTCGTCCGCGTCCGCGCCGGACAGCATGTCCCGGACGATCTCGTCCTCGTGGCCTGCGTCGCCGGCGAAGTTCTCGTTCAGCCGTCGGTGGCAGGGGACCCCGCGGGTGACTAGGAACTGTTTCCCCGGGGGCAGGTACGAGACTCGCTTGGCGGGGGAGGAGGCGTCGGCCCAGGTCCATGTCGGGAACTTGTAGACGAGGTAGTCGCCCGCCAGGACGAACTCCTCTGGGGTGATTTGGCCGGTGGTGCGGAAGGTGGAGGTGCGGGAGACGGGGGCCAGGCGGTCCCGCCAGGTCGATAAGGTGGAATGGAGGATGTTCATCGTTGACTTTAACTGCGTGCTTATATCTATTTGGGATCCTTGAAAATTATCTTCTTGGGGGTCCGAATGGATAATGTGTGCTATAGTCAAGTTGTGTTGAGTTGTGAAGATTGGATGATGATCAACAGAAGTGGCGGAGAGCAGAACTGTCTCTATGTTCCTCACGCGGGGCTACATCATGTGGCTTAGGCAGCGTCACAACCACCACCAAGCAGAAATCACGGGAAAGATAAGAGCTGACCTCAATAGTAATTGTTTATCTATAGCTATATTTAAGGAGGCCGGTCGAATGATCAGCTTCACCTGACTGACATGACACTGATGATGACGCAATCATCTCGCTAGAGACGTAGGTGTTTAGCCATTTACATGCTTGTATGGATTCAGTCCCCGTATCTCGCCAGGGCAGAATAGCGAGCCAAAGTGGCCCGCGCTTTCAGGGAGAGGATGGTACACAATACCACGAGTGACGCCATGGGTTTGTGTCATCGATACTGTCAAGAGGTCGTCCATGAGATTCCCCAGTATTTAGCGATCGCAAGCCCAAGCAAGGTCCGGATGAAACAGAAACAGCTTGTCTGCCTGGAGTTTCGGACCACAGAGCGTACTGTGACCCTCAGGGCAGCTGAGATCCTCTGATTGATCGAGTTGAATAAACCCTGACACTGTCAGAGCTGTCATTCCACGACCTCACTCGCCCTCCTCCATCATCCTGCGTCGTTCAATCTCAGCCTCCAATTCCTCCACGTTCATCGGCACTGTCCGTGTCTGCCATTTGTCGAACTCCGCCCTCGCAAATCCCTCCAAGCTCATCATAGCCACAACCAAGAACCCCAGCTCCTCCCGATCGACGTCAAATACCTCCCACCACTCCCCATCCACCAGCTTCACACCCTTTTCTCGAGCAGCGAGGTATATAGCCGCGACAGCAAGCGCATTCGGCTGGTGCGTGACGTAGAGTAGTTGGGGCGACAACAGAGATCCATTCAAGTGCTCGAATACCCTCCGCGCTACAGCCGGTGACGAAACGCCGAGCGTCTGCAGGTACGTCAGGGCGATTGTATGCGGTATGGCGACATGTGTGTTGAAGCCCAGTGTGCGAAGGATGACCGATTCGATTCGGAGGAGGACGGCGCGCTGCGTCTGGTAGCCTCCTTCGGAGAGGACGTACGTTTCCGGGGCGGGCTTATCTGTTACTCCTCTGGGATTGACGAGCCATAGTGGAGACGCTTCTTTGGACAAGAGGAAGTTGTAGACGTTGAGGACGGATCGAGGTGAGGTCGGCTGGAACGAAAGCTTCGCGGTCAAGTACAGAGCAGCGGCGGAGACGTCCTGAGAGAGTGCATCTAGTTAGTTACTAGGACACAGCAATTGACAACGCGAATCTTAGAGAAACAAACCTTCACCGAATAGATACGCATGCTTCCCCCTTCAGGGCCGATCCAAAAACGGGTGAAAGTCACGATGGCTTGCGCAATGATATCCTGCGACAGGCGCAGTAGGATGCCAGCAGCGTGGGTAAGCTGCGCGCCCGCAAATCGGAGGGACGTCTCTAGGTCGGGAGTGACGCCATCAATGGACGACGAGGAGCTAGACAATTGCTCAGGAGTTGCGAGCGCATTTGAGAGATGCTGCAACGCAGCTACAGCTGGAGGTGCCATGCTGTGTCTCTCTTTGTGGTGGTGGTTGACGGAGATGATGGTAAAAGCGAAAACAGGTGCGGACTCGCTGCGGAGAAGATTCCATGGCAATGGAGCTCCCGCGGTTTACAGCCATTCTACCAAAACAATCAATGGTCCCATCTTCTTACACATTATTTTTCAGAGATCAATGGTCATATGTCAACTAGGAGACGAATTGTAATGCATATATAATTCTGTAAATGTACATTACGATCAGATATTGCGGAATATCAGCCGTTTGAGATGTTCGCTCTCTCCATCCTCTTCCACCATTCGCCGGAATATCCCGTTCTTCAGCTGCATGAGAGCGCGTGGAGAAGCGAATTCTACCACTTTACCTGCGTCGAGCACCAGAATCCGATCAAAGTCGGCGACGGTACTAATACGGTGCGCAATCACTAGCATCGTTGTTGACCCCTGCCCAAAGTCGGACCGGATAGACTTCTGAATCACCTTGTCAGTAGCAGTATCTACCGCTGATGTGGCTTCATCCAACACAAGGATCTTGGGTGCGGAAAGCATGGCACGAGCCAGGCAAAGCAGTTGCCGCTGGCCCTGCGAAAGGTTCGACCCTCCCCCCGCGACACGGGCGTCGAGGGGAGAAAGATGCGTCTTTTCTTGCAGCAAATCCGGAGATGATGACCGGCAGCTGGGCCCTTTAGCCGCTGTTTCCTTCCCCGCCGAGGGCCTGCTACCATCTTGTGCTAACCATTGCACGCGATCTAAGACAGCAAGCAAATCGCTGTCATCATGTTCTTGGAAAGGATCGAGGTTGGACCGGATCGTGCCGGCGAACAATGTCGGATCTTGCGGGATGATACCCATTCGACGACGCAGATGATGAAGCTTGATCTGGCTAATGTCGACGCCGTCGATGAGAATGCGCCCTTCCCGAGCTTCGAGAAACCGGAAAAGAGCCAGCGCCAGGGACGACTTGCCTGCCCCGGTACGACCTACTATACCAATTCGTTCGTTGGGCTCGACATCAAAGCTTATCACACGGAGAACCAATGGGTGATTGGGTGCGTAGCCCACTGATAGATTTTCGACTTGCAAATGGCCTTTGGACGGCCATGCAGCCGGGGCATCTTGGCCATCGTATTGTTCTGTCTTGACGTCAGAGTACTCCAACACTCTCTCCACACAATTCATGTCCAAATCGAACATGACATACATTCTGATCGCCATGGCAAGTGCTGCGCTCAGCTGAATGATAAAACTGATCGCGAATCCGGCTGATGACGCTTTCAGGTCTTGCAGGAGAGTGAATGTCATTGCCGCTGCAGTCGTGAACAGAGCGCCGCTGATGTTGATACGGAGATTGAGCCAATGATTCAAGAGGCAAAGATTCCAGTAGACACGAGCATGTCGATCGATCAGCCCATGCATTCTATCGACAAATGAATCTACCCTTTGATAGGAACGGATCGTCCAGAGCCCGCTAAGTGAAGAAGCAAGCAGCTCATAGATAGGACTTCGGCTTATACTTTCGAGACGCTTCAATTGTCGTGCTGCGGCCAGATATTGGCGGGCGTACCGGCCACACACCCACGCTACAATTCCAGAGAAAATGATGATGATAGGACTGACTAATATTCCAGCAATGACAGCGCCTAGTGCTTGCATGCCCTCACCTAACATAAGCGTTATGTCGAACCCCAGACGTGAGTCAATCATGTTGAAGTCTGCTGTAAATCGGTTCAAAATACGGCCTAACGGCACGGTATCCAGCCAACGAAGTGGTGCTCGGAAGACGGCGTGCAATACTTGGCTGAAAAGACGTCGCGAAGCCTGAAGCGATGCGGTGAGTGCAAGGTAGGACCTCAATGAGCCTACTATCCAAACAATGGCCGACAGGGCGATGTATACTCCTAGGTAGAACTGTAGCTCATGCGATACCTCAGGCGAAGCCAACAGTGAGCTTTTTTGCTCACTCCATAAGCCCAGCCACCGACCCTATTGTAAGGTCAATTAGCGTTTCCAGAAAGTATTTGAAACCATCGGTCAATATAGCATCAGAGGAAGCTCACTTTTCCGAGCGCCAGACCAGTATATGTGGCAAAACAGAGAGCCAGCACGACCCATACCCGCCATCCGCCGCATTTCTGGATGTACCCACGAAAGATGCTCAAAGGAATGGCCCCTTTTTCAAGAACTTCCTCTTCCACAAATTCTCTAGGGCGTTTAGAAAAACGTGAATGTTGCGCTAACCCATGATCTGCTGGGCAGCCTTGACATCTTTCGTTGGAGCATGCTAAACGGTCCTGGAACCTCGCTGCTTCAGGATTGTCATACCCAACTGCCGAGTTATCCACATCGAATTGTCCGCCAAGAAGCTCCTCAAGTACGCGGCTGTATCGCATCTGAGTCAAAGATCCAGCGAATATCACATTCCCGTTGTCTAAATAAGCCACGTAGTCCACCCGAGGTAGACAGAGTCTCACATGATGCGTGACGAGGATCCTAGTCCGGCGAGTTGCGAGTTCACCAGTTAGAGCATGCTCATACAGATGTTGCGCGGTGTGAACATCAACGGCGCTGAAGATGTCGTCCATGATTATGATGCCTGCGCGGCTGTAGAGAGCACGGGCTAGAGAGATACGTGCTTTCTGGCCGCCGCTCAGATTCACTCCGTTCGGTCCGACCTCGGTGAGGTCACCATCTTCCAGGATTTGCAGATCTCGGACCAAAGCACATGCGAAGAGGACTTTCCTATATCGTTCCCCATTAAACGGCATCCCGAACAAGATGTTCTGGCGGACTGTAGCTGCTTCTATCCACGGAGTCTGAGCAACATAAGCCGTTGCGGAGTCTATGATCCAACCATGTCCGGTACGAGGAAGCTTGTACATGCTTCTAGAAGACATGATTGACGGCCTTTTGACTGTGCCGTCCACAATTTTGCATTCGCCGAGTATCGCAGCGAGCAACAAGCTTTTGCCAGTGCCTGTTCGGCCACAAACAAGGCTCAATCCATGTTCGGGAAAGTGTACAGTCAAGTTTCGCAGCAGAAAGGGTGTTTCTAAGGGAACATCGCTGATTTGAGCACTATCTGGCCAGGCGACTGTGGCGTTATCGAAGCGGATGCTGGGCGATGGTACTATAGAAGAGTTTCTCTCAGGGGTGTCCAGAAAGTTGCCAATGCGCTTTATGCTGATCAAGGCATCCGTTGCGTTTGTGATTAACTCTGGAAGGGTGGACAAAGCAATCTCAATCGAGGTAAGAGCAGAAATTGCGGTGAAGGCAACAGATGCCGTAAGTTCTCCATGGCTGATAGCATAAATGGAGAGAGATGCTACAGACAGAAGGATTGGGGCCAGAACCCAAAGGGAAAAACATATCACATTCCACCGAAAGCTGGTCGCCTGGGCAAGCAATTCTGCATCCCTGAGTTGGTTCAGCTGTTCTTCCCACCTGTCCTCAGCCGCAGAGAACTTAATCTGTCGTATACCACGAAGGGCCTCCGTCAAAGCGATGATTTTGCGGTCACGACAGGCCATCAGATCCTTCCCTGCCCGAGTATATCTAGCCATGCAGGCATGGTTCAGAAGCATGAGGAGGGCTAAAGTAGTCAATCCCGCCAAGAGGCTCTTCCAGCCAAGGACGTGCTGCAGGAGTCCGCAGGCTACTCCGAGTTTCATCGGCGATAAAACGAAGCTGTAGAGGAAAGTTGCAATTCCAGCGATTCGTGGCACATCCACAGCGACAAGATTTACAGCAACTTGTGTACCTTGAGCACAATCTTCTCTCCCGTTGCCCTTCAGATCGTCGTGACTCAATGCTATCGAATGCAAGGCCTTGTTGAACATAACAGCGGAGAGCTGCTCGTACACTCGGATAGCAAGTTTATTAGAAGCAACCCAACCAATCCAAGTCTCAAGCCATGCCGATAGACTTGTGCATATCCCTAATGCCAACACCCAGAACCAAAGATCAGCAGTAACATCTTCCGCCCCAGAGCGTTTCTCGAGAACTCGAAGAATCTGAAGAAGGGAAAGATGGGGTCCGAACGCAAGGAAGCTCGCCGGGACTGAAAGGGCAAGCTGGTACAATAGATGTCGGCGATTAGAGAACATAAGGGCTTTCCATAAGGGCGTCCTGCCTTTTCCATCGCATGAAGCCTTAGCGTGATATTGCGCGAAAGATTGTTGAAGGTTCTCTGCTCGAGTGTCAAAACCCAACTCCGGCAGATGGTCAATGTTACCGCCACTTTTGCGAGAAACCTGTCGAATTAGGAGGTTAGTCCAACTGAACGTCACGCGGCCTATAAAGGACGTAGTAAGCTCTCTGTCGACCACAGTTCCATGTCGATATACATCAGGACGCCGAGGCAGCGAGAGGCCTATGATGACGATCAGTATCGCTGCACCAATTTCCACACCCATTGTATAAGAGTGGAGATCATCCAAAAGACCAGTCTTGTATCTTGCGAACAGCTCCCATGCAAGGCTAGTGATGGTGACCGAAGCACTGAGCGCTTGCTTCCATCCTAGAGAGTACCGAGCCGTGGGCGAATTCTCTATTGCAAGGGCCGTTGATTGAACGAGTTGAAGAAGCTAGCAACGATGATCATTAGAACCCATGCCCGACATATGCATACGTGGACGTAGACAGCAGTTACTCACCCAGTGAACGATCTGTGCCCAGCTGTTGAAGGAAAACATTGCTCCAGGCACAATTGCCCGCGTTGAAGCTGTTATACCCCCACTGATGACAGCGATCATAATGAACACCCTCTCAAACTTCTTTTTGGATGCGGCAATCGACGCTCTGTCCGCTTCTCCATCTTGATCGACATAGAAGTCGCAAAGATACCGGTTCAACCCACGAAAGCGCCTCTCTGCAGATTCGAGTAAGGTTTGAATGGCAGGGACTGTCAGGAGAACAACCAGAGTGGTGCTGCTGATGTCAGCTATCAGACAGAAAGCTGCCAGTGTTTGCATGACGGCAGCCTTCGCTTAGCCACTCATTGATGTGAAACTCAGCTTCGATTGTGAGGAACGAACGCGGCCGTTGCTTTATTAAACATGTCGAATAGGGCAATGGACGGAGAATTAGCCGTTAGATGATGGTATGACATGTTAAGAATGCAGATCGCCCATCTGGGCTGCATATGCATCGTATCGTCATGATTGACGAGATCCAGGGAAGCAAACAAGGGAAGAACCCAAGGAATCCTGGCTCTGGATTTTGACCCCCTGAGTAGATATGCCATTGCTATCCACATCTAATAGCTGCCGCAACTCGCAATCGAGATAGCGCGCTGTCCCGGTCAACAAGGCCAGTCTACGCGAGCTTGACCCAGTTGCGCGTGGAACCTTACACAGCGCCACGCACAGGAATGCGGCCTCGTATGTACTCATCAATTAATTCAATATGCAACCCTACCTCTATTAATTAAGCCTCTCCCTTGGCATGAACAGCTACCTTCCATGTGACTATGGTGAAGTCACTGAGAGTTCCGACGACACGAGGGTACATCGTTAAGAACTCACGACCTCTCAGAGGGGGCCTCGGACAGGAAACTCTCGACTTCGGCGTATCACTAGCAGTTGACCATTCTAGAAGTAACGGAGAGTCATCGATCCGCTACAAGAATAAAACGAGAGATCATCTCAATTCATTCATGTAAGTAGAGGCGGAAAGCAGCGCGCTGTCATGTAGGAGACCCTTGCTTGACAATGCACATAAAGGCTCCCTCGAATTTGCGACAGGGAGATGCTTTTATCGACAGGATAGACATTTCCAAATCCCACCCACAAGAGTAGAGAAGCGGAAAGGAGCAATAGGAACCTGGTGTTGGTGGCCGCTTCAACATGAGGATATTGCGGTAAACTTACAAGGCCTTCTGGGGTGATGATTATGGCGCCAATTCATCGACCATCGAGCATCCACAGAAGTGCGATACTGGGGGCAATTTACTTAAATTCCGCGCCTGAACCAGGAGACCAATCTAAGAAATTTGCTGTTTCCTGCGAAAAAGATAGATCGATGATCGATCTTCGCATCTGATGAGCGGCAGTAGTGTCAGGGGAACCACTAAGCCGCAACCACGGATGTCCCAGGATGACATCCATGGTTATCATAGTCATTCCCGGCTGCTTGTCACTCGTTAGCCCTCTATCAAAAAGAGTGAAAGCGCAGTGTAGTGGCATCGTCAACACGTTGTTTAATCAATCTGCCGCGCCTCCCCCACGCAAAAAAAGGTTGCACTTCTGAGCCTTGAAGAAGAGCACCAGCCATCGCATCGTCTCATTTACGACATTGACTATATAGTATCCTTCACTACGTCGTCCAGTGTGGTCTAGGATCCCATATAGGAGTGACGTCGTCCCATCAACGAAAAGAAAGTGGTCGTCATTACGCTCAACGGAAATGATCTGGCCTGGAAGAGGCAAAAAAAGTGGCTCGGTCCACGCGGCTTGAGATGAAGGGTCAGATAAATAAATCTAGCAGTCAATAGGTTATCCTGTGGAGCAGGAGGGAAGCTGTTCCATCCCCAGCCACCGCATTTCGATGATCTGCGGAGGGCAAGTCCGAGTATTATTTTCATGCTCTTAATTCCTATTCTCTATCGGCGCTAAAAACCCCAGCCTCGCAAAATCCGCGGTCGCTGTTAAATTTAGAGGAAAGCTCTACAAAATGGCATCAAATTAGCCACACACTTGCATGCTCGACTAGAGACGGAAGGAATTTTGATGTTTCAATGGGTCTAACGGCTTCGACATCAAAAAGACTATCTTAAAAGGCTCCAATAGCTTGATTAGTATCTGGACTATCGATTATCGATACTAGCAGTCTTTCTCCGCTTGTCTAGTCTCCTCCTGGACCTGACAGGGGCACGTGTGGGTTCTCCTGATTGCTATCGCTTGGCGTTGTGATCATCGCCCACCCTCCAGCCTAGACTGATTACTCCGTACTGTTGCTACATTTCCTTTTCTAACGTTCCTTAAGGCTGCATTGACTCAATTTGCCTTGAATCTGATCCTTCAAGTTCTCCAGGTGGTTCATGTTATCATTGCTGCACCCTTTTACCTACCTCTCCGCACATTTACGCAGATCTCTCGGTCATATGTGACGGGCTTGAGCGCAAAGTAGCCGAATCTGTCCCTCACTATTTTTGTTTTCCGCTTCAATGGTTGACGTGGGTAACCGTGTATTATTGGACTGAACGGGCAATTATCGACGTGGCATTCCAGCCGTTGTCCAAGTGGTGCAATCGCTTGCATACCTTTACCATTCCTGGCCATATCCCTATCACCCAGTGACCAGTGACCAGTCAAAGCTTGAGCTCCACGATGCTCCAGGACTGTGATCACTCGTCGATGCCAGGCTCGACTGCTGTCGTCATTGACAACCTCGAACCTACCTCAATTCCAGCTTCTTCTGTTGCTCAGGATAACTGCCGTCAGTCGGACGAAGATATTCAGCCCTCCCACCAGAACGCGGTGGACACTCCTCCGACTCCATCATCACAGACAACCGATACATTAACCCCACTGCCGGGGAGAAACCGTCTTACATCCGCACATCTATCTTTCCACCGTCGGGCAAATACTGAGATTATTCGCCGGCAACCGCACCTATCGGTCAAGCAGCTCTTTGCAGATCAGCCCAAAACATACGAAGACTTAGTCGACGGAGACAGGTCCTCGAGTCCGGCGTCCGAGAACTCTACCAGAAAGACACTCGAAGTAGGCGCGAGACTCTTATCGGGTTGGTTTCAGGGCAAGTCGGAGCCGGTGAATCTGACCATGGTGCCCCAGTCAGCGGACCAGGATGTCCTGGGATTTTCTCCCTCTGGGACATTTTTGAATCGTGCATCAAAGCGTTCCGGCGCCTCTTCACCACTCAAGCAAGTTACATCGACGAATCCGTTCAACTTCTTTGTATTCAAGCGCCAGGGAGAGGGCCGACCGGAGCTTCCCGAACCTGCAGATGATGAGATTCTCAATATGGACATAGCTGCTGCCTTGTTCCCACCAGAATCCCTCGACCTCGACGGACAAGAAGCGTTCAGTGCCTTACGAACCAACGCCGATGACCTTCTTAGACGGCTGCAGGCAGCCTATAAGCAGAGGACTTTCGCCCTGCACGAAGCCTTGGCGGAGAAGAACGAAAAGCAGGAAGAACTGGAAGAAACTCGAACGCGGGTCGGACACCTGAAGGTCCAGCTTGATGGGATGGCGGAGAAGGTGCTCCAGCAGGAAAAGGCCATGAGGGCCATGGCCGAGGAGCTCGAGCAGGAAAGGCAACTGCGCCGGCGAGAAGATGACGCGCGTCGACGCAGCGTGATGCTTGTTAGGTCGAGTGACGAAGAGAGCCTTTCCGACATCGGGGCTGAACTGCAGACACCGAAACGCAGTTTGAAGCGAGCCAGCAATGGCACGTATACGAGCGATTCGGGCTTCGACTCTGGCGATGAGAGCCTCGCAGAAAGTATCTTCTCACGCCGTGATGGCGTTGAATCACCAACTTCCACGATCGCACCGTCGCCCAACATATCTCAAATCGCTCTATCTATCCCGACGTCGACCCCTATACAGCCGAGTACAAAAGAGTTGAAACCGGCTCAGGCGCCACCGGTGCGCCAGTCTACGTACGACCGCGTTCTGAAGGGACTTGCCTCTACGGGTATCACTAGTTCGTGGATGGGTCACACGTCCAAATGTAATATCTGCCATGGGGTGCCCGCCTCGGAGGCATGGGGCGTCCTCGGCGTCATCAAGGAGGAGAATAGAGGCTTGAAGCTGCGGCTGAGTGAGCTTGAGCTGGTTGTCGACGATTGTCTTAGTCTTGTCGGATCTTGATTTTGCGCAAGACTGTATCACGGAGTCTGCGAGCTAGGATATCCGGATATATCACCGCTTCTATGCCACTAATGTGGTCCATAGATATATACTACTTCAACCGAATCCCTTGATGAGGGAAATAGCACATCAGAAGGGAGCGAGTCCACTAGAAAGATTCCAGTCAAAGGACGTTAGTTAAGTAACGAAAATGCCCGTAGTGTGAGTCGGTTAATGAGGGAGTTCAAAGTGAAGCGTGTGGGATATCCCTCAAGGTCAAGCTGCATCCACGCACTGCATAATGCATCTACAATGAGTCATCTGAATATCAGGATAGTAGTATCATCCACAATTCCTCAATCCTCACCATGAATTATGTGGAGTGGTATTAACGGGGAAGACCAGGTGGCCTCAACGGGGTTAGCGTGGCTGGAGACAGTAAAGTGGCCAGCGAGGCGTCTACTGTCTTGGTCCTAGTGCTCTCTGCTTCGGGCCCCAAACCAAACCTCCTCGAACCTCACCTCTTCCCTCCTTGTGTGCAATAATTCCAGTTCCCCCCCTTCTTCTTTTCTCTTCTCCTTCTTCCTAGGTAATTCTTTTTCAACACCTTTCGCTCCTTCGGCTGGCTTTATAGCTCCAGCTTCGTTTTTACTTTTCTTTCCTCCACCCCATAATTGTTTTGGTTGACACGGGAGGTCGACAGCCACCATGAGCGGACGTGAGTTGTCTCTGCACGCGAGCGCATTCCCCATCGCGATAGCTCTCGTTTTCGGGCCAATTGATCCATATTAACTGGTGTTTGACTTGTAGTTCGATTTCTTGATCTAATCAAGCCCTTCACGCCCCTCCTGCCGGAGGTGGCAGCTCCTGAAACCAAGGTGCCCTTCAACCAGAAGTTGATGTGGACGGGGGTATGTTGCTGTTCATTCTGATGGATCGCGAACGGGGGACTGAATCGCTGACTGTCTGGGGCAGTTGACGTTGTTGATCTTCTTGGTCATGAGTCAGATGCCTCTTTACGGCATTGTCTCATCCGACACCTCGGACCCCCTGTACTGGCTGCGTATGATGCTGGCCAGTAACCGTGGTACCCTGATGGAGCTGGGTATCACCCCTATCATCTCCTCCGGCATGGTTTTCCAGGTATGTTTTCAGCCGGTTTGCTTCCGATTCTCGGAAATAGTCCAGCAGCTAACCAATTGGTCTCTGTCATAGCTCCTCGCTGGTACCCACCTCATCGATGTCAACCTTGACCTCAAGACCGATCGCGAACTTTACCAGACCGCCCAGAAGCTTTTCGCCATTATCCTCTCCTTCGGCCAGGCCTGTGTCTACGTGCTGACTGGTCTCTACGGCCAGCCCAGTGATCTTGGTGCCGGTATCTGTGTTCTGCTGATTGTTCAGCTCGTCGTCGCTGGTCTGGTTGTCATCCTCCTGGATGAGCTGCTCCAGAAGGGATACGGTCTTGGAAGCGGTATCTCCCTCTTCATTGCCACCAACATCTGCGAGTCAATTGTCTGGAAGGCCTTCTCTCCCACTACTATCAACACTGGCCGTGGTCCCGAGTTTGAGGGTGCCATCATTGCTCTCTTCCACCTGCTCTTGACCTGGCCCGACAAGCAGCGTGCTCTGCGCGAAGCTTTCTACCGCCAGAACCTGCCCAACATCATGAACCTGCTGGCTACTCTTCTCGTCTTCGCTGCTGTCATCTACCTTCAGGGCTTCCGCGTTGAGATCCCCGTCAAGTCCTCCCGTCAGCGTGGCATGCGTGGCTCCTACCCCGTCCGCTTGTTCTACACCTCCAACATGCCCATCATGCTGCAGTCCGCTCTGTGCTCCAACATCTTCCTCGTCAGCCAGATGCTGTATTCTCGTTTCTCCGACAACCTCCTCGTCAGACTCCTCGGTGTCTGGGAGCCCCGCGATGGCTCTGCCCAGCTTCACGCTGCTTCGGGTATAGCTTACTACATGTCCCCTCCCCTCAACTTCAAGGAGGCTCTCCTTGACCCCATTCACACGGCTGTGTACATCGCATTCATGCTGGTCGCCTGCGCCCTCTTCTCCAAGACCTGGATCGAGGTTTCTGGCTCTGCCCCTCGCGATGTCGCCAAGCAGCTCAAGGACCAGGGTCTTGTGATGGCCGGCCACCGTGAACAGAGCATGTACAAGGAGCTCAAGAGAATCATTCCTACTGCTGCCGCCTTTGGCGGTGCCTGCATTGGTGCCCTCTCCGTCGCCTCCGACCTGCTCGGCGCCCTTGGCAGCGGCACTGGTATCCTCCTGGCCGTGACGTGAGTATATCCATTGCCAATCATTGTTGAGATCCTGTCACTAACGCAAGCTCTATCTAGTATCATCTACGGCTACTTTGAAATTGCCGCTCGTGAAGGCGATATCGGATCGGGCCTCAAGGGCCTTGTTCCCGGTAACTGAGCAGGGGACGCCTTGATGAGTAGTATGAGAAAGGAATCTGAATTTTTATCGAATTTCCTTTGATTCTTCGTCGTTGATTTCTGGATGGATGCGCTGTTGTGGCTGGAATCTACGACTGAAATATCAGGGTTTTGCATGTATGATTGTATTACTGTCACAGAGTTGGGAGTTCTTGCATGCTGGGATTTTTTCCGTCAAAAAGAGAGCCACAACTGTACATAGCGTTCCATTCAGTTTGTAACCATATTTAGAAAACAAAAGAGTTCAAATCAGATCACATCTGACCACTTAAATATTTACACATTGGAGGCGTCAGCACAGAATGGTTTGGGTTGTTGAATTGTTGGGTATATATACGAATATATCACATCTCGTGCCGTGGTATATTTCCTCACTTGCTTAGAATCAAGTCCTGTAATCTCCATTGATAGTCACGTACTCGTGGCTAAAATCGCAGAACCAGTAGACAGCCTCTTCACCACCCAGGCCCTGCTCACCCTTCTCACCACCACCCAAGTCAACGACGATCTCCAGATCCTCCTCCTGAAGAATGACACTGGCACGCTCCTCATCGACTTGTTCCGGCTCGCCGTTGACAAGCAGCTTGAGCACGGGACTCCCGTCAACAGGCTTGAAGCTGACGCTCGTACGTTCAGGGACGACCGTGCCCGGGGCCAAGCCCTGCGTGTACCCGATCGCGCAGAGGATACGGCCCCAGTTGGCGTCGCGGCCGTAGAGGGCGGTCTTGACGAGCGGGGACCGGGCGATGGTAGATGCGATGAGACGGGCGGACTCGTAGTCCGGGGAGTTCTGGACGCGGACGGTGACGAACTTGGTGGCGCCTTCGCCGTCGCGGACGACGAGCTGCGAGAGTGACTGAGCGAACGAGGTGAGGATGTCCTGCATGGCGGTGTAGTCGTCCGAGGCGGGGGAGCTGATGGGGGCGCCGCCGGCGGCGCCGTTGGCGAGGATGGCGACCGTGTCGTTTGTGCTTGTGTCGCCGTCGATGGAGATGGAGTTGAAGGAGCGCGAGACGGCGTGCTTGAGGAGGGACTGCAGGGCGGAGGGGTCGATGGGCGCGTCGGTGCAGAGCACGCTCAGGAGAGTGGCCATGTTCGGGTGGATCATGCCGGCGCCTTTGGTCATGCCGGCGAGGCTGTAGGTGCGGCCGGGGGACGAGGGGAGGGTGAAGGTTCGCGAGAGCAGCTTCGGGAAGGTGTCTGTTGTGCAGATGGCGCGGGCGGTGGTGAGCCAAGCGTCGTGCGTGGATGCGAGGTTTGCGTGTGCCGTGGGGATTTTGTCAAGGATCTTGGAGATGGGAAGTCTGGCAGGTCATGGCTAGTCAGATTTTCATGGCATTTTGCAAAGTCGGACAGTATGGAAGAGGAATGTACCGTTGTCCAATGACGCCAGTGCTCATGACGAGCGTGCTGGGCTCGCTGAGTCTGTTGCACTCGTCCACCTTGCTGCCCATGTTCACTGCATCCTCCAGACCTCCCTTACCGGTGACCGCATTGGCGCAGCCCGAGTTGATAACCACCGATCGAATGCCCTGTCCCTGGCGGCTCTGAAGCGTCTTCTTGCTGACTTGAACAGGGGCCGCTTGGAACTTGTTTGTCGTGAAAACCGCAGCAGCTGAGCATGGGGTTTCGGAGGAGATCAATGCCAGGTCCGGGAACTTGGTGTTGGAGGCCTTGACACCAACATTGGTACCGGAGACGAGGAACCCCTTTGGGTAGGATCCAGAGGACGGAATATACTTCTGCTTGGAGGCGGGAATGGCCATGTCCAGAGGAGCAGAGTAGTTGCGCACTTGGCCCTTCACCATCCTGGCGAAAGCAGCCATTGCGGCTGCGGGCTGAGCTGGAGAAACCATGAATATCTTCAAATATCGTCTGTACAGAATCAGCAACAGTTCGAGAAAGCGCAACTCCACTCAATTGCTGTTTCAATTGGAGTACGGTAGATGATGAGGGAAGATATAGTATCGGTGCCGGAAAGTGACTCACAAGTGACTCAGGCAATTAAACGTCAAGTCGGACCTGTCTAGCTAATATCGACCCCAATGCCGTATTACACGGCAGAATCGGCCCCTGTCAAGCTTCTGAATAGGCCAGAAACCCTAGTCCAGTGGTAAATCGTGAGATAGTTCGCTCCCAGATTCCCCGTTGATGATGGAGATCCGATATCGCGGGAGTCGGAGAAACAGCCCCCGCTGGCTTCGTTTTGTCGCGTTCCAGACGCGGCTAAAGACACAGAACTCATTCAAGCTGAACATAGCTCTACATCCACGGCCTACCCCTTGCTTCCCGGCCTTTTGTTCTCCCCTTCTCGAATCGATCGAAGCCTTTGTTGCGCGTGAATGGTACTTGATCTCCGTTTTTCTTTTGTTGGCGATGTTGTGATTGGTACATTCTTACTAAAATGAAACGAAAGCAACCAGACTCGGACGATGGGCAGCGTCCTGTCTCGACGCCGAAGAGGCAGAGAACAACTGCGATGATCAATGGCTCTACCAATGGAAATACGGACGCGAATCGATCCCTCGACATGACGCCCTCGAAACGGGTCAAATCAACACCACAAAAGCCAAGCTCAGCAACTCCCGCACCGCTGAAGGAATCAGGCCTGAAAACTCCCACGCATAGATCAAAGGCGAAAGCTCTCTTCTCAACACCTACAAAAGCGACGGCGGTTTCGACGCCAAACCGAGCACGAAATGCGGACCGATCTGCGAAGAAGAAAAGCGCTCGCTTGTTGCTGGAGCAGGATGAGGACGAGATCTGGGACGGTGCTGACCGTTTAGCAGAGGAGATTCTGGAAGATGAGGGCGAGGCACCTGAGATCGCTGTAGACGATAGCGACGGGATTATCCAAACGGTTGAAGGCACCACGAAAGAGGCAGCCGAGGGCAAGACTACAACGACGCCGAAACGTCGTGCAGGGAGGCCGAAAGGTGCGAAAAATAAGCGCTCACCTACTCCCGAGGGAGAATTGCCGGCACATGAGCGATATTTCTTCCAGAACAGAGCCGGCCCTCCGCGGACGTCAAATAATACCCTCAACAAAGTGAATCTCCTGACACACGAGGAGTATTTTGAGAAGTTGGCCGGATATGCAGACCCTTGCCAGAAGGAGAAGAACTTTCTGCTGGACCTGCATTGTCGGTCCTTTCCGCAGTGGGATTTTGAGTTCAATCAAGACTTCAACATCTGCCTCTACGGTTACGGCTCGAAGCGTCAGCTTCTTAATGATTTTGCAGACTGGCTCTACCAGAGACACAGCGCCTCACCCCCCTCTATAGTAGTCGTCAACGGGCATACTCCGAACCTGTCCATTCGATCTATCTTCGCCACCATCGTGACCGCTGTCCTAGGTGCGGACATTCCATCGAAGATGGGGTCTCAGCCACTAGAGGTATTAGAATTGTTGCAATCTGCTCTGAAGTCTCGACCCTCCCAGAAACCGATCACCGTACTGATCAATGCAATCGATGCCCCTCCCCTCCGCCGAGCAACGAACCAAGCCCTCCTTGCGCGGTTGGCTGCGACGCCAAAGATCCATTTACTTGCCACGGCGGATACCCCGAATTTTCTGTTGATGTGGGATATCAGCCTTCAAGATCAGTTCAATTTCGTTTTTCACGACTGCACAGCATTTGCCGCTTTTGACATCGAGTTTGATGTTGTGGAAGAGGTTCACAACCTGCTTGGACGCAAGGGCCGTCGCATTGGTGGTAAAGACGGTGTTGGCTTCGTGTTGAAGAGTCTTCCGGAGAACGCGCGGAATCTCTATCGATTGCTTCTCACTGAACTGCTATGTATGATGGACGAAGGTCATAATTCGGATGACGAGATGGACGGCCATGCAGGAAGAGAAGACGGGGTCAACGATGAGACGGGCATTGAGTTCCGCATGCTCTACCAAAAGGCTGCCGAGGAGTTTATCGCATCTTCCGAAATGATGTTTCGAACACTCCTGAAGGAATTCCATGACCATCAGATGATCACATCGCGGATGGACACGAGCGGAATGGAAATACTGGGAGTACCGTTGTCGCGAGAAGAAATAGAGGGAGTCCTGGAAGATTTGGTATTGGGGTGATGGAGGAGATATAATGTGGTGTCTTTGCATAACCCATGATACCCCTGTATAGCACTGTATATCACAATTGAGGGACATGACTGATAAAGATTATCTCGAAGGTTCTCATCACACACCAAGCCGTCCAGTTTTCTCTTTCTGAGTATTTTACACAACGCGAATCCAGCCAAGAAAACCTGGGTCGTCCGGTATGTTCGTTTTTGCATTTAGAACTGCGCAAACGCAGCCAGTGCCATTGTGGCCCCAAAACTCAGCTTGAACGGCATATGCTGGGTCACAGCCTTCTGCACATCCACCGACTTGACATACTTCTGTATCGTCCGAACAGGGAGGATATTGTATCCTTTCGAAGCGGCCCACTACAACGCACCTCCTGGTTAGCACCATTTCACAACCACTAGCCACACAATGGCTGCGGATCCACATACCTCAATCACAACAATCCCCATTCCCAGCAGCACGACCAACACTCTCGAGAACGCCCTTAATCCCACGCCCACCACAAGCCCAAGCACACTCCCCAAGCTCACCTGGCGCATATTGGAAGCGGTCAGAATACCGGATGCCGTGCGGTGGCCGGTGTGCCCCTGCTTGGCGATGGCCGGGTCATTGCGGTCGATGGTCCAGCCGGATCCTGAGCTATTTTGCGTGTCGAGTCTGTAGTACGGGGCTGAGTATTGGCATTGCATTGGGGAAGCACGGAATGGAGACAAGGGGTGTAGCGACAAGGACAGGCCCAGACCGACGCCGAGGATGGTGGAGGTTCGAGCGAAACCGCTTAGAAGACCGGATGCCATGTCTTCGTATCTGAGAGGCGAAGCTGTAGAGTTGTAAACAGATTAATGGTCTAGATGTGTATAGAAAAGAAGCTGGACTGGGGAGTCAGGATCCTTGTTGAATGAAGCTGGAGTGTTCGCGTCGGCATGCGGCGATGGAGAGACATTGCTGTGACGTCAATGGACGGTCAGCTTCTGGCTAACGGCATTCGGGGATGAGGCTAGGACTACTACCTCTCTAGATATCTCGTCCATGGGTTGATGCTCATTCTTGTCTTTCTGGCTAGCAGTATTGCATCAAATTCATGATCTCAAAAGAGGAAGTTGATGTGAGATGCCATGTTTACTAATAATGTGGACGACGTGAACAGCTAGTTGATGGGATACTCTCCGCATCAGGTAGCTATCATGCATCGAACGCAGTGGCATATCTTGCTTTGCATTCCACTCCCCTCATTCAGAACCCCTATGAAGTCCAAAAAACCGAGGTTCAGCCCTCTGGCATCATGCTCGTCGGGTCATATCACTCCTACTCAACATGCAGCTGACAACAATATCAGATGAAGGATTACTAATGAATCCAGGGTTTGGCAGTTAGTTCGAGACCGTTCTGACATTACCAAAAATACCGTAGAGATAGAGTTTTCGCAGAAGCCAAAGCTTGGCATTTCCAGCTGTTCCTGACGGTTTCAGGCCAAGTCCGCGGGAAACCGCCCGCCAAGCGGCGTTTTCGCAGATTGGCAGATTGACGCTGGAAACTTACTGGGGAGATGGAGGGGCACAGGCACTGTGATTGGTTTGCTATGCCGCGGCCGGATGGAAAGAGGACCTAATTCGGCGGGGACATGAAAGTGTGGGTGATGGATACGGGAATTTTGTGGTTCTTCGGAGGCGACAAGGCAACGATCGAGGTTAGTTATCTTGACTCACACTCACTCACAGGTCCGTCTTCGGTTTTCTTAAGAACTCGGTTTTGCTGGGGCTTTTTTCACTCTCTCCTTTCTACTGTTTCTCGTGTATATTTTTCTCCTTCATTCTTTCATTTCTCTTAGTACCACCTTTCCCTTCTAAATATACACAATGGCTTCCAACGGTACCAATGGCGCCTCCGCCTCCAACAGCTTCACCGTCAAGGCCGGTTTGGCTCAGATGCTGAAGGGTGGTGTGATCATGGACGTCGTCAACGCAGAGCAGGTACGAGCAATTGTCAACCCATAACTCCAGCCCTTCGACGCTAATGTGACTTTCGCAACAGGCCCGCATTGCGGAGGAGGCCGGTGCCGCTGCCGTGATGGCCCTGGAGAGAGTCCCTGCCGACATCAGAGTCCAGGGTGGCGTTGCCCGCATGTCTGACCCCAGCATGATCAAGGAAATCATGGCTGCTGTCACCATTCCTGTCATGGCCAAGGCTCGTATCGGACACTTTGTTGAGTGCCAGGTAAGGCCGTCTTGCTCCCCTCGTTAGTCTGCATAGCAGCTGACATGTTGTAATTGTTAGATCCTCGAAGCCATTGGCGTTGACTACATCGATGAATCCGAAGTCCTTACCCCTGCCGACGATGTCTACCATGTGAAGAAGCACGACTACAAGGTTCCTTTCGTCTGTGGTTGCCGCAACCTGGGCGAGGCCCTCCGTCGTATCGCTGAGGGTGCCGCCATGATCCGTACTAAGGGCGAGGCCGGTACCGGAGACGTTGTTGAAGCTGTCAAGCACATGCGTACTGTCAACTCCCAGATCGCCCGCGCCCGTGCCATCCTCCAGAACTCCACCGACCCCGAGATTGAGCTGCGCGCCTACGCGCGCGAGCTTGAGGTCCCCTTTGAGCTTCTGCGTGAGACCGCCGAGAAGGGCCGTCTTCCCGTTGTCAACTTCGCCGCTGGTGGTGTTGCCACTCCTGCTGATGCCGCACTCATGATGCAGCTAGGCTGCGACGGAGTGTTCGTCGGTTCCGGTATCTTCAAGTCTGGTGATGCGAAGAAGCGCGCCAAGGCTATCGTCCAGGCCGTGACTCACTACAAGGACCCCAAGGTCCTCGCCGAAGTCAGCGAGGGTCTGGGTGAGGCCATGGTTGGTATCAATGTGTCTCAGATGCCTGAGGGCGACCGATTGGCCAAGAGAGGATGGTAATTGTACTACTGTTCTCTGCTTGTGATTCTTCTTATGTTCTTGTCATGATATGGGCGTTGGAAAAGTTGGTATAGCGTTCTTTTATGCATTTTGCATTTAAGATTTCAGGTACATTATTGTTAGGGTGTTCTGTGCATTCGTCCTTACGCAAGTAGACAAAGCACAGGATTGATGAGGGACTACTCTAATTCAACGATCTCCATGGAGACAAAAACTGAAAATTTCCCAAGGTCACAGTGTCACTGTCCAGTATGCACGGCACTTTTCCCTTTCCCCACCAGCACTTGGTCCCGCTGTCGATCATGCGGATGTTGCTACTGGAGGTGCTAATCTGCTTGGAGACACGGCTATTAGTATCACCAAAATAATATACTCATTCTACGAAGATACTTTATTCCTGGGATTCAATTCCGAATTCTGAGATCACTATTCAATTGACGGCACTTCAACTGTCAGGGTACAGTGTACTGTTATCCCTACGGAGTACGATCGGCGACTCCAGAGGTCACACCGGTAAAATACAGATGTTATTTCAAAAGTGGGCAGAATTGAATACACACCCCGACCGTTACGGTAAGGCAGTCTAACCCAGGTAGGCAATCCTATCTGTTTGCAGTCCTTGTCATCATCGACACGAACAACATCGAAGCCGTGAAATGAAAGACAAGAGCCCTCGACGGACGAGATCTTCACCATGACGGACCCAATGGAGCTTATATCGCGGCCAGATTCCCAATTCGATCACGAAGAAAACCTCAAGTCGCAGAATCAGGAGAAACAGCCCAAGCAAGAACAGCTGGAGAATGGGAAGCAAGAGCATGCAGCCCCCGTGCCAACGCCAAAACCACACAATCCTTTACCGAATACCTTCACGATAAGTGGGGAATACGGAGACGACAACACGAACCCGATCATTTCGTCCCTTCTCGTCGTCCTCCACTCCATCCTCACCTTCCTCGACACGTACATCCTCCCTCCCCATCTTCGCGCAGCGATCTTTGAGACCGCGCTCGCGCATCCGCTGCTCACGACCTTCCTGCTCTGCCAGTTTGTCTGCTCGTGCATTCCGGTCACAATCTTTCTGATTGGGGCTGTGGTTGCGGGCGGTATAGCGGTGGTGGTGTTTAGCTGTTTTGCGCTATTGGTGCTGGGGCCTGTCCTGGTTGCGACCACCGTCGCAGGTCTGTTTCTGTGGGGTTGGGGGTGGGCGACGTTTGTGGTTGGGAGGTGGTTGCTGAGGCGGTATTTGAGCGAAGACGGTGATGGAGAGAAGAATCGTGAGCGGGAGGGGGCGAATGGTTTCATTAAGTACGATGCGGAGAAAGCTAAGGAGGAATCGGCTTGAAGATTCTATTCTATTGGAGTGCAGGACTGTTTGTCTTTACGGATAACCTTTTGCTTAAGTCCTTGTATGTTTCTTGATGCTGGATACGATTAAGTGGGCTAATGCGTGATAGAGAATCGGAGGAATTCATGATCACCCCCATGTCATTTGAATGCAGCAGTCGCAGCGAATGCCATCATAGCCTCTGACTTTCTGCCCACTTCACCCATCGTCTGATACACTCGTCCACCCGTTTCAACGCTTGTTTCTCGGCTGCAACCTCGAACCACTCCCGGTGCTCTTTTCCACACTCCTCACATCGCCCCAGATCCCGAACCCTGACATCTCCCAGCTCAAGGTGAATCAGTCGTTCCACCCGATGGACATGGGGGACTTTCCTCCCCGGCTCCAAGGTGGCAGAGCCATTCCTCCGACTTCCTCCAGTCTGCAATCGAACCGGTGACGGCGATGGCGACGGCGTCGATGGTGTATACGGGTAGTAACGGATCAGAGTCAGATGGTGCGAGCACTGTCTCGACCATTCGTTCAGTCGGCGCTGCACGTTACTCGTCCGGCCAATCTTCAGGCGGATAGTACCTGATGCCTGATTGGTCGGTTTGGAGGTTAGGGCATTCATCTCGCGCGCTGTTTTGAGTGCGTCGCTGACGCGGCGACCGTACTCTGGTCTGTGTGCTTCCGGAACGAGCGATCTGGCGACTTCAGCGGGAGGCGGCGATGACGTGGAGCTCGACGGCGTCACCCAGAACATGTATATGTAGCCCGGCTCGTCCGCTTCGGAGATGGGCTTCGCCAGCTCCGTGAGGAGGCAAGATGTTGTTTGCGGGGTTAGTGTTGGAGGAATCCATGCGAGGAGGGTCGTCGTATGTGATGAGGAAGACGCCGGGCTACTTTGCAGCGATGGCCGGCGGGACGTCGGCCGAGGCGAGAGTAATGCTGACTGTGATGATGGTTTCTGGGCCGGCAGCTTAGGTCGTGCTGGATAAGAACCGGACGATACCTGCTGCATAGGCCGCGACGGACGAGCGTCTGCCGTCGCGCTCACTGTCACAGGCCTCGGAGGCCGCTCGTTCTCGACGTCTTCCACGATCTCGAAACAGCAACATACTGTCCGCTTTTTGGGTTTCCGGCGTCGGTACGGCGCCGGTTTCGCCTGTGGGTCGTTGATCTCCAGAACGCCCAGCCGGTCGACCAAAGTGTCAATGCTTGTCCGCGGCTTCGGCCGTGGGTTTTGGTTTTGTGAGGGGCGGATTGTTCCCGGATTATTCGACGCTGATACTGGTATTGCTTGATCTTTGTGCTGCCAGCAGTACATTGAAGCCGAAGCTGTGTCTTTTTGCGGTCCTGTAGAGGCAGCTAGGGCACGGCGACATGGTCGGCCATTTGCGGTCACGCCTCTGCATGTCGTGGCTGGATCTAGTGAATCCGAGCGAGACAGCATGGACTCGGGTGTGTTTGCGATATGAGGCATATTGTATTATTGTCGCTGTTCCCTTGTTTCCCGCAATCTCGTAGACACAGCGATGCCTCGTGAAGTATGAAATGAAATGTTTGTTGATAAACAACTAAGCGCCTATGCCACTTATTATTTCGAGTGTCCTATCCCCACTCAATCAGCCAGGGAGGTGCCACTTGTCGAGCAGATCAGCCTGATGAAGTTTGGGATAGTTAATTGTCAGAGGACAGTATGAAACGCGGACGAATCAATTTGTTCATTGGCCTAGCTATCTACGAGTAACTGCTAACAGCCTAACAAGCTAAGACAGTCTCTTTGCACCGCCCCCGTGGCTGGAGTCTGCGCCGCGCTGTCCATATCGACCCACATGAGAAAGCAGAAAAACAAATGCAATCACCACTACCAGTAGTGTGAGTCGAATATGTAAGGTAGCTGTTTGGCGGTTCCACTGCAGATGTATCGGTCCATCCCCCTGACCAGTATCCACGAATCCCATAGCCACAGCGAGAGCAAGGAGCCACTTGTCGATGGACCCCTTGCGGCGTACTCATCGTCCTATCGTTACCATAATTAGAAACTCGCCCCCCAACGATAAAAGACCAAACAAGCCTCACTTTGAATCGAATGCTTGACAGACAATCGCGGGTAGAGCTATTGAGTCGACGTGTTGCCTAGAGGACCTTGACCAAATATGCAACCCCGATTGCCATTAACCAATGTAATCAAATCCTGCTCCACGACATTTGATCCAAAAGCCACGTACCAGCTGGTTCGTTTGCGCTCTGATGCCCCTAGCGGCTATGAGAGACGAAACCAACCGCTCTTTCTCCTGAGGAGAAACATGGCCGTGCCCTTCATGGGAGACGTCGATATCCACGGACGAAAGAGCTGTTGAAAGATGGAGGCGAGCTTGGCCTTGGTGTCTAAAGATGACTTTTCTGAGAACATCGCAGAGGTGCTCGATATCCGAGCGAGCACAGCGGCCCGCAAGTTGTATGATCAGAATGCGACAAAGCGACGGGAGATACTCATTGATGGCAACCTGGACGGGGTCTGTCTCGTGGGGATCGGTCGGCAGACTCAATACGCTCACCCAGAACTGCGAGGCAGAGCGGAGAGGAAGTGGCTCCGGACCTTGCAAGGACTGGAGAGTAAAGTCGAGAATCGTCTGTAGCACGGGACGCCGCGGTGTACCGCTTTCGCCGGACGGTGGCGGCGCGGAAGTAAACGCGAAGAGGACGGAATGGTACTTGGGGACCAGGCGAGTAAGGAAATCAATGCCACTGTTTGCAACTTCGGGGTCGTAAAACCCTGGCATCTCCTGCATCCGACAGATGCTTTCGTACACATGGACAATCAAAGCGACGGTCTCCTCGCGGATATGCTCTGGGTGTGCACTGTGAGACGCTAAAAATGCAGAGGCGGTACCCATCACCATATCTGTACCCGCGCTGCCCAAAGGAATGCTTTTGACGAAACTGACAGTCACCATCGGTGGGAACACATAAGGACCTGCTTTCTCAGTGAAGCCAGCCTTCAGTATATCACAGGCAGCCTCAATAGTGCTCGCATCCCTGGGAACTTCGGTCATTAGTAGCTGCATAGATTGAATAATCAAACTCTGAGCAATAGCGCCTCGACCGGAATTCCAGAAGGTAAGCGAGTGGGAGTCGCCATTGCCGCTGTCGCTAGACTCCAGAACGATTTCGTTCTCAGTCCTGAGACCTTTACCAATACTTGCGATGCAACGCAACACTAACAGAGAGCGGCTGTACGCGGCATCCTGCAAATCACGAGCGGCCTCATCCCGTGCCACTATTGCTTGTTGACGGAGATAATCCAGGATCCTCTCAAGGAACTGTGCTTTGTCCTCATCCGTAGGCAACGCTTGAATAATGGCAGCGATACCCTCCAGGACTTTCTCCATCGTCATGACTGTGGCGGTCGGTTTGTGACGAAATTGATCGAACTGATCTAGGAACGCTGGGAGCTGAGAAGTCAAAGCATTACGGCACGATCTGCAGAGATATGAGATAGACTTGGAAGCAGTTGGCGCACAGGATGCGACGTCAAGAGACGCAAACAGAAAAGTAAGCACCAGGGGGAGCAAGGCATGGGTACGCTCAAAGTAAGACTGGTATCTTCCTAGCATATCCACCAGAGTTTGGCGAGCTTTGTCTGGGATCAATATTCCTTCACCCCTGCAGAGATGAGCGAACTCGTCGCAAAAGAAGATCGCGTTCAAACAATCGTCTGCATGCTGGTTGTCATCCACGGCCTCTGAAAGCTGAGCAATACAGAAAATCGCGGCCTCAAAAGTTCTCCAGTCTCGTTCTGCGAGAGAAGTCCTAGAGCGTTCTTGAAATACTCGAACTAAATCCACACCCAGAATGGGATAGACGGCCAGAATAAAGTCGCAAGCGTCACGGCGAAACGAACTGAATTCACTGCGATCATCATCTCTCCACTCTTGCAGCTCCTCTGGAGTCGGATACTTGAGCTTCTCAAAGCAGTCCAAAGCTGCACGCGCGAGATTTTGCTTGCCAGGCTCAAAGTTAGGTTGGTCCTCTGAATCAGCGATAATCTCCTGGAAATCGTCGGCAACTTCGGTCCACCACTCGATGGCAAGTGGCGACGCCAAGTCATCCACTGCAGCATAGCCGGGGGCTTTCAACAAAGCGTGAAGTAAGGTGAGAATCTGATTGTATTGAGGATTCAAAGGTTGCGTCAAGATCTCTCTCTGTTTGAGAGTCGAGAATGCCAGTAGGAGCTCCAAAAATGCCATATTCTCAGCCTCGAAATCGCCGTCCAGAAGCGACGTAATATGGGCGGTCCCAAAATTACTTATGATGAACGCCAGGACAGCATTGAGATGATCTTGACCAAAAATATTATCCCTCCAATCCATCATTTCGACAACAACCTGAGCTGCAGTTTGCGACAACCCAGAAACTTTTAGACATTGGACGACATGGTTTGTGGCCGACGTTAGCCGGGAGGCCGAAATCGTGTCTCGAAACAAGCTTCCACCTTGCACGGACATCCATGACTAAAACAGAAGTGTCAGATAATCACGCAGATAGATGATGAAGGATGCAAGCCAATGGTGAACTTACACTGTACGCGTTGAGAGCTTCGATGCCCGGAGCAGGGTCATAGGAGTCATGGGAGGATTCCTGCATGAGGAAGTGATGCAGAACAAACTCCACAACAACGAATGCATCCTGAATATTTTCAGCCGCGCGCCTAATATCGACCTCTTTGCGGAACTCGGGACTCCATTTATTTATGTCCTCTCCCAATACGCTGCAAAAATAGAGCAATGCAACGATCTGAGTTTGAGACATTGCCGGCAAGATAGAATTAAGCAAATCGACAGACCGAGTTTGATTTTCAGGGACATACTTGCTGCCTGCTAAGGAAGCAGCTACGTTCCAGATAGCCCGAGTCCAAGGAGCACCCGGCTTCAGGAAGATGGTTGCCAGGGTTGTGGCCAGCTTTCGAATTACGAGAGGCCGCTCGCCCGAGTTGACGAGCACAGCATAATGGCCAACCAACCGACCAAGAAGCTCTTCAACATCATGCTGGTTGAGTTTCTGCCTGCAACAATGTCAGAAAGCTGAACTCTACAGACATTTCGATCTGTCACGTACCAGTCAAGGTTGATTTTGACAGTGAAAGTCAAGGCGCCAAAAAATCTCATATCAGTGCTATTAGCGCTGAGCAGATCATTAGCAATTAACCATGCCTCAGGACCTCTCTGAAGCGACTGCAAACGCTCCTGGATAAACTTGATCTCAGTGGGATTGCCTGCATTTTCTGGATTGTACAGTTGAGAGACAAGCTTGACAGGTTAGTCTTAAAATCGTGAAAAGAATCAAGGGCTACACTCACCTCTCTTGCCTCATTCAAGATGTGCTGCACATCTGGAGCAAGGCCTTGAATGTCCGCAGACATGACCAGAACTCTGATGGCCCTCTTAAGAGAGCTGGGTTCTGATATAGATTGTTTGGCGAGATGATAAAGGGGAGTCACGTGCTGATATCACTATCACAAAAATGTTAGGCGGTGAGAAGGTGGGATGGGATGGAGGGGAAAGAAATCAGAGGGGAAAATGGTTGTGTTTGTGGGCTTTCAAGAGGGGTAGATAGTCTACGTAATGTAAAGGAAAACAGTGAATGTTCTGAGCATGTGACCTGTATGATGATTTATTTCAAGGTGTAACGGCTCAGCATCCTAGGTACCTTACTCCTTACCGATACATGGAAGTGTTAGCTGCTAATGCTTCATTTGATCTTTCTATCCAACCGCAATGGGATATCAGGTAGCACCCACGTTGGTACTAGTTCTACAGAGACATGCTCCGTACCTAGCCTCCTTGCCTCATGGGGCCGAAGGTACTAATTCCAGATGACGGAAGTAATGGACTTTGGATCATTAAGGTACAAACTCTACAGTAGCTCTAAAGGTACTGACCCTTACTGCCTGGTAACCCGGTACTTCTAGTTCGGGTTGCACCGCAAAATGCTGTAAATTACAACTGTATTATCATTTACATACAACATCAGAGCTCAGTAAGTTACCTACCTTAAGTAGGTAGGTACCTACTACTCCGTACCGAGCTTACCACATCCGCAGGTGGAAAGTGGAATACCACATTATTACGGACTACGGAGCACGGTCACTGAGCACTGTCTCCAAATTTCCAGCCTATCTCAAAACTCCACTAGACTAGCTTATCTTGCTGGCCACATATCTCGTTTTCATGTCAGCCAAGTAGTGTCGGCCCTTGTACAGTGTACACGCGACTCTCAAACAATTGCATCTAGTCTCCCAACCTTTCCCTTCCCTCCGACCCCCGCATTTTGTACAGCATTTGCTGTCGTGCGTCATTCGGATCGCTTCTGAGAATCTCGGACAACTGGATACTGACCATCCTGACCTTTGCCTGTCGATGCTTGGTTTCCGCTTTCCAATTCGCCTTTGCAAGCTATCAGCTCTTGGCTCAGCCCGTCAAGTACCCATCTCTCGACCAAAGCGTTTCTCCACCGCTGTCGCACGCTTCGCTGCCGATATGGAGACCGTGAATACCACCGAGCGCCTAGCGAAGTTGAGGCAGTTAATGCAGGAACATAAGGTCGATGTATATAGTATGATATCTCATAGCCCCTCTTGTCGTTCATGGTATAAATAAGAACATCACTCATACTTTGCTTAAGTCGTTCCATCGGAAGACAGCCACCAGTCAGAATACATCGCTCCCTGTGACGGCCGCCGAGGTTAGATCTACCCGTGAACCTTCCCCTATGTAGCTGCTTGCTCATATGACGACCGTGGGACAACCCTGGACTTACAACCGTACCCATAGAGTTCATCTCTGGCTTCTCTGGATCTGCAGGAACAGCCATCGTGTCTATGACCAAGGCCGCCCTATCGACGGACGGACGATACTTCAACCAGGCTTCCAAGCAACTCGACAGCAATTGGGTGCTGCTAAAGAGGGGAGTTGAGAATGTTCCCACTTGGCAAGAATGGTAGGCATCTCCGAGAATGATCCATTGAACTCTGAAATGGGAATTGACACTTCTGTTCAGGACCACCGAACAGGCCGAAGGCGGCAAAGTCGTTGGAGTCGACCCATCTCTGATTACGGCTTGTGAGTGACAAGCGATGCCATATATCATATGGGAATTTTGATTACTGAAACGATATAGCGGGTGCACGGAGTCTTGCAGAAACTTTAAAGAAGAACGGCTCATCGCTGGTCGGTATTTCTCAGAACCTGGTGGACCTGGTTTGGGGCAAAGACAGACCGGCACCTCCACGAGAGAAGGTCAGGGTTCACCCGGATAACTTCGCAGGAAAGACTTTCCAGGAGAAAATTGCGGGTTTGCGCAAGGAGCTGGAGAACAAGAAGACAGCTGGATTCGTAATCTGTACCGCCACCCGACCCTCGACCCTGAAAGCAGCTGCAGTATGAATGGCTAACAGGAAGATAAGCTATGCTGGATGAAATTGCCTGGCTCTTTAACCTGAGAGGAAGCGAGTGAGTATCGCCCACTCAAATTTGATTTCGTTTAACTAATAGACGATAGCATTCCCTACAATCCAGTGTTCTTCGCATACGCCATCATTACCCCTACAAAAGCCGATCTTTACATCGACGATGACAAGATTACCCCAGAAGTTGTAGCTCATCTCGGCCAGGACGTTGCTATCAAGCCATATGACTCTATCTTTGTAGACGCTAAGGCACTTAGTGAAGCAAGAAAGCAAGAAGCTGGGGAAACGGCCGCAAAGTTTCTCCTGTCCAACAAAGCATCATGGGCACTTAGCCTCAGCTTGGGAGGCGAGGAGCATGTGGAGGAAACCCGGAGTCCTATTGCCGACGCTAAAGCGATCAAGAATGACGCAGAGCTTGCAGGTATGAGGGCTTGCCATATCCGAGACGGTGCCGCGTTGATTGAATACTTTGCGTGGCTTGAAAACGAGCTGGTCAACAAGAAGACTGTTCTTGATGAAGTGGATGCCGCAGATAAGTTGGAGCAGATCAGATCCAAGCACGATCTCTTCGCTGGCCTTTCCTTCGACACTATTTCTTCAACTGGACCTAACGGCGCCGTTATCCACTACAAGCCAGAGAAAGGCACTTGCTCCATCATTGACCCGGATGCTATCTATCTTTGCGACTCTGGGGCTCAGTATCTAGATGGGACCACGGACGTCACGAGAACGTTTCATTTCGGACAACCCACAGAGCTCGAGAAGAAGGCTTTCACCCTGGTGCTCAAGGGTCTGATTGCCATTGATACTGCTGTATTTCCCAAGGGCACTAGTGGCTTTGCGCTCGATGCTCTTGCTAGACAGTATTTGTGGAAAGAAGGACTGGATTACCTTCATGGCACAGGCCATGGCATTGGCTCATACCTGGTTAGTGCAAAGCCTCTGGGTTCGCTGCTCATCCATCACCTCTGACATTTTGGCAGAATGTGCACGAAGGCCCTATTGGCATTGGCACTCGCGTACAGTACACTGAAGTTCCAATTGCTCCCGGTAACGTCATCTCAGACGGTAGGTCGTTTGTACTCGTTATTTGTGGCTCAGAACTAACTGTCATAGAACCTGGATTCTACGAGGACGGCAAGTTCGGCATTCGAATTGAGAGTGAGTCTCTGTCTCTCGGGCAGATTGTACCTAGGCTAACACCATATCCTCAGATGTCATTATGGCGCGGGGGGTAGAAACAACACATAAATTTGGTGATAAGCCGTGGTTGGGCTTTGAACATGTCACAATGGCTCCCATTGGCCGCAACTTGATTGAACCATCTCTGCTCAGCGACCTCGAGCTCAAGTGGGTGAACGACTATCACGCAGAGGTTTGGGATAAAACCCATCATTTCTTTGAGAATGATGAGGCCACTCGAAGCTGGCTTCAGAGAGAGACTGCACCCATCACTAAATAGATCTGAGCTGATCTCAACTGGCCATTACACAACGCCCGTTATTATATAGCTAATGTGGCTTCGAATAGCAGCAGTCAATAACGTATTCTAGAATCAATTTTGGGGATCACATAGAGCTAGATCATAGTGCTGCCAGTCATTAGAATTATGAACGTAGGATGTCCGTTTCAGTGGATGTACGTAGCCATTCCCAGACGTGGCTTGCCGATGCCGGGAAGCTTGTGTGGGGAAATCAGGCGGTTGCGACTTGTGAGCTGCGGACCCAGACCTTCGGCCTCTTCAATCACATTCCGTACCGTGTGCTTTTGTTACGATTGTCTGAACAATAACCTCTTAACTTCCATTGCTGAATAATTTAATCGCATGTCCTTCTTATAGGTTTCCGATTAGCAGCCTTAAGACCGATCATGACTGCTTTCCCCACCATTTGATACCCTGCGACAGCGCCAGCAATCGAGAGCCCAATTGACAGCTCCTCCGCCGTATTTATTCTCGTCGTCGCCTTATTGATCCGCCCTCTCTCAGAAATCAGCACTCTTACTGTTCCCCAAATAAATCCTCTGGTATGAACGGCAGAAACGGTTACGCCGACGGATACGGATATTCCGAAAGCAATCGATACGATCGGAGTGATGGCGGATACGGGAGCAACAACAGCAACTTAGCTGTCAATGGGTATTCAGGGGGGAGAGATCGGCGTCCGGGTGGATATGGTGGTTTCTTTAACGAGTCCTCGCAAGAGCCTACACCTTCGACCTCGCCGGAGCGGCGCCGAGAGAGATGGGAGGGAGACCGCCAGAACTCCTCGTCGCGATCGCGCACACGAGACATAGACTCGGAGAGGAGGCCGCCGGGCTCGCGGGATGGTCGAGCACGGGGAGAGACTGGCTGGGTGGTCAGCAGCAGCAGCATGGAGAGGAGTAGTCCTGAAGGAGCCAAACCCGTGAGCAGTGGCGGGGGTTCTCAAGCTATGGAAGGTTTGCCGGCCCATTCATCATTTTTATTTCTATCGACGTCAATGAGGGAACTTGTCTGCATGGTGGATCTGGATGGTTGATGTTTTTCCAGATATCCTTCAGGCGATCCAACGCGACTGGGGCTTCGTGGCCTCCGACGATTGTGTACCGGTGCAGGTAGCATTGCAGTTGATGGACACGAGTACATTGGGCAAAGCAGATCGCGAACCTGATTTTCTCAATATGAATCAGCAGATCCAGAAGACTTTGAAGTCTGTCGTCAATGGTCGGTCATCCCATCAGATCCTTGTCAAACCAATACTGAACATAGTGATCAGAGCATCACCAGGGATTTAACAGTTCCATTGGTACATATCACAAGATCCAGTCCAATATACAAAGCTCGCAGAATCGAGTGCGAAATCTAAAACATGCGCTGGAGGACGCCAAAGCTGGGCTACTCTATACGAAGCCCGAGTTGAAGGGGCTAGCGACGTCTTCCCAGAAATACGATGACTTAATCCAGCTTTTCAGTCAAATCCAGGAGATACAATCCCTGCCTGAGAAGCTAGAGTCCCGAATATCCGACAAGCGATTTCTTGGTGCTGTCGAGGTGCTTCACGATGCCTTCCGACTGTTACGGCGCTCCGAGCTGGAGAATATCGGAGCTCTGGCAGACATACGCGCCTACTTTGCGAACCAAGAGATCTCTCTAACCGATATCCTGATAGAAGAGTTGCATGATCACTTGTATCTCAAATCCCCCTATTGCTCCGGTCGGTGGAAACCGCCAGCGCCGGAGGGAGAAGTTGGCACCGCAAACGCCTCCAGCTGGACTGGAGTAGCAACCTGGGAAAAACCTGTCTACTCCTTTCTTGGGAAGCTGGACGCCACCACGCCCCTGGTGGAGGACGCCTCTCGAAACCCGGAGGCTGACACGTTCTATTATATCCGACTTTTAATTGAGGCGCTGAACAAGATGGGCCATTTGGACATAGCAGTTGACCGCATTGAACAGCGTCTCCCAGTTGAGCTATTTGTAGTGGTCGATAAGACAAATGCGGAAGTCGACGCGCGTCATCCAAATTTGGGCCGAGGCCTCGCATCCCGGGATAGCAAGACCAGTCTGCCAACAGAGGCCATTGAGAAACGCGGACATGTTTTGACGGAGTTCTTATGGACTCTATATGCCAAGTTTGAAGCTATTGCTGAAGGTCACCGTGTCCTCCACGACGCCATTGCCGGAATCGTGGAGCGCGAGAGTATTCCTAAGAACAGTTCACTCACAGGTGGATTCAAAGAGTTGTGGAAGCTCTATCAGAGTGAGGTTAGTGGTCGTCCTGGATCCAGCTTACGCCCTCTCAATGCCGTCTAGCTCACGGTTTCTATAGATTCGTTCCCTATTGCACGATTACCTGGCGACCGATGGAGAGTCCTCCTTCCGATTGAGAGAAGAAGAAGCCGATGCTAAACGTCAAATCTACGCTGGCCATAGGGATAGGAACAAGGTGCGTCTGCTTAGGACACGTCTAGCCATGGCAGAATCTTGCTGACACTTTACAGAAATTGTTTAAACTGTCCGAAACAGAGCAAAACACGGAAATGCAAGCGGAACAAGACGAGTTGGATGAGATCCTCAAGACCTCGGTTCCTGGTTTAGTGTCGAAAACCAGGGAGAAGTACACAACGACAGACAGTTCACGAGACGGGCAAGGAAATTCTGGAACCGGTCATAAGATACTCATTGAACCCAGCGTGTTCAACATGAGTCTTCTTCTTCCGCCTTCGTTATCCTTCATACAACGATTGAAGGACATAGTGCCTGTGGATGCGGACATTGCTCTGAGCACTTTGACGTCCTTTTTGGATGACTTTCTCGTCAACGTCTTTCTTCCCCAACTGGATGAGACAGTCACAGATCTCTGCACTCTTATTTTCATCGCGCCAGACGCGTTCACGGAAGATCCTCAATGGTCAAAATCCTCCCCTCGGCCTGTTTTCAAGGCAAGTACCTGCGTCTTCATATCTTCCTGGTTGATCTTTCCTAATCTCAAATACAACAGGGAACTGTCAAATTCATGTCAATCATATGGGAGTTTAGTAAAATGCTGTCCAGCATTCCGCATGATCAAGCCTTCACACAGCTTCTAATTACCCAGATTGTGACCTACTATGACAAGTGCTGTGGGTGGTACAAAGGTTAGAAGAGCCACTACCTTCCAGGTTGATAGTTCAAAGGCTGATATGTCTCTCCAGCTATTGTCACGAAGGTCTCGCCTCGCAATCACGGTCAAGTCCGCCTCAAAGCCGCAGCAGAGTTCGCCGAATCTGGTGATATCCATGATACAGTTCTGGAACTCTGGGAGGGGCCAGCAGACGCTAAGAAGGAACTCATCGATAAGGTAGATACTCTCCCCTCTTCTGCCCGTCTTCGAACGTCGGATCAGCCGCTGATTATCCTAGGAAATTGAGCTTCTGCTCAAACGCACAGACGAGGTATCATTAGAGCCGTACGACATTATATCCGATCCCAAAACAGTGGTAGCACTGTCGCTTCTCTACAATAGCATGGTAATATTCTGTCACAAACTCTGTCTGGTCCATTGCCTTTCGAAACGTGGCTGACTCTTTTTTAGCAATGGCTTGCAAGTCACCTTACCAAGCTGCGCCGGATCACAGCCTCAGAGTTGCGGCAGCCACAGTCTGAGACTAGAGCACCTCCTCGGCGGTGGACCCTGATTGGAGCCATGAAATCAAGGCGTGACAGCATAAGCCAGCCAGTGTATCTGCCGCTGAATTATGAAACAGCCAACGCGTTTGATACCACTCTTCAATCGCTGCGTAACCTGGCCTCGACCGCGCTCTTTGCTCTTCACATTGATATTCGATGCGGCGTCATTCACATGTTGACTCGCACAATGGCTGGCCCCAACCCCCCCAGCAACCGCGATTCGGAACCCACGACCCCCTCACCGGACTCGAACATGAATTGGTGGCATATCCTTGTAAATCAGCCCACAGCTGCTTCTCCCACGATTCTCGAGCTGAACAATGACTTGATCGCTTTTGATACGAACATTTCGTCATATCTCGGCCCCGCTGAACATTGGTTCATCACCTCGGGTCTTGCTCGATTTATTGATCAAGCATTTGTTTCATCTACACGTCACATTGGAGCCATGAATGAGAATGGAGCCTTGCGGCTGCAACTTGACGTGCTCGTTCTACAGCAGAACCTCAAGAATATAATCATTGATCCGACACCAGAAAAAGCCCAGGATCCCACAACAGAGGAACCAGAGCATCCTGACAAGGTCGTTGCACTTCCGCGTAGTGCCAAATTCCTTGACTGGTTCTTGGATGGTGCGGAAAAGACATTGGAGTACGCCAAAGATGAAAAGGAGCTGTTCGCTGCGCAGGGCGAACAGGCGTTGGCTGCAGGCAATGGCGAACCGCTCACCTATGATGAGCTGAAGGTCCTTATTGACCTTTGCTTCTCAGAAGTTCTCAGAGGACCTCGCGGAGCTGAGAATCGGGAAGATTTTATGGCTGCGAAGAAAGCCAGCGCTGATGCGCTCTTGAAATTGAACGAAATCATGTGGGATTCCAAATGATGTCTTGAATTCTCTGATGAGATCCTTGACCTGCCTTGCTTATCTGCCAATCACTGTCCTCTTCCTGATCTATACCCTTTCTTGTATCATTTCTCCACGCTGGCACAAGACTACTCTTAGATAGACACTTGACGAATCGCTCAGGCTCGTCTTGTTCATTGCCACTTTTTCGTTGAATGAAGTTCTCCATCGAATTTTAGTGTCCACTCAATAGACTACAATTGCTAAATCGCCTAAGAGAGGCCTGCTCTCACCATCTTCCCCTTCAATATCTTGTCTACGGACGCGTCCAAGTTGAGTCCCACTATCAGGGACTTTTGCAACGACATACGAAGGCCTGCTTTCTGGAGATATCCGATACAGCCCGCGTGGAGTACGTTGAAGCAGCCATTCGTGGATACAATCTGGTCGTCACCACGGATTGTGTTTAAGGTAGTGAGACATTCGTCGAGGCTCACAAGCTTTCCCCCTCTGGCTTCAGGACCCTCCACTGCAGGGTACCTCTAGCAGCTCGCTCTTTGCGACGGTAGCAGTTCCCGATTTCGTGACTGCGATGCTACCTGCATTATTTGCCACTTCGGCAGCTTCTTTCAGGGGCCGCCTACACACGAGATAGGCCCAGGCAAACGCAGCGACGGCACTGTCTCCTGCGCCACTGACTTCGCGTGGTGTAGAGGCTCTGCCTGGGATCACGAACGACTTCCCGTCCAGATCATAGAGGACCATCCCATCAGCGCCACAGGTGACCAGCAACGCTTGCGGGTGAACTCTGGTCAGAACTGCCCGTGCAGCAGCATCAATATCGGTGGAGGAAACGATAGGAAGCCCGGATAGCAGCCGCAGCTCGTCCAGGTTGGGCATCAGGACTGTTACCCCGGCATATCGGCTGCAATCGCCAATCTTTGGGTCCACAATGACCTTTCTGTCCAGCGAGACAGCCTCGCGGATCAGAGATTGCAGAACGGACTCGCACAGGAACCCTTTGTTATAGTCCGAGCAGATCATACCCCGCGCATGCGGCAGATACTGACGCACAGGATCCAGAGCGGCTCGTCGTTGCTCTTCCCCGATGGGGGTTACAATTTCCCGGTCCAGACGGACGAGGTGTCTCCCGTTGCCGATGATGCGGGTCTTGTGGCAGGTTGGCCTGTCGGCGAGGACCTGGACACCCGAGACATCGACCTTGGCGCTGGTCAGAAGGGAAAGCAGGCGCTGTCCCTCTTCGTCGTCTCCAACAGCTCCGACCAGGACAACTGCCGTACCCAGTGCGGCAAGATTCGTCGCGACGTTTGCCGCGCCGCCGGGGTAGTATTCTGTTCTCTCCTGCTCCACGACCGGTACGTCGGCCTCTGGGGCACTTCGACGAACCGTGCCAGAGACATACTGATCTAGTATGAGATCTCCTACTACCACGAGCGTTTCGCCGTCCGTGGAGTTGTTGGCCTGGCAAGTCTCCATTCAGATCATGCGGATCTTGGGAGAACGGGCGCCTGATATGGGAAGATAAACTCAGCGATATACATACATCACAGACTGAAAATTAGCTATCCCAGATTTATCTGTATGATTGCTGCCACCGAAGCCCACGGATGCAGCTGGAGGTGGTATTGCAAAAATATCTTACGGAATTGTCGCGTCATAAGATGCGACTCCTCAATTTTTATGTACCGTAAGCAGTAGTCTATATATACAAATACGTATTTATATGAACACATGCATCCTCCATCCGTAGGAGCGAGCTGAAGACATCCTCTCATTCGAATAGACTGTTCTTGATTGTAAGGAGACCATGCAATCAGCTCACTAAAGTATACCTGGATTGGTCCCGGTCTCTCCAATAGTCTGGAACTTTGGATGAGGCCACGTCTCACAGTTGCATCAGCTAGCATGCGATGATGAGGATAGAGATTTAATTTCTACCACTAGGCTGAACTGCGCTGGGAGTGAGCATGTAATTCCTCGGCGTAGACTAGCCAGCTTGTAGTGATAATATTTGAACAATGAGCATATCGGAACCGCCAAAGCAAGACACAAGATATAGTCTAGGGTGACCGGCAACATTAGAATCAAGAAGCAACCTAATTCATATTTTACGTAAATACACGTAGTCTTTTATGTCACTATTTTGTTACTTTTGACTCGTAAGGACCATGCAGACGGCCCAAACCACATCTGATACAGCTACACTGCGGTTACTAGAACGAGCCTTCTCCGAGTAAAACTGCTAGTCTGTTGCGATATCCTGATTTTCTGATCGTCTTTGTAGGATTTACGAAATATAATTGGGGTAGCTCATGCTCTTTGAGACTGCAGTCTATGGTCTAGACTCATCTCCAATCATTAGGCCGGATTTCCGAGATCAGTTTATGGAGTACGTCTGTTCGAGACGGTGTTAGACTGTGTAGGAATGGTTAAAGTAAACAGATATGGAGATAGCGAGCCCTCAGTCACCACTGCCGATCTCATTTTTAGCCTAGAAAGAGTCATCTTGACGGCCCGGGCTTAATATCTCTTGATATAAGGCGGCGGAGGTTCAGGTGAAGGCACAGTGGCGTAGGCAAAAGTCTCATAAAAGATCTTCAATCTATCTACCTGTTCACGCTGAATTTGGTGTTGTAAGGTCCAGGCCATCTGGTTAATCCTGAAGGACAACCATACCAGTAAGCAGTGGACAAGGTGTGTTCGCGATGCAGATTGCATCCGATGAGGGACTCGTCCCGAGGAAAGCAGCTCTGTCGCTTTGAGTGATACAGAGATAGAAGGTCTATTCAATCTGCCACTGAGAAGACACCTTACACCTTATCAGTGAAGTCTGGTGCAAGTGGATGGTGTATCCCAGTTAAGCTCTGATCTCGTCTCTGGATCGTGGATGGGAAATTCAAATCCACCCAACACCAGTACGGATGGTTTGCCCCTTTTCCCAAACCAGACGGATGGCATCAATCTGAGGTCTCGAGCCGTTGAATCGTGCTGCTGCCTACCGTATTTCCACCGAATTAGGCCAGTCGTTTAATTTCAAGGGTCAAGGCTAGAGTCGAAGACTGCGGAGAAAATGGTCGATGCAGCATCATTCGGCCCTTCGTCCGATGCAATCAAGCAACAGGACGGACAAGTCCCTTGCTTTCAGTCCCTCGGCTGGGTTCCAGATCGCTGAGATTTTGCAGCTTCGGGAGATTCGGTGCGTGCTATCCACGCCGGACGTTTCAGACTTTACGAGTCATTCATTCAAGCTAGCAAGCCATGGCTTCCAACCCGACAAACGCCTCGGTGCTTTAGGGCTTCTGATTCATTACACGTTTTGCGCTAATGTCTGCATTCATCGAATTGTTCGTCTTATTATATTGCGTTAGATTATTGTTTCACCATCGAATCGTTCTCAGTCTCAGGCAATATGGCCGGTCACTCACCCCGTGGAGGAGGACTCTACCCTCCTTTCTTCTTGATTGATATATCCTTAAAGGGCCTCTCTTTTTCTTGCTCTCTTTCTTTGCACTGCTCTTCAAGTCACTCTTTGAGTTTTCTGTCTGGTACAGCAACTACATTCATTTCTGGGATTTGAGCCCAAGTGTCCATTCATTACTTGCAACAGGAGCAGAGTCTCCAGTCACCCTTTGCATCTGAATAGCAGTCTAGCACAGACTCTGCACTCTTTTCTTCCATTCTAGCTTCCTCGCCTTCAGGACATATCAACATCCAACAATGATATATCAGCGTCTCACCAGTCTATGCGTTGCCGCTCTGGTCGCGGCCGCATCGGTCTCTGCGAGCCCTATGTACGAGCGCGCTCACGCTCGGTGTCGGGCCGGGCACACCAAGGGCGCCCACCACGTCCCAACGACTGATAAAGCAACTTCATCCATGACTTCCCCAGTGGGGGTCCCAGAGGCTCCATCCCAGACCCCCTGGCTCACACCCACTGGGAATGAGATCACTCCCGATGCTCCCTCTTCCTCGTCGTCAACGACATCTGCTCTACCCTCTTCTCCCGCTACCCAGGAACAAGCCATCGTTCCGGCAGCCCCTGTTGAGTCTCCAACAGCCGCTTCCCAGACCTCTAACAAGGCAGCTGCTGCTGCATCCTCCTCCAGCAGCAGTAGTTCCTCATCAGGTGCCACCCACTCCGGCACAGCCACCTTCTACGGCGGCAACGTCTCCGCTCGTTCACCGGGTACACGCTTCCCTCCGGCCTCTTCGGAACGGCTTACTCAGGCGCCGCATGGGACAACGCCGCGGAATGCGGTGCCTGCGTCTCGGTGACAGGACCCAACGGTAAAACCATCAAAGCAATGGTACGTCTCTTCTTCGTGCAATCGTATCATACAACCCCCAGCTAACATCACCCAGGTCGTCGACCAGTGCCCCGAATGCGAGGCCGACCACCTCGACCTCTTCCAAAACGCCTTCACCGAACTAGCCGACATCTCCAAGGGTATCATCGACATCACCTGGTCCTTTGTCCCCTGCGGCATCACCTCGCCCCTCGTCCTCAAGAACAAGGAGGGGACATCGCAGTATTGGTTCTCCATGCAGGTCGTCAATGCCGCCGAGCCCGTCGCGAAGCTCGAGGTCAGCACCGACGGCGGGAAGACCTGGCAGGGGACCACGAGAACCTCCTACAACTTCTTCGAGATGAGCAGTGGGTTTGGAAGGATACCGTGGACGTGAGGATCACTGGCCAGTCCGGCGCTACCCTGACGGTGGAAAATGTCGGGACCAGCTCTGGGTCCTCTGTTACCGCTTCGTCAAATCTGTAGAGTAAATAGTAGATGGTGACGTGGGGGAAAGGTGTGAGTAAATTTAGTCGCCCCCAATTGTCGCGGAAGAGCAGTTTGTTTTGAGACAGACCCTGTCTGCACCTGATATGCGCCTTTACTTTCTCTTCTCCGCATATTTTTGGAACAATTCAGACATATTCTGATGTTTTCATTCCCATCAGTGAAACCAACTGACTATCGTGGCTATGTCGTGAAAGATTGCCCTAAGATTGCCTCATGTGCTAAGGTTGTCATTGACCACGAGGGAGCCGAATCTTCCATGAACAGCGTTTTGTCATTTGGCTTTCGGAAAACAAGATCAAACTACGAAATGGCCCTGTGTAAATCTGAGAGATCGAATTTGCAATTCCCATAACGCGATATCGCAGGCTCCATTCCCAACCCTGGTTTCGCCAACCCTTAAGATAAAAAAAAAAAAATAACACACAAGAGTAAAAAATACGCGTAAGAAGGCAGACGACGGAAACGAGAAATCACGAAGCGCCGGGGAAACGACTCCGGGCTGGACAAATTAAGGTTGTAGATCATTGGTCACCTGTCTGCTTCTAGAGGCCTTGATGGAAGACATCAGAAAAAGATCAAGACGGCACCTGCAACCGAGCCCAAATCACGGCTTCTCGCAGGGCTTGTTAGAATGGAATGAAACTGAAAACGACTAACGGAGAGAAAGAGCGGGTATGTTGGAATCTCAGCCTCCGAACAAAAACAGATCGTAGCACATGTATGACCATGAGATAGAGAAGCAAAGGGAAAGTCATCTATCCAGAAGCGCAATTCGGCCTTCAGACCTGACCTTGGTCGACCTCAAGAGGCTCGAGCTCTTCGGCGTCGTTGTAGTCGTCGAACTCGAGACCTGCGTCGCGACAGCGCTGAAGCCACTTTTGTGCGATATCCCCACGGCGGTTGACTTCCAATTTCAACTTGGAATTCTGAGCACTGATCTCGTTGATAGCATGGCTTGTAGTCATGTTGTTTTGCTCCCACCGTTCGCTCATCGTTTTCTTCTCATCGTGCAGCTGGCAGATGTACTCGATTGTACGCTGTAGGATGGCGCCTTTGTTCTTGTCACAGTTGGGGACCAGACGCGCTAACTGATTAATACCCTCGTTGATGGCTTCACGACGCCGACGTTCCACTGAGATCGCATTAGCCTAAAAATCACCCCATAAAACAACTCCCGCAGCTTACCCTCTTTGTGATTATTCTTGCGAATTTGGTGCCACTCAGGAGAACCAACGGACGGTTTTTGATTCATACTCTGGGCTTCGCGCGCAGCGTAGACAGCTGCGGCGGTCGAATTGTGTCCATGAGTAGGGCCCATAGCCTGACCCATATCATCTCCGAATGTCAACCCATGAGCGAGATTATTGGCGTCGAAAGAAGGTTCGGGGGGAGGCGGGTATTTGTTTTGAGGATTGTGCGCGGCCAATGCAGCTTTGGCAGTGAGAGCATTCTCATCGGAGATACCGTTCTGTGGTCCGACATGTTGGAGGATCTGCTGGTCAATGTTGAGCTCCGAAGTAGAAGTAGGGAGACCGTGAGCATCATAGGAAGTAAGAGAGCTGTGTGCGAAGTTGTTCTGAGCATCCGCGCCAGGCATGCTGCCACTACTTCCATTGGAAGAGCGGTTCAGGCGCTGAGGATCCGGGCCCGCGCTGTCATCACCTTCGCGCTTTCGCTTGTTGGTGATATTGCTATCCGAGGCACCCAACGATTGGTCAGCCATGATGCAGGATGTAAGGTTGTCACCCTGCAGGTTGGCCGAGTCAGCAACGGCCACGATAGTGCGTATCCAGGGACCAAACCGACCCTTTAGACGGAGCAGATGTATTGATTCGAGATAGGTTTCCTCAGACAGCTACCAAAGGAGATGTAGCATTAGGAACTTCCCTGCGGTCCAGGTTTTGTGAGTCGGAAAGCCCAGTAAAGTAATGAGTTTAACAGCGAGGAAAACAAATAATGCAGAGCAGTGAGGAAGGAAAAAGAGAATATTTCTCGCGAGTAAACATTCACCAAAAAGAAGATATTGATATGCTGAGAAGTGAGAAGCGAATATACTAAGACGCGTGAGGCTGGACGCGCTGGTCTCCGCACCATAGCATCAAAACAGACATTGGATGACAATGAAATCCCAGAAACATGCAATACACAATTAGATTGATGGAATCAATATGCGCCAACAAGCCAGTTGATGCGCAAACCATCAATCAGCAGAGAAAACCTCATGGTCGCATAGTCGACATCAGAAACGCGTCATGATGGCTCTGCGACCGAGGTAACAGGGGAAGAGAGGATAGCATCACAAAATCGACCTCATCCGGCTCACGGCGGACGGGGCAGAGGCCCAGAGAAGGGCATGATGAGATGCTTCTGGGGCCTTATTGAAGCTTCAGAAGTAGTGGAGTACGGCAGAGGGAAGATGCAATGAAAGATAGGAATCGCGAATAGGAGGAGTGAGCTCACTGTACCTTGGGATGGTCTGTCTATCACCTGACAGCAAGTCACCTGCCACGGGCAACAACAAGAGGCAGGTATATCGTAGTTCGATCGCGAAGACCAAGAATCGAATTTGATCGCGAGGAAAGACTCAATATGGAAACGTCCAATGTAAAGACAACGGACGGACCGGATCAGAAAACGAACAGAAAGAAGTGGCGGCCTTTACAATAGAAAGAAGGGATATTTGGAGGAGTAGAGTCGAGTAGTAGAGAGAAGCGCTCACGTGGCGAGGGACAATAATGGGAGCAGAACAGTCGAGGCGGCGGTGGTCCGGTGAGGAGCAGCGACCAGAAGCGTAGAAAAGTCACCTGACTTGGGCCGTCCAAGAACCAGCAGAATGGTCTTTCGCTGTCTCCACCGGAACTTCCCCTTCCCAAGCTGTTAATGAAGGGGAGTCAACTCTTGTCTGGTATGCAATATCTCTCCCATTAGCTATATCTTTTACTAAGGTAGGTACCCTCCCTCTTCGTTCTTGGATGTCATGTGCTCCAATCCCGTGCCCCCTCCTCTGCCAATGTCCCTCTTCTCATCGCTGATTGGTTGCGCGGATTACCCTGGGCGGTTGCCGGAGGAGGGGTTGACCCGGGATCACGTGCGACTCTTAAGGTAATCACCAAATCAGGATGATGAGAGTCAAACAATTGTATGGAAGTTTCCTGGTTATTTGAGGCGGAGGATGCCATGCCTCGTCTATCAGACCTAGTGAATGCACTGACTCGCGGCCGTTTTCAACAACCACTATTGGTCTGTCTCAAGAGACTAGATACCATCAAGTACCTTTTAGTACTCCATACCTTCACTCCTTCAGTGCCCATCCCGGTCGGGCCGACCCTCCTTTAGGGTCCTGGTAGGGAGCACGGTCCATCTGGAGAACGCCATCGTAAAGTAGCGGGATGTACGCCGATGCATACCATGCCCTGCCATGTCTCTGATGGTGTCTGTCTCTCGGGTCTCGACCGACGTGCGTGGTCGCAGATCTTCAGATATACACACAATCTGAACTTGCTTCACACCTGATATCTGTGGCCTCATGCTTGTTCGACTATTGCCTGTCTGCAAATACCTAGTCAATTTCGGTTTACCTCAAATGCGACTCCATCTGACCTTTCGTGTCACATGCACATCCGCATTAGAACCAAACTTTCCCACTCGAAGCGGATGGTGCTTTCCGCAGTGTCGATCAAAAGTCTTCAAGCTTACTCTCGAAGATCATTCTGCGGTAGCGTCCCTCTCAAGGTTGCATTGTTTTTAATACGCCTCCCTTGTTTGGGTTGAGACCGTCTGATAGGTTGCTGATCAATCGGTCATGAGATAGGCCGTCATCGCCGCCGCAGGTCCGTCCAAGTAGGGTATGGACGCCAGTCTCGCATCGGTAGGTAGTACTAATATGTTGTCTCAAGGGGCTGGCATAGATGGATCGCTCGCGCATACTTGTCTAGATGAATCTGCGAGGCAGTAGATTTTCTCATATTCGTGGTCTAGGAATGGTTCCTTCCACTGTCACATGGATCCAGGGGGAGGACGATTATCAACCATTCACATGATTGCTGCCGATTGTGGCAAGGCTAACCCTATTACTTCGGGCTGCTTCACATCAAAAGAGAATCGGATATCCAGAGATCGCTGCGTAGATTTGGACAGTTCTGATATCATATCAAGTATTTTAACACATCGAGCAGTCAGAGTGGAACCCATTTGACCGATGTGAAAGTCTTCCTCGCCAATGCTCAACAGTAGGTGTCTCATCATGTGCACCGTCAGAATACCCCAGACAGTATACTATAGCGCGGCAAAAGAAGCTGCAGCCCTCACTTTTGCGACGCCTTAACCAATCCAAACACCGTCTTCGGATCAGCTGTGGTATCAGCAAAGCAGATACCCTCGGTCGTCGCACCCAGTATATCCCAGCAAAGGATCTTCACATCAAACGGTAACTCCTCCCCAGCATCGCCATCCTGCACCGTCCCCGGGCGCTGCGTAATGGCGATAATCGCACTTGTCCCCGCATAGCGCACCGATCCCTCCTCTCCACACCTATTCCCAAAGACAATGACAATCTTCTTTTCCTCTGCACATTCGGCTTCATGGCCATCAAATCCTAAGTCAACATCGTGGCGCATCTTCTCCCTGACTAGAGGCCAAAATCTCTGTATCCAGTAATTAAAAGTTTGCAAATCCGGCTTATCAGCCAGCGCATCCAGCTCCTCCCGGCTCATAAACGTCGTCCAGGCCATCGACAGAATAACCAGCTGGGACTTGGAGTTGATGACCCGATTCGCGAACTCCCAAGCCGTAAAGGGAGCTTCAAATTTATACGGGTTGATGTCCATACATATCCCAAACGACGTAGCCACCCTGGACGTCAGCACATCTCCTCCAGAGGAACCAGAGTTAAAGACGAGCTCGTGGAACCCTCGCTCCGCCGTACCTTCAGACGCCCACGTCTCGTCCGTGAAGTAGAGAAACGTCTTGCGGTAGTTCAGGAGCACCGCCCCCTCTTCATCCACAACAAGCAAGGAATTATAGTACTTCTCCTGCGGTTGCGCGCTACACTCCCCACCTGCTGCTATTTCAATCTCGGGATACCCCACGCACACCTTACACCTGAGACGCGTAGCCGTCTCACGGGCCCAAGCAGCTGATACGCCCTTCCCCGCCGGCTCAAGGAACGGCCGGATGGCTTCCAGCGAGGGAAAATTGTACCCTAGCCAACAAGAACATGTCACCATTACAGATCGGATAGGGGACATCACAAAACTAGAGCCCACTGCCTCCTGTTCCTAGGTACTCACCCGTCAGAGCCAGTTCCGGCAACACCAGGAGGTCAGGCTTCAGGCTCTCGATCCCGGCTTGAGCGCTCCCAATCACAGTGCTGCTGTTCAGCAATTCATTGGCCCTTTTGATATTGCCGTCGACGTCGCCCACCCTCGGGGCGAACTGTAATGTGGCGATTCGCATTCCTCTATGTTGAGGCCTAGATACCTGCGCTAAGCACGAGAGAGGGACTGCCGTCCTGGCTCTTGGCAGAGCCGAGGCTGTAGTAAGATGCCTGGTTAGAGAGGAAGAGGTGAAATGCCGTTGGAGTAGTCCAACATGAAAAATACTGTGGACCTTGGTTGAGAAAATTGTGCAGAATTAATGACTTAACTGTCCATTTCTGAGCAGTCAAGTCAGCAAGATAGCTTGGATATGTCTTGTTTTAGAAGTTTTCAGTTACAAGATGTGAAAGGACAATACATGCGCCCATTGGAAACCGGGATATGGGATCATGTGACTGAAAGATACCTGAGGCATCGGCACGATCCATATCTAGTGATCGTCTCTAGGTCTATGTCTCCCTGTGCTTGAACAAATATTTCGTTGCAGAAATATAGGGTATTCTTATAATGCAGTTATGTACGACACACTTCCATCGCCGGCTGCTAAACTCCAAAATGTAGCAGATAATATCCCTTATCAGAAGACCAAAATCCGCAGAAAACGCCGTCGCATAATGCAATCGAGATGAGAACTGACAAAAAAGTTTACAGCAAAACAGAAGATCGCCATGGGCTGTTCAAAGCTGCAAGGCTGACGTGAGCCTTCGAGATTATGAAACAGAAGGTTATGACAACACCTATTTCTTGCCTGCTCCTTTACTTTTCTTCTCCGGTGTGAAATTCAGCGGCTTATATGCTAGGCCCTTGCCCCCGGTAAGCCGAATTCTCTGTTCCGTTCGGGACAGGGTACGTCCTAGTCCCAAGTCTCTATCAGGGGCAAGAGCAACATCGTATCCATTGACTTGGTATGAATTCGGCGACTGACTTCGGGAGAAAGAGTGCGAAGATGAAAAGCTGCTGCGCGGACTGAAAACGGAGCTTCGAGGCTCCGGGTATGTCGACCAATGGTCGAGAAGCCTCGGCCCGCTCCTGAGTGATTCTGCGGCAATCCGGGCAGCGGAAAGAAGGAGTTCATCTTCGTCAACTTGGCGAGGCTTTGGAACTTCAGGTTTCTCCTCCTTTGTAGGCTTTCGAGCTGTCATGGCCTCAATCCGTTCCAATATGGGAAGTTTGGGAAGAGGTTTAATTGAAGACAATGCCATAGACACTTTGCGTGGAGTAGGAGCCTCAGGTTTGGCTATTTTGGGTGCCTTTGGCTCGCTCTGTTTCAGTTCTTGTTCATCTTCTTCGTGGAGAATGCGCTTGCGACTTGTCGAGATGGTCTGTCGCCTTTTATCGGCAGCTTCTTTCAGGGTATCTAGCCACGCAAGGCGTCGTTCAACTTCTAATGCTATTATGCATGTCAGAGAGACCTGACAGGTAAAAGGAACAGCAATAGATGTGGCCAAAAGTGCAACTCACCTGAGTTTCCGTCTTCCTTTGCGGTCGGCTCATGGGAGACGCGAACGGAAACACCTTCTTGAACAGCACCCACTGTGCTAGGTTCTGCAGGAGAGGGCGATGTGGCGCTAATGGGTTCAGGTGAGCTAGCCTTTGTGAATACTGGCTGAGGTTGCTGCTGCTCAGCGACATCTTCCACACGAGGCGGCACAGGTTCGTCTGCTGATGCATTCTGTTCTAGGACTTCCTTTTCCTGTGGAGACTTCAAACTCTCAATCGCATCGGCTGGTTTCTGTTTGGGTGCCTTTGTCTCCACAGGCTTCGCAAATGAGAAAACATTGGTTGAATGAACAGGGTGGATGGCTGCCGGTGAATCTGTCGAAATCGTTAGAATCCACAATGATTCCATGCTAAGGACGATGTCGTAGGACAGATGAACGTACCGTCTTTCGCTGGAGCGAACAGGTTACTTGCTTGCGCAAACGGAGACGGTGGGGACGTGGTCTCCGCAGGCTTGAAGAGACTTGGTTGAGGCTTTTCAGCTTCCGATTTTTTGGGGAGAGCATTCTGACCAGCGAGACTGAAGACAGAGCTTGAAATTTGCGGAGCAGAGGATGGCTTGCCAGTATCAAAAATGCCTGTCGAGGGCTGAGCAGCAGTCGGGCCAGGAGCCTGACCAGGTCTAGATATTGATGGTGTTTGAGGAAGGCCGAACGGTGAAGCCGTAGGTGCTGTAGAGGGTTGGAAGAGGTTTGGTACTTTGAACTGGGAAGTAGCCGATGCAGGGGTTGTGTCAGACTTTCCTGGCGTAAACTTGTATGCTCCTGTCGAAAAGATCGAGGTTGGTTGCTGACTACTGGATGCAGCAGGCAAGGTTGCGGCCTTCTGCTCAGTCACCGGCGTCTTAAAGGTCGTAAAGGGCGAAGATATGCTAGCAAATGGGTTAGAAGGCGCAACTGTGGGCGCTGTTGTGGCACCGGCTGAACCAGTGCCAGAGAACAAGGACGAAAAGGTCTTGGCCGGGTCGGGAGTTTGGGTCATATTGGTCATTTGTTCAATCGAAGGAATCGGATTGCTTTGCGTAGGTGTCGCTTCTGCATTTGTTGTACTCTGTGAAAGTTCTGTGAATGCGTTGCGCAAGCTTGAAGCTGATGCGGGAGACTCAGTAAAGACACCACCCTGCGAGACATTACCGTTCGTTTGGATGGCTGGAGGTCGCATTTCATTGTCATCGTCACTCACAAAGAGGGCATCGTCGTCTGTGGGCGCTTCTTGCTCGGGGGCTGGTAGTGCCAGTGAGCGCTGCGGCAGAAAAGAGCTGTCGATCATTCCTAGAGTTGCCGCTTCTTTTATATTCAAGCCGAGTATGATCGCAACCATGCTTCTGCCTGCTCGCTTCGACTCGACATACTTTTCTGAGAATGAGTGTTCGGAAGACGGCTGGAAGGCTATGGATCCAATGTGTCAGTCGAAGTCAGATACGGCCCACATTGAGACGCCTAATAGTATAACTGCCTTAATCCGGTGGGGCGAAAACAGAGCCAGTGAACGAAGGAAAGAAGGCGAGAGCGTTGTCGAGATCACACGTACCAATCGAGTCAACTGGACGGTTGCCCCAGTTGAGATAAAGATTACCATGAGCATTTTCAGCAAACTGTAGATCTTGCTCTTCACAGAATCCAATTGTTTGGCTGTCGTCATCAAAGTGTAAGACTTTGGTCAGTTCGTCAACGGTCCACTCCTCATTCTTGTGCTGTTGAGAAGCGGGATAACGACAGTATCCTTTCCATATTGAACGGATAGCCGTTTGGCGCATGTGGTTGAAATAGGTTTCAGCAACACAGGCCATCAGATACGACACAGCTGGAGAATCAACCAAATTAAAAAAGCGTGCGTAGAAACCCTGTGCAATGGCGTTGGGTCGTTTGGCATCCAGGGTGCCTTGATACTCCCATGTGTTGCCAGCAGCGGCGAACAATTCAAGGGCTACTTGAACCCGAGGCGAACTGCGTAGCTCTGCAGGCCATTTCTGGACACGGGCTTCTAAATCCGGTCGCTGGTCGTGAATGGAGAAGATAATGTAATAGGCCCGGAACTCGTCCTCGTTGGGAAACGCGATGCGCCCTCGATTGTCGTCGTAATAGTACATCAGCGACAACATGGTATTGTTGAGTTGTTCTCGTTCCTGGTGGCGGTCAAAAGGCTCTTCGTTTGCAGGACTAGAGAGTAGGTGAAGAGACACTATGTGGAACCGGGCTATTCTCTCCAGGCATGTGACTGCTATCTTCACGTCCTCCTCCTGGGTGAGCTGCTGCACGGAGAAATCGTTACGAATCGATCGTGTCCGATCCCAGACAAACTTGTGAATCAAGCCAAGAGGCTCAGAACCACCAAGGATATGTCGAATCAGATAGTTGGTTGACTGAAGAAGTGCCTTCGGTGTGCGAATATCAGAAGGAAGCTGTTCGTCGTAGCCGGCAGCTGATCTTCTGAAGCGTTTGAGCATTTTCGTTTCCATATTCTGCAATGTGTTTGTTGCAGGATGAAGAAACTACATACAGTCAGTTCTTGGATAAGCACCCATACGACATCATCTGTCTATACCTTTTCGCTTTTGTCTACCATCTTTTGGACGATGCGCTCAACCCGCTCAAAATCGGGACACATGCTCGTGCAGGTGCCGACGGGTGTAATTGCTTGATTCAGGGAAGTAGGTTGGTTGGGATCCGCCATCTGCCCTTTCCTGATTGCCTGTTCCCTTTGCTTCGCCCTATCAAGCTTGAGCTGCAAGCTGTCAGTCTAGAATCCCTGGCCACTGGTGAAAATCCAGTATGGAAGAATGTCCTACCTTTTCATATCTGTCATTGTAACTGTTCAGAATTGCCATGTCTTCCACTGGCACAGCAGAGCCATCCACGCCATTCGTTCCATTTGACGGAAATTGTAGTCGAGGGTCTCTGCTAGAATCGACCATACTCCCAGCAAATCCAGCGGGTGTCCCAAATGCACCAGACGAGCCATTCGCAACACCAGGAAATGCCGGTTTCTGCTGCGGAGCCTGTCCACCAAATGGAGAAGAAGTGGGTTGGCTCTGCTTCAACTGGGAGAAAGGCGATGCGGCAGCTCCTGCGGGAGCCGCGTTTGAGTCTGGTTTGCGCCAGGTGTTAGTTGCGGGACCAGTGCCTCGGCCATGACCACGGAGAGATCTCGTTGCCGACGAGGCTCCTCGGCCTCGGCCACGCGCGTTGAATGATTTGGACTGGTAGGGAGTAGCCCGACTGAATGATCCACCGCGCCCTCGACCCGCCGGGGCCGTTGTTCCATCTTTCTGGGCGAGGCCAGCGAAGGGGTTCGCTGGGCCTGCCATTCCGGGTAACGTGGTGGTAAAGACGTTGACAATCTCAGAAGCTTTTCACCAGGAATGCCGAGTCGTAGTTTGTTCGTTTATCGTCTTCTTTGGAGATGGAGGTTGACTTATGGGCTAAGGAAAGGAAGCTGGTGAATCAAGTATCCTAAAAAGGCTGACCTCCAATAATAGTTCGGAGGGCGTAACAACGCAGTTAGTTTGAGAAGCTAATGGAGAAAGACTGTCAACTAAGAAGCAACACAACGGAGAGGGAAGATAATGCCAGAACTCAAAGTGGTCACGCATATCGAACTCCAAACCAGGGAAAGCCATTACGCAATACCTTTGTATCTCACTTTACGGCCTGGACGCGTTCAAGCGAAGAAAATGAGACTGCTGAGAAGCCGTTGTCGAAGCTGGTCTCGTCGCAGATGTCGCCGATGGCCGAACGCTTCGACTTTGCGGCGTGAGGAGATGTGACCTCCGTGCCAACGGCCATCGAATCGCGGCGCGAACCCGCTGGATAAACAGTTACGGAAACTTGTCGCACAGTAATATGCCGTCCGTCGAATCCTCAGTTCATTGTTATTTGTTAGGTGTCGTAGACCGGTGGGGAGAGGCAATATGGGTTCTTTGTTGCCGTCGCTCATGCAGCTCTGAAGGCTCACAGCCGCGGGAAGGCGTCAACACTCGCGCCAACTGATTAGGTGCTAGCGCCACTTGCCGCGCGTTTAGATCCATCCTTCAAGCTACTCTACGATTATCCTCCACTTTAAAGGCCGAAAATCAAAAATAGTGATCATTGTATTTCGTACGACAAAACTAATCCAGAAAGCAATCGCTGTTATAATGAAACACCCTCATGCCTCGTTACCTCTCATTCAGACGATCGGCGTCCAAAGAGAACGAACTTCGCCACAAGCGCCTCGCTGCTAATTGTCTAAATCATAATTAAGAAAAAAAAATTGAAATGAACAAACACAATAACATCACCCATATTTGCATCTCACGCCATCTGGCGCCATCTCCAACAGAATTTTTGAATGTATGTATAAGGAAGAAAACATAGTCAAACATAGAACAAGCAACGAGTATATATACTAAACGAAGAATTGGGAAGTCATTGACAGGTACCTGCCATATAAAACCACAGAGCCTCCAGCATTCGATGTGACATGGCAGTCACTTGACGTGGAACAAGCCGCATGGCTAAGTCGCTTTGACAACAAAGTCAGGGACTGAGAAAGAAGCAGAAGAAAAGTCCGGAAAACAATCATCAGTGAACCGAAACTCCAGGGCTGCAGGAGAGTCATAGCAGTGGTCGAGGATCAATCATTTAATATCATGCATGTGGTCTATTTTGAGTCCAACCGTCCGGATTCATCCGCATGTGGCCACATCAGCTAGAATGAGGGGCCTGCTGCGATGGATCACGAGGATGACTGAAAGATCCTGTGCGGAAAGAAGGGCCTCTCATGCTCATGCCATCCATGCTTGAAGGTCTGTCTTGAGGCAGGTTCGGCAGGCCGTGAGCCATGTGAGGCATTTCCTGGGGATGAGACGTCGGGGTCATGGGAAGCTGATATGACATAGTAGGCTGAGACATGGCGTGACTGGGTGTAGTACCATACTCCATTGGGTTGAAGAGATTCTGTCGGAACGAAGGCGTCCAAGGGTCGAAGCTGGCCGAGTGCTGCATGGGCAGGGGTGCTTGGCGGTGGTGGGAAATCGGCTCCGGTGCTGAAGAGGTGATGGGTGCCTGTGTCAGGTAATCAAAAGCGGCAGGTGTCTCATTCGGGCTGACCAGTGCCGTTGTTGCAGGGGTTCTGAGCATCTGCTGAGATGCATAATCTTCGGTATACTCAGATGTCGTGGGAAAGAAGGTCCGATCATCCCGGGGCGTTTCGCCGAAGCTCAATGACTCGGGTAAAGGAAACAACTGGTTTCTGTCATCTCCCATATTCATTGGGCGACTTGGTGCCGCCATGCCCATGTGTTCGACTGGGCTCGACATCAGGCCGGTCGAGTTCATCTCAGAGTGGTGAATGGGCAGTGCCTCATCTGCATTATCGTCTTCTTGTTCATGCTTCTGGTCCGGATCCACATTGGACTCAGCATCTTTCTCTTTCGGGTTCGACTCTCGGTTGACAACGTATACGATCGTGTTGGCATCTGAGGCTCGTCAACAGCTGTCAAAATGAAATTCCATGGACAGAAATTGCCACACGTACCAACTTCTCCTCTTTCATAGAGTTCTTCCATCCTCCTCACTCTGAAGACCTCGTCCAAGATTTGGAGTCTGTGTGGGCCTCTGAGCTGCCGCTTGCAGTCGTGGGCAATTTCCTGCAATTGATCCGTGGTAATACCGAATCTTCCAAGCTTGCGGATGATATGAATCAACAGAGACAGGCGTTCTAAATATGTCAGCAAGTTTACTTGACAGAGGAGAGTTTCTGGGGAGGTACACGTACGATCCTTTCGAAGATGGTCAGGCTCCTTGTGAACCACATCGGCGGGCCACCATTCGGGCTTTGTCTTTTCTGGGTCGCCCTTCTTACCTGGAGGGGCTCCCGCGGGGGGTTTACCTCCGTTGTAGGGGTGCTTGACTTGCTTCCTTGGCTCGATGAACTTAATGAATGCCTTTGCAATCTGACGACAGTTGAGCTGCTGGAAATGCTTCAAGGATCTCTCATAGTAGTCGAGGACTTTAGGAGTATCACCGATTTCAAGCCCGACCATGTCCACTGATCCACAAGAGGGCGTTTCCTCAACGGGGCTTGAGAACTGAACGGATGACGGCCCACCGTACATAGAGTGGGCTGGGGAATTTCTGCGCCGCTTGTTCTGACGGTAGGGCAAGTGACCAAGCGGTTGTTGAGGATCATAGCTATATGGTGTGGCACCGGCACCTGACAGCCCTGTTCAAATGAGATCAGCGGAAATATCGCACTTGTGTGTAGGGGATCTACATACTTCGAACCATGGGGCGCTGATACCCGATCTTGGCACCGAGGATTTCCAAAAATCTTTCACGGACTTCGGGTGTGAAAACAGTCCCATTTTGCTCCTGGATAGACGGAGACTCCGTTACCTTGAGTCTACCCATGTTGTCGAGATAAATCATGGCGTAGTGGGCATAAGGGATGTTGATCGACGAACGCACGGAGAGACCCATGGGCTATGTAGGACATGAGTCAACTCCATATGTCTTTCCGATACCGGTCTCACTTACCGGGACATTATCCCAGCCGTTGACATCGTCCTGCATGCATGACGCTGGCCTTTTGCTGGAGCCCACCCCAGGAGCAGGTGCGGTGAACACCATTGTGTAATTTGAGAGGTTGACGTTGACAAAGGTAACACAGATCGCGGTTGAGCAGGTATATCGTTGGATAATGTGGAGTTGAAGGTTGCTCAGGCAGTACGGTTACTGAATTGCTCAGAGGTATAGATAGTGCTCAACGCATGAAGATGCCGTCGAGTTCTGGGCGAGTATGTAGCTGCGATGGCGGCAATATATATTGTCTTGGAGGTCTTTGTTCTATCTTCCAACGAGATCAGAACCAGATGATCCGAGATGGTGATGAAGCTGCAGAGATCCAGGTCTGGTGAAGCCATGGCAGGACGCCAAAGGCCGCTGATTAGCTTTGGTTTGACACTTGGAAAGATGCGGCATGCCAGCAGCCTCAAAGGGGAAACAAGATACAGCAATGAGAAAGGCCAAAAAATTGAGATAAGAACGTCCAGCCGCAAGCGAAAGCCAGCACTGCGGTTCGAGTCCGTGACCCCGCCATCTGCTGTAGTTTGCTTCTGAAGGCAGACAAGCCATTTCGGGGCAGATCGACGCCCGTCAAACAGAGTTGAGAGGGGATAGTATGCGTGACAAGTGACGACATGCTACTCACAGGATGCACCCAGCCGAGAACAGAGATCAAACACCCAACGGAGTTCGAGAGCACGCAATCAAGATCGGCCCGCGAAGGTGGGAGATGCTGCAAGATGGATGCTGGCAACCGATTTCGTCACACAGATGGCGGGGGTGACAAGCAGCAACAGAGTTGGAACTAGATCAAGAGTACTTTGCCCTTTTCTTTGTTTTCTCCTTCGGGGCTATGTACGGTAAATGGGAATGATGACACGAAGTCAAGCCAAGAGAAAGGACAATCGATGATTGACAGATGAGAAGTTACCAATAGCTCAAGGGAACACTCGATACCCTCAAGGAGAGAAGAAGTAGATGAGAAGAAGAAGGATTGGAGCTCTGGGACGGGGGAAATGGCAGTTTTTCAGTGTTGGCGATGAGAGATTGGAATGCCTGTGCATCTGGATATTGATGATAGCGAGAATATAGCCACTGGGACTTTTTTTTTTTTTTTAATTTATTATTATTATTATTTCCTTATTTTTATTAATATTTTATTTCATTTTGTGTTTTTGAGACCCCTCTCTCATAGTCCAGCTGCCATCGAATTGAAGGGCCGTCCCGATTTGGCCATCTAAGACTCCAAGACTCCAACTTAGTGGATGACCCGCCAACATGGATGATCCTGGGAGCGCATCAAACTCGAAACGCAAGATAGTCTACAGCTGCTAAAAAAGCACCGGTCCAGAGCTGCGGGCTGCATCTCTGAGGCAAGGACATGCAGTAGTAGGGCGGTATCTGTACTTCTTTTATTTATTTCTTTTTATAAATTACTATAGTTGTTGTTATATGAATTTATTTCCTACTTATTTATCGAAATTATTCCTTTTCTTTTTCCTGCAGCCATTATTCGCATGGACATTTTCCTCATATTTACCCATCGTTGTAGATCGTTTTAACCACCCCCAAGCCTTCTGCTCTACTAGTAGGTAGGCTTCGTTTGGAGGATGCCATTCAAAAGCACCGTGGCTTACGGATGGTTGCTCCATAGCCATAGTACTGGCACGCTGGTTTCTAGATTAGACATTTAAGTTCAGACTCGATGTCTATAGAGTACTCGCGCAGATGGCCATCAAACGCACATCTACAACAAATGATTACTATAGCCTGCCTGGGAGGAATCCACCCTCAGTCTGCCAGAATAATTAGTCGTCCCTAGTCTATACAGTACTCAACGGATATTTTTAAAGAATGACAAGAGCACCAGAGCCTTGATAGCAGGATCGGGAGTTGCTTTATTAGCAGATCAACTAGTTTGTGGTTAGTCAGGACTCTAACAGCCACTTAGGCCCGGGGATGGAGTTCCTGGGGCGCCATTAGCAGTGGCCCCCTCGTCAGTAAAGACGGTCTTTGGCAGCCAGTCGCTTCCCAGTAAAAATCGTTTGTTTTTCCAGACACCAGGGGATCGGGGCTGTCAGTTGGAATTGCTGCCCATGCAGTGGTAAGTTACCACTGGTAACTCATGCTCATCTGTGCTTCGACGTGCTTTCATGGATATTGCCTGTGGATCAAGTTGGTTGACATTTTTCCCGCACTGAGCGCCATGCTATGGAGCAATATTTCTTCTTTGCCTATGGATATCGAATCCCGATCCCGCCTAGCCTCTTGTTCAGTACTTCTGTCTAGTCTTCTTCAGCGCACAATTCTTAGCATACCTATCCATTCTCTTCCGTACTGCCCCCTCTACTACAGTACGTGGAGTACCTCAAACTGACAGAAACCTCGGCTTAATCCTTCCAGTATTCTCCATCAGTTTCCCCGGTTGATTTGCATACTGTACGACATGACTCCATATATCAACCAGAAAAAAGTCTACCTACCGGAACCACAACCAGGATTTGTAAACAGACTTTGTCTCTGAAGAAAGAAGATACCGTGCACAGGCCACAGACCCGTTAGCTTTTACTTTCAGAATCAAACTTCAGGGCGGTTTTCCTTTCGCCCAGTCCCACATCGCCCACGCTTGGACCAGGTGCTTTGCAATCTAGCCCCAAGTAGTAAGTGTTAGTCATCCAAAGCTCTGCATCTAGCCTATCCATGTGTCTTCCATACCATGTACTGCCCCTCTACGTGCATACGTACAATTACAGCGCAACAGCGACGATCCAGTACATCGTACAGTACTATGTGGCTGAGTTTACTGCACCTGAGCATACCTGATACGCAGAATCCGTTGCCCTCGACCTCGAAGAGGCTCGGAGACTCCCAATCACCGCCACAGTTCAGTTGATCTCTAGCCACATCCTGCATCTCGCACATTGTATGGGATGACGCACGCACAATCTTGGTAAATACCCCGTACGCTGTATTCACCGACAGCGAGATCCCCCTCGCCACCATGTTGTTACACTCATCGAGCTTGTAAACTCGAATTCAAGCTTTTAGCCGTCTCCATGATTGACCTCACGGCTCTCCCATCGTACTTCTGCACACACATTAAGCATAATGGCATCATACTGAACAGGGTTACTGACAAGGGTAAGAATTCTGATATTCTACGGAGTTTATCCTATAGGTAGATTCCATTACGCCCAAAGGGGACACGAGTGCGAGTAGGGAACGGATCAAAGTACCTAAGCTACCTAAGGTACAGACTATGACTACGGACCAATGGTGGATTGGATTTGGTGCGAGATTACAGGTACGATTGACCAAGGAGAAGGATCCGGGGCCGCCCTGATCATGGACGGATCTTATCGACTTGTGCCCCGAACGCTAGTCGAGGGGCTATGGGCCAATCAGAGAGCTGGGGAAGCTCCTTGGGCGGTTTCTCCAGAGGAAAGTCGGAGGGGAGATGGCCCTGAAGAGGCTTGTGCATAACCCGGCATCCTGGGAAGGGGAAAATCCAGAATCCAAATCGGTCGTAAGCTTTTAATCCTTAGAGTTTTGGCTTTTGTACGATATTCTGTCTACCATGAAGAGTTCGAAATGTTATTATTGGAGGTTCGGATGAAGAGCGTTTACTGTTTTGAGCTACGAAGTACAATGGGCTTATGAGATCCGAATCACAAAAGGGGGTAATTCCATGCGCCAGTTATGCGCCTAGCACAAACTACTGACTAATGTGGACAAAGAAAAGAAGACCCTAGAATCAATATGAGATTTGAGTCGACAAATCAGGACGGGGGAGCAGTTTGAAAGCTGGATTCTAACAGTGACATTTTCCTTTTCCTTGACCGGGGGTGGCATCCTCCATCTAATTACGCAGTGGTTCAATAGGGCCCAGTCAATTTGTCACTATTACTTGACAGTTAAAAGAGTGCTCCGTACTGGGTACTATGGTAGCAGGGACAACGAAAAAGCAATAGCAGGAAAACCAAGGTCTCGGACTTTGATGTCAGATGGCAGCAACGTTGACGTTCGTCTGCTGTGTCAGGCTACCTGCCAGTGACCTCACCACAGCCAATGCGATTTCATCAGCCATCTATTCGCGACGATCTAAGAGATAATGTCCTCGATTTTAGCCCCAACCCTGGACGAGTGCGAATCCTCAACGTCACTGCCTGTCACTGAGTTAGCTTCTACTCAACCCGGGATCCAGAGGAAAGGTAAAGTAAACCCCGAGGAGCATAAAGTCCGATCCTTAGCCAAGCCCAGATACGGCTTCCTCATTGGGACAATTTGTCATGATGCGCACACTAGTAACTAGTTTGAGAGCACAGTACTTAGTACGCATATAAGCGTAGTCATGGGAAGAGTAATAGTTAGTAGTCGTGGTCCGTGGATGTACTTCGGGTAGCCCGGGTTTTTCAGGCACCACTGATATGGTAACTCTTATAGTCTATCCTTGGCTATATCGCTAGTAACCGTCTAAGGGCTGACAGGCTAGTTTGACCCTCAAACAGTCGAAATGATCTTCGAACGCACAAACGTCAACGTTGCAGGATTTGTATTTGGGCATCAGGAGTAAGACACGATATTCAGCTAGAGCATGGATGAGGTCCAGTAGAAGCTCAGGAATTACCTCCCAGTCAACAACAAAAGGGCGAATGCTACCTTAATATCACTCGGAAATATATTTAGTAACCTAATAATCAACAGGACCATCATCCACAATCAAGGCGCATTTGGCGATACTCCACTATCATCTCATGACACAGAATTCGCTGATAAGATCTCATCGATCCAAGTTTATAACACGGTTGTATATTTCGATCAGGGATAAATCTCAAACAATTGTTCATCAGAACTCCCAAACAGAGTCGTGCAGAAGTACTCTATCCTTAATGATAGTACATAATGACTCTGTTGCTTCGAGTAGATTGATAATCACCAATTCCCCTGCTCTTTTCTTCCTCCTTTTTTTTTTTTTTTTTTTTTTTTTCCTTTCAGCCGTGCGATTCAATACGAGGGCCATCATAAAGTACTATCTATTTTGTAGATATTAGATACCCTAAGTAACTGTCAGCCAAGCGAGCAGATGACCAAGCCCCTGACCGACCTTACCTGCCAGACTCCCGAGTTTGATTACTGCGACAGGGTTCAGAGTCTAGACCAGTGGATCAGGACCATTTATTGAGACAAATATTACGGATTGACGACCTGGAATTCAGGCATAATTGAAGACGCACAGTGCATGATCTCTTCAGGTTCGAACTGCTCGCCAGTTGGCATGACTGACCGATGACATTACTCCATACATCTGGCGATGTCAATCGTCAACGTGGCCAAGCGACAGACTCTGTACATGGGAACGGTGTGCAATATAACTGTATGATATACATGATGTAAGGCATTGTGGAAAAGGCTCACCGCCACGTTGGTTGTCACGACTCATGAGGAACGTTGGTGAAAAATTCCAATCATGCATGGCTGCATGCATATACAACCGAGCAAAGTCAGACCTCTAGCCTGCTTAGCTGATATGACAGTGACAGTTGTCAGGCGAACGTTGGTCTTCTTCACTCCCAAGATAGACCAACATAATTTCTCTGGGAAACTCCTCACCGATCATAGTGATTTCAGTATAGGCCATGGTATCTGGCACGGGAGCGAGCGCTTGCCGCGGAGTCGAAAGAATGAAAAGTACCAAAATGTCGACTCGAGTCCAATGCAGCATGAATTCTGACTGGCTGCTAACCCATACACAGGATGAAACGGAACCAAAGATCCATTTTTGGACATTGGATGCTCGTATATCAGGATTCAGGAATGGTGGGGTACTTTCACCATGAGCCTTGATCTAGGAGATCAACGTGTAGCGAAAAGAGAGACTGGATTGCTCGTTCTATTGATTAACAGCCACTGAGCTCTTGGATAGGCCTACCTATCTCCGGCAGAAAGGCGCTACTATCTCTAGTTCCTGAGCGATGTGGGCGTGTTTCCCACCGTCGGTAGCTGCCGTTACCATAAAGGGTAACGTACGCAAGCCTTCGGATCCTGTCACTGTCAGAAGAAGCGAGTGGCTTCCCAAATAATGGGCACAGGGGGAGACTAATTCAACTTCGAAGTCCTACAACTCCGCGGGATTGCGACCACAGCCTCTGCCGCGTTGGTGGATTCATACGACAAGGATGAATGAAAATTCCCCGATACACCAGTCCATCGCCCATGACAAGGCCGACGGGCAGATCCCGCGCCTGGTGGGGGATCGTACCTATTCATGGAGGAGACAATTAAATGAACCAATGACGTTCCGCCGTAACCGAGTTTTCGAGGGTGGCTCTTGCTAAGCCCTCAAGGCTAACGGAGTAAACAGGTTGTTGGGGCAAGCTAAGTGACCGGGGAGTGATTCACCGAGTTCAGGATTACCTACTGTTTGTTGGGAATCTTTGCAGGGTGCTCAAGAACGCGAAAGAAGAAAAAGGAATGATACATGCGCAATCTACGGCGAGAATACGTAGTTCTACACTATTGCTCTATCATCGAACGCCTTGATGTAAATCAAGAAAAACGCATGCAGATACCAATCATGCAGCAAAGCCCTATTGCGTCATTGGAAAGGTCAGATAGAGAGGTGTATGGATTAAAAGTCTGCGGGACTGCTAGGAACAGGATGGAGGGGGAGTTAGTGAGTGGAGTTTGAGAGAGGGATTCGAAATCGAGCCCAAGATTGGGTCACGTTGGACCGGGCCGGGTGGTCTAAAGGAAATGGATACGCAGCTAATGATAGGTAGCGGAAGGCCTTGGGGCTTGAGGTTTGCCGTCATCCGCAGTACTTTGTGCAATGGTTTCAAGGACGGTTTACTGTCAGAGTCAACTGGTCAATGTAGTATTTAAGACACAGGCGCCTCATAGACACTAGCAGCATTGTACATATTCCAGAAAGGGGAATCACAAAAGAGTTGCCTGTCTGCCTTAAAGGTAGTCACATCGGAAATCATTGTCTGTTCTGTCACTAACCTTTTACCTTTTTGGGTTGATTCTTATGTCCATTACAGAGCGCCAAGGAGTTAGGCACAGAGACTTCATAGTTACAACTTACAAGGATTCAAAGGAATTTGATTGCACCGCCGATCAGGCATAAGTACGGGAAAACTGATAGTCAAAAACCCACAACCCAATGGAATAGCGGGATAAGTGGATAGTAGCAGGGCACGGCCCGGGGAGCGCGGACCGAACGTCGCCAACGCTTGTCATCAGAACCAAATACGATTATACGATAGGCGATGTCAATCCTCCAGAGTCCAGACTCCGCACCGTCCACCTGATACTCGCACACTGACACCAGCACTGACAGACATGCGCAATCATTGGAGCGCCAGCCGCGATCTCTTGTCCATAGCCTGAGAACCGATCCGGTTTCCCTTCCCCTGGGTTACGCTAGCAGCACTTATTTTCCCAAGCTGGCCCCGTGCATTCCCTAAAATTTCGGCGCAAAAGTACTGCCTGTGCAAAGTACATTTTATGTCGGTGATGACCTGCCTCTCTCCTTTCCCCTGCATCAGCTTCTTTTCCGGTGTCAGGAACGGGGATCCAAGTGCCAGGTAGATGGGATGAGCTCCCTTGCAAGGCGACGCAGACCCTAGCCATTTCAGCCACATGCTATCACCGTCCGCTCTCTACTTTCCTGACAGGGAGAAATGAAGGGCCAAAGCCATCTCTTGTGGTGCCTCTCCGTGAATTCGAGGCTTGCAGAGAGTTGACAAATACTGGTAGCCCAGCATAGTGGCTGGCTCCATGGACCCAAAACGCTGCGAGTTGGAACTGCGACATAAGTACTCGCGGCACGCTTGATTCAAATGAAGCCGCTGCAAGCCTGGAACAGCAAGATGGAGCATGTGCAGTGCGCCATCACCACATGGGATAGGGGACCCAAGTCCAACCTGTCTCACAATGCCTTTCTCGTCTACACTTTCATGACGACACTCCATGTTAAAACACTTTGCTAAACCAGTATTATCCCAGCACGAGAAAACCTGATTCTCAGATCAGTGACGACTGTTTCCAACATTAAATCGCACGAGAAACCTGGTTTCCGGTTGCGCAGCCAGCGGCGATCACCCTGGTGATGATAAGATATGTCTCATAAGGGACCCATCACCCATGCGACCGGGCCGAGCCTCTGCAGAATTGAGCATGCAAGTCACCGATGGGGACTAGAGCGTCTGTTGTGCGACATGATTTCTGTGCGCAGTCAGAGTAACCACGGATAAGGGGTATTGTACCTTACTGCAGATTATGAGCAATAATAATGGCATACATATGACACATGTTTCTCGTCCAAATGACTATTGATTAGGCGGGTGAGAAGATATTTTCCGACTGGATTAACTACCCTATGCAATGAAATAAGCGTCTGCTCATGATTCGACTGATTAATCCATGATCCACGCTAGTTATTCTAGAGTACCATGGAATGATGCCAATATCCTTTCCACCGCACCAGATATATTCTGGGGATGATCATCATAAACGATTTGGTAGTACCCAAGGTCGGAGAGAGTGGAACATAAGACTCACATATGTAAGCCATTTCATTGTTATTTATGTATCAATTCTGCTGTACGCCTCTGCCATATATGGACCATGGCAGTGGCACACCAATTTAAGTTGCGGGTATGGCCGGAAGGCCAACTGAACCATGGAACAGCTAGCATAGCCTGATGAACTATATGGCCACTGCCAGTTGTCACTCCCCAGCTTGCAAATCTATGGAGATGTTAATCTGAGATGATCAATGTTAAATGCTGCACTAGTATTCTCTGTTATTTGATTCCTTCAGACGAACCCATCAAGAAGCACAACATTATTAAGTGGATTACATACGCATGCCAGGAAGCAGTGTCTTGTTACACCACATTAACCATATTAAATGGCTTGTCTACCCGCAACAACAGCAATCATCTAGTACCCAATAACCTGAAACTTGTACACAACATCCGAAACCACCAATCAACGCCTGTCGCCTGCCGAATACACTACTAAGTATAGACCTAACCGTACAGAGTCAGCATCATGCAGTAGCCACAGGCTAACTTACTCAATACATCCCTGTTCCTGCTCGCCGACTGGCCCAGAAGCAACGATCTGGTACTCCGGGATGTGGGACATGCATGCATTTAACTCAGGATGAGGATATAATTTGCCACAATTTATCGGCCGAATGTGCCGACTGCAGAGAAGTCTGAATGAAGCGTGAGGGGATCCGGGAAGCTATATAGAGTAGGGATCAGATGCTGCAGAGTATCGTCTGGAGCATGCGGTACCGTGGATCCAGATAAATGTATCAATTACCTGTTAGCAATACTAAACACCCAAGTTTACACCTAGAATATGAGGACCTCTGAAATTGACTGGAAATGATTGCTACTGATGCCATTTACAGCGGCATTTCCCGCACGGGCTAGTACAAGGGTCACCCGCTCTTCACGCCTCAACTGGGGATCAACGTCTGTCGAAGCGTAGAGCTTGAAACCTCCATTAGTGGTCTCTTCCACTCTCTGGACAACTACATGAATGGCTGGTTTTGACTCTTGTTTCAGGACAGACCTCGACAGCAACACTCCTACTGAGCCGCATTGGGTCTTCTACAATTCTTCATTGTTGGCGGAAGCCACACTGTATTACAGAAAAACCACCACATAGCTTCGTTCCGTTCGATTTTGGCGGGTTTGGATTCAACACCCTCATGAAAACGGGGCTAGACAAGTGTCTGTACCTATCGTTTCCAAACGATTTCGCCATGTAATCGAGGGCAGCTTTTTGGCAGGCGTCCAAATGAATACATCGGAGGTCCAGCGAAACTTTATTCACTGTTGGTCCCATGACAGAAGAGGACGACCTTTAACGAGATTGCGTGTTGACAAACGGCGTGGAATTTAGGAATATAAACTGAAGCCGTTGCCCGGGGCATTTCACCCAAAACTCCACTCTCTTGTTTGATCTTCTCGATTGCATGGTGCGTGAGAGCCAAGTCATAACTGCACATCCAGAATGTGACTGCCCTGGAAGCTCTTGTAGAGAAGGTTAGCTCCTCCTTCATAAACTCTATCTACTACACAGTCACAACAGACTCATAGGGAAGGCGCGCTCTGCAGTGTTGATCATTTAATTAAGATCTACTGATCGATTTCCAACCGACTAAACTATCAACCAATATTAGACTTACTGAAATTATTGAAAGGTGAAAGAACTACTTTTAACAGAGGATCTAACTTTATAAAGTTCAGACAAGTACATCTCATCTTCTTTAGCTGCGCCTAATATCTATCGCTGTACTTAATTCCTGGACCTAGACTAGATGGCTAAAGCAAGTGGATATGGGACAAAAGTCCTGTACAGAAAATGGCTGAGGACTTCCAGGAACAGCATCCTGGGGAACAAGGTCCGGCACTGCTGGCGCGGAGATATAACCTGATTGAGCGCACCATTGCGATGCTACTTTCTCCTCAATTGAATGATCGACCTGCAGAGTAGGAAAGTCTGTTGAACAAGACCCCTCAACTGCGACGCGCAGATCAGGACCACACGGGTTATGATGAAATCCCCACCGAATTATGCTTTGAGGTTCCTAGAATCGCTGAAGATCAGACAACTTTATCTCTATCTTCATGCTTCATGTCCGTCTAATCGAACATGTTCGCGCCCGCAGAGATAGATAATATCTTGCAAGAGTACCGGCAACAACCAACCCGATTCCAGTAGCTGGAGCCGCACCAGACAAATCAGTCATTGCCAGCTGTCATGGACCCATCCACTATATATGCATGTCACTGGTAGATAGAAACATGGGGATATCCACCTTTCATCAATGCCATTGTCGCACAGCTTCAAGCCATCGCACAATCATTTAACTATTCTGTTGTATGAGCCCTGCAGCCACGGACTCGGTGATGGATCGACTCGACTATGCGAGCATCGACGCAAGGATGATGCTTGGCGATCTTCGTCGATCACGGCGCCTGGAAGTTTATGCTTCGGGATACGTCTCATTGGCGACCTCAGGTCCGTCTATCGCATGAGAATCAAAACTGCCTGAGCGTTGCGGCTGGTCTCACTTGTGCCATGCCATTCGGTGATTTACTAAGTACAGAGTATGCTTACGGAGTACAGTGTAGGATGTCGGATATTGCCAGTTTCAATTCAATGTCATACTCTGTGAAGAAAAAGTATATACAAATATCTGTCATTATCTCACTAAATGTGTAATAACCCGTCAGGCATATCCAGAGGTAGATCTTACACCATCTACTGCAAATCACCGAGGTATATACCGCCAACTAGTAAATCCACGAACAACCTCAACCCGAAAACCAGGTTCTCACTGCGACGGACGGACGGACCGGCCGGGCTTCCCTGCAAGATCTGAATCTGAATTCAATCTAAGCGGGGCCCTCCGCTCAATCCTTCTGCTACTCCTCTGCTAAACTAAAATAGTTGTAATTTCAAGAGTAGTATCCAAGTAAGTTTTTCGTAGATGGATCCGGCTCCTGCGACTTAGTGTCCCGCTGAGGTATCATTCATAGTCGTACAGATGGTACACTACGGACTAGTTAGTCTATGGAGTACGTCGAGCAATGGTCCGGCCGTCCGGCGTCTGCCACGCGAGAATGAGATAGTGTTTGGTCCCCGTAGTTAATTCTGATAGACGTCGAACATGATGGCAAAGGCAGCAGTCTATAACGATGCAAGGGATGACAAATTGAGAAGTTTATCCATGCTTCCGTCCACTGGGAAGCCTTTGTATGAACTAAGAAGCGTGAACATGAACGGCCCAAGGATGGCCTTAGCGCCGCGAGTCCATTCTACCCGGTGATCTCTGTTTCTCCACACTTTTTCTCAATACAGATCGAGCTATATCATTTCGAAAGAATATTTTAGAACCCAGAAGAGCTAAACCTGGTCCATGGGTCTCTGTATGTTTCTAAGGAAAACCTGAATTGCGCTACTATTGGGTGGGCCACGTCTGCTTTGGCGGGGTACTCAGCTCGGTGGCTGGCGTGGTTGTAAACTTGTAATACAGCTTCAAGAAATGACTAATTAATGGCTGTCAGTAGTTCACAGCGACAGTGTCCCTCACTCTCACCCTAGACAACATTGTTACGTGCCAGTTAGTTGCATTTTCTGCATGGTCCCTCCTAGCTGCTTCCCTACACCGCTACTCTTGAGTTCGTGCACAGTGGAACAAACAACTTTTATATGACTATATGCAAAGGGAAGGCAATCCCTCTACCTACACTATAGATACTCTGTACACAGTTTGACTATACTCCGTAATGACGCTGAAAACAGGGAATCATAGACCCCTCTTGACATCATGAACTCAATGCTTGTCGTTCCAGGCCAGACCACTCCTCCTCCGGAGCCGAAATTGACACTAAGGCCGGCTGTAAATCAGGATTCTATCGTAGCGCCTCCAGATCGGCGATCGATCACCCTGAGGGTCTCCAAGAAGACCCCTCTTCAATGCGCACGGACTTTGTTACAGATCAAAGCTGCGACGACGGCTGGCTGTAACGACCCAGAGCTGTGTCCTCGAGTTCGCCATGCATTGCAGAGCACCGGCATGTACTCTTGCCGAAACAGGGGCGCTTCCCACAAACCAGGAAAGAGGATAAGGGAAACAGATTTTTCGCCTTCCTTACAGTAGTCCAGACAAAAAAGGGATCGGCCCGAGCTGGAAAATCGATCCGGTTCCCCCAGCCAGTCACAATATCAGCTTCCTCTTTAGGTGGAAGTTAGATTACTGCACAAGCGCTGCTCCATCGCTGTCAAGCAAACCGGCTTCCCTGACCAGCTCATAGAATTTGCCGCCACGCTTGATCAGGTTTGCGGGCGTGTCAAACTCTGCGACCCGCCCCTTGTCCAAGACCACGATTCGATCAGAGTCAATAATTGTATTAATGCGGTGCGCAATCGTGATGATTGTGCGTTCCTGGAAGACACTGCTGCGCAGGGTGCGTTGGAGCAGCGCATCCGTCTCCACGTCGACTGCCGCCTGTTACAAGCCGTCAGTAAACTTTCATCATGTACAGGAAGAAACGGTGTAGTCAACGGCCACTTACTGTTGCTTCGTCAAGCACAAGGATATTGCTCGGTGTCAGCAACGCCCGCGCCACAGATACCAGCTGACGCTGGCCCTGGCTAAGATTAGATCCTGTTACAATCACGTTAGAACTCGGACTTTTGATTTTTGCAAGGACGCAGAGGGGGGCATGGCGGTGGCAAAAGAGAACTTTACCTCCTTCTTGAATCAGTGCGTCCAGCTGACCGTCCATTTGAGCGATATGCTCCTTGAGTCTGGCATGTTCTACACAATTACGGGGTCAGTCAATTAATCAATGCTTGAGCATGCAGCGAGTCGGGCCCAACATACCTAGGACACTCCACAGCTCCGTGTCATCATGCACATGCCGCGGGTCCAAATTGTCACGCAGAGTGCCCTCAAACATGGCAGGATCCTGGGGAATTATGGCAAGACGTCCGCGCAGGTCAGATAGGCCAATAGTAGAAATATCTAGGCCATCAATACTATAAAAGAACGTCAGAAATTGCAAAGACAACTAGATCGGGCAGGTGTTTCTCACCTGATGCTGCCACCAGCGGCTTCGATGAGCCGGAAGAGCGCCAGAGTCAACGAACTCTTTCCTGCACCTGTACGGCCAACAACGCCTATTTTTTCGTGAGGTTTGATGTCTAGGTTGATGTCCTTGAGCACGAGATCAAGTCCAGGACGGTACCGCGTGCTGTAGTCCTTGAAGGTCACCGCCCCTTGAGCGGGCCATCCGATAGCCGGGCGGTTTTTGAAGATAACATCAGGAGCCTCGCTGGGCAGTTTCGCGTATTCAAGAACCCGCTCGACGGACACAATGTTGGTTTCGACTTCGACAGTCTGTCGAACAATCCAGTTCAAGGACTGAGTGATTTGAAGAGCATAAGACATGGCCAAACCGACCATGCCTTCAGATAGACCACTGCCAGTGGCGACCGAGATGATGGAAAGCACCGCGGAACTCAGAATAATAACCGAACCGATGAATTCCAAACGAACAGCCAACCATCTGTTGGCACCGAGGGATGGAAAGTAAGCCCGAAGATTCGCATCCATGCGCCATTCGTTTTCAAGAGCAAACCGGTTCTCCTGTCGATAGCCGCGGATTGTGGAGATGCCGCCGAGCGACTCCTGGAAGTGAGCATAGATCGGGCTCCTAGTGACGCTGTCCAACCGCTTCAATTCACGTGAGGTTCGCAGGTAGTACTTCTGGTACTGCAGATAAACGTAGCCCAGAGGGATAACCACCAGAATGAAGGCAGGAGTCGTTGCAATGATCACAAACATCGTGAAAAGTGCCTTTGCCGAGTTACTGAACAACTAGCTCGACGTCAGCGGTGACAGATTGTTAAGAGGGCCGGCTTTTCACATACCATGTTGAAAGTACGAGCAAGGACCTCATCAATCCGATACACATCACTAACCAACGTCGTAAGCCCTCATATCAACAGGGTATAGAACTGCATCCTACCTTGAGAATCGATTCAGGATCCGGCCGGACGGAGTAGTCTCGAAAAAGCTCATAGGAGAGCGGAAGATAGAGAATGCCATGCGTTCATGCAGTTTGCGAGAAGCCTGTTGTCGTATTAGTGTAGTTCTTCACTTGTGATCCGATTCAGGCCATACCTCAATCGAGCAAAAAATCCAGAGAATCAAATTTTGAAGGATAACCAAGACGGAAGACCCCAGACCGAAAGCCAGGTAAACACCAATGAACTTGGCGACGTTCGGGTGAGACTGCTTTTCGCTGGCTTCAGACCACTTCTTTAGCCAGAAACTACCGGCAACTTGCGCCGTCTGCCCTCCCAGAAGCGTGAGCAAGTAGAAGCAGACGGCGATAACATTGCTGTTCTTGGCATATTCTCCGTAAACACTCCACTTGACTTTACCCTGCTGCGAGATTTCCTGCGTCTGCTTACTCTTCAGGACGTTCTCTTCATCACCAAGCTTACGCCGAACACCGTGCCAGCTCGCCGTACTGGCACGCCGTAGTGTGACGGTGCTCGATCTCCGCCGAGTAGTGTCAGCGCCGGATCTGATGGGGAGAAGTGATCCTATTTGCTGCTCAGCTTCCGTATCTGATGGCTCTGATTCTGCATTCTCAATGACAGTGGTGGATTCCGAGCCTTCAGGACTAGCTAGATCATGGCCGTCACTGCTGGAACCTTCGTCCTCCGATTCGTTCATGGTTGTGCGTACGAGATTGGACACCTCGCCCTTCATAGCCATCAACTGTTCGTAGGTTCCCTTCTCAATCAAGGTCTTATTTCTTAGGAGAGCAATAAAGTCGGCCTCTTTTAACACAGGAATGGCGTTGGTGGCCAGAATCCTGGTCTTGCCGCTGAGAAGACCATTCCGACCAAGTACCTTGTTGATGAGGTGACGACCGACGTGCTGATCGACCGCTGAAAGCACATCATCAAGCAGGTAGATATCTGCACGAGCGTATACCGCCCGGGCAAGTGTCAAGCGAGCCTTTTGACCACCCGAGAGGGAGATGCCCCTCTCACCGACCTCAGTTTGATCGCCATCGGGCAGGTTGTGGAAGTCATCAAGCAGAGCGCAAGCCTCGATTGTGAGGTCATAGAACTGAGGATCCCACCGATGTCCGAAAACAATATTCTCACGGACGCTGGCATTCATCACCCATGGTTGTTGCGCGACATAGGCGATACGGCCTCGAACAACAACTTCGCCTTCGGTCTTCCAGAGATCACCCAGCAACGACAGAAGGAAGGAGGATTTACCGGCACCGACTCTACCAACGATGCAACTGAGCTCCCCTTTGCGAGCGCTAAAGTCAATGTTCTCAATAACGTTGTCGCCTTGGTATCTGTTCCAGGTGAACGCCGCGTCCCGAATACGGACAGACTCATCACCCACATGGGTCACTGGGTCCTCGAATGTGACTGCATCAGTTTGTAGTTCTTCCGCAGTAAAGTAGTCTGTCAGACGCTTCACAGCCACGGACGCTTCAATGACGGACGTGATAACCATAGGCAGGATTGAAAGTGGAAACGTGAGCAGATTGAACAGAGTCAAGGCCGGGAACACCACGCTTGTAGTCAAAGGCTGATCACTTATCAAGACGTAAATGCTGAAAGTAGAGCACGAGACTAGGAACGGGGTGGACTGCCAGGTGAAGTTTGCAATTGATTGAGTTGCTCCAATCTTGCGAAGAGTGTTCAGCTCCAAGTCGTTTCTGATGTGGCTGAGTTTGTTCATGAATGCTGTATTCCAGGCATAAAGCTTAATGCTCTTGATGTTGTTCAGGATCTCAGTCATCAGTCGTGATCTGGAGTCCTTGTTCTTCATCTGTATGATCTGAAGCTTTTTCATCATTCGGGCAATCACCCCGTTCAACGGGATCATGAGAATCATCACACCAATACCTGCAAACATGCTTACACCGACCAGTTGATAAAGGGACAGCATACAAAGAGTGATTTGGAAAGGAGCGGACCAGAGTTGCATGCCGAATTGAGTCAGGTCTGACAAGCGTTGCTGGTCGACAGCCATATGGTTGACAATATCACCTGTGGTCTTGGATACACGCCCTTCGCTCGAGAGTCTTAGAGACTTGGCGTAGATCATGGCAGTCAAGGCTGACTTGACGCGCATACCGGTATCAAACGCCCTTTGGAAGTACTGGTGCAGACAAATGGTCTGTGTTACCGAGACCAAAAACATCGCCAGCGCGATGGCCACACCACTGATCACGGGCTGAGGTTCATCAGTTTTATATGATTTGATGAAGTTGATTAGGAGGCGCAAGAGTTGCGGCTGGACAAAGGCAAGTACGTCGCTTCCACACTTGATGATTGCGCCGCGCAGGTACGGGCCGCCGAACGATTTCATCAACGCCAGCCACAGAGACGGCTTTGACTTTTTCAGCTCTTCCGCCCATTTTTCCTCCAGAGTGTCTCCTGTGACGCGCGTAGTGTCGCGTCGCCGTAGATTCCACAGATCATCCTGAGTAAGATAGTTCTTGTAGCCGAATTTCATCAATGGTGTCATCCAGCTGAAGGTGAGGACTGCGAAAATATCGGCGTACTCGTACGGGCATTCATCCTCATCACCCAAGGCATCGTACGCACTTTGTTTTTTCGGAACCAGGTATTCGAGTCCGAATTCCAACAGCGCCAGACCGAGGCTAACGTTGATGCAAACAAAGTATGGGAGTTGATCCTCGTAAGCCTTTTGCGAGACCAGCGACCGTAATTTGATGCCGTAAGCGATGGTAAAGAAGAGCCAGTAGAGCAGGACAACGCCGTTGGGCTGTCTGCTGCGCCAGTGCTCGTAATATTGAACCGCAAATATTACACCAAGAGACGCGAGCACCAGAATGGAACTCCAGAAGCGAAAATCAACCAAGAAGAGACGAGGAGCGGACTCGGCTTGGATTGCGGCTTGAAGGGCAGTCGTGAAAATCAGGGCGCCCAGCACAATCTATTAGCGAGGAATGCCTCTGTTAGATAACGATCTGGCTCGGACGGTCGTAACGTCCATTTTAAAAAGAAGATCTTACCAATTTTGCATAAAAGTGCCAATTTTTCGACACGGGCTGAGGCGCACGCTTCTTCAATAAGAACCAAATGGCACCTGCTCCCATGAGCAAGCCCCATGCTGCAACCAGAGCTACTCCAAAATCCAGGAAACATGGTGTAAGATCAAATCTGTATTTGCTTATTGGACCCCATCCCTCGACATCACCACAAAAAGGCTGAAGTTTTTTTGAGGGACTGAACGGAGAGTCCAAAGTCGATGATGAAAGTGGTGTGGAATGGGAATTCCCTAGGATCACCTGGGGGTTGCCATCAAGCATCTTGGTATCCGGACAAACGACCCCAACTCCAAAGATCCCTGAACCGTCTGGCAACAGGAAAGGAGAGGGAATTAACTGAGAGATTAAAAACTCAGAATGCCAGTGATTTCAAATACGAGACTGGCGGATTTTGTCTGATGGCGCAAGGAGAATAATTCGAAGCGATAAGAAACTAGCTGCAGCTTGATTACTAAAGGTCCAGGCTTCGCTGCTGCTGGCGTCTCGGAAATAAGGTAGTATTGGTTCGAAGACACCTAGGTTCGGGTTGGAACTACCTATAATGAATGATTGAGGCAAGGATACTCAATGGGCACTTCAGAATTGAAGATATGTACAGCTCTATTCCACTCAACAATGTCGCGATTTCCAACAAATGTTGAGTATAATACTCTCTGTTGTGATTTGAATAATGACATAACCGTTCGTGCTTAATTCCGATGAGGCTGGAACCGTGAGTCAGTTCGGAGAATGTCTTGGGTCGCTTGGCATGACATTTCCTCACCTTCTCCACGACTCCCCTCAATACTCCGTAATCAGTGAGTCAATTTCTGAAGATGAATTATTGGGAGCTTTAAGACATACGCTGGTGTTCTCCGTCTGGGAGGCGAGCATATTCAAGATAGCTAGACCAATTCAGGCTGATTTAAGCTCGCAGCTATCAAGAATAAACCCTGCTCTGTCTTATCTTGAGCAATCCTCGATGATGTAATGCCTTGCAAGTTGAGGCTTCCTTGGGATCCACCGATCTTCAATTGTTGTCTGACAATCTCTGTACTACATGTTAACACAATATGGTGATGATCAGATCGCAGTTTGACCTTTTCCCCCCTTAGATCGGAAGTATGCAGCTCGCGATATGCCGCTTGTGATAGTTGACGCAAGAAATATAACATCTACTATCGAACATAATGTACGGAGAACGCAACCGATTTCACATATATATATCAAGCGACCCTTAAGGGAGAACGGTCGAATGATTCAGTATCCTGGGTTCATCAGCGTCCCAATCACAACTAGGACTATGTCTGTATAGCACTCCCATGCGCTACTCATAGATTTCCATAAATGATTCTGTGTAATGGCCTGGCTGTCGTGCGATCAGAGCAATTACTCTGTCGGTCATCAATTGCCATATCGGGTCCCCGCTTGAGGCACATAACGACTCCTGCGCTACCCAGCCATATGACTAAGTCTCCTCCATGAGTCAGTAAGCAAAGCCAAATAACTGACCGGAAAATTCTAGAACACTTTCATCAATAAAAGATGATGGAATTTTTTTTTAAAATCATGATACTGGTGCCTGGATTCTCATAATACAGTAGTAGCCCCACACTAAGGCGGTATACTTATCACTTTTGGAGGGTTGCACATTTCGCCGCAGTGCTTTGCGTCTCCGCGATTGAACATACTCTGGAATAAAACTACGTGACAACGCAATGGTCGCAGATACTCCTTTGGTGGAGGAGTTATTGAAAAGACCTCTATATGGTATGCACGTTCTTCTCATGTTCTAGATTAAGTCTGCGCATAGCTGACCCTCATTAGTGTATCATCTTCCTCAGGATCTGCTTTCGACTTTAACCACCAAGGGCGATGACCAATCCATAGCCGTTGAAGATACTGTCGAACCCTCTAGAGAACCGCTCGATCTGTCGACGCTAGACCCGGTGATCGCTACTTCCGCATCTTGCGCCCTTTGCAAAGTCTCCTTTTTGAATGTACAAGAACAACGAGAGCACGTTCGGTCGGACCACCACAGATTCAACGTCAAAGCGCAAGCTAGAGGCAACCCTACTTTAGACGAGGCACAATTTGCTAAAGCGGTTGGAGATTTGGATGAGTCAATATCTGGCTCCGAGTCGTCAGAGGAGGAAGACGACGAAGAAGACGTGCAGCTCTCGGCCTTGCTGAAAAGGCAGGCCAGGATAGCCCAGGCAGCTGAAGAGGCGGAGGAGTCACCAAGCAAAAAGCCAGCTAGCAGGAGCCCTCTTTACTGGTTTTCAAGCTCGCTATTGCCATCCAACACATCACTAGGTGTCTATAGAGCTTTGTTCTCGAATGACGAACAAGATGAACCTAAACACCTCGTTGGTTCGTTGCGAAAGAAGCAACTATCGCCGCTACCAACACAAAGACCGAATGCACAGCAACAAGCGAATGGAACCACGCACAGTCCGCATATCTTCATGTGCATGATAGGAGGTGGCCATTTCGCTGCCATGTTGGTCTCTCTGGCCCCCGAAATTCATCGTAAACAAGGTGGCGTTGAGGAGCGGCAGGCCCGCGTCATCGCCCACAAGTCATTCCATCGCTATACAACGAGACGGAAGCAGGGTGGTTCTCAATCTGCTAGTGACGCCGCTCGAGGAGCAGCACATTCCGCTGGTTCTAGCCTTCGAAGGTATAACGAGGCTGCTTTGGAGAAGGAGGTCAGAGAGCTCTTGAGAGACTGGAAGGAGATGATCGATAATGCGCAACTGTTGTTCATCCGAGCGACTGGCAATACGAACCGAAAGATCGTATTTGGGCAATATGAGGGTCAATTTCTAAAACAGAATGATCCCAGAATAAGAGGGTTCCCATTCAGCACTCGTCGAGCCACGCAAGACGAGCTTATGAGATGCTTCAAAGAACTTACTCGCGTGAAAGTAAGCCAGATCGATGAAGCGGCCCTTGCAGCAGCAGAGGCAAATCAGAGGGCAGAAACTGTGAAGCCTCCAACACCACGGCCGCAGCAGCAAAAGCCAAAAGTGTCGAAGGAGGAGGAGGAGGCTATACTGCATACATCTCAGATACAAGCCCTGATTCGACGGTCCAAAGTACCAGCTTTGATGTCCTATCTCTCCAAAAACTCTATACCCTCATCTTTCGCGTTCCGTCCATCAGATTCTCCGCAATATTTCCGCTGTCCTACTCCCTTGCATTTTGCAGCAAATCTGGACTCCCCATCGGTAGTTTCGGCCCTCCTTACAAAGGCCGAGGCTGATCCAACGGTTGTCAACGGCGAAGGAAGAACTGCTTTCGAGCTTGCCGGCGATCGAGCTACCCGTGATGCATTCCGCGTTGCGCGTCACGAACTGGGAGAGTCCAAATGGAACTGGGACGCTGCCAAGGTCCCAACTGCGGTATCCAAGGAGGAAGTTGATAGTCGCGCAGAAAGGGAGCGGAAAGCTGCAGAAGAGGAAGAGTCAAAGAGGCGCAAGGCTGAATTAGAGCGATTAAAGAAGGAAGAAGCTGCTAGAGCAGCCTCACTACAAGAATTGAGAAAAGCGGGAGGCCGAGCATTAGGAGCGATGGAAAAGACAGCATCTGAAAAGAGAGAAGAAGAAATGAGGGGAATGACACCGGAGATGAGGATGAGACTGGAGCGAGAGCGTCGCGCTCGAGCAGCGGAGGAACGCATTCGAAGGATGCAGGGAAAGTAATCAGTGAGATGTGTCAGTGTCAACACTTGATGATTGAGAATTTGCGAACATTGATGTCCTGTACGAAATAGAATTGAATGAAATAAAGCTGAAATGGATGATGACTTTTTCGACGCGCAGACTTGACCAGCGACTTCAGTACTATTGCACACAGCACCTGACTTTGACTGGGAGGTAATATGAGCTGCTTAAGTCTCCTGAACCTCTTGACAGCGACAACCGCCATCATTAGTCTTGCATGATTACAGTCTTTTCCCAAAGCCCTCCATATTTCCTTACCACTCTCATCTCTACTTTGTATAATGTCTGAGCGCCAGCCATCCTGTCCAGGCTGTTATGTCGGTACACTTCTGGAAGTGGACCCACGAACTGGGAAGACAAGCAACCCATTAACTCTATCCAGCAATAACGAGATATACGTCGGTCGAGACCAGAAACGATGGTACTGAGACTCTCTTTCTATGAATCCTTCAATGCTAATTGTAATCATAGCCAATACGTTGTAAACGATCCATTCATCTCGAACCGTCACCTCCGAATCTACACCATCATCTTCGACCAAGACAATCCCGACGAAGTCGCACCGTTAGTATACGCTCAAGATATCTCGCTGAACGGCACGTCGTGGAACAACTATCCCATGGGAAAGGGAAATGGTAGCTTTCTCTTGAGCGACGGCGATATTCTGAAACTGTCCCCGAGTGTCCACCTTTTGTACCGACGTGACGGCCACAGAGAAGAGGATCACTTTGACGTGCTGCAGAGAGTCGAGATGAGGGTCGGCCTTACTTCTGCTAAAGTTTGAACACATGCTGATTGCGTGTAGGTTTTTGAGGATCAGTACACGATTACACAGCGAAAATTAGGATCCGGGGCGTACGGGCAGGTGCATATGGCGTTCAACAGAGAGACTGGTCAGCAGCTTGCATGCAAGATCGTTGATCTCCGGACTTTGAAGGACAGGGTTCTTGAAGAGTTTGACGGTCAAAGATCCAGGTTCTTCGAAATGGACACGGACCGCGTGGTTGCGGCGCGCACACACTGTGGGTACATCGCAAGGAAAATCCAGGAGAAACTCGAAGTATATGACCGGGAAGCCAGAATCCTGGCAAGGCTCTGCCACGTAGGTTTTGCTCGAGTCCCATCAGAAGGGCACTAACGCAATCAAAGCCGAATATTATTAGGGTCGAAAAGGTGATCCGATCAAGCAATACAATGTGAGACGAGCCTTGATGAGATCCAAAGTTCGCGCTAACTGAAGAAAGATATCTTTTTCAGGACCTCGTGACTGCTGGTGACTTGTTCTCATTCATCCAATACAAAGGTGGAAAGCTTGGTGACATTGAAGCTGCCGTGATCGTGCGACAGGTTCTCATGGCTCTGCATTACCTCCATGAACAGAATATTGTTCACAGAGACCTGAAGCCAGACAATATTCTCATGACGTCCCTGGCGGATGGGAGCAGAGTGGTGCTCACTGACTTTGGATGTGCGAGGCTAGTACAGCCTCGGATTGAGAGAATGTCCACAAAAATCGGCACGTATGACTACAGCGCTCCGTAAGTGCAACTAGGCTTCCATACTTTGATATACTAACTCTTGTCGTAGCGAAGTCCTTCGATCCAGCCGACAAGGCTATACAAAAGCCGTAGATCTATGGTCCCTAGGTTGTGTTGCAACCGTGCTCCTGACGGGGGAACCTCCTTTCAGCTCTCCATTGCCTGAGCGGAAAACCAGCCAGGGCAATCGACAGGGTGCTCTCGACAGACTCGAGGCGAATTTGACCTGCACCATGATTGGCAAGCGGGCGAAAGACTTTGTTCTTCGTCTCCTGGTCTTCGATGAGACAAAGCGCATGGATGTGAAGCAAGCATTGGGTCATTGTTGGTTCACCAATCCTGCTCATAAAGAGGCATTTGAAGCGCTCTACAAGCGATCCGTTAGGGACTGGAAGCCTCGAGTACCGAAGGAGCCACTGATGGTCGAGCTCCGCGATCTGATCCAAGTCCGCAAGACGAACGGAGATGTCGTTCAGATTCAACATTCCCAAGAGGATTTGCCAAGCGAGTTTTCTGGATCAGCTCTTCCAACGGCAAGTGTCGCTCAAGAGGCGATATTGATGGAATCACCATCGCCTGGACAACGCAGAGATCTCTCTCCGACACTCTCCGATCCTGACCTGCCGCGACACGGCCAACTAAACGACAATCCACATCAATTCCATGATCTGGAAAACGACATTGCCGAAATTGACTCGGAAGCAAGGTATCTAAGTTCTTCCGAGCAAAGCCTGGAGACTTCCGAGCAATCTGAAGTACATAGAGATCAGAGCGAACAGTTCAACCAGTATGAGTGGGCGATTCCATCTATAAACCCATATCTTTCAAAGGCCAATACTGCACTCTTGAAGAATATCAACGATAGCCCAACAGGGAAGAAGAGTGCTCAGAACACCTGGGAGGAACTTGAGAATGAGGTCTACGAGGAGGTCAGAAATAGTATCACCGGGAAGCGGCAGCATTTAGTATATGGCACGAACATTGTCAAAAACTGGGTTTGATTCAATTCGGCGAGCGCCAGGATGTTGAAGACTATCAGTATGGAGGGAGGTAAGAGAGGCCAAAAGGATGACAAAGATTTTAAATCTCGGGGAAGTATCCTGAATGAGATTCCTAGATCGTTGATCACAGAAGAATAACTATGGGCTTGAATCTCTGGAAGATATGGCATTCCGATACAATCGCTCTGATAACGATGTGAATGCAATTAGCAGACATGATCCGCGAGATGCGAGACCTTCAGGCCCTGGAAGGCATGGGTGTTGCTTCTGTTAATAGTGGTTTTTACTTTGACTGCTGTATTCCTGACCCTAAAATTCAGGAACTTATCAAATAATAAAGCAAGTCCTGGCCTTTAGTATTTACTCATGGCGATCTTAGCAAAGCCTCAACATTCTCGTGCGCGGAGACAACGTTGTTGGTATCATCGATTGGGAAACTGCTGGTTGATATCCCTCATATTGGGAATCCACTTCTGCACACCAAGTCAGCCCACAAAACTCCCGGGTCAATGAGTTTCATACGACCGATGCCTGAAGCGCTGGCGATGGAATGGATCCATCAAAAACACTTTGGAGGTGTCTAAGCAATCCTGGCTTGTGAGTCATGATTCATACAATGATCTCCTTCCGCTGCATCAAGTCATAGGTTGGAACCTGTCTCATACTAAAGTCGCCCTGGCCATCAAGCTATCAAAACGATGCTGGTCTTTCTTCCGTTGACAATGATCCATGGCCTCGCTGCGCACCTTGTCCCGCTCGACGACGCTCGTGCCTAAAGCACTGGGATTGACCTGAAGCTTTTCCAGTGCCTCCTTTACCCAAAAGACGCATGATTAGAGGCGGACTTGCACTGCCAACCAAGAGCAGATTTCTGCAAATATTTGTGATAGAACACTGACTACGCCAGCAGCCTTGGCCGTCTGGGACGAAGTTAAAGTTTTACAGCTAATTTGAGCCAAGCCAGGAGGTATACAAAGGAATATCAATGGTCGCCTGACCACAACGGTCGTTACCTTGCACCTTCAGCTCTACTAGTCGCTCACTCGAAAGTATCCCAATGGAGGAGACTGAGACAGTAGGGATGTTCATGGAATGGGACCGATCTTACCTCTGGTCACTGGTCAGCAGGAGTCACCCTTGTTACCACCTGGAAATGGAATAAATGTTTTAAGCAAGACTCGGATGGACCAACCACGTATAAGCATGATACTGGTTATGAGCTATACTCGACAAATAGCACCGTGTGATGCACATTGACCAAAATCCGCAATGTAGCTCTCAAGGGTAGCGAATGTTGCCATGACAGTCGAGTAGCCTCATCTATATGTCAATATTCAAGACTAAATGGGGCTGCGGGGCATCACTGCATGTCTTGTATAATCGTGCTTGCGGAATGTTGATCATAGCTATCGGCGAGTGATCTAGATCCCTTGCATGTGTCGGGCCTGTTGAAGGCTGGGACTCGTTTGTCCGGGCGACAGGAGGATACGACTCTTCTTAGCTGTCACCCTAGACTCTGCCCTGGGTTCTGTCTCTGTTGCCTGGCGATGTAAGCCCTTGATGTGTAACGCAGATGAATATTGCTCATTGAAAAGGGCAGCAAAGAAAGTTTCACGCCCTGTGCTCCTTTCGTAGACTTGACCTCGAGGATCATGAAGCTCTTTGTTTAGGATCGCCATCCTGGAGGTGTATGTCGTTGCTGTCTTTATTACGGGCTGTGTCGCCAGCCATTATCAACGAAATTTATGCTTGTGGCTTTAAGCTAAGCATGATGTATGCTGCCAGAACCATAAGAACAAGGCACCGTGAGCTGCAAGATGATGAAATATGGCCGCAAAGGATCAGGCAGCACCACGAGCATATCCTTGCATCAGCTTAGATCAAGCAAGGCCATTGATACCCATACAGGGTTGACTAGAAAAGACAGGGTGTCCCTGGTTTCAATCAAGCAAAGCCTGGCTGTCTATGTCTGGTGAAACACAAGGCTGAAGGGACAAAGGAGAGTCTCCGCCACCCAGAGAGGAACCTTGATAATAGATCAGAAGGTTATCAGTCTCAAGCTCCGAAAGTGAGTTTCCCCACGAGCAAGAATGTGAATGTCTCGAAGAAGCAAGGGACAAGGGTGGGATGGTGGGTTGATGGCTTGATACTATCGTGGTCCCTATCGATATCACCGATAAGATGGGATGATAGGAGGGTTTTCGGAATCAGTACCCTTGCAGGTCGGCAGGGACTGGAGACAGTTTCCGGTACTCCTCCGTACGGCAAGTAGTGAAGTTTTAGGCTCTCCATCGTTATTAGCTCAACTGTCTTCATATTAACTAACTTGAAGCGGAATCGTGGCCGTGATCTCCAGGCATCGAGCTCGAAGTGCGTGTAGCCTGAGGTGTCAGTGTTGTTCTGATTGGTCAACGCGAAAACGCGACCTGGACGCGTATCGACGCGTCTCGTGTCGTGTCTGTAATATTACCTGATCAGGAAAGCGCGCGGTTCATGGATGAATTCTGTATATGTGCACCAGAAATTGGGAGAAGAAAGAGGACCGATGTGGATGATGGATGAGTTGAGAGAAATGAGCAAGTCTACAGGACTTAGGATGGTCTTTATTACTGCTGCTGGAGAGGATTGGGATGGACCGCAGGATGCTATCCTAGAGGGAAAGAATGGAGGGACAATGTTCCCTGAGACCAGGGCATTCAGAGACACAGTTCTTCTCCCTGGTAACTTCTATTCAAGGTGATTTCATTGATTTCGAGAACTCTCTGGAAGGTGTTTCCATAACTGTCTTGGTCCGTAACCTCATCTTATGACACGCTAATAGAATGTCAACGAACATGCACATGCAGCTGCACATGCAATGCTCACCCGATCCTTCCGAGCAGCTCAGACCAGAAAGCCATGACTTCATGGCGTGTCACCGGAGGACCGTTGTCAATTGGAGATGTGGCTTGTTGCTGGGGACTATGATGCAAGGTCGAACTTTCATCCCTCTCTCCCTCGTGTCTCAGTTGGAGTCAATGAAAATCATAGTGTATGTAGACCGGGACTGTGGATCAGACAGAGGGGATAAGTAGTTCATGAATCCGGTGAAGGCAGCATCAATTCAAGTGGAACGAGGGAAATAAGACGGGGCCTTCATCCCGTCGAGGAGACAGACATCAAGGAGCAGAAAGCGAACCAAGAGGAAAGGGACGGAGAGAGAGGTCTCCGGGTCTTTGTCCTTTCAGAGAGTGCCCCATCTTTCAACAACTGCAAAGAAAGTGCTTGAGGATTCTGCAGACACTTCTTATTCATGATTCTAAAAATGTTCTTTGGGTATCCACAGTGTATCTGATATCTAATTTCCCTCCATATTCGATTGTTATTTAGCTTATCGCCGCTTGCGGAACTCCACTCTGTGACAGACTGACAGTGACTGTGCCCAGTTGTCCCTCCACCAGGTTCCCTTTTTCCCCCCCCAAAATTTAATTATCGCTACATTATTATTGTTTCCACCTCAACTTCCACAACTCTCTCCATCCTCCATCATTATTTCATCCACCAAGTCAATCGCACAACTCGGAAACTATTCCATTTGACAGCGCTCATTTCGAAATCTATCATCCACTCATTTTGATTTTCCTATCGCGTTTTACTGCCGACTGGACCTCCCCCGGCGCAAAACACTTCGCGCTGGCGCATTCCTCTGGCGCGCCCACACAAAGCCATTCCCTTCATTCAACACCGCCACTATCAGATCTATCTATACAATCCTTCATTCCGTGTCGCTTGATACGTTTGATATCCATGCTCGCAACCATGTTGCTCCCTTCTGCGCTTCCCTGCGACATGCGACGCTCCTCAACCCGGTCGCGCTTCACACCCAATCGCCTTTTCTCGACGCCTCCCCCGTCCGACAACGACGTCTTTCCATCAAGCAATGGGCTACTGGGGACCTGTCGCGCCCTTCAATCTCTTCTAAGTGGCTCTCCCGCACCGTCTTCGCGACGAGCCAAACCAGAACGTCTCCAGAGTCCGTTCCACCTCGCATCTTCCACATCCTCCACACGGCCACGAAAGCCAAAGACACAAACACGCTCTCGACCTTCCTCTCTTAAACCATCACCGAAACCCTCTCGCGGCGCAAACAAGCGCACACGCGCCAGCTACGAGGCCGACAGCGACGCAGACTCAGAAGTTCAGACTCCGCGCGCTCGATTTTCCACCCCAAAGCGTCGACGCTACGTCCCCTACGATCTCCCCCTCGGTCTATCGCAATCAGACTTTTATTCTCTGAATTCACCACCAACCACACAATCGCCGCCCTCTCCCGCGCAGCGACGACAGCAAGAGCTTTGCGACGAGGTGCGCGCACCGCTGCCGCCCTCGCCGTCTCCCTCCTCGCAGTCGCAGTTTGATCCCGACGCAGCGCTACCGTCCATTGAAGAAACGGGGCCAGATTCTTGGACCTCCGAAGATGACCGGCAACTTGTGGAGGTTGTCCTAGAAAAATTCCAGCTCTCCAAGCGCGACTGGGACGAGTGCGCGCGCCAACTCGGCAAGGATCAGGATAGCATTGGGCGCAGGTGGGAGGCGCTCATTGGAGAGGGGAATGTGGGATTGCGACGCGGACGGCGGATGGTCCGCGGTCGAATCGATGAGAGTTGGCTTTAGCTGCTCTCTTCTGCATCCGTCGCCTTCGACTTTTTGCCTCGACTGAACTTGATACCTGATTCATGGATATACCTTTCTTCTATCCCAAGTGCTATGTATTTTTACGACATCCGTTCGGCTCTACTTTCGACCATACCTATGCTTACGGCAGTGGTTTGTATTACTTTATTATCTTCCGGTTCTTCGGTGTTTGGTTATCTGCTATCGCCGTCGCAAATTGTCTACCGGCTTTTGACTGTGATCTATCTTGTCTGTATATTGTGCCGATGTATAATACTATCTAACATTTCTATATCATCATCTGATGTCATTCCTTGTGCAACCAGAACTTGTGGTCTTTCTTTGTTCATTATGCGGTGCGTTCTTTGTCCAACCACATGGCATAATGTATTGTTCTCGGACTCCGCTTTATACAGAAAGTCTATTATAATATTTGTAGAACTTGAACTAAATAATACAGGAAATGCTGATGGTAATGATGAAATGACCCGAACGCCAAACACCCAGCTCAATGATCGTAGCGAAGATGATGCACTAGAATCTGCAAGTTCGTTAGTCACGCTCTCAGCGTAGCAGGGGAGGAAATGTACCTGATTTCATAACTGCCCGCACGAGTCATATACCGCACCCACTTGACACTGCTGTAGTTGCTCTTCTCAAACACCTTGAGATACCGCACCAGCAACCCACTACTGGTAAACATCAACAGACTAAACGACAGACTCAGCGGCGGCCGGCTCCACGCCTTCTGGTTCGTCATGCTGGTCAGCGTCGCCTCCGCCGTAAGCACGTACTCGCTGCCGCCGGAGAACCGCGCAATCTTCCAGACGATATTGTTATGCTCGGGCTCGTACTTGGCGCGGCCCTGGCTCGTCCGCTCGGTGGTCTTGGCCGTGTTCAGCGGCGTCGGGATGCGGACGACGACGTTCGTCGCGAACAGCTTCGAGCTGTAGTTCGCCTTGATGGCGACGCTGTACTCGACCTTGGTGGTGCCGACCTCGCGCACGATCGGGTGCACCTTGAAGGGGAGGTTGACGTTCTCCGTGGCGCGGTACCGCATAAGCTCGAACTCGCCGTCCGGCGGCACAAACGAGATGATCCGGTCCGCGTCGAAGCGGCCCAGTTTCACGCACTGGTGGAACTGGCAGTCTTCCAGGGTGACGGAGCCGGCGGCCGCGCGGGTTGCTTTGCTGCCGGAGGGGGCGCGCGAGGACGAGGACGAGCCTGCGCCGCCGCTGCTGTCGCCGTCGAGGAGGAGGCGGTCGTTCAGCCCGAACTTGCACTCCGGGGTGCCGGAGAGGTAGGCGCGCATGACGATCTGGCCGGTGACGTCGGCGCGGAGCACGGTGCCCGTTGCGGACATGAGCAGGTTCACGTCCTCGATTACGTCCACGAAGGCTTCGTTCTTGCGGTATTTGACGTCTGCGCGGCGCCAGGAGAGCGCGCCGGTCGCTTGCATTGTGATCCGGCTCGAGTCGGTCGGGTTGTTGACGATGGCGGACTTGACGCCCTCCGTTGTGATGTACATCTTGAGCGTGTCCGGGTCGGTGTTTTGGGGATAGCCAAAGTCGAGGATTTCTGGGAAACGGTTATCCTCCACTCCGTCCCTCTGTTTGAGGAAACACTCACCATCCAGCAACTCATAAATCAAAACAAAATTATTCTTGACGGCCTCCTCGTCAAATTTCCCAAAGTAGCTCTTCCCCAGCAACACCAGCCGGTACAGAAACTCAAACACCAATGCCGCGTTGGCATTGCTCTTGGTCACCGCCACCAGGTAGATATTCTCGTGCTTGACATGGCTGAACGTCGTCGATCCCAGCGTCAGAATGGGCGAGCGCACTTGGGGGTTGGAAATGACCTGGATGCGGAAGATGTCGGCCAGGCGCGGACGGCAGTCATTGCGAAAGGCGCGGAAGATGAGGTTCTCGCCTTTTTGGTTGAAGACGAGAATGCCGGAGAGCATCTTGAATATGGGGTCACTGGAAGGGGGAAAGGAGGGCGTCGGAATGGGTGCCCTGGCAGAAGGGAGGGATTAAATTGGGGATCTTGCCGGAGAAGCTCTCAGGATAAATTGGGGCCGAAGGTGGGGAAGTCGGTCAGTTTAGTCCAGACCATTTCTACTAAGCAACTACTATCAATCAATTCGATCATTCACAAAATTACTGCCAAAGTCTCACAATGTTATTAGCAAGTATTTACATGAAGTGTGACGCTCCGTTGATGGTTGCTGCAAAATTTAGCAACTTATGTCGCAAGATCCTAAGTACATCAAAGTCACAGGTACAGAAGATAGCCTGGACACACTGACGGACATGCATATGAACAGATCGGCATGTCCTCTGCAACAGATTTCAATCTCTAGAGAAACAAGTCTGAAGTTGCGGATGTGGATATCATTGAAGATGACAAGATCCAACAGGCAAAAAAGCCCAGTATTCCGAATTCGCCTTAAAACCCGCTAGATATCACGCACAACGGCCGTTTCAAGGGGTATACAAGAATTAAAAGGGGTATAAAGGTATTAAAGTAAGAGGAAAGAGAAGAAGGCAAGGTCCCAGATGACAGCCCACCTGACATGTTGTTGCAGCTTAGAATCCAAGCCCAACGCCACTGTTTGGTCTCGTCCCCGGCAGTGACACGCCCTCGCTGTGGATGATGCCAACCTTGGGATCCGGGATTTGGATGTCCAAAGACATGTATGCCGTCCGTCGCAGACTCCATATATGTACCCCATCCTTCGCGCCGACCTCGCGATTCCACTTGTCAAGCCAATCCTCCACCCGTCGCAGATGGGTCTTGATACCAGGGGCACCGATATCTTCCCACAACCAACCTGTGACCAGACCCAGCGCGCCATCAATCAGATTGCGGAAACTGAACGGATCAAACGCCTTGATGAGTTCCTCGTTCACCGTCGCAATCACCCGCCGAAACTCTTGTTCCGGTAGTAACGGGTCCAGAATCTCAGGATAGAGGTTCGAGAACGTCGGCGCCAGATCCCCCTTCACCATCCAATCGCGTCGTATTCGAATGATTCGAGTCGTGAGGTATTCTTGCGACCCGATGGGAACATGTGGATTGACATGAGGGTAGCAAGGATGCGCGGGGCCCCATGCCAACTCCTCCGCGACTTCAGCCTCTCCGCCGGTCGGTGGTGCACCTGTGTTTGATGGAATCGAGGCGATTTGCGACTGTGAACGCAGGGAAATCTGTGACGGTCTATGGCGCGGACGATCCCCATGCAGCGGTCCCAGCGAACCCTGTTGATCAGCGAGTGTATCCTGGGCTAGATGGGCCCGTTCGGGCGACCTAAGGTCTTTTTCCTCTTGAGAACCATTGTTGCTGTGTTCCACCTGTTCGGACATCTCCTGCAGAGCAGAATGGCGATCGAATGTGCCACTGCGCCTCTGCCCTCGAGGCACTGCGATGCTGGAGCGTCCACTCTCGGCCTCGCCCTGACTGCGCTCTACTACCAAGCTTGTTGGGGTTTGTGACAACCGACTGCGGCGTCGTTCAGGGATGGTCAGAAGCGGATACGCGTCTCGGTGCGCTTCCAGAGGCAGGTGCTCGTCGGAAATCTGCAGCGGATGCGGGACGGTGACTGGGGTAATTCGGGGTACGTAATTGACTGGGTTAGCGAGTCGGACAGCGGGGGGTCGGAGTATGGTAGTGGTGAGCAACGAATGCGTCCGTTTTTGGAGTTGTTTTTGCCGGAGGGTGGGTTTTTTCAGGCTGTTTCGAGTGGGATAATCGGTAAACTGTGATGAGTATGGGGAGGCACGACGGTCGAACTCGAGAGAACGGTGCGTGTGATGGCGGTGGAGGCGAGTAGTGGAATTCTCTTCAGCCTCGGGCGATGATAGTATGTGCGAGTGTTCCCAGGCCGTTGAAGACGCCGTTTTGGGAACAAGGACTGAGCCACCGGGCGACAGGGATAGAGGAGCGGACGAAATGGTCGTCGCAATGGCTTAGGGGGAGGCCTGGATATTACCACCACTATCGCTAGTAGGAGCAATAATAATAGTAATAATAATAGGGATGATGATGGAGGAGGAGGAGAAGGGGAAAAGGGCAGGCGGTGGTGTGCGGCAGGGGAGGCTGTGATTGGCGGACAAGACTCAGAAAGGGGCGAGGCAGGGGACATGGAAGGCCCAAGCAGAGCACAATGACATCGACGCGGTGGTCCCTCGATGTCGATGCCTGATGATGTTTGAATTGATGCTCAGGATGATGGTGGTCAAGTGCGAGAGTCAGGGAAAAGAGATGGATTGGTATGGTCTGTTTCGATTTGATTTGATTCGAATTGCTCTATGTACGTTTCTCAATGGTTTGTACCTAGTCAAGCAGGTCTCTGTCTCAATAGAAGTGGCTCTCCCAACAAGGCTGTACAATTAGAGGGGAAAAAAGGGAAGAGAAAAGAAACATAAGGGAGAGAACGAGCGAAGACGCGACAATTGATATAGGACGAAAATTTAAGAGCACAGGTGGATAGTCAATAATGACCAAGACGATCCAATAGCCCAAGTAAGGCCCAAGAGTCGCCTCAATTTTCTTTTCCCCATCTCCAAGAAAACTTAGTCTCTCCTGTATAAAGAAAGCTTCAAGGGTATGACGCTATGTATGTACTTTTGTCCTTCAGGAAATCGACGCTTACGACCTCGTATTATTGGTTATGAATCCTTTGGTTGAAGAAAGGGACATGGATGACTGTTTCATTCCCTGCATTCTGTCATGCAGTTCTCACCTGCCAAACGTCTCAGATTGGAATAGGAGCCACTCGTTGCAGTCTTGCAGTTTTTTCATACAGCAGTCATGTTTGCCTCTATCTAGTCTACCCCACGGAGTAAAACCTGAGAAGGGAAAACACAGCTACTTCACGGACTGTCCCCTGCCCTAAGCCCCTGGATTTGCTGCTATATTTGTCTGCCGGATCACTCGGCCAGATTGACTATTCCTTGCCTAACTATCTACTCTGTAATACGTACCTAAGAATTATTCTAGTACAAATCGATTGAAAAGACGGCCCAGTGGATCGAATTTTTGAATAGTGAGGCGTCCGGATCGTCCAGGATGCACTACCTAGGTCATCCGAAGAATGTGTCTTTCTTGCATTACTACCTCCCAGTTTGATTCGTGGAACTGATCTAACGAGACGCTCTCTAAGGAACATAGGTAGTCGGGATCACTGTCTTGAAACTAAATATTATCTACTTATCACAGACGTCAAGTTTGTTCCCGTAAAACATGTGTAAAGCTGAAACATCAGGTCTGGACTGCGCGTCTGTACGGAGTACCCTAGGGTGTACTTAACTTTACCCCGGAGTATCCGGGATCATCTCTATCGGTCTATCTGTGTAAAAGTGCAGTGTTACCGCCCATTCATGCTTTGATTCGCCCTGGCTTGCATGCGTCGCATGGCTTCCCGATGCAAGTCACTCATATCCCCACGCTGCATCCCGTCGGTTATTGCCCTGTCGAGATTGACTTGCAGGGAGGAAGCATTCCGCCCCGGTGCCCCAAAAGGGAACGAAGTGTGAGAGCCAAAGCCTGTCCCACCGATTGGTAGATCCTGTTTCGCCAAGGGATTGTGTTTGTCCTTCAAGTTTTCCCGAATAGATTCTCTCCACGCGGCCATGACCGCTTGAGCATTTCCAGGCCGCGATACGCCCGATTGACTCCATTTCGGGGCTGAGACCGGCATGCTTATGTGCGGACTCGGGACTTTTTGTTGATGCAACATTGCACGGCGACGAGAGAGGGGGAAGTCATCCCCTGATTCCGGAAATGAAGTCGTCGGGGAACTCTGGGCTGAAGCATCCATTGCAACAGACTGCGTAGGGCTGTTCCGCGACGCCCACGGATCAAGGCTGAGACAAGTAGACGAAACCCGACTCCGCATCATATCCTCTCGTACTGCAAGGAGTGGGGGCGGCCCTTTCCACCTCGGTTTGGTGAGCTCGGGTTCCCCTTGAGGTTGTTCAATCGGGATAGGTGGGCTGGATGCGCCTGGGAAAGCAGGATACCCGGCGCCGTAGGACACCGGGCTTGGGAGAGGGGTGGTGGACGATAAGACGATTGTGGAAGGTACTCCTGAAGACCTGTCCACTGGTTGAGCTTCTCCCACCCTTTGTGGACTGATTGCCGAAGTTGTGCGCAGCCTGTAGTCGTTACATATTTGCTGAATGTCGTTTGCGCTCTGCTGTTCTTTTCCGGGGCTGGCACGCAAATTGGCAGCGGGTGGTGGTTGCGCAGTGAGAGGTGTTTGCAACAGCTCCTCGACGTTGACAGGAGCAGGAGCCTCTTCAGCCTCTATAGGGATTTCTGCTGCCTCCTTTGTGATAGGCTCAATAGGTTCTGGCTCGGGAATTTCTGCATCACAAAGATGCTTGGCCCATTCATTCGTGCGATAGGTCTGGACTACCCTCGATGTCCGCTCCGGAAGATGTCTCACTGTTTTGGCGTCCAGTTTGGGCTTTTCCGTTTTCCGTTTACTCTTTAGTTTGGAATGCGACGGCGAGGGTCGCTGGCTCTCGAATTCAGCACTAACTCGGCTTTGACGATYCCCTGTGCCTGGTGGGGTCTTCAATGAGATATGTTCTTCTGAAATTTGAAGATTCTGCTCCTCCGGGCGGCTAGTTTTCATATTTTCTTCGATCGAATTTGTGTCGTTGCAGTCTGCAGTCTCGGCTGTGGCGTTTGTCTGTAAATCTTTGGAGGTCTCCAAAGACTGTCGTTGTGTGCTCTCAGAGACCTCTTCGGCCTCTGCATCGGCTCGAGAAGGCAATGGTGGACATACTCCATCAGCTTGCGTCGTCGACTGTTTGTGCTCTGTCTTCTTGCTATCCGGCCGAGACTCAAGTCCTTGCAAACTTCCCCCATTGTCATCGGATGGATGTCTTTCGTTCTGGCCAACGTCTTGAGCCTCTGTTTTCGATTGCTTCTGTATCGTACCGTCTATAGAAGTGTCTCTTCCTTCCACATTGCGCAAGCCTTCCTCCTCTCCGCGAGCATCTGTTTCTTGCACAAAGACTGAATCCTGTTTGGCGAGGCATTCTTCTTCACCGTCGATGCCTTCACCTTTTTCCACTTCCACGTTGCTGTTGCGCCCTTCAGAGGGAATGACAGTTTCTTGCACTGCTATTTCAGGGTCCGAGCGAGCCTTGACCGCATCTTCGTGTGATTCAATTTCAACGCCATGACAATCCGAGCTTCTATCACTCCTGTCATCCACGGCGCTTTGTGCAGATATCGACGACTCGTCATCAATATGCGCTAGGGCTTCTTGTGATGGTGCAGGTCGCAGGCTGCTCTGTACAGACATCCTCTTCCAGAGTGTCATTCCGGAGAAGCGCTTCGAGCGTACCGTCGCGGTGTCTGAGCCAGCCATGGCAGTCACATCAGATTCCTTGTCATCTATCAGTCTCGCCGCGGCCGCCCCGTCAAAGACCTTGAATGGCATTGGATGTGTGCCATCAGTTGTCTTCACAGTCGTGTCTCCATGTCTTTCGACTTCGGTATCTCCCGTAGCCTGAGTCACATCTGAGAATGAATCCTCACTGCACTCTTGTTTTCTACAGTCAGAGCAGCGATAGGAGACCTGGGATGAACCGGAAATGCTGTGGACGTCGGCCACGTCACCCTTCTCAAGATCCTCCTTATCAGCAGCACATTGAGTGCCGTCTCCAAGCTCGGGCATGAGCTTTGCTTCCACATCCGCGTATTGAGCTTCCCATGCTTGTCTTTCCCGCATGTTATTCTCCTCGAGCCTGCGGGCAACTTCAGCTTCGGCCTCTTCTTTCCTCTTCTCTTCCTCTTTCTTGACTGCTTCATCCTTGCTTCTCTTCTCTCTGATCACTTTCCACAGTCTGAGCTGCGACACAACACCTAAGATAGCAACAATCACTGTGACGGCAAGCTCTACCCGGATATTGCGAGTGATTGGGTAGGTTCCAGTCCCCAGCGGGAATACATCTTCGTTGAGTCCTTCATGAAGGGTGAGTAAGATTGCGAGGAAGAACAGACTACACCGCACTTACCCCATATATAGAGCCAGAACTCTTTCAGTCCAGCCCGGCTGTAGCAGTCGATCCCGAGGGCAACAGCCGTACCTCCCGAAACAGCAGCTGACACTATCAGCCCATAAGGACGCGTGTGATGACTAAAGGACAAGGCGTAGAATGCGACGGAGATCGCGCCGATGAACCCGGCTTTGACATTTGTGTCTGTGAGAAGTCCTCCAGGCCTCAGGCAAAGAAGCCACATGCTCACACAGAACCCTCCCAGGAGGCATCCAAGCCCTTCAGTCAATTCCTTGAACACAATGGAAAGCGCTCCAAATGTCAGTCCTGTGAAGAAAATTGCCACGAGATATGCTCCTTGTACCGCCACGCGCACAGGAGGATTCATCACATATACAATCAAGACCTGATTTGTCAGTGTACAGTACGACTAGGCTTGCCATGCGATAGGCTTACCGTCACTCCTAAGCTTGTAAGAAAGGCGGCAGATAAGAAAACTTGAACCCTGGGTCAAATATGTTAGCTCGGAGAACTTTCTACAGGCGAGATCCTGACAGTACCATGAATTGCGTATTCCAATCAATGCAAGGATGACTCCCGTAGCTATAAGGATAAAGCCGCCAACCCCAAACGCTGGAGTCACCTGGGGCTCAAGCGGAAGGGCGCCAGGCGCGGGCGTAACTGTTCCATCTTTCCGAGATTAGCTTTTAGAGGTTCCAATGAGGGAGGATGCACCCACTCTCAGATACAGTTGATGTGTTGAGCGACACGATAGTCGTTGATGCCGGCGCGATGTTGTTCGAAGTGGTTGTGGAGTTCACTTTGACTGTCGCATGGTTTACTGCGCTCGTTGCTGAACCGCTTGGAGCTTGGCTCCCTGATATTGTCGCAGTAGGCGATTCGTCTCGAGCTCCTAGAGCACGAACTGGCTGAATTTTATCGCGGCCAACATGCGGTATTGATGCTGCAAAAACAGATAGTCTAGATATAATACAGACAACCAAAGCAAGGAGAGGCAGCAATCTCATCTTGACTGCGAGGGTGACTTTTGTAATGATCTCAAACGCGATCGATAGAGACGGTTGCCGAACTTAGCAGGCTGGTGACGCTGACGAGTACTTCTGAGATAGTGTCGACAGATCTTTCCAATTGTTCTTCACATACTTTGGCCCCTAAGTTCACCGTGGACAATAACCTTGAAAGAAGACATTAATCGGTGCCAAAGCTGCGCTTTTACTTTGAAGTAAATTGGACTGTCAATTTTCGAACAAGCTGGGAGACGAAAAAGAGATCTAAGTCTTTCCAGACATATATGTACTGATATACATCATATCGCGCTTCTCGGCGTGACCGCCCCGAAAGTGAAAAGGAGCGTCCTTATGGCCCAGGTGCTCAGAGCCTCAGAGAGCTGGCAATAATATTTTGTAGGGATAAACTCCCCAGTCGGTACACCGAATCATGCAAACGAGAGATGCATGGCAGACTGGGCGCATCGAAAAAGCGAGCTGTTCCACTGAATGGGGATTAAGGAAAAGCAAATAATTGCATCGTCGGGGGCCATGCATGATAATTGTATTTTCTAGGCAGGGATCTACGATCAGTATCTCGCCAAAGCGATAAAAACTAACAATCAGAGAGCCACAGTGAGCCACGTAACCCCTATGAGGCACGTCCTTACCAGCGGTCAAGTAATGGGCTTCTTGCAGACAGTCATTCCAGGGCTCTGTGCATGATCTGAACTGGTGAAAGAAGGTTAAGGTAATCTGCAAGGAAGGAGTCTCGAATTCCCTGATCCTGTCCCTTGGGCAATCGAGGGGTCGGCTATAGGTGTATTTATAATGACAATCATTGGATAATTGTTCAAGGGATTCAATGTCAACATGGCCTGCTATCACTACAAGTGACGATACCTGTGGCGTTAATTTCACATTTCAGGCGGTATGACAGGTTGCTTTGGACTGTCAAGAGTAGCGTAAGGACTCAGAATCCGATTCACAACAACAATGCGAATATGACTCGCGCAGCAAATGACATGATGAGCAGTCATATCGGATTTGAAGGATGGATGCAGTACGCATGGAGCCACTAGCAAGTCAAGCTTGAGTGTTTCACACCGGCCAGTTCATCCTACCGAGGACCCAAATCGATTAGATAACCTTCGCGTCCGGAGTGGGCCTTGCTATGGTCGTCATCTCTGTTGATCAGGCTAGTATCGTTAGCCTTCATTAGTTTAGGACTGTAGGATGATCTGCTGCATGGAATGACAGGTCTGATCTCTCGGCTTTCCTAGGCGCCGGGACTGCCTTGTGAGAAGTGGGCATCCCGCCGCTTTATCTTCTGACTGTTCGTTGGAATCGTCCTTAATTTCCGAGTTAGTTATTTTTTGGATATGCTTAGCCGAGTTATCCATTGTTTCCACAGTCGCGGGATTGCGACAATTGGATCTCTGAGTTTGAAAATGCCAGGGAAATGCAGCGAAATCGGTATATATTAAGATTTCCAGGGTTGGCAGCAGGATAACAATAGCGGGACGCACGGCCGATGCAGAATGGAGTGAAGGTCTAGATACTTTGAATAGTAGCTTGTACATGGACCATCGTAGTTGCATGCACTGGGCACCTATGAACGTATGCAAGGTATCTCCATGCCACAAGAAAATTAAAAGGACAAATTCGGATTCTAAAACATTGGTTCTCCGAATAGACCCCAGGCATCAACTAACATCCAATAAATTAGCGTAAAAGAAGCAAGTTCTTGCTCAGTAAATATTTTGCAGTACTCCGTAGGAATTGACATAAACACTCAGTATATCCGTCCTCGGATGATCACGTGACTGTCACCGCGCGCATCGTCGCGGAGAGGACCACTATGGACCATCATTAGCACCTACTAGTTATCATTCTTCCTCAACGTTCCCTACCTATTTATTACTATCTCAAGCTCAAATTAACATATTTCCATCCATTCAGAGCGACATGTCTGCCTTTAACTCGTCTCTTCGCCCCTTCCTGCGCGCCTCTTCCGGTGCAGCTCTCTCCGCACGCTCTTTCAGCACCTCGTCGCCGCGCTCAGTCGCGCGCATGATCATCACTGGCCGTCTCGCTGCCGAGCCCGAGCTGCACGCCACCTCAACCGGTCAGGACGTCATCAAGTATGCGGTGGGTACAACCTATGGCAAGGCCGATAATCGGCAGACCAGCTGGTTCCGTGTCTCGAGCTTCCAGCCAGAGGGTTCGCAGCGGGATTTCATTCTCGGCCTGCCGAAGGGGTGAGTATTTCCGCTTATCATGCTTGCAGCTCTATCTGTATTACCTTTGTACCCAGCGCATCTTTGGGTTATGGTTGCAGACTGAGAGCAGTTTGAAGTCTGGTACTGATCGTTTCTTGTTCTACCAGAACCCTTGTGTACGTTGAGGGCGATGCCACCATGCGTTCGTACGAAGACGCAGATGGCAAGAGACAGTCCGCCCTGAGCATTGTGCAACGTAAGCCAGCTACCCTATTCATGCACCACCATGTGAAAAGAATCCATACTAATGCATGCCGTGGATAGGGACGCTCGAGGTCCTCAAACGCCCGTACAATCCCGACGCTGCTGATTCTGAAGCTTCTTCCCAATAATCGGCTTAGAGGACAAGTGGGGACAGAAGAGAAATGATCGGTGGGCTAGGCTTTTTGGTTCCTGTTTCCTGTTGGGGGTAGATCGCCCCAGTTAAGAATCTTGTCTGACATCTCCGCTTTTGTCGGAGAGGCCGACTGTTGGCTGCCGCTCCCTTTGACTTGCATGTATTGTAGTTGCCGTGCTGTACCAGTATACCCTTGAATGACACTGCTTTGACCGTCCGCTCTTAAGTTGACTTCTTTTTTTCTTAATCTATTGAGTATTCTTCCATTGCGGTGGCAAGAGACAGAGATATTACGAGTTCCCATCGTCTGATATTGCCTGTTTTGCTAGTGTTGAGTGCAATTGACGGAGACTGGAAGGAAACAATTACCCTGTATGTTGATGTATGGCTCTAATTTGGAGGGTTAAAGAAAACTCAAAAAGGAAATATATTACGGCGCATCTACTCTAGTTAATATGACAAAAAGAATGGAACGAGTTGTCGGTCGGAAGAAAATGACTTTCCTATCGGATGTTCAAGGTGCCCTCAAGAAGGATCCATTGGTGAGCTCCACGCATGCCACACATGCTATGTTCCTGGTGACTGTGAATCGGAGGAGTTGTGCCCTTAGCAGGTGAAGCTCACACCTGCAGCTCACTCTCTTGACTGATCACTTGCTTAACGCGAATAGAATCCGGCCCGACTGGGGCATGTGTGAAGTCACTACTACCACGGCTCTGGCTTGTACCGGCCCAGGCGTTAGTGGAAACTGTGGTGGCTGGAACGGAAAACATTGGGCCAGAGGTCGCTGATTCCCGGACTGAAAGGAATGTGCGGCTCAAGAGACACCTCGGAAGCGAGACCCAGCGCGATCTTGTTGTAGAGGAACTCTCTTGTCGGGGCGCGGCACCCTTTTCAATATCCTCGTGGCTGGAGGTGGTCGTCCCGCTCGTGGTAGAGTCGGTCGTTGCTCTGGGACTGTATTAGCATGAAGGATAATCATCTGTCGGTGATGACAGAAGATAGCGCTCACCCAGTTCTAGAGGACTGCTTCCAAGAAGACAGCAATTTCGCACGGCTCGCTGTAAACCCTTCAGTAATGGATGCCGAGGTACCTTGCGACAAAGTACGCAACCCAGAAAGACATTTCTCCAGGCCCAGGAGACAAAGAGCGGATTGGTACAATCTCAAAGCATCTTTGCAGCATCCGAAAAAAATGAAAAGTAAGTATGCCGCAGAGATATGAATCCAGCGGTCAAAGAAGACCTGACCTTGTGTTGGAATCTTGAGAATGGTGCTCCATGGTGAGTGTGGCCCATGGAGGCGGCTCCACGAGTATGGATGCCAGGGCAAATTGTACATAAGATTGCGATAGACAACGTAAGCCTGAATTGGCAGAATAGTGCAGAGCATGATGCACGCAAGGAAAAATAGACGCAGGAATCTGGACTTGTTCAGATGGCTGTTGGCGGAGTTGAGGATGTCCCCAAACTGGCTTCGATATTTGTGAAGGCGATAAAGGGTTATCCCTGTGTGGCCGTCAGTCATGAGCAGAGAAAGATGACGGTGCCTTATTCATACCGCAATAGAAAGCAGCCAGAAGGCAGATTATAGGAGGCCAGATGAACGCTAGCACAAGGCTCACCCAGCTTTGATCAAAGTTGTTGACGCACCCTGAAATACCGAAGATCAGGTATCGGCTCCTTTGGTAGACAATATGTGTAATCATTGCAATCACAGGGATGACCACACAGAATGAGATATCCATCAGACGGTTACGCCAACGTTGGCTGGTGCTGGGGACGAGCATAGCGCGTCTGGTGTCGAGCACAGAGGCCAAGCTTCGGAAGATGCACACCAGAGTCCCCGGTACGGCGACATAGCTCGCTATCATCACCTTGGTCTCGACATCACAAAGACCCTGACCATCCCACCATGAATCAACATCGTCGGTTGGCCAGATAAGTGCATTGATAATGTTAAAGATGTTGCTGATAAGAAACCAGCAAATGAGGGCAGTAGCAGGGAAATTACGGTTCTTCCAGTGTAAGATGATCGGAGGAATACTGACAACAACTGCAATTGAGCATAGCACGGGGAGGACCACGGCCTGCGTGCTACGTCCTGTTGTAGCTGATTCCATCACAGAAACTGTCTTCTAGAGACAAACACACTTTGACTTAAAAAGATTCTGATCGAGATGACGATGTCGTTCACAAATGTTTCTTCTGCGGATCGAATCGACGGTGAGTTTCTTGAGGTCCGAATGGCAGGAGCAATGAGCCAGCACCGCTCAGTTAAAGGAAGGAATCACAAGTCGCATCTGAGGAGGTACACAGGGGGGCCAGCAAGAGACAGGAGGAAAAGTCGTATGTCTTATTGAGGACGAAGATCGCGAGCGAAGACTGAGTGTAGATTGCGGAAGCCCTCCACTCCCCCTCTCTGTTGAGACAGTCATTTCAGAAGATCTCAGCAGGTGGAGAACATGCGAATAGACAGCAATGAGAAGAGAAGTGAAGAAAAAAGCAAACGCGTTTGACGCATATAGGGAGGGAGAGCAAGTAATTCAGTCAAAGACTTCATCCATGACGGTGCCGGGTGGGCTTATGTCTGGAGATCCACTGCAACCTGAGCAAAGTCATCACCCGACTATTGAGAAGATCGACTTGAATAAAGAATGGTGAAGACAAAGTCAGACAGAATGGGCTTTCTAAGCTCTTTCTGAGGTGGTGATGGGTGGAAGAGTCACTGGGATATCACCCTGCGGATACTGGAACCATTCCCTTTTCGGGTGTCAATAAGCCTGCGGTTTGCCATCATCAACAGACTCAACACAACCGACTGCTGAGGCCCCCTAGTCTGGCCCGATTCGAAGGTCTTTTTGCCCCTGGGGTGCAGTCATTCCCTGTGAGACTTCGACTCTTGGTTTCACAGAACGCATACAACGGCATCTTGTGCCGTCGACAAGGAATGTCCGTATGATGGTCCCGACAAATCAACAGGCGGTTGGATGCCATCATAAGATCACACGCAGCTATCCAGGGATTGAAGACGGTACAGTACCCCTCATAGGTCTCTTTTCTCTCCCTTTTGGTTATCAGGAGCGAGGTAATGCCTACTCCAGGGTAGTAATATATAAGACTGTCATGACATGGCTAACCCGACATCTCCAAGCCTAGCAGAAAGGAAAGGATGATGGACCACACTGTCAGGGCAAGAAATTCTTCAAACTTCGAGATACGTGGACTGCTTTGAACAATTGGTCTTCGCGGAGAGGCCGGATGAGAATCGATTTCGAACCCCGCATGATCGATGATTCTGATTGTAGGTTACATTGTCGAGCAGTTGCAGATTTAGATTCCCGAGGCTTTGAAAAGTGAAGCATCAAGTTCAAACTCCACACCGACCACGGATGGAAGAGAAGACCTTTCCATGCGATCTTTGAGCGAATAGATACATTGTTTAATGACTGCTTCAACGAGCACTCGAAGGGCTGGAATGGAAAAGTAGTTGGTAGGTTTTGTTATTGCTTTTTCTGGCAGCCCCTTCTGTGGCGCATGTTGTCGCTATTACGTACCTCTGGCGTCCGCTCTCCGCGCTTGGTCTGGTTCAATGTAACAACCAAGCAGGATCAACGCCCTTTGCAAAAGCGCGCCCAAATGGCATGAACTTCGATTCCTTTTGTCAAACTCTACCTCCTGGCATGTATCTTGGTATAGCATGAGATACATCCGAGTCTCTATCATTCCCAAGATACATATGGGTTGCAGCACCTGATCCGCTACCGTCATGCCAGAACAACCCCGGAGATCGGTTTCACCCCAGGCCCCCATCGAGAGCGCCAGACCCCACGTCCACACGACCGAATCCCTGAACCTCCGCCATCGAGGCCCGACCCGTGCTGCAACCTTTGCAGAGGGCTCGTCAAGCCTTCAGGATCAACGTCGCAATTCAAACTTTTCGGATTCAGTATCTGAAGCCCGAAATTCGATTCGCTCCTCAACTGACGAGTTATTGTTCCCACGTGTAGTTCAGAAAGGGGACGTTGTTTTACCGAACGAGGAATCGAACTGGCAGTCTGCGCCTCTTGGTCTGGCACTATTGCCTGCTATTGCTGGTGTCTTCTTTAAAAATGGAAGTGCAGTCGTAACAGATATCACTCTGCTGATTCTGGCAGCTATCTTCCTCAACTGGTCGGTGAGACTACCATGGTAAGAGCTAAATGCCCTCATTCTACGCATTCTACACGTCTCTTCCTAACTGAAGGACCAGGGAATGGTATCGCTCTGCTCAGGCCTTGAAACAAGGGGACATATATTACGATTCTGTCACTTCAAATGTAGAACTCGAAACGGATGACAATGAGGAAACCTATGCAGAGCGAAAGAATGCGACAGATAGAGAGCCTCGAAAGGAGCAACGAGTCCCCAGTGCTGTCAACGAGGCCAGTAGGGAACTTCAAATACATGAACTTGTTGCTCTTACATCATGCTTCATCTTCCCCATGATCGGGACGTGGCTCCTCCATGCTATCAGATCCAAATTGTCGCGGCCATCGGAAGGATTAGTATCGAATTACAACCTAATTATTTTCCTACTGGCGTCAGAGATTCGGCCATTCGCTCACCTGCTGAAGATGGTGCAGGCGCGCACACTCCATCTTCAGCGCGTTGTCGCTTCATGTGCCGACGACGACGAGAAACTGGACCCGAACAAGATCAAGGACCTAGCCAAGCGACTCGAGGAACTCGAAGCACACGTCGCTGAAACAGCCGCGGCTCGACTGCCGTCCGGATCATCAAACCACCCACAAGACCAGGAACAACTCCAAAATCTCATCTCGCAAGCAACTGCAGAAATCCGCAAAGGCTTCCAACCGGAGATCGATGCCTTGAATCGCGCGGTTCGGCGCTACGAGAAACGCACAGCGCTCACTTCATTTCAGACGGAGGCAAAATTCCAAGCGCTCGAAACCCAAGTGCATGATGCTATTGCTCTGGCGGCAGCGGCGCAACGCTCCGGCTCGCGTTGGCCGTTGGGTGCTCTATCGGGATTGTTCAGTAGCATATATGCAATTATCCTGCTCCCCGTGCAGATCTTCATGTCCCTGGCACGCCTCCCGTTTCAGCTATCAACGCAATGTCTACAATATTGCAAAGATATACTGCTCTCGAAGCCACCACGAAGATCGAGCAAGGGTAAGATGCCGCGAGATGTCAGAAGTTCCTCTTCAAGGCAGTTCAGAAGGACTCCCCAACAGGACATGGGCGGTGGTCCAGCGCTCAAACCAATTCGGGAGTATCAATAGCAAATGGAAGTGGGATAGTTTTGACTATGGTTTTGGAAAGTATAGCATCATGATACAGGTTTGGCTTCACAGCCATCGGGTGTGGTTCGGGCGTTATCCATGGGCTGGTCAATATGGACCGATGTTGTTGTTTTGTTGTCTTCGCCTGTCTTCATCAGCATCTGTGATCTGTACTGGGGTTCGGGATTCTGGAAATACATCTGAACAGGCGATGGCGTCCTGTGGAGAGCATCCTCGGTTTACTTTGTCTTGGTATTCAGGGGGCTTAACTCAAGCTACGCGTAATCCCAGTGATAAAGTGGCAATATGTCTATTAACTCAAAATGATCCCAGCCCTGCGTCTTGCAATGCGCAACCAAAATGCCACCGCACGATGACTATATAATCTAACAATGTACTGAAAAGAAGACATGAGAGAAGACGTGATATACAGAGAACAGACCGCCCAGCTCTATCAGTAAGACACAATAACCTCCTATCCGAAGCGCGAATCGCGCGACCGACTTGCGTGAGCAAAGTAAGAAAAGTTTATATAGGGGTGGGTGGTTACGGAGCACCACCCGATGGGCCCATGTTATCAACCCCAACCGCCTTCAGGAACGGCTCGATAATACTTCGTTTTCTTTCCTCGAGGGCTCGCCGCTCCTTGTCCTTGCTAGGGACAGTATTGGCGGAAATGAGAGCGGAAGCAAAAACGGAAGACAACGCGGTTTCGACTGCTTGTCGGCGATGACTGGCGTTGGCTTGAAGGCCCGATAAGCTGGAGACTGTCAAGACACGCGGTCGGCGTTTGATGCTGCCCCCCGAAACTGAGGCTGCCGTTTCAGCTGCAGTAGGATCAGAAGGCTGTCCACTTCTGGTGGATAGAGCACTATCCCTCTTCTTGTCTTGATGTTGTTGGTTCGATATTTCAGGCAGTGCTGGTGCCGTAGACGGCAACGGGGCAATCTCGTTGGCGATGTGGGCGAGCATAAAGGTGACGAACGTGAAGGAGACGCTGTGAGCGGGGGAGTATGCGAGTGTCTCTAGAACCCATGCCTGGGTTTCATCCCAGGACAGGGGAGGTGACTTAGTCCGTTCACGCGTAACCATCTGCTGTTCCATTTTCTCCCAAATGGGAGCTGTGACTATTCCATCTCTCAGTGAACGAAGAAAGGCCAACAAGGTCTCACACAGAAGCTCTAATCGATGGAGCGAGGTTACCTCAGGGGCGAAGATAGACCTGAAGTCTTGATTGGTGTCCAAGGCTTCACGGACTGAAGCCAAGTGCCGAGATCGTTGCTCCTTATCCTTCAAGGTCCACGTCTCTGGGTCAAATGGCCATCCAGCTCCCTGGTCCTTTTCCCATGGGGGCAACTCTTCGTCGGAATCACCTTTTGTCATCCCCCACTCAGCAATGGCACGTTCAGACTGTTCTGAAATAGCCTCAGTCAGGCGGAAAAGCTCACGAGGGGCTGATAGGCGGCCAGTTTCATCATGATCACGCTCTTTCTCTGATTTATCCCTTTTCAATAGGCTTCGCGCACCGGCTTCAGGCATCATGGTAAGTTCTTCCACGCTGCGACCAAAACATGTAGGTAACCACTGCCCATAAGCGGAGATGAAATGATCGCGACCGCCGACCACCCGAAGGACAAGGATGTCTTCAAGCTTGAGTTGACCCTTGTTCAGCAAACGAACATGTTCGATATCGTGAACATGTGCTGTTATATCAATGTTGGCGAGTTCCCCGGGGAACAGAGTACGTTCGTTCGTTTTCCGTTTCTTATCTTCCCCATGGTGAGTGGGTGCTTCAATTTTGTATTCCAGCCATGATGGTGTCTTCTGTTCACTGCCATGATCGGGTCTCTCAAGACGGAAAGTAGCGGGCACGCCACTCGTATTTGCAACAGTGAGTGAGCGGGTGATGGGTACATCGAAAGAAACATCACCAAAGTCAACCGCATTCGGATCTGTTGTGGACTTTCTGGGATCCTCTCCGTGTGTATCGACTACGATCGTCAAGCCAGGTCGCGATTCATTCTCGGCCTTGTCTAGCTCCCGTACAACTTCTTGATGTACCTTGGCTTTCAGATAAGGGTCGACAGCTTCATACTTGATCGTAAAACCAGCAGTCAAAGGCTTGTGGTCCGATGATAGAATACCTTGATGTGACACATAATATTCGAGCCGACAGCACTCATCCTTATCGGAGTGGGAAGACACCGAAGCACTGTCGCTCGATTTATCCTTATTTGGGTCGTACTCGTCCCCACTGTCGGCACCATCGACGTCGGGGTCGTAGTCAAATAATACGTTGTCATCAGCAGCTGCCTTATCCAAGCCTCTTGCTTTCATTTCTTCGTCCCGTTTCCTCGACTTCTTGGCTTCTTGAACCAGCTTTTCATGCCTCAGTCTGTCGTGGCGTGTCCGGTATAGAATTCGATCGCACCAACTCGGCCCACGATGCTTCTCGCTAGAGTCGAACCTGGCCACACTCCCTACATCATACTTGTATGTCGGTAAGAATGTAATGTCCCCTTCTCTCCAACCGTCATGAAAAGCCCTGTTCTGCTTCTGTTGCATACGAAGCTGATCATGGGGCAGCAGAGATGCAATAGTAGTTTGCAGTGAAGACGGGTCCGTATGAGGGTCAATCTCCTCGTCGGATAGAGTTGGAAATGATTCTTCCGATTTATTATCGTGTTCGACGCCTACCATTGGTGATGATGGCACTTCCCCTTCGACATGGTGTGACGGCATATGTCTCTTGTCATATTCGTTCTCCGTATGGCGAGAGAGGACTTGTCGCACGTCACCTCCCGGAATATCTTCAAGTCTATAGTTCAGGTCACCAAACCAAAAGGCGAAATCCTCTCCTCCAATACTATCCCCAGGATCCTCTCTCAGGCCCTTGTCTGGGTCAATGGGGTCAAATTTAGCGCGTCCAACAATCTGAGATGCATCCCAATTGCGCCGTTCCAAGCTACTCTTATCCGAGCCAGCCGAAAGATGCGAGTTGATAAACACAAGACAAGTCGTTTCACCGAGCATCAGTCGCGTTGCTACTGCACCTTTATTGCCCATGTAGCCCAAAAGTCCTGTACCCACGTTGGTGGAGCTAACAGAAGATATGCTCTCGACAACGGAAGGAGCCGCATAGATCAAAAGCATGAGTCCCACCAGCTGAGTCTCCGAAACGAGCTGAAAACCCTCTGGGAGGGATTTCTCAAGCGCCGCCTTCCATTTGTTCGATGGTCCTGGATCAACGTATGGCCTCAATGCCTCCGCAGCCGACGAGACATCAACAACCTCTTGTAATCCTAGCACGTAGAGTCCAACCTTCTCCGGTTCGTACGGAGGGAGTTTGAGGAATCCCTTGCGTTTCGGCTGGCCGACCTGAGCATCTTTCGAAGCGTCGTCCCCCGACCCCCAATCGGTCCCATCGGACATATCTCGGGGATCTTGCAGCTTCAGACCAGAGAGCTGCTCGCATATACCTTTTCGTTCCACGAACCATTTTCCAATATCTTCCTCCGTGCCTCGGATAGCTGCCACATTCCATGTGCCGACCTTGACGCGCAGCGTTTGCTCGCGGGTATACTCTGACTTTCTCGCCTTGACGGCCTTAGGAAGCGCGGACGGGTCATGACGCTCGTCGGGATGGCGACCGGAGGAGCTGCTGCCACTGTCGCTTTGATACCCACCGGGGATTGAAGACACGGGCGGTTGCGACCCCGACTGATCGGTGTTTGAACTCATGCTGTGAGGATCTGACCGAAACACGGCCCATTATTCGAACGATGGTTTATATATATTCCTTCTGTCCCCCGCGTACGATTCAAGGGACCAGGAGTCTGCCTCCGAGAGAGGCTCTATTCCGCAGCGCGAGGCGCAAAGAGAGGTAGGGAAGTAACAGGGGCGTCGCGTGACGGTCTAAGTCATCGGGACTGAATCTTAAATGCGTCTGGCTGTCGATCAGGAACCAGCGAATTGTCCCTGCGTCACGAGATGTCCAACGGGAATGCGGGGGTCTGAGTGTGGAGGGAGAGAAGAGGACGACGCGGGCGACGATGGGACGGCTGGCGGCAGGAGGTCGATACGAATGACGACAGGCGATGGCAAGAAGGCAATTGAAGCGGTCCTTGGATGGCGGAACTATAATTCTGTCCAAGAAAACTTCGGTTTATAATACATGATACAAAGATGCGATTTGATGCTGCTTGCCTCCAACACAGCAGAATAACCCGTAGCATTGATCAGGAATGATTGAAGCGTAGGTGCTCCGCTTGACCTGTTCGCGGGGTCCAGCATTCTTTTATCTTCTCCATCAACGTCACCGATATTCCGCATCCAACAATCTTCTCGATTAGCTACTTCCACCCCTTTCCTCCAGCCATATCTTGAAGTGATATTCTCAGTCCTCTATTACGACCAGTCAATAGTCGACAACTGTATGAGTGTTCCCCTCCACTACACATTTTCTCACAATGACGACCCGCAAACCCCGACGATCGAACAATGGCAATGGCAACAATCATCGTCACAATCACCATGGCACGCAACCCTCCGACTATGAATCCGACTACCCAAACTACTTTTCCGACACGCAACAACAGCAAGAACAGCACATGCCTCCCCCCCCGTCACGCTCCAACGAGGAGCTGAACCTCTCCGTTGTCCGCCGCCATAACCCGTCTGTGAACTCGATTCTGTCTCTCGCTCCATATGCAGTGGTTTACTTGTTCAACCCGACGTCCCGACAGTGGGAAAAAAGCGGTGTGGAGGGGTCACTGTTTGTCTGTCAACTATCTCAAGGAAGTCTAGGGGAGGAACGATACAGCGTCTTTGTGCTGAACCGACGCGGCCTCAACAACTTTGATATTCTGTTGACGGACGGAGACAATGTGGAGCTTACGGAGGAATATGTCATCATCAAATCCGACTACGACATGGATACAAACCAAGGTATGAACAACAATAATGACTACAATGGTGCCCAGAAGAATGCAAACCCCGCCGACGTCCGTATCTACGGCCTCTGGATCTACTCCGAGCCACCACCAAACTCGACAGCCGAAACACGCACAATCAACGCCCATATGATCCGAGAATGCGCCGTTCATGCAGGCCAGAGTCTGAAGATCGCCCATGAGCGACTAGAAGCGACGCGTCACGACGGCCTTCATGTTGCTGCTGCTGCCGCTGAGGCTGGCTCCATGCATGAAATGTACTCGAGTGTTCCTATGGGACGTCAGATCTCCTTGAAGGACCTCTTTGGCCAACAGAGAGCACAGGACGATGAATGGAGTGTTAAGGCGCACAATCTTGGTCAACAGCAATGGCAGCAAACACCGATGGAGACGCCGGCGGCGGAACGGAAACCTCGACAGGATGTTCTGGGGGATTTGTTCAGAAGAGCAGGACTAGCCTACCAGGGAAACCCTTAAGTCTCGTCTCGGCAAATCTGCCAGAGCGATAGAGTTGGTTTATAGAGATACCCAAATATCTTAACTGTTCGCTTTAGCGGTAATTGTGACAGAGGCCAAACTGGTGTATCTTTAATCTGCTCATCCCGTCAAGCTGAAGTTGACGGCACGCAATGTGTTATCTTGTATGGGTATGTACATGCAACGGACCTCTCCTCAAGGTCCGCATGGGTCGAAGCCATGCTGCTGGAAATGATAGACATGAGCCCTGATATGAGTCCATGCTCGTGTATCAGATACGAGCAATGCCCGATTGCTCATCTCTCGTCTCGGTCTATATTAAAGTCACCAAGCCAGACAATAGTTTTACACCTCGAAGTGCCGCCTTTGACCGTCTCAAGCCGACACAATATCCATAATCATATCAGCCACCTTCTCCGCCATAATATCATTATGTCCTGTAGAACTCTTTGTCAGTACCAAGCCTATACCCATAGCCAGAGAAGCAGCAAACCACTCACTTATGCAAAACGCATGCGGCAGCCCAAGCTCGCAAACCGACATCGTCGGCCCACCTTCTATACGCCCTCGAAGCTCAGTAATCTCATCCCTCGTCCGCTCCGCAACCCAATGGTCATTTCGGCCAAAGTAGACGAACAAACGAGTCAGCGGCTCGTTAGCCGTTGACACACCCCAGACATCATCGCCCCATTTGTCCGAGGTGATGGTCCGCATCTCGTCAGTGGCCATGTGCCTGCATCCGTTAGAAGCTTTCCCAAGCACACTAAAATGGCAACGAAATGGAAACAGGGATGGGAACGAACAAAGCTTGTCTAACGCCACTTTTGCTCTTGATAAACGCCGCAGTTGTCTCAACCACACTATCCGGTGGCGACCCCATAACATTCTTGATTAGACCACGCAGCAGAGCGCCTGGAAGTAACGTTGCCAGAACCCGGGCCAGAAAGCCAACGACTCGCGCCAGCTGGGGTATAAAGTAGAGCAATCGCTGCCTCGAATCAGTACTGTAGCAACTACACAGTAAAGCAGGGGAGAAAACTCACCGTCAACTTCTGCCCAGAAGGCGACTTGGCGATATCTACGATAGTAGGGAAGAGCATGATCCCGCCAACGATATCGAAGTCAACCCTATCAGCTCCAGCCCCAGCTCCAGCTCCAGCTCTAGCATCTGACCTCTCCCGATGTCTCCTCAGAATCTCCATAGCGATATAAGCGCCCACCGAATGACCAACAAAAATGACCTTCTGCTTAGTCTCCGCGCCCGCAAGGCACCCATCAAGCTTCCCCTGGACATAGCAGATCTGGTCCTCAAGATCAAACAAGCGCTTCCCCGCATCTAGATTCCCGCGCTGGTCGAGCTCGAACCCACCCAGGCTATGTCCGTAGATCTGAAACTCACATGCATGGCTACGGCTCTGAATCCGCGCGCCGTGCGAACCCAGTTTGTCAGCAAGAAGCGACAGGAAGGTATGGTAGTATCCGATTAGCCCCGGATTCCCTGAGATCATGAAAATGGTGACCCGGGACGAAGACGGGGTGGAACCCGGCCTGCTCTTCTGCAGGGAAACAGTGTGCAGAAATGTGTCGGGCGTGATGCGCGGCTGGGGGGATGTTGACATCTTCCGGATTATTGGGCGGTATATTTGCGAGGTGATATACCGGCGAAACATGAGATAGTTAACTACGCTTTTGAACTATTGAACTTGATGAATGTGGAATGTTCGTGGTTGACTTTTATGGTGTAGGTAGATGGTGTTCCTCGGCTTCAGGACGTATCCACTGAACCATTTGAAATCCGATGGGGAGGATGACAACTTTCCAATTGACAATTTGCCGTGAACATCAATAATGACCCAGATAAGCATCCTGAGTCCATTGATTTAAGCTAAAATCCAACCGAAGCTTAGCTAGGCTCAGATCGAGCTCTTGTTTTAAAAGTGGATGGCCGACTATGAACAACAGCCCATTGACCATTCCGCCTCAGCAACAATGATTCTGGGATTCGATATTCACAACATTGGTCTGCATACTGTGAGTCGATCGTGGTGGACTGGCCAGTATTAATGTCTTCAGCCCTACAATATGATGCTACACTATCCTCATTGGCGATTTTCGATTGGTAAGAAAATGATTTGGGTCGAAGATATATGATCATTGCGCGGACAAATATGTGCAGTCAATATTTTCCCAGAAAAATAAGCTTCGACTTGCGCAATAGTTCGTCCATTAATCGTCCTCTAGGATGATTCCTAGGTGTGAAATGAAGCGAGACGAGGCATATAGGGGAAGACATCTTCCTTGCCGCTTCGCACTTCGAACATACACAGGGTCATTGCGGTCCGTTCCATCCAGCCCTATTACCCTCCCCAGTACCAGCGCTGTAAAGAACCAAATGTAGATGAAAAGAAACCCAAAACATCTGGATTTCGACAAATCCTAAATCGCGCTAATGCAACAGCATTGCAGGTGCTGTTATTGTAATTCCGATTTTCAAGCCCCTTGTTCGCCAGCCATGGACAAATCAACCAGCACACCACGTATGGATCAAACAAAATGTAGAATGCAACACCGTGATATCAAACAGGCAAGCGAAGGGGATATAATAGATCGACTCATATCGAAAAGACCTGATTGCGAGAAGAGGCTGTGGCATGCAAAGCCAGAAACCATCAAGCAACATCAACAAAAAAAGTTGATACACAACGTCTAAAATACCAGAACTGGAGGAATGTGTAAAATGCAATCAGAAGGATACAACTGACCGTCACAGTCAGATGTTGGATTTTCGAAAATGGGAAAGCGGAAAATGATGATCTCATCATCTGGTATCTCTAAGGTGAGGACTCTTCAAGACAAACAGAGAGAATGATCTGGTAGCCTGAACAAGCACAAGAGCAGTATTCGGCCTGAATACTGCTCACAAGGTAGTAGCAACCAAACACGAGAACAATGGACGAAGAAGTCATCAAGCGTCTTCTTTCACACTGTCAACTCGGTTTTCTTTCTCATTGCTCGTATGACTTGGGGTCGAATCGTTCGACTCAGTTTCTGAGGCGGCTGGCTTGGCTGCGGGACCGAGGTTGATAGCGATCCGTTTAGGCGCTGCGCTACCCAAACCACCCGAAAGGTTCTGAGTTGATCCCTTTTCGGCAGTAGAAAGGGTCCCAATTGACATGCCTCGCTTCCTCCGTAGAAGACCTGCACTGCCAGAGCTACTGCTCGTAGAGCTCCTCCTTTTCGGCCCTGAGGTTAGCTTGACCAATTCATCGTCGTCCTCCTCTTCACGACGGCGCTTCTCTGATAGGCGTTCCGGAGGAGTCTGTATGCTCACAGAAACCGGAGTAGACTGCGGCTCCAACGAGATATCGGCAGTCGCATCCTCTTCCTGTGGTGTTGGCTGCGCCTGGAGTTCGTCGGCTTCCGGCTTTGTATCCATCGCATTCTCATCTTCATCATCGTCTGGATAATCAACCAAGGGTTTCACCACTGGCGAAGCTGCACCATTCTGCGCGTTGACAACAACAGCACCATGCACACGATTCTCTTGCTGCCACTGAGAATTAGAAGTTAGCGAGCGGAAAACCTTTGTACTACTGGGCGCATCCTACCTCATCTTCGTCGTCGGATGTGTTGAAGTATTCCTCTTCAGCAGCATCCATCTCCTTGACCCCTTGCCAGCGTTGGCCATTCGCCTGTAATTTTCGCGCTTCCTCCTCTTGTGAAAAAAGCGTTGAGTCCGCCTCTGCTCCATAGCCTTGCATCTGCTCGTAGCGCAGAATCAAATTCTGGAAGGTGTCAACATAAGTAATATCCTTGATCTTCTCACGGTATTTTTCAACAATGTGAAGAACAATGGGTTTGATATTCTCTCGTTTGATGAACTCGAAGAGCTCAAGGCATGCCGAGTTGAGGAGGTTGTCGCGAGGCATGGTTTCGTAGACAATGTCCAGAATCAACCCGAAAGTGTTATTGTGCGTCATCAACGCCTGATAGAACGTATCTTGCAGGCTGACCAAGGTGCGGAAGAACTTCAAAGCGGCTGACGGAGCACGACGTTAGAGATCCGAAGCAAAGCCTGCAGAATTGGGAGATAGACTCACTTAATTTGAGGTGTTTCTGAGGAACTCTAAGTAACTGAGCGATTCGGGGCGCAAGAGCCTCGTTATGAATGACATTGCGGCTTCGATATAGATGTTGACGGACGAAGAATGTGAGGATATCAACCAAATGTGAATATAGGGATACTTCTTGAAACGTGAGGTCGTTAACTGCGTAGCAATTAGTATCGTTCGAGAGTAATGGCCAATCAATGCACGCAGTACTTACGGTCAGCGCGATTCTCAAGCCGTCTGAGGGGAAGAAAGAGTCTTCTAGCGGATTCATCAAAGTGATTCTGCATGAAGGCATCAGAGAGGATATTAGGACGAAATTTCGAGAAATATTCGGGACCAGCCCGACCCATAGCATCCTGCAAAGGAATTTGAGGATCCAATAGAACTTTGATCGCATCTGCGAGCTGATTCTTCACACCAAGGTCAGATTCGGCATGCAGGAGATCGATGAGAGTATCGGTAAGGGGTGTTTTCTTTTCGTTGACGGCCTTGAGCATATATCCGCGCATCATGATTGGATCGTGATCAAGCAGAGCTACAAGGAGATCGACTCCAGTAGTGCGCATGGCTGGATTAAGATGTTTGATGGCAAAGGCAATGACGGCGAAAAGGCCGTGATTGATGAAGTTCGCAAACAGATTGGCGCGCGCGGGAGCCTGTAGATTCTTCGCGATTCCAGCGCACTGGTGAAGGAATTGCACGGCATCATCTTTGCGCTTCAAATCTGTGTTCCGAGGGTCGAAAACCGAGAAGAGTTCTTTCAAGAAGGGTCCATTCGACTGAATGTGATTCACTATCTCCACCTGGTTGAAGAAAATCAGAGAGTTGAGGACAGAGAATGTCGGGTCATCCAGTATTCGAGCCAACACCACGTCTTTCAGATATTGTAGGCGCCATGTGTAGCGGATCTTGCGGCGAATGATGGGATCCTTTATAGGAACGACTTCCTTGTAACGGCTTTGATCTGCGAGATATTGCCGATGATTGGCCTTGTGGGTGGGAAATTCGGGATCGTCTGAGATGAATTAGCCATATACATCCCGCGAGAACGACCAAGACAGAGGGGCCGATTATCACACACATTCCAATGCCCCGACCACTCCCAGAATAATATCATCGGTAACGACTGTCTCAATAATAGTGTTGTCATTGAGGAGAATAAGCGATTTCATTATGTTGCAAAGTCGATGCAAATCCGGAAGGCTCTCCAGATCCTCTGCGACAGTGACTAAAGGTATCAGTTTCGGAATATACTCGTCTCTAATGACAAATTTGGATAACGCGTCGCGACCGGCTTGAGTGATGCTGGCTGCCCTCATGATGTGATCGATTTCCGGAAGATTCCCAAGCTCAGGCGGAGGTAGCATGATTGACTGATAGCTCTCGAGGTCGTCTGACAAGGCATCGTCTAGTAACGGACGTAATCAGTTCTACCGGTCACACAGGGATCTGCCACGACGATCTGGAAGCAACGGGGACGGATATCAACTAACCTGCTGCTGCCAAGTTGTGTAGGTGTTGTTGGACATTATTCACAAAATTCCTTGGTAGCTTGTCAGCGACAAAGCTGAGAGGTGGGCGTCGACGCAACGCCTTACCATATAGCCGCGCAGCCCTCCGCTTCCTGAAAACTCAATGCCATGTCCGTTCCATTAGGCTCTGTCCATACGATAAGGGTCTCTGTTCGGAGCGCACGAGCGTTAGCCTCTCAGTTCTCGGTTCACGATGCGATACGATGGAGGGCTGCGAGGGAGGTTGACCTTGCTGCTTCTGATAGCCATCGTCCTTGGTGATTCTTGTCTCTAGGAGCACCCGCTCGGGCTCATCCTCCGACTGAACGAATATTCGCGGTTCATCCTACGGGACGTAGATGCCATGTTAGTCATAGAAAAATGAAAATCTTCAGCGCGAGGTCAACTGCAGCTTTCGCGCCGACAATCGGCGACGCTTTTGCGGTGACTGGGAAAGCGGCCAACAGAAACTTACGTCGAGAATCTGTCCCATACAGAACCCAGTTCCTCGGTCGAACCAGTCATTGTCCCTCAGCTCGTAGACCTTGACCCGCTTACGATCGTTGGGTGGTTGTAAGTCCGACGCCATGGTGTGGCAGAAAGGAGAGGTGGCGTCTCTTCAAACCGGAACAACTCAAGAAACGAGTGTACCGGCGCGAGAACCGCCACGGGGGAGTGGAAAGAAAGGGCAGCCGCTGCCTTGTCCAGGGTTGAACGAGGAATGCGCGGGGACGAGCGACAGAAAGAGTATTATTTCTGAGGGGGAAATGAGGATCGGAAACGATATCAACAGGCGACGATAACGATGTTTGATGCTGTGCTGCGGATGATGATGATCCTGAGTTGGGGACGGACCACCTGACGGCCTCGGCAGCGGTCGGCGGACGCTGGGTTTTTTTCCCTTCTCACTTTGGGTTCGGCGAGCGCGCAGAAAACCGACAGACACGCGACCGTAGAGACTGAGAATACTAAGGCGGGCTCTTATCTCCTCGTGCCGCGAACCGGTAAGATTTCCGCTGAATAGCGATGGTAGGAAGTCAGGCCTTAAGGTAAGGTAGTGAAGCCGATGAAGTGCTACTCTGAAGTACACGATGAACGAGCAGTGGACGATAGGTGGATAAAGCTGGCTGAAGCCTTCTGGAATCCTACTTGGTTTGGATGCGGAAACGCAAGGTAACTAGACAGAAAGATAGGTAGATACCATATGGGGATCTGCAAGAGAGCGGGCACAGGGAGGTAAAAAAAAAGGTTTGGTTGGGATGACGTGCCCTCACATCAATAACAGGGGTCTTCCTCCTGCCATTTCTTCTAGCAAGGAGGTGTTCTATCATCTATCTAGGAGCTGAAGATATCACTAATACTAAAAATAAATCCAAGGAAACCAAGATGATCATAAATACACATAAACTACTACGAATTATTCTATCTGATAGATGCAGTTCTCAGGTACCGGAGGATCGGCCAAACATGTCATGGTAGTCACCGTGGACAACTAACTATGACATTTGCGTGAGTCAGGGCCTCAGGGGTAGTAACGAGCAAGTAGGTAGCAGATAGGTACGATTGATTCATCTGAAACAAGGCTGAAGGTACTCAAGTCGACCTCGCTAAAAGAAGGTCTAAAAGAAGCTCTACAGGGGGGATGGGCCAGGTTTGGGGGCCTAAGGTAGAGGGCTCGGAAGGAAAGAAGCTTAATGGGCGTCCTTTCCTTGTGACTTGCGAGGTGACTTAAAGTTCCTGGAAACCATAGGGTAATAGACTGATAGGTACACCCTTTCCCCACGTTATCCATAAAACATAAGTTCCATGTTTCAAACTCTTCACAAATGCTGATGCAACATGTAATCGATGCGCATCTCTTCTGCCATACCGACGTTGGGCATGTACCATCCTGGACGAGATACCCAAAATCGACAAGCCAATCCAACACAGTCACATGGCTTTCATGAGATTTAGGAGTTGAGTGCCTGAGCAGGACGAACTCCTAACTGCTGACAGTCATTGATGATGGGAGCGCAGGCTGCCGAAGCTCTCTTTGCGTGTATTATACCTGGAAGAATTCAACTGACATTCTCATCGAAAGACCATGCTGTCTTTGTATTTTGGGACATATCGAACACTTCATTCCTTCAGTCACCTGAATTAAAACATTGTCTTCTTCCGTAGATCTCCCTAAAACCCAGTGAGAGACTTGGGCTAGGTTTATGCCTCAGGCAGAGCCACTTCAGTCAGTTGACTAGGTATGGCTAGAAAGTCTAAAAAGGCGCCGCGGTAACATCCGATGTTCGTTTTCGTGATAACTGCTCGATATGGTTCATAAACAATCATCGAGATGACGATAGTTTTTTTACAGCGTTTATATCCTTGCTGATACTGCAGACAATTCGACAGCTCTGCAATCGGCATGCTGGATTGACTTCCTCATCAAGGACTACCCACCAGTCAACCTCCATCTGATGGGCCTGAGCGTTCTGCTAACCTTATCGTCCATGCCCCATTATCAAAATGTCTTAGGGCCATCCTTTAGTATGTTTAGCAGCTGTGGAATCAGTTGCCGTCTTACGATGATTGGCTTTTGCAGGGGTGGCCTTGGGCGGAACCAGTCCACCTGCTGACATAAACAGATTCAGATGCCAGTAGGGCGTTATCTGATTGGTTCATAACTCCCACGAGGTCGAGGCCTTTGCCGCCTTTCTTATCGAATACTGACGGCGTTCCCGTAGTGAAAATTACCGCATTGGGAAAAGTCGACTCCGCTTCACCTCTGCCCACTTTTCTTTTTCCTCGGCGCAGGTTTCTGATTTTTCTCCTCTTCATTCCTGTGCAGACTTTGTCTTCAACTCTTCTGAGTAGAGGCCTCTTCTTACGACCGAAGGCGAGCGACTTCTGGGAGTTTTGCGTTCGTCCAGGTCAAAAGCTCCCTCCATAGACGACCCTGCTTCCTCTACAACTTTCTTGATCGCATTATTCAAGTTTCTTGTCTTAACGAGCATCTGCTGTGTCTAAGCCTGCTTTTTTGTAAATACAGTTCGAACACTTTCGCAATGTCGGATACCAAACACCCTGTGCGAGTGCAGACCTCGTCTGCGGCTCCTGACGCCATCACGTCTCCATACTTCGAGCCTCCTAAGCAGAACAATCCGGTGACTGTCGACGAGGATACGCGGGAGGAGGAGGACTCTGGCTCTGAAGCCGTTGCGGATCGTATCGATAAGCAGAAGAAGGGATTCTGGGCGTACTTTACAACAAAGGAGTTCTATATCACGCTGATACTTGGGTAAGGCTCATTGCAAGTGCCTGCGAATTCGCGACAAACCTCTGACACTAGGCTTATAGGCAGGTGCTGGCCATAGCAAATACTGCCACAAGTACTTTCAGCACCCTTCTTAGTCAGGAGGGTACCTCGATTCCGGCTTTTCAGTCTTTCTTCAATTACGTTTTGCTCAACCTCATATTTACACCTTACACAATCTACCGTTATGGTTTCAAGGGCTGGCTCCGCTTGATGTGGCGCGACGGCTGGAAATGTGAGAGATCCTCAGCTTTTTACTCCGTTGCAGCAACATCAGTTACTGACTTGTGTGATTTGGAACAGATGTTATCTTGGCTTTTTGTGATGTCGAGGGCAATTACTTCATTGTGCTGGCATACCGTTATACGACAATGCTTAGCGCCCAGTTGATCAACTTCTGGGCCATCGCCGTCGTCGTTTTTATCTCTTTTCTCTTCTTGCGCGTGCGGTATCATATTACGCAGATTCTCGGTATTTTGATCTGTATCGGTGGTATGGGTGTCTTGATTGCATCCGATCATATCACGGGCTCAAACGGAGGCGATGTTTCCAGCGGCAACCAGATCAAAGGCGACCTTTTTGCGTTGCTGGGTGCGAGCTTCTACGGCCTCACCAACACTGGAGAGGAATACTTCGTCAGCAGCCGCCCCGTGTACGAAGTGATTGGTCAGATGGCCTTCTTCGGTATGATCATCAACGGCGTCCAGGCCGGTATTTTCGACCGTCACTCCTTCCAAATCGCCGTCTGGAACAGCAGAGTCGGTAGCTATTTTACCGGATACACCCTCTGTCTCGCATTCTTCTACTGCATGGCCCCTCTCTTATTCCGCCTGTCGTCCGCAGCCTTCTTCAACATCTCCCTGCTGACCATGAATTTCTGGGGCGTCTGCATCGGCATCGAGGTCTTCCACTACAGCATCCATTGGATGTACCCGATCGCATTCGCCCTCATCATTGTCGGTCAGCTCATCTACTTCCTCGGAAAGCGAGTCCTGGGTGAAGCCCGCAAGCCCTGGCTCGGCAAGAACCAGGAACGTGGCTTTGCGGGGCTCTTCACGGCGAAGGCGAAGATCGACTCTGTCCGCGCCAACTTGGCTTCTAACAATAATCATAATGCTAATGCTGATGGTGCCCACCATGATGACCGCACTGCGGCTACGATTGATGAGCGTCACTCGAATGCCGTTTGATCATGGCGTTACGAGAATGTTGTTGTTTGTTCTCCTCCAATTCCGCGCACATAACGATGCCTGAGACATGGCATTGACGTCCGCGCAAAAGTTTCCTTTGGTCTCATTCCGTGTGCATGATCCTACTTAGTATATAGCCTCACACTAGAATAGATCTTCTCTCCACTGAGGGATCGAGTACTCCTTGACTTCTGAACTTTTACCATACTCATTGTATCAGATCTAGCATGAACGGGGCCATTCCCCAGGAGTGCATCAACAACCTCTTTTGCATATACAGCGAGGATGTAGGTCGCTTTGTGGCTGAGAATAGATAACTCAATGAAGTAGGTAGAAACTCCCAATGCAACGAAGACAGGTACATAAGAAACACAAAAATTGCCAGGAAACATTACATTCAGAACCTACTCCCGTAAGCATTTTCCTAAAGACAGACTGGCCAGCTCCACACCATCCCTTTTCCGAAGCCCCAAGCCCAAGAAGCCCAAAGGAAAGGATAGACAACAAAGAAATAGGCCATTAGGCAACCCCTCACCCCAGTCATTTGAGATTAAAAAGATCAAGCCTCGACCAAACTCGCAACCGAAACCCGACAATGGAATGGACCACCTGGAACCCCCCGTAATAAGAGCCGAGATAAGAGTCCCATGGAATACACCCACAAACATGCAAATTCACTCCCCATCCCAAGAACTGCGGAGACCCAAAACAAGATGAATCAATGGGGAAGGAGACATATGCAACACCAAATGGAGGCATATCACAAACAAAAAAGAGGTCATGGCAACAGACTGAAGACCACAGGATGCAAACACAATCAAAAGGGGATATACCGACTCCCGAAACCAACAAGCCAACCAAGTCCCTTAGTCAGTAAACCAACCATGTACCAAATTAACTCTCCACATATGGATCAAACGAAGTGAGCGCTAGACAAGACTTGCTCCAGCCACTTCTTCCGAATATGTACCATGCTCTGTCCCAATATTTCGGGAAAATAAATAGGAAATAAAAAAAAAAAGCGAAGCCAACCTCAGAACGCCACGATACCACTGAATAGATGTCGAACAAATGCAGGCCTAGAAGCTTTTGATACAGTTATGCGACTTAACCCCAAACGGAAGCCTGGACGCCTAGGCCACCCTTGGAGCCCCATACACCGCTGCCATTGCCCCAGCCCAGACCGACACTCCCGGAGGATTCCTTGGCGCCGGCGGTTGTGGCGGAGGCAGAGGCAACAGGATTGGAGGTAGAAGAGGTCGCACGGTCGTTGCTCGCTCCAGAGGCGACTCCGTCACTGGAAGTGAAGCCAAAGCCAAGAGGGGACGGCAAGGGGGTCGTGGAGCGCTTGTTCAGAGCAGGATTGGAGATCTGGGAAGGGCCAGACTGCTGAACAGGGCGAGAACCGATCGGGCCCATGGAACCAATGGCGCCAGCGTTGGGTTTGACGGGTGCCTGCCTCGAAGAGGGCGAGTCGGCCCTACCAGGCGAGGAAGTCGAAGTCGGGGGCTGGTCAGAGCCGTCGAATTTTCCGAAGACAGGGTTCATGCCGGAGCTCGGGGACGATGTGCTGTTAGCGCGAGAGGGGGACTGGAGAGACGCTGCGCCGGCAGTAACTTGAGCGACATTGTCGGTGTTGCCCTGGACTGTAGTCTGCGAGAGGCCGAAAGGGTCAATACCACGAGGAGACGCGCCACGTACACCGGCAGCGGATGACGGAGTACCGCCTGCTTGACTCGCGGGCCGGGAGTTATCGTCGCCAAAGTTGTTGGGCGGGAAGAAGGCCGGGCTTTCGTTCCCGTAAAGAGCCCTATGCTGGCGTGCTAGAAGTTCTCGACGGCTCTCCTCACTCACGGCGGCCGGGCTGAGCGAGCGATCGGATTTGTTTCCTGACATTTCGGCAAGCAGGCCTTTAGGGAAAAGAAATATTAAAACTCATGTTCAGGAAAGAGGTCAAAGCCCAAAGTATCATACAAAACAGCGAATACATGAACGTGAACATTGAATCATGGGGAATATCAAGTAAACAAGGGGAAAGATATCCAAAAAGACAAATGCTACCACGTACTTCGGTTGTACTGTTGCTCCTGATGATAGTTGCGGAGCTCCCGCTCGCGTTGTGCTGCCATCCGACGCTTTGCCTGCATCATCTGCTCTACCTCGTTGGGGCGACTCTGGAAACGCTGGGCTGCATAGTATCCCGGGACGTTAGGGTTGCCGAACTCGCTGATCGAATGGTGACGCTGGGCCACGGTTCCCGGCAGGCGGGGATCTGAATCCGGGTGTTAGGAGTTATCGCGCGCCAGAGGCGGTTTAAAAGATAACATACCGTACTCAGGGTAAGGCCGGCCCATCGCCATGGGCATCGAATCTCGTCGGGGAGCTGTCCACAGCTTCCCACTCTTGACGAGATTATCGATCGCACGATCGACCTCTATTGCAGACTATTAGCGATGAGTTCTTAAGAGTATTGACCGCACAGTCTAAGCGTCCCCGCCACGGCTCCAATCAGTGTATCGGGGAGAGATTCGAGATTTTCTGGGAGGCGCACGAGGTTCCGCTGCTGAAGGGCCAAAGGGGTATGGATGTAGGAGGACTCAGAACCGTACCGTCAAATTGCGACGAAAAAGCCGGCATCTCATCCCGTTGAGAGACTGAGCTCGATCCTGATGATACCACCGTAAGCAATCTTCGTCGACGGGAAGGTCGGATAAGCGCTGAGCATACCTGACCGCGATGGGGGCTGAACGGGATGCTCCCATGAGGCCTGGCGCGCAGTAGGCGCTTGCCAACCCTGAGGCTCATAGTACGCCATATTGAACAGAAGGAACCGCGACTTGGTTTCCTTGACGGCGAGGGCGGCGGCGGCGGCGGCGGCGAGGGGAGTTAATCTGCTCGGAGGAACCACGGAGATCTATTTGAATGTAGTGATAGGTAAGCGTGAGCCCCCAAAGTAAATCAAGAAAGAATTGCACCCATCGGTCGACACGGAGCAACAGAAAGCGCAAGGAAAACTGGAACTGTCGAGTGTCCGCACAATCGAGGGAAAAGCGAGGATGGCGAGCAACGATGACATCGACCGACTTATTCCTGGCGTATCCCAAAAGTTGACTCTTGCGCAGCGGAGAAACTTTTTTTTGGCTCTGGAAAAAAGTTCCTCATGTCCCAAACGATCGGCAGACACAGCACATTCCAGTCGCCATATCATGTCTTATTCAAATTGGGTAGAAAAATCCGCGAATAAATCGACAGGCATTTGGATAAATTCAATTTCCCCATTTTCATAATTTTTTCCCCCTCTTCCTCTTCACAAACAGGTGATGGAGTGGGAGTTTGAGAAAAACAAGGATATTGGGAATATAGTTCCAATTGACTTACGGGAAAAGGAGTGATTGCCCTCTCTAAAGAGTTCCAGACGACTCTGCCACGAGTGAACGAGGCAGAATGCTATCAAACAACGACTTTTCACCCTTGAGACCCGACAGACAAAAGAGTCTGGCGTGTGTTTGGGGGGGGGGGGGGGGGGGGGGGGGGTAGGATAACCAGAGAAGTCGGGGGGGGGGGGGGGGGGGGGGGAGGATGTTCCAAAGGAATGGAGAGGATTGATGGTTAGGGTGAGAGGAGAGGGAAGAGGGAAAGGGGAGAGAAAGTAGAGAAGATTGGGACGGACAGTAATAATGTCCGACAAGAGAGAAGGTAGTAAGGCCCAGGAGACACTGAGGGGAGGAGGGGACAATCAGGACTGGGCAGGAAAGGAAAGGAGAGAAGCAAAGAGAAAGCGTGGGATGATTACTTTTCCTTTGCTGCACAAGAGTTACTTCGGAGTACCTAGGAATTTTATTTTTCTTGACCGGCGACAATTTTCAGTGAGGGTTAGAAATGGTAATAATCATAATAGCCTTACGTACTTCAAGCGCATGACAGAGAACTACAAATATAACTACAACACATTATCTAATATTGCTCAGAAAAAATATTTATGCAAGTCAAATATACGTCGAAGAAGTGACGCTATTCCTCGACCTTGAGTGATTTTACCTGATGTGACTTGCAGTTGACCTTTGGAGAAACGAACAAAAACAAAAAAAAAAAAAAAAAAAGGCCTTGCACAGATGACATGCGAAGGGGAGAAAAAAAAAGTGGTGGACATCGGGCCAAATTTGCCTACTTGTGGTTGGTGATGGAGTGAGCAGCCGGGTTGTTTGGAATCGCTTCTTCCCGGCTTCCGTCCTAGCTTTACCCTTGACGGAATTCTCATTTCTCATCCCACATCATTAGAGATGTATTCCAGCCAAGAAGGAGATCCTTAACCTGATGTGCTGTGTAATATTTCATAGTCGCATCGATTTATATCATGAAGGCACAAGACACAGGTACACCCTCGTTGTATCTATCTAGGTATCGGAGCAGGTACTCCGTAGTACCTAGGTACTCTGTAGCATCGTAATCACAGTGCTCTATCTAGTTAGTACATACCTAGCATCAGGGGTCCCCAGTTTAAATTACATCGTGCTACTCAAGAGTCCTACTACTGAGTTATGTAACTTATGTGCAGGTCCTTTGGAATAGAATATTGATATTGACTGCTGATATACTCTTCTCTCTCTGCTAATACATTGTCAGATCAGATGGAACCAGATACTACAGTATACATTGAAAATCGGCCGTAATTCCTCAGTGCGTGGAAACCATTGCATCTTCACCATTATGACTTTTCAGGCCTGCTGGTAACCGGAAATTTTAGTCATTGTCTTGTCCTTAATTTGCACTCTTTAGCGTCGGTCCATCGACCACACTATGGAGTTGTCCCGCACTCAGTTTCAATTCTCCTGGGCTATCTATGGATACTTGGAGACATATGAGTACCTTAATAGTTTCCATCTTCCGGCTATGAACTCGGTGACTGAATTTGATATCTGGTATCTATCTTCTCCGTGCTGCGTCAGCGTTATCACTCATCAGACTTCAGTCCAATATGTGCTGGAACTTTCCTAGATAATGTGATACACTCCAATTTCTCTGTGTCAGATGATTGACAGCTTCGGTACAGTGACCGTACAGTGGCTTTATCCCGCAATCCTCAGCCATGGTCTCATAGTGCATATTGAAATACTACCAGCTTGTCTCTCACAATCACTCATTGGCGCCTTCCCTCTGTCAAAAGCAAAGCAAATCAAGGTCTGGCAACGGCTAAGTCATCAGCCAAAATTTCCGGCGAATGACAAGACCTTGGCAACTTGAGATTCTCACACAATGCTGATTAACTGACTCCAGCACTCGGCTCAGACCTCGTGGGAATTTAATTAGAGCATATCTCAGACCCCACCCTCCAACCGCGCCATCTCAATCCGTTTACTATGACTGAATAGAATCATTAAAGATATTTGCCTCTCTGTTCTCGAATCATCGTGCAGCCCAACCTGATTAGTTACTGTCTACTCCTTACATGGTGCATCTCAAGCCTTGAACTTGACGGTCACAAGCAAATAGCTCGGCTTTTATAGCCATCCTAGGCGACAGACATCAACATAGTCTTCTCTCATAACTATGAACAGGTATCCCATTATTTCTCAAAAGGATAATTGCTCTCTGGGGAAATGGCCACCACAGAATCATATCGGTTCAAGCTTGCACCCGGTTCAGTGATAGGTGGCTATCCGACCCTGTTTCTTCTTGGTATCGATCAGCCCACCATGTACTCCGTACGCCATCTCTAACTACTACCCCTACATCACACTGCAGATGGCCACCTTTCAGACTCTGCATTCGACGTATTCTGTACAACAGCAGCAAACCTTAACTCTCTAGCCCATACCGTATGCAAATATCAATAGTTCAGGAGCATTAGACTAGTGAGCAGTAGATACACCACTGACTGCCAAAGAGAGGATGGTGGGGCAATTTGATCCCGGATGGCACTCGGACCCTTGCGACTACACTTGGATCGTCTGGGCATTCAATCACTATGGCGTAGACTAAGGTAGGTATGTAGGTGACAAGCCCCATATCTTCCTTTGCATTTAGTCGTCTCTACAACCGCTGAAAATGGGTGCATTCTTGGGCTTCTCGTCATTGGCGGACTGATCTATCGCATTTTCACACTTGACTCTTCAAAAGACTGACTGGAGATGGAATGACGTAGGTCTCTTCTATACCAGGTAGAGTGTAGATAGAGAGTAGACAGTGCCTATATGTCAGACTATGTCAGCGTTAATATTCTATTGCTGGTTACCTCATAATGTCTGTCTCTAAAGGCCTAGTATAACTTCATAGGTAAGGACTGCTATCATTTTCATTGAGGCGATCTTCTCAAATTGATACAGCAGGCTTATTTGTTGTTAGAAGCCAGCTTCCAGTGATAAACAGCGCTGTCCCGAATCTCGAGCACTCAATCCAGGCGCTATCAGCTCTACATATCTTCTCAGTCTCATCGACTACACTTAGCCCGTAGCCAAGGCGGTTGAACCGCTTTACCAACCTTCTAGAAACATGTGGGATGGATCCTGACTCCTGCATATTACATCCCAACAAGTCTTCCTCAAAGCCGGGACCCATTCCACGCTAGAATCTACGTAAAGGCAGCTACCAATTCCAAAGCCAATTATCAGATCATTTTCGGTGGCTTCAAAGCCTCCTTTGTCTTCGCCCAAGTCATGATCCCGCATTTGGCTCCGTTGCTGGATCGGGTTAACTGGTCCTCCCTTCATGGTTCGATAGGAGATATGGACAGTTTTAGTCCTTCTGGAGCGTTCGAATGGAGGCTGATGAAGATACAGGCAGGACACCGAGATACATTGTCTGGAACGCCAATGATTTCTATAGAGTAACTATGTGATATATCGCAAATTAGGCCAGGCGGAATCATTATCACTCAGTCGGACATTGAAAGGGGATTCAAGGACAATAAGAAGATGATTGGAACGATCTTCATGTACGATGCAAGGCAAAAGAGAGTATGCTGGATGCCATTGCAGAGGATGACCATCACCGTGTGCCGTTGGCGCTTGTCATCGGTCAAGACCAAAGACCCTAAGGTAGAGAGCAACGGTAACACGTGCCCGCAACCACACTCCGGAGCAGGGGCCGAGACAGGTCCTCGAGGACTGTGGCTAGTCTTTACTGAGGACCGAGAATCGCGGGGCAGAAAGGAGAGGAGATGATCAATAATGGAAAGGTAGCCTGGAATTACCAAGGTACTATTGATACTGGAAAGTTGAACCAAGCCAGGATCTTGTCTCCCAATGTAAACAAAGAACAAGATCAAAGACGTGAGGGAATGTTGAATCATAAATCACATCAGGTCTTATCATGAGTACCTTATTGATTAATACTTATTCACAGCAGTAGCATTGAGGGGCAGGCCACCTGTAATATCTCGAGGCTGATGGGTTTCGCGAAGTGGAAATTCCGTAGTATCTAGATCTTAGAGTACCTTTGTGGTGTTAACCTTCAGATAGAGACTTCAAGGCTATTTAGACATGAGAAAATAGGCTGAACTACGCTTCTTATGCACTGAGCATCGAAGTAACCCCTGATATCAGGGGAGTAATTAACTGCCTCAGGCAGAGGTGTGATGTGGGCTCAATAATGATAAAAAGGAAACAATAATAACAAAAGATCCATTGAAGCAAGAGCTAGTCAATACCTGCCTTATTATTCTTCTTCAAGACTCTTCAGTCTCCCAGACACCCCCATGCACTTGCCATAATCAGAGAGGAGACAATAGGATCTGTATACTCCTTAACAGGATTGAGGGAGACCTGTCACCTATCCATCTATTTGGGATTGAATCCAAACAGAAACAAGCGTTCCCATCAACTTACAGCACCACGTTCCGTCTTCCTTTCTTTCTGAAACTCCCGATATTTCTCTTTATTCTGTTTCCAGTTTCCTCTCATTTCTTCTTCATATTTCCCTTCTTGAAATTGCTTTTGGACTGTTATCTGCACCTGGAATTGGTGGAATCTATCGACGCCCACACCACACGGTCCATTGTCGGCTGTGTCACTGGCGTTGACTTACGCCGTACGCTGAGTTGAATGCCCCCTGGCTCAGGCTCACCACCTCATTCCCCTCCCGCGCGCTGCCTTTCCCCGTCGAATCCTCAGCAACGTGTGCGAAACCCGCAGTACCCCCGATCAGGAACAAAAAACCCGTCCAGGCTGGTCCTTTACTTGATACCAAGAGGATTCGCTTTCTTCTGTACAATATTTTTTTTTTTCTTTGTTCTAACTTGTGTGGTCATTTGGAGAGCGCGTACTTCCTGGTTAAGCGTGGTTCGCTCTCCCCTTAAAAAAAGCTCCTCTATCTATTTAGACGATCGATGCGCAGTCATCGAGCCCCGACATTCCCGATCGACCGCAAAGGAACACCAACTCGTTCGCTCCCATTCGCATCCTGTTGAATTTTCGGCTCATCGTCTGCTTGGAACATTTTTGCTAGGAGTCATATCGTCACCAACGGATACGCATTGTTCGTCGTTCGTCGGTAGCGCAGCGAAAAATCCGATTTTGCTGACCCGGCTCGCCTGTCGGTCTCCGCGTTGAGCCCTCTTGTTCTCCCCTGGGTTGTTCGCCTTCTTCATAAGATTCGTGTACCGTCTGCCGAACACAAGTTGTCGTTGGGAATAATCAGCAATCGTATAGTACTCGCTGGGTGGCTTGCTTCTGGTTACAAAGTCGGCTCGAAGTTGAATCGGTCCGGAGTTGCGGGAAGAGGTTCGCACACGAGGCGTCCAATTCTCAACAACGGCCCCCTCAAATCTACTTTTGGAGCCAACGTTGCTCGACGACGTTGGAGTAGTATCTATATGATCTCAGATACCTATGAGAATGCTAAATTCTCCTCGACCACAGGTGGAAAGTCTCCGATAGCGTTGGGAAAGCCTTCCACCATGCCGTGGAACTTGTCCACCGACACCTCTACAGAGGCAAATTCTCGTCCTCCCCTCGCCTCACAACAGTCGAATTCCCTCCCTTCCACCCCATATCAACATGCGCGCAATCTTTCATTCCGCTCAAGGACGCCTTCCCCCCCTCACGGAAGCACTTCGCCACGCTCGACGCATTCCGAGTCAATACACTTTCCTCCGTCGTTACGAAAGCCGTTCGCAGGTTGCAAATATGAAACAGCAATGGCCTTTTTCCGACGGAGGATGCCTTATACAATAGGTGCTGATCTGTTACCGGAGGAAAAGGAAGGCCTCAAAGAGCGGCTTGAAGCAGAGGACGAGAAGAGACTGACTAAGGATATGTTGGAGGTATACGATCGTTTATTACCGTCCGCGGAGAGCGACGACCGACGGCATCAGCTGGTTCGAAAGCTGGAGAAACTCTTCAATGATCAGTGGCCAGGTCACGATATTAAAGTTCATGTCTTTGGGTCGTCTGGGAATAAGCTCTGCTCAAGCGATTCAGACGGTGAGTGGTCATGGTGCACGTTCGGAAATTCTTGAGGACTGACTTGTAGCAGTGGACATATGTATAACAACGACATATAAAGAGCTGGAACACGTGTGTCTGCTCGCTGAAGTTCTCGCAAAACGTAAGGGGATTTAGGTTGATGTTCGTTGCCACCATTCACTGACAATGCCCGCAGATGGAATGGAAAGGGTCGTTTGTGTTTCACATGCGAAAGTCCCAATCGTGAAGATCTGGGACCCGGAGCTACGTCTTGCGTGTGATATGAATGTCAACAACACTTTGGCGTTGGAAAATACGCGAATGGTGCGAACGTATGTCGAAATCGACGAGCGTGTTCGGCCTTTGGCCATGATCATCAAATACTGGACAAAACGGAGGATCCTTAACGATGCAGGTAAGATTTGCCCCATTCTGAGCAGGTATCCTCGTGACATTTCGTGGTAACACTTCTGCTGTAGGACTCGGAGGCACATTAAGTTCCTATACCTGGATCTGCCTGATTATCAATTTCCTGCAAACACGGGAACCTCCCGTGCTCCCGAGTCTCCAGGCACGACCTCATAAGAAACGAGTGACAACAGACGGCCTAGTCTGCTCATTCGACGATGATCTTAGCTCCCTCGTGGGGTATGGGCGAAAAAACAAACAAACGCTCGGGGAGCTGCTCTTCCAATTCTTCAGGTATTATGGCCATGAGCTCGACTATGAGAAGTACGTGATATCCGTGCGAGAAGGCAAGTTGATATCAAAAGAGGAGAAGGGGTGGCATCTTCTCCAGAACAATCGTCTCTGCGTCGAAGAGCCATTCAACACGTCGAGAAACCTGGGCAATACAGCGGATGACACGTCATTTCGAGGCGTCCATATGGAGTTGCGTAGGGCTTTCAAGGCAGTGTCCGAGGGCAACCTCGAGGATTGCTGTGAGCAGTATGAATACCCGCCGGAGGAAGAGCGATCATGGGAACGACCGCCTCCTCAACCACGACCTACGTTGACGGCTCCGCCGCTTCCTTCCCGGGGCGGCCGTGGAGGTCGTGGAGGGCGCCATTCGAATCACTACACACGCGGAGGCCATACCGGAGGCCGCCGTTCATCGAATACACCGAACAAGCCCAACGGTTTCCGCCAGCTGAATCCCGCCATGAGTGCTACGGAACTATCTCTACAGGCGCAGCACGCACAGTACCTGTTGCACGATCACCTTTACCAGCAAATCCAAATCCTGCAAGCACAGGAGCAGGAATTGCGATTGCAATTGCAAAACCAGGCGCTGCTCACAGGGAGGCCCCCTCCAGTGCTCATCCGCCAGCCGTTCATACAGTTCCCCATCCCTCAGCAGCAACAGCCGCAGCCTGAGTCGAGTGTAGATGATGGGTCTCGGTCTAGGTCCGGGACTCATCCGCCTCTCAGCGCGAATCTACGTCCGCACGCGTACAATAATTCCACCTATCTTCCGGTCGCTGTCACTCCCGTACAGGGAAGTAGCACGAATCCCCCGTCGCCCTCTGCCGCAACTGCTGTCCCCGAGCTCCGACGTACACCGCGTCGCCAGTCCATAGCGAATGGCTCTCCTGGTCGATCACTCAGGGCACACTCACAGCCGGCGCGGCCTGCGAACTCCCCGGCTCTTCCGAGCTTTGCTCCGTTGTATTCCGTCTCTCACCCTGTCGATAATTCCCATCTCCCAAAACAGCGCAACAATTCTGTATCTCCCCCGGAGGGGACTCAGAGCGAAGACGAGAATCCCTTTATGCCCAGCAGTCTTCCCAACGTGTCCCGTACACCGTATCTGGATGAAAACCGACCGTCTGAGTACATGGGGTACTATTTGGCCACTTCTCCGCAATTGCAAATGTATCATCAGAATGCCATGCTATCGCCCTTGTCAGCCCCGGTAGGTCTGGCACTGCAGAATGGCAGCATTCTGCCCTTTGTTGGGGCCCCGCAGGAATACATGTCCACGATTCCTACAAATGAGGCCTTTGGCTCCCCCCCTGAGAGCAGTGTTGCGCCCTCTGTCAAGTCCGTGTCATCATATCAGAGAGCCACTCCTCGGCCAGTGGCATCCCACGACCGGAACGGTCCTCTGATAGTCGACGGCTCGGTGCCTTTGAGTGAACAGCGCACTTCGGTTTCCGGAGAGCCTTATGATCAGTACGCCACTATGAGCCACTGTACTTCTGCGTCTGACGATCGCAACACGGACACCCCCGCCAGCGTCTCCGACTCGCTTTCCCAGGACTACCAGGACAATAGCTCAGTCGAGATCGATCAATCAGCGTACTTTCCCAGGCAGGCGATCGATACGCCCAAGTCAGGAAATACAACTGACATCTGGGTCAATGGGCACCATGGGAAGCCTGGTCTACTTTCGAGCAGGTTGCAAAATCTCCATGTTTCCAATGGAGAGAATGTCACCGACACCTCACCCAGGTCAAGCCCAGAAAGGTTCAAAGACGTTCAGCCGCGCCATGAGATATCGGATCAGGATGGCTCCCGCTCCAAGCAATCTGGCCTAGGAAGAGGATTGCCTCCGTCGGGGACGTCGCCGGCAGCAGACCCGAATGGACCGTCAGCGATTGGCAAACGTCGCTCGAATATTGCGGATTCGTCTGACAAATTGAAAGCCGCTACCCACAAGACGAAGCCTAAGAACCGTCATGACGGTCCACACAACATCACTTCTGGGCCGGGGGATAGCAAGGAACGGCATATTGCCCATGCGCCTCGCAAGCCTAACGGTATTAATGCGCTGACTCATGATTCGGTTAGCAATCATGGAAGCAATGGATGGCAGACGACCAAAAAAAAGCAGAAAAAGAATGCCAAGCCAATGGAGCCCCGATCGGGCTTCCATGCGGGTGCTGAGCCTCTGCCTGCGGACGAGTCGTTGAGGAAAGGCGGATGAGCAAGGCAAAATGATCTCTCGCTTTTGCTTCGATGTTCCTCAACCTCTATCCAAGCTAGTATTATGAACTCTGGTCTCTGAGTCAACCTGGACCGCGGCGTTCTTTCTGCGGGCCATCTCTAATTGACCCGTCACCGAGCGTTTATATCACCCTCCGGCACCTGTACAGCACCCATGAAGGAGTTCCGAAATGTTTGGCCCGTCGATGAAAGCGAAATTGCTGCTGGGGTTTGCATTTTCGGGGGAGCTATCATTTCTGTATAGAAGAGGCGCTATCCTCGACGTTGTCTTCATTTTTGCGGCCTTCTCCAGCTCAACTGACCTGGAAGGTATATTGCCTCATCTTCGCTCGTCTTCTATTTTCCCGTTCACTCGTCGGCGTTTACAAAATCAGACTGCGGCTTTTGGCAGTCTTGAAAGTCTATCCGTGGATTGCTTGCGGGATTTGCATAATTGCATACGACATCTGCGTCTGTTTGTTGCATTTGATTCTTCGACATGTTGACGTTTTTAACCTTGGCCATGTCCCTTGGAGTTGACCATATCTCCCTCGGATTGTCATTTGCGCCTTTTAGTTGTCTCAGTGGTTCAGTGTCCGTCCACCTTGCATGCGGGCTATGCATTTTTCTTTCATCGTCTTCTGTTTCTATTTACGTTTATCAAAAAGAGAACAGGGGACATACAGCAAATATTACGACCAACCAAAAAACATTCATACAGTGGATTGAATGAGCTTGTCCGATACACAGAGCCAGTGAAGAGTCTGGTTACCTTGTTTTCCCTTTCATTCTGTTTTGCCTGTTTAAACCGTTGGTTTTCGTGGTTGCTTTCTAATCGGCATTATCATCATCATGATCGTCTATACCATCATAGCAGGGAGCCAGGCGAGTGGGTCAGTGTACACTTTTTCCGTTTGCGTTTCTTGTCTGCGAAAGAATTTGCGTTTGTGTGTGTTTTAGATATTATGCCAGTCAGGATGGACAATGAATAAATGTGGAAATTTGGAAATTGTATAGAAAGCAGATCAATGAAGGTTGATCGGCCAGGGGTCTTGGTTCTATAGCTCTTCTTTTCGCGAACTGTATACACGGAACGTATATACATCAATGGCGTCCATACAGAGCGCAACAATAGCCTCTTGAGGATATCTTCGACAGAAGTAGCAGAACATGCAAGCCAGAAAGGGGATTGTCGGAGAGTCAAGCACAAGAGAGAAGTATGACGACATGGGGGAAATAAGTAATTACATAAGATGGACGAAGGCAAACAGAATTAGAAAGCCTTATCGACATAAGAGGAAAACATGGATAAGAAGGAAGATGAAAGCAGAGACACAGACACAGAGGGCGCCGGTTTCACGCCATACAGAACCCCGCGAGCGTCTACTAATCATGATATCAAATGTGTTGCTCAGCAGAAAGCTTCAATTAGCATGTATGGGAAGATGACGACGCAGGCGGTCCAGAAGGTCATGATGCATTTGAAGAGGGCGACGGGGAAGAGGTAGGGTGGGTATTCGCGGAGGAGGACCCAGAGGGAGAGGAGGGCGACAGAGAAGAAATGGACGAAGAGGACGGAGGGCTTTCTGATGAGGCCGCCGAGGAGGCCTGCGGGGCCGTCGATGAGTCCGAGTTGGAAGTAACGGAAGCAGCCGCGTTGGAGGGCTCGGAGGTATTGGTCTGTTGGTGGGATGTTAGTTGTTGCACTTCAGTTCAGAGGTGTGAGAGAGCGAGGAACGCATTGGGGAGATGAACGCACCATTTGCGGCGAATAGAGCGTATAGCGCTTGTGCGAGGATGTTGATGACGGAGGCCGACTTCTTTCTCTCCCAGTGGAATGTGGAGAGTTGCTTCATGACTCGCTTTGTGTCGCCCAGATTGGGGACATTCTCTGGGCTCAGGAGTTCGCGCAGCGTCACCACATCGCTGAAGGCGACCGTCATCCCGCCTCCTGTCAATGGGTGTCGCATGTTGAGGGCATCACCGAGGATCACCAGGCCTGGAGTTTTGTTCACGGCGGCAGGGAGGAAGGAGTTCGGCATGGATCGCAGCTGGCCTTGTTCCAAGGCGGCGATGAAGGCTGGCTGGACGGATTCAGGGAGTGAAGGGAGGACGACATTTCGCATGTGGTTCTTCACACCACCATTCTTGACGGACGCTGATGGAAGATTTTCGGGAATGTCAACGAGGATGCGGGTCTCATGGGTTCCGATCTGGTACAGGAGGATCGGGGCATTATCGCTCAGCAAAACATGACCATAGTAAGGCTTCGGGAGCTTCGTATCGATCAACTCGAGACCCCAGAACCTCGAGCGGACCTTGGGGGTATGCGGGTGATGTTGCTTGCGGAATTTGGAGGCGTAGCCATCAGCGACGACGGTGAGGTGGCCAAAGTAGCAGGCCCGGACGTTATCCTTGGACACGCACTCGACACCGAGAACCTGCTGGGTGTGCGAGCAAGTGACCAGGTCCGTGGCCTTGGTCTCGACAACACTGACATTGGGGCATGCCATGGCGGCCTCGCGCAGCTTCATCACAAACCGGCCGTGGTGAAAGCAACGGCCCTCCGGCGGGGGCGACGTGGGCGTAGACTTCGGGTAGGGGATCGTCACGGGATCTTTGAAATATGAAACATAATACCCCTCCACGGGGATCGAGTCTATGCCCTCCAGACACTCGCGCAGACCAAGCTGCTCCAAAGCTTGTACACCGCCAGGCTGTAACAATTCGCCCACAATGCGATCCGGCTCTTTCAACGAGGCTTCCAGGAGAATGACACTCCGCCCCTGTCGTCCTAATGCGACTGCCAGCGCGCAGCCCAGAATCCCTCCGCCTATAATCACGACATCGGCATGGTTGTGTTTGAGTCGGCGGACTTCGTCCGCATCTAAGGAGGGAGATTTGGTGGCATGGCCGTTGGTCGGAGTGGTGGCCATGGTGGGGAGGGAATTCGGTCAGCAAAATCGATGGGAGCGAGGGAATTGGTGAGAAGCACGTTGCATATTTCTTTCTCCCCCTCTGAGCGACGGCGATTCAGTAGAAGGGGTAGGCAATTGATGACGAGGATGATAGGATGGCGGAGATAGAAAAAGAGCGGAGACTAGTGTTTTTATTGGAAAGGGGGCCAAGAGTGGGCAGTGGCGTGACATGTGAAAGGCTTTCCTCTCTCCGCGGTGCCGGATCCTTATTGGTGAGAGAAGGAAGGGACAGGAGCACCGTATGATTAATTTAGGTATCAAAGAACTGGATCGGGACCGGAAAAGAGCATCTTCTGGTCTGATCTGATCCGATCAATCACGATGATGATTATTATTATTGGCTACCGTTCAACATTTGTTGCCTGCAAAAGGAGCTAAGGGTTTCAGCGGTATCCTTGATCTTTGTATCCAATCTCATCATCTCTATTATATTTCCGATGAGTAGTAATAGCAGTAATAAACCGCACAATAAAGTACAGAGTGTCAATAGTATATATACAGTGGCGAAGAAGCCTATCGCATGATCCAACAAAAGGCTCAGTCGGGGGTTGCAATTGCAATCACGCCCTACATGGCATCAGACCGATCGTCATGAACCCGCCTCTTCTGATGAGAACGACGACTCTCGTTCCATCGAGTAGCAATCGAGTTCGGGTCATTGTCAATCCTACCCAGCACTGCCTCCAGCTCGTATTCTTCGTCCCATCCCTTGACTGTCTCGCGGACATCGGCCTGACTGAAAAGACGTCTCGCGTCAGGAGGTTGCTTCAACTGTTGTCTCGATGACTGCTTGAGTGTAGCGTCATGTTTGAGTTCCCATATCGGGGAGCACCCCTCGTTCTTCTCCTCGAGTAGATCGGCGATATAATGAAGGTATTCCAGCTGCTCAGGGGTGACAGGGCCGGCAACGACACCCTCCGCGGAAGGTGGACTTAAAGTGCCCAAGATTCGGCGAACTTCCACCACAAAATCACGATTGAGTGCGCTATCGCGTGATAAAGCAGTAAGAATACACCATCGTAAGCCTAGAATATTGTCTGTTGCGGCGAAGGCCCGAGCGAACATCTTCATGCAAACGCCGTCAAAAGTCGCTGCAAATCTATAGCGGGACATGTACACGGCCGTCAGGAGCTCCAGGGCCATTTCCGGCTTATGCTGGGAGATCAAGCGGCGGCTTGTCGCAACGGTAAGGTGGTGCTTGACCTTCATGTGCTTCGTAGACCAACAAAGCTGGTAGAAGCGTAGGACTGCCATCTGGACAATGTGGCCGGTTGCATCCTCATCGACCGCCATGACCTGACGGAAGAAGATAGGAGAGAAGCGAACAAGGTGACGGATACTCCGCCATTCAGTCTCGATGAGAGTACGTGCCGCACTCAGACCGTCCTCGAGCAAAGTCGCTATGACCGCCAATTCAACGTGAAGCTGCCTCATCTGGAACCGGGCATTTTTAGCATTTTGAAAACACCTCAATGCTTCCTTCAGCTTTCCAGCGTGCAAATAATGTGCCATCTGCTTATGGAGTTTCTGATATTGGTCGACAGGCTTTGACGGCGTTGTCTCTTGCATCGTTCTCTGGTACCACGATAGCGGGTTTTGTGTATATGGCATGCTGTTGACTTCTGGCAAAGGGAATGACTGTTGGTCATAGCCCATAATACGTTGAGACGTGGAGCTGTGCCCGTACTTCACCCGCGCTGCCTGCAGCATTTGCCAGAACCCCACTGGTGCTCCTTCCAATGCAAGGCGACGAGACCGTAGTATCTCCAAGAATTGCTGCTCGTTTATGGGGATGTTCCACGACCGTTGCTTCGCCATACTTGTAAACTCAGCAATCATTTCCTTGTCGCCTTTTTCCACAAAGGCCTCCAGGATATGCTTGTAGAGTACTCGGTCGGGCACTATGTCAAATTTATCCAGGTACCGGAAGATAAAATTGCGAATCTCAATTCCCGAGTGTGAGACCCAGTACTCGAGAAATATTCGATCAAAAATTGGAAGAAAATCTCGCCGGCGTTTCGTCAGCTTGAGCCTGTGCATCTCTTGCAGTCCCGCATCAACTCCCTCCCAGTCACAGTTCAGAGCCTGGGCGTATACCAATAGGCCCTGTGTTCGGCAACGAAGAGGGAGCCCATATATAGTCGTCATATCATGGACCAGAGCTTCAGCATCGGCAACTCGCCCAAATTCAACATATGCCTTGATCACCGGGTTGAACAGTTTGTCGCTAGGCTGTTTTTCGAACTTTGGAAGAATTGTCAAAATCTTCTTTAACTGCCCATTCAACAACTCAATGCTTCTTGTCTTCCTCCAAAGGCCGGAGAGGTAGGCTCCGCACAAGCCACAATCACGGTCATGTTGTAGATTCCGCAACAGGAACCATTTCGCAGTGGTGAGTCGGTGGGATTCAAGCAGACTCCGCAGCACGACATCCACCATCTCCGGAGGGCAAGGGAACTTGCGCATATATCGCGTATAAACGCTCGCGACTGATTCAATGCAACCCTTCTTCGCCAAGGCCAGCATCAACGTCTTCCACATCTCAGGTGTGACCTTATCCACGTCTTCGAGCCGCTCAAACACACTCCTGGCAATAAACACATTGTCCTCTTTGCAGTTGACGAAGAATACCTTCACAGCCATTTCCTTTCTGTCTGAAGATATGCCATTCAATGATGCGGAATGTGCGTTCAGGAAAAATTGGGCCGCCTCAATGGGACGACCGCGATCGAGTAGTTCCTGCATCCGTGTCGGGACAAGAACCTGCTCTTCACTCTGCCATTCGTCGCTCTCCACTGATGCATCCAGAAGTTGAGCCGGTGAGGTGGCATGATTTAACTCTATAGCATTTTTCGTCCGCTCCATGGCGTCCACAACCCGGACCTGCCCAGGAGGAACAAAATCCCTTCGACCCAAGCCACTCTCAAAATTCGGCCGTGATGTAAGCGCATCGACAAGTTGCGAACGTGCAGTTTCCAGGTAAGACTCTACCTGGACTGCGGCTCGCGGATCCTCCAACCCCATGCCTGGACGCCGAAAGCCCTCCTGGTGCAAAGCTACCACATCGTCATCCTGCGTAGCTTGCCCTTCTCGTATCTTTCTGTCTGCCTCCTTCAACGACGCCAGCCCCATAAATTCGCCCGCTTCCGCTGCTTCCATCATACGGGCGAGTCGTTTCGCGGCCGATGTGGCATCGTAGTTGGGCGCGGAGGTCTGCAGGGCCCGTTTATTCTCGACAATGCGCTCGGCGACTCGGACTCGGCGATGGACATCATAGGTGATGGCTGCGACCGTGCAAAAACTGCCCACGGTTGAGCCGGCAAGAGCTAGTCTACGCAGAACCCGGAGAGCATTTCGAGACGGGACAGCCGGGGGGCTGTTGGTTGGTTTCGAGATCATGGTGGTAGAACCTATTGCACCGCAGGCGGCGGGTTCTATGCGTATCACCTGTGAAGCATTGATATGAACAGCAAACCGAGAGAAAGCTCAACTAATGGGGACAATGCCCGAAAGAAGGTTGAGGGACGCCAATGGGCACAATTGGGTTGGGAGCTTCAACGGAGCAGTTTCGGTGGACTTTTCCTTGAGCTCCAGCGGAAAGTTTGCATGCGGTGCACTTGCAGGCTTTGTCGCGTGCCGTAGCCCTCCGATCGCTCTCCGGATCCAGCTAGGATCATACGACAACAACTATCAGCGTCAATTGCTCTTTGCTATATTTCTGTTGTTTTCCTATAATCCTTAATTTGTATAACTGAACGAGAAATTCGCAGAGTGTCCCTTATTGTACCTGTAGAGATATCATCGCAACCAGCTCCTCTGAGCTTCATCGTGGACATCTTGAGATGATTTCAATATTTAGAAACAATTGCTACTGAATGTACTCCGACGCCGAACCAAAAACGTACACATTACAGCAAAGGGTCTATCACTGATTCCGCCTTGTATATAATTCTAAGAGCGTAAGAGAGTGTCCTCATCTAATTCCCCGTCTTCGTTCGCCTCAAGGAGAGGACTGCTTGGCTGAGACTCGTCAATAGATACTGCATAGCGTTAGCATTTCGCCTCTAGTAGGTGGAGGGGAATAATGCCGAACCATTTGGTGATATGTAGAAGCTACTGCAGATCGCCAAGAACAACACAGCTGCCAGAGAAACGAAGACTGTTTGAGTAAATTTGCCCACTGTCAGGCTATAGACGAGATTGCATAAAGTAGGCGCGACTACTCTAGCCAGAGCATGCAAGAGCCCTTTAGCACCGAGTATTTGCCCGACTCGATCACGGGGCACGTGCTTGGTCAACGATGATTGCAGCGTAGGCGTAGCTAGGCTTCCTAGAGCGGCGACAATGCCTGAAAGAGTCATAAGCGCACTGCTTCGTACAAGTGCATATCCCACATAGCCAAGAAAATCGAAAAAGATGGATATCTGTATAACCACAAGCTCCACCCTATTGGAGCCGGGGATAGCGCGCTGTTCGGTGGTACGCTTGTGGAAGATGCGTGTGACGATAGGATGCACCAAGAAAAGAACAAGCACGCGCACAGTGCTGACGACCGAGATGTAGATGCTGGATTCGACATTTCCCCATCCGAACATGAATTCAGCATAAATAATCACAAGCTGGGCGGTGCCAAAGGCAACACCAAATACGACTGTATCAATGGCAGCAAGAAGTATGATGTTTCCTCGCAGGGCAGGGCTTGCGCCCTTGCGGTTAGGAAAAAGAGAGCTGGGACGTCCAACAGGCGGACACAGAATGGAGAGTGGGGTGATGAGGTTCTTTGGGTTCAAGTGTCGAAACCAAGAAGGAGAAAACCAGCCGCCAGTCTCCTTTCGAGTGAACTTCATCCGGTGGTTCTCTCTCGCAGCTTGCTGTTGCTCATTTGACAGCGATTCTGGAATGACGAACAGAACCATGAAGAAGAACAGCGCATGGAACGCCAGGCCCGCAGCGAAAATATGTATCATCTCTCCGGTCTTCTTCAGGACGATCGCTGCAATGAGTGGCCCAGAGGCCAATCCAATGAAGAGAGCGCCGTGAAGATACCCAAACGCGACGCTACGTTTTTCTGGGACAGTACAATCGGAGGCGTAAGAGGTAGCCAGGGCCAATACCGTGGTGAATGAGCCTCCAATGCCGTCCAGTAGAGCGCCTACTAGGAGTAGGTTGATGGAAAATTGCTCCGGTCTGGCTGCGACGAGGGTTGTGAGTGTTTCGCCAAGCACAGCTCCAAGCGAGCTCAGGGCGATCAACTTTGTCCTGCCATAACGGTCTGACATATGACCGAGCCGCGGACTGACCAATGCGGACAGGATTCCTGCAATCAAATTGAGGTAGAGCTGAAATTGAGCCACGAGAGACTGCACCTCGGGCACCTGGCACTGGGGGTTGTCTTCCCCGATGATAACAGGCAGATACGTAAAGTTAGGATCCTGCGAAGCCTTCTTGGAAAGATAGTCCCTGCAAACAAGAGAAAGAATCAGATTGATCTTGGGGACAGCCGCACCAGCAAACCCTAGCATGTAGAGAAGCAGAAACGGAAACAACCAAAAGACCTAGAAAGAGATCAGAACGCGATGGATGGGTTTGAATCGGGAGCATTATCTCAACGCACATGAGGCCGTCTGAAGAAATTCCAGCAACCGGCCCTCTGGCCAGCTACGTTCTGCTCCGAGTCTTCCGCATTTCCATGGCCTGCTAGTAACGGCGTTGTTTCCTGGACACGCAATCGGACTGTGTCCTTGATACTGTCACCTGAAGTGGTTCGAACACCTGAGTTTGACGAGACAGCTCTGGCGTGCAGCTGTGCATCCGCCTCAAACGCGTCCTCGTTCTCCATCGCTGACGATAAAGAAATTCAATAAAAGTGAGAAGCTTCCTGGATCCTGAGGTGGAACGAGGTTAGAATCTACATTCGCGATAACCTTGGTGGCATTGATGATAACAATAAATTGGGAATCATATGTATCACGACGGCTCTCACCCCTGGGACGAAACAATGTAATGATCAAGCGAGGGGATGGCCAAGAATGAAGGGGATGGGGATGATTATGGAGATAGCTTGGGGGCCGAAGTGGCCGTCATGAACTCATGATTACCAATTCCACACGAGAACTGGGAACGGAGCTGGAGTGACTTCGCGGCCGTTGGCTTTGCGTCAGCCCGATCCCATGTAAGTTATCAAGCAACACTATGAGAGTTTGTCCAATCGTTCTTATCAAGGGTTGAGATTTGAGACGTTGGGCTAATGTCGGGCAATTCTTGATAAGGTACTTGATTTGTTGTTGTTGCACGTGTGCGACTCTGAATGGTGACAAAGTCGCTGTCAAGGTTGACTATGAGACTTTACGGGAAACGCTCCGTCCATATTGTTTATATATACCTATAGAGGTCACAACCATTGAAGACCAACAATGCAATGGGATTATATGCTCGGACTTCTCAACAATATACATTGCTTTGCTGCGCTCCGCGAATAAATCACCTCGTATGACAACACAACCTAACGCCCCGAGGAAAATGGCCTCTAATATTGTATACAACGACTGAGAACAGCCATAATAGAAATAAACTAAACTACAAGAGAAGACATTTTCTCACCAGCAAAGAATTTCTTCTGTTCCAGGCACCGGTCGCTCTTACAACCTTGACAGCGCAGAGTCATCTGTAATGAGCACTTCTCTCCCTTACGGAGGTGCTTTTGGGCAATGTCTGCTAGTGCCTGGATGAAAATGGGGTTACCATTCAAACTCTCAGCTCGCTTGACTCCCGGGGAGTTTGCTTCCTTAATCACTTCCAGGTCCAACTCGTACAGAGTCTCGATATGATCGCTGGTGAAGGCAATGGGGACTAGAATAATATCGGTCTGTCCACGTTTGACATAGTTCTCGACCGTATCGCTAGTCTGGGCTCCAAGCCAAGCTGACGGTCCCACCTGGGACTGCCAGCACAGTCGGTAAGGGTTGCTGAAATTCAATCTTTGCATGACAGCATGCACAGTTGCAGCGACTTCAGCAGGGTAAGGGTCACCTAGGAGATCTGTTAGTGAGCAGATCCCGTTGATCAGGAAGAAGATGAGTCTCACCTCTGTTAACAACACTCATAGGCAGACTGTGGGCTGAGAACAAGAGAACGACACCGTTCCGCTTCTCCTCCGGGTAGGTCTTCAGCTGCTCCTCAATGTTCCGAGCGAAAGCCTCCACGAGGCCAGGGTGCGTTGGCCATCGATCAATGACACTCCACTGGAGGGCACCGGAGGGCTGCATGTCGCCATTTGCACGCCTACCCTCCAGCCTGGTTCTCCATTTCCACAACTCGTTTAGCGAGCTACCCGTTGTGGAACACGAATACTGGGGGTACTGTGTGAACGCGACAGCGCGCCCTCCTCGCCCATTGCCGAACCCATCTTCCAATAACTTTGTATACATTTCCTCCGTCAGAGGGTCGGCGTACCGGAATGCGACGTAAGGCTTGTGAGGAGCCGTTTCGGGATTGATTTTGTCCAGCAATTTGCACATCTCCTCGCACTGATACTCGGACCATTTCCTGATCGGCGAGCCTCCACCAATATCCGAGTATTGCCGTTGGATCTTTGGAGTCCTGCGCTTAGCGATGAGAGGCCCGAGGTAGGATTGAAGTCGTCCGAGAGGAATCAGATCGCCATCGGCCTGGAATACAAAGACAGAAATTGTCAGTCTCGTACAGAGTGGCAGGGTTAGGTATATTGAGGGGTGCATACGAATAATCTGCTCAGAAAATCTTCCACTTCGTCAGTTTTTGATGGCCCACCCATGTTGAGGAAGACCATTGCCGTGGGGCCCTTGGACCCAGTTGCATCTTGAGTGACCGGGGGAACTGCTGTTGCAAGCCCCTTCCTCTGCTCCTGCACATAAGTCAGAGCGGTGCGAGACACAGTTGATCGCACGCCTGAACAAGCTCCATTCAGTATGTGCCTCGGAAGCGTTAATGGCCGGCGGAGAGCCATGGAGAGATGCGATGACAATGTATTTGAAAAGGTCGGCCGCTGTCTATCTGTCTATCATCAGCCACACAGGAGCCCACAAAATACACCGAATAGTATTTGACCGCTCAATGAAAGAATTGTGGCAAGAAGGAATTGTAACTGGAGAACCAGGTAGATACCTAGGTACTCAGTTGGTTGATGACGGAACAGCGGCAGCTAGAAGTTTTGGCCAATCAGCAATGATTTGGGGTCATCAAGTCTTGGCACATTCACGTGATGTTCGTGTTTCCCCGCGTTGCTCCCATTTGACGAGATCGCGTCACTCGTTGAAGGCGGCGGGCACGCAGGCAGCAGAGCGGTAGGACTCAAGGCAGAGAAGGAGGTGATGTAAATACCGACCATATTTTCTTGCTTTCAATGTACCTCTTTTCTCCTTCTTCGTTCCTAGGCTGTAGTTTCTAAATTCATTCACTATTACAGTGGCTCATCATGGCTGATGACAATCCATACCGGGATGATGAGGCATTGGAAGAGGAGGAGGAAATCGATGAGACTGTATGCGAAATCCTACCATTGCCAAGGCGTCATGCACTAAAGATGTCTCGCAGGGCTACAAAGCAGTAAAGGACGCCGTGCTCTTCGCCATCGAAGTCAGCGATTCAATGTTGACTCCGCGTCCATCATCTGATCCTAAGAAGAGAGTGGAAGAATCACCGACCACCGCGGCTTTGAAATGCGCATACCACCTCATGCAACAACGCATTATATCCAATCCCCGTGACATGATCGGCGTATTACTGTACGGGACACAGGCGTCCAAATTCTATGACGAGGATGAGAACAGCCGTGGGGATCTATCCTATCCTCACTGCTACCTTTTTACGGATCTAGATGTCCCTTCAGCACGAGAGGTGAAAGAACTCCGAGCTCTGGCAGAGGACGAAGGGAAAGCAAGAGATGTGCTCGTGCCATCGAAAGAGCGGGTCTCCATGGCCAATGTACTTTTCTGTGCGAATCAGATATTCACGTCCAAAGCTCCCAACTTTCTATCCCGGCGATTGTTCATCGTCACAGACAATGATAACCCTCACGGGGATAGTAAGAGTCAGCGATCAGCTGCCACCGTCCGCGCGAAAGATCTCTACGATCTGGGGGTGACCATTGAGCTGTTTCCGATCTCTCGGCCTGAGCATGAGTTCGACAGCTCCAAGTTCTATGACGTAAGACGAGCCGGCGTTGACTGTCACTGTAGGCGATTTTGTGGCTCACATTGTACAGGATATCATCTACAGAACCTCACCAACTGATGCAGAGGCTCCTGTGTACTTGAAAGACGATTCAAAGGCGTCGACTGCCTCCGGAGATGGGATTTCGCTGCTGAACGGCCTCCTGTCCAGCATAAATTCCCGGTCGGTCCCGCGCCGGGCGCATTTTTCGAACATGCCGCTGGAGCTTGGGCCGAACTTCAAGATCTCCGTGACAGGATATCTCTTGTTCAAACGCCAGGCACCTGCACGCAGCTGTTATGTCTGGCTTGGCGGGGAGAAGCCTCAGATCGTCAAAGGCGTAACTACCCAGATCGCAGATGATACTGCTCGCACCGTTGAAAAGTCAGAGATACGGAAAGCATACAAATTTGGTAATGATCAGGTGTCCTTCACTTCCGAGGAGCAAAAGGCCCTGAGACACTTCGGCGACCCAGTGATCCGTATCATTGGATTCAAGCCACTCTCCGCTCTCCCTTTCTGGGCCAACGTCAAGCACCCATTCTTCATCTACCCTTCTGAGGAGGATTACGTGGGCTCAACGCGTGTATTCTCTGCTTTGCACCAGAAGCTCTTGAAGGATCACAAGATGGCTCTTGTCTGGTTCATTCCCCGCAAAAACGCGGCTCCAGTGCTGGGCGCAATGATGGCGGGTGAAGAGAAGGTCGACGAAAATGGCGTCCAGAAATTTCCTCCTGGAATGTGGATTATACCCCTACCATACGCGGACGATGTTCGACAAAATCCCGAAACAACACTGAATGTAGCGCCAGAGCCCTTGATCGACCAAATGCGGACAATCGTGCAACAGCTGCAGCTTCCCAAGGCATCATACGAACCGCAGAAATTTCCAAATCCATGTAAGCTGGGAGGTTTAATTCATTGACAAAGGAATGCTGATTGTTCCCTGCAGCGCTCCAATGGCATTATCGCATTCTGCAGGCCCTTGCACTGGATGAAGACCTTCCTGAAAAGCCCGAAGACAAAACAATACCGAAATACCGCCAGATTGACAAGGTGGGTTACTTTTCGTTTAGTTGTTCTCTGCGCTTTCCGCGATGAAACATTGCTAACCTGTCCCAGCGTGCTGGGGAGTACGTCCTGTCGTGGGCAGACGAATTAGAAAAACAGTACGCGACACCGGCAGCGCATGGCCCAAAGAGCACCTTGGTGAAACGGAGCGCCAAGGACCGAGCCGCCGATGGCGACGAAGCTTCCAGTCATCCGTCAAAACGGATCAAGTCAGAGAGCGGGCCTGAAGGAGTGGAGGTCGAGGTCCGGCTTCACTATGAGAAAGGAAGCCTTTCGAAGGTAAGTTGCTTGCCTGCCGACTGTCTGAAGGTTGCTAACGGGTGATATGTGATACAGCTTACTGTAGCGGTTCTCAAGGACTTTCTGACCGCTCATGGGCGCTCGACAGCGGGAAAGAAAGCGGATCTCATTGAGCGAGTCGAGGAGTACATGGAGTCTAAATGAGATCTTCGTGTCCATGTGACATGAAACAGTTAGTGAGTAATGATATACCTGTATGACTAGAAAAAGACTTCAACCCTTGAACACGTGCATCACAATAATGATGTCTGTCCTGGTAAGACACATGTCAGGTTCCTAAAAGAAATACCAAATTTGTCTATATGTACAGGGTAAGTAAGCGACCAGGTATCTCAATGACAATCGTCTATATATAAACGCCATCGCAAAACGACCACGCAGGCTAAGACTGCGAATTCAGCATTTCCCATAGACCTGACAATAGCAGACTTCCTCGTCGGGACAACTACAAAAAAGGTCAGCCCGCGCCCACGCCCACACTCATCGGGGGAAAATATAGTCAGGAAAACTTACTATACAGCTTCCTGGCCGAAAATAATATGCCACAGGAACTCCATCACCCGCCCACTCGACGCATCGTCCTTGTCGGTATCGATAACCCACCGCCGGAATCTGATATAATCGTCGCGCGGCCGCTGGAGGACCTGCTCCCGCGACACGGCGAACTGCGCACAGCACGCGGCGCCGACTTCTTTCGGTTTCGCCAGGAACTTCTGCTGGTGCGCTGCATCCGCGGCCATTGCTGCACTGGCCGGGGAAGTCGTCGCGTTCAGCGGCGGGGTGCTCGTTCCGTCGAAGATCTCCGCCCAGACCTGCTCGGTGATGTGGCGGTTGAGACGGTGGGCGGCCTTGCAGCCGGGGTTCCAGTTGCAGCGGAGGTTGACGTAGCCATTGCGCTGGACGAAGTCGAGCTGGAGGGCGCGCATGGCTGCGACGTTATCGTGGAGCGGGGCGTCGACGTGCCAGGCCATGAGGAAGCCGGCGCGGTGGGAGTGGAGGAAGGCGATGGTGGAGGGGAGGGCGTCGTAGTGGTCGATTAGGTAGGTGAGGTAGGCCATGGACTCGTGGCCTTTGTTCAGCGGGGTGGTGAGCTTCTTCTTGTCTGCGGTGGTTGCTTTGGAGGGGTTGACGGTGTAGATTGCGCGCTGCCAGCTGTCGGGGTTTTGTTAGTAAGGTAGACGGTTTGGGTGCAAGGATTGTTCGACGTACTCTGGCAGTTCTTCCTCCACCCACTCCGTGTGTTCTTCTTCCAGCTTAGCCATGACAATGACTTTGTCGCCTATTCGTCCATGAGGGAGGGTGGGGACGGTCTGCGGGAAATATCGCGATTTGGTCCAGTCGACCAGGTATGTGCCTGCACGGTACTGGTCGCAGAAATCTTCCAGGTGCACCTTTACAAGATACAGCGGTATTAGGAGCAGCAGAGTCGCGCAGCATATGATTCGGGAACTGCTTTTCATTGTGATTGTTGCGGTTGTGGTGGTGATATATCTCCAGTATGAATGACTCGCTATACCAACCACGATAGCACATATGGTGTATCCAAACAATAACACCCTGAGATCAACATCAAAGTTTAGCCATTGAGTTAGGGACCGGCCTGATTTATTAAAAGGAGTATGGCGACAAGCAAAGCAGCCGGGTGAGAGTAGGCCGCCGGGAAGTATATCAACCGCAAACCACCAAAGGCAACAGAAACTGAAGAGAGAAAAAGAACTCAGGAGCGGAAAGGGTGAATTTTGTATTAGCTTCAGAGCCCAGTGCAGCCACCCCAGGAAAAAGGGACCCGTCCATATTGGATTTGGGGGCGACCAGTGAAAGGTAGATTCGTCTCTCAACCACGGGTGTCGAGTTGGGGCTATGGGGGGGCTCATTTTGGCACTAGATTTGACTTGACTTTGAGGGGCATATGCTTATTCTCCACTGGCTGAGCCATGCTACTTACTACAATGTACTAGCCTACTAGGTCGACTACTATCCACTTAGTAAAGTCAGTGGTTGACTGTTAGCAACTAGAAGCGTTAGGCAGACCCAGGGGCCAGGGGTCAACCAGTCAGCGTCCGTCTTTCACCCATACTGGACCTGTCCCGTGGTTTAGCGTCTTTAGCGGGGAAGCTTGGCGCTCACGACAGCACAAAGTGGACATTAAAAGGAACCCGCTTGGACGGCTCAGAACGCTATTGTCATAAAGGGTGTTCGCGGGCCCCTGACAGTCTGTTCAGCCATTGATAAGATCATGGTCGCATTGAAGAGATGAAATGTGATCATAGTCTCTGACAGCGTGAGGATGTCTGCCTGTGGAGGAGCCGGACTCAGTTGGTTCTGACTTCTGAGGCCCTCAAAGGCGGATTGAATCTGGGGAACTTACCAAGGTTCGCGCGTGGCGTTGCCCCAGACAGACTTTTTTGTCCACTTCGGTGCGTACGTACGTGGCCTGGCACCGCAACCATGGCTCTTCCTGTGATGTTTCTCATGGCCTTTCTGTGTGGCGATGATGCCATGACATTGCGTTGCGAAGTTGTGGAGGTTGATATCCCGCTGATCAGCAGGGTCAATTTCTTCAACCAATGCTATGGACGAGCCAAGTAACCGATTCTCCAGATCAGGACGATCAAGTGAGTTAAGAAGACAGGGTAGTTCGACATAGATAGGTCTTGAACAAGGGTGAACCTTTAGGCCTCTTTTTTTCCCCTTTGTTGTTTTGTTAATCTAAACATAGGAACTGATAGTGGGTGTGACATCTCACAATGACTCTGATTCTTGCCTATCAACTATCTATCCGGTAGGATGTTGTCGTAAGGCTTTTTGGCCTCGATGGAATGCAACGTCAGTGGAGCATGTCACTTGCATCATGGCACCACGGTCTCAGATTGCGGATTAGACTACGGAGTATTTATTATCAAATTGAAGTACGTAGAACTAACTTGCTCATGGTAGACTAATTGTTGCTGCCTAGAAAGATAACCATACGTGGACAAGCTTAAGAACTCGGAAATGCGCGAAAGCTTATTCGGCCTCGACACATACCCACAGCAAATACAGCAGTCAAACTTGCAGTGGCTGTTCCGTCCGAGATCTCAGAGACATTAGAAATATATAACCGGAGCAGTGATATGCTTTGTTTTACATATTGTATACTCCGTACCTTGCGGCCAGCGCAACTAGTTACAGTGCCATGCCATTCATGAATGGTCATCACAGCAGGAAAAATTAGGTCTCCTCATCACCCTCCTCCTCATCGCTGCTGACCTCCTCACCCTCCGCAATCGCTTGTTCTCGTAGTTTTCTCGCACGCTCCCTCTTCTTGTCCAGCAAGTGATTCAGCTTTTTTGCGACGTTGAAGACGCCACCAGTGCCTGCCCCGCATGCAGCACACGAGGGGTTCTTCCGATATCGCTGCAGGGCGCATGACTCGCAAAAGTAATGGCCGCATTTCGTAATGATAGGACTTTTATAGGAGCTCTTGCAGATGATGCATGCAAATGGAATGCTCTCGAGAAGTTCTTCGTCATCATCATCCTCATCGTCTTCGGCACTCTTCGCGTCGCCGCTTCGTTTCGAGACGACCCGACCACTCAATTGCTTGCCTTTTGTACCAATCTCCCATTCTCGGTCCAGCTCCCAGCCTTGTTTGTAGTCCTCTCGAGCGTGAAGAAATTTGCAGGAATCTGCGCGACGGTTAGTAAGAGTTGTCTAGTCAGAAAACGAAGAAAAAGAGATACATACCTCCAAAACCGCAGAACCCAGTCTGCTTCCAGTCCTTACATACATCAGGCGCAAAGTCCATGACTGTCACCGTACGGACGTTGGTAGGCGCTTTGATAGGACCAAACTGCTTGGTAGGCGCATTGGGATTCTTCTGGATGAATGACGAATAGTTCGCGGCGCCCTTGTAGGTGCCATCGGGCGCAGATGGAGCGCCTGATGCCGGCCGAGTTCTTGTCGTCCCTAAGAGGTTCTTCTCACTCAACTCCTCGTCATACCAGTTGGAGTGCTTGGTCGCATCGTTACTCGAGGTCAAGGGAATAGCGGCTGCTTCGGTGGCGGGTTGGTCTTCGACTGTATTTCTGCGCGGGCCAGCTGTAGCCGAAGAGGCAGTCACTGCAGCGTTCTTGCGCCGTCGTTTGATCCGGCGACCTTCCTCGTCATCGGACGATGTGAAATCCGAGTCGGAATCTGAAGCAGGTGGCGGCGTATCGGGCTTCTTGCGGAAGTTGGCTTTGGCCTTGTTGGTGCGTTTCTTGAAGGAGATTTGAGGAACAGTGTCTGTAGCTTGAGTTTCTTCCGCCATCTTTCTTGGGACAAATATCTCCTTGGACAGAACTATCGTGCTGTGGCGCGGAGAATAGCTGCCCGCCGTTTACAAACGCAAGAAGAGAGCACATCATTATCGCAAATCACGTGATCTATTACTTATCATGTTATCACATGACTGATGAGCGCCTTGAGGCCTTGGGCATCAATCCACGTTCCTGGAGCGCGATCCATGGATGAGTGTGGCACCTTAGCCTTAGAACTGTAAACATGGACAATTGACTGTGTTTATTTCCATATGGCAACCAGTGAACGACGCACTATTCAGGAGATCTACCATTATGAAAGAGTTAAAGTATGGTCTTTGTCCTAACCTTGCTTAGTTTGGCTCGTATTATTGGACATTGGCAACGATAACAATGAATTATGGATCAAGCCTGTCAAATAGTTAGTGATTCCCCCGTCATAATGTACCATTTGAGCGCTCAAACAGTAAGCTAGATCTCTGATCTCTGACATATCAGATCATTATTGTTCTCTCCAGCATTGTCATATCCTGGGATTTGATCTCAATTAAGATGTTTGCAAGTAGATAGAAACAAAACGAAATAACTATCGCCCGCACGGCCCATACTATCATCCTAGATTGAAGCAACAAACAATGTGCCTCACTCCACCTCAACTCCATTCCTCGCTCTCCTCCCACTGTCTGTCTTCTCTCTCTCTCTCTCCCTCTCTTCTCTTCTTCCTTCCTTTCTCTCCCCACCCAACGAGTCGCTCTCGTCTCGTTGTTGTCCACCTAAACAGCCATTATCATCTTATTATTATCTATCTCTCTAGACTTCTTTTTTCTTTTCTTTTTTTTCATACACTCTCTTCCCCTCTTTTCGCTTTCCTTTCCTTGAATCTTTTCCCTCTTCTTGCACCATTATCAATTTACCTATTGTCTCTCTTTACTTCCCTTCTTTTCATTCTCTTTTCTATCCGATTTAATGCCCAATTGTACGACGTAGTCGATTCTAACTCCCTTCCTCCAATCTTGTAACCCACTATCTGGGTCTTATTCCCTGTTTTGCCAGTTCACCACTGCTGCTCGTTCCCGAGTGTTGAACTTGCATTGGTCTGTTGTGGTTGGTCCAACACCTTGGCTACATCCACGCACACTCCCCGGTACGTCCACAACGCGTTTGTTGTCATCAGCGTCGCCAGTGCAGGTTTTACGGCCCGTCCTACAAAACAAACATCGCTCGATTTGAAGGGTCGCATTCGCTTGCGATCGTTCTCTCTCGATATTTCACGATATTTGGTGCGCTATCTTCCTCTGCCAAGTCAGTTCCCGGACACTGCCACCTTGCCGACCGACGGTGCGCTTATCATTTCCCCTGTCGCATCCAACTTCGACATTCCAACGACGGATATCTCGTCGCTGTCGGTTCTTGTAGGTCGCACGACCTGAAAATCGAGAATATCAAACCGTGAAAGCTCGAAGGAAGGATCAGATGATGCTTTGAAATTGAGACCGTGATAACGAGGAACGAGGCAACGAGTTTCCGGCATTACAAGGCGGCTCTTTCCTTATTTGGTCAAACTCGATAGGGACCACCCCGTGGTGCGCGCGACCTAAGCAGGCAACAACATCACAGACGCGGAAGGCCAAGGTCTTTCTTCCAGAATGACTTCGATGGATGACCCGTTCGTCTCAAAAACGGAGGAGCGTGTTTCCCGCGATGCGCATAGGTACTCCTCTTTTGACACGCAGCTGTTCAGTCTTAATGCACCTTCTCCAGCACAGGCCAAACGAGCTCTTGAAGCTCATCTTGCAGAGACAGAGCGCAGACTTGAGGAGGCTTCGAAGCTCGGCACAGCGCTCATAGAACAGCAGAGAGAGCTCGAGGAAAAGTTGAAAGAGGTAGAACAGCAGCAGGATGAGAACCAGATCGGACCGGAACTGCGCCAGAAGCTCGTGGAACTGGAAAGGGAGTACAATGAAATTGGCCGTGAGTCTGCTAGAGCCTTCCTGGCTCCGAAACGTCTGGCGGGTGGCGATGAAGGCCACCTGGGCACGCCCTCGCTTGATCAAAAGGTAAGGCCAGAACGCTTCCTGTACCGTCGTCAAGATACTGACTTCTGAGCAACAGTCGCCACTCAGCCCCGTCCTATTCGCCAGCCAAGCGACCAACTCTCCCAGCAAGGTGAGCGTTCCGTCACGGAAACAACGAAACCAACCCTCCAGCCGGGTCCATGACATTGAATTCGCGACCGAGATTTCTACTTCCCTCCTGGCCCAGGTTCGTCAATTGCAGGCCATGCTGGCTGAGCGCGAGGAGGCGTTGAAGAATGCCAATCTTGAGAAATCACGTCTGGAGCTGGAGGCAGAAGGGTACGCGCAGCGAATCCGGGCGCTGGATGAGAGCGAGGAGCGCTACAAGGACGAGAATTGGAACCTCGAAACTCGAACTCACGAGCTTATGACCGCGATGAAGGAGGCCGCCGATCGCGAAAACAGATTAAACAGTGCCCTCGGTACCGTCACGTCAGAGAAGAACGCTATTGAACGGGAGGTGGAGGAGTTGAAACAGGCCAATGCTCGGTTGATCGAGGAACAGGCCGCTGCTCAGAAAGCCAACGACGCTGAGATTCACCTCCTGCGCAGGAACCTCAATGCTGGAGATGCCGAGAAGCTTGCCCTTCACAAGAAGCTTGAGGAGTTAAACTCCCAGAACGAAGAGCTTGCCAAAGTGATTGCGATGCGCCTTCGTCAGCAGGAAGCGCAAGCCACGCTCGAAGTGCCACGAGACCATCGTTCTTCGGACGACGACCAAGCCACGCCAGAGAACTCACCACCACCGTCTCCGAACAAGTTCACACCGCGTCACAATCACCTAGAGACCGAAACATTGCGCAGTTCCCTCGGCCATGCTCACCGTATGATCCAAAATCTCAAGAGCACAATTCATCGCGAGAAGACCGAAAAGATTGAATTGAAGCGTATGCTACAAGAGGCGCGGGATGAGATCGAACAACGTCGCCGTGAAGCTGTTGCCCCGGCAGGTCCGTCCAACAAACGTCAGAAGACCAAGCCAGATACCTTCAGAAAACCTGCGAGACCGGATCTGCTCGGAGCTGGCCGCAAGGGGAAGACTGAGGTCGAGATCCAAGACGCAGAGTGGGAGGACAACGCCATAGATGCCACCCCGACACGTCACGCTTCGACCTCGCTGACTCGCGCCCGTTCCGGTGAACAATCCTCTGGCTACCCCAGCGACGCTTACCACACTGCTACCGAGGTCGATGATGCATTTGAGACTGCCAACGAGCGGGAAACTGCAACTGAAAGCGAAGCCTTCCAGACTGGCATAGAGAGCATGGCTGATGGCAGCTCTGACACTGATGAGCTGACTGAGACTGAGGATACTGTACAGAGGACCCCTCGCCTACGTGTTTCTTCATCCTTGATCATGGCCAAGGCTCGGGACCGTTCTTCATATCACAGCACGGCATCCACTTCGGCAGATGAAGATGAAGGCGTCGATGAAGTGCTCGCCTCCCCCAGTCAAGCACACGCTCCCAGGTACAGGCTTAGGAAGAAGAGGAGTGTCCTCAGAAAAATCCGTCCGTCTGGAGAGGCCGCTATGGCTTACAGTAGCCGGCCTTCGAGTGCACGAGAGTCGCCTGCGACTAGCTTCACCCAAGATTCGGTTCCCCGAGAAAAACACAGTCTTTTCGAGGAACTCGCAGAACTTGAAGGCGGCGAGGATGACGACGGAACTTTTGGCGCTAATTCCCAGGCATCCACTCCCCGTATGCTTCCTACGGCTGATTCGCGACGACCCTCGGAGGCCATTCTGGACGTATCAGCCAAGCCCACGATGGTCGATTCAGGCATGATGACCGATCCCTGGCAACCTATGGAGTCTGCTAGTCCTGTAATTGCCGGGGTTGAAGAGGCTGTGCCTGTTGCACCAGCCACGCCAGTGAGGCCAACTACATCCAGTGCTGAAGCCGGTATGACGACCAAGGAGCCACCCAAGCTGGTCAATTCTGCGACCCAATGGACACCTCTCAAGTCAGGCGCCGAGTCAAATGGTGATCAAGTACCCAGCGTGCCGACCCCACCGAAGATGGCCTGGGACGATGCATCAGGCGCGGAGCGAGAGATGGCCAGTGTTCCTGCACCTCTAGTCGCTGAGCTAGACTTCTCGTCGATTTCATCCCAGGAGACCTCGCCGGTGGCTCCTGTATTACCGCAATTGACTACATCGTACTTCATCGGCGGAGTAACTGAACCGGTTGCACTTCCTTCTTCGCTGCCGCGAGAGCTGTCCTTGTCCTCCATATCCTCTCAGTCTACAGAGCCTCTCATGGCACGACTTTCAGGACCTGAGCAGGTATACGCTCCCCAGATGGTCGTCTCAACTGTCCTCTCGGAACATACAGTTCCCGTTGCCGTTACTCTTCCCGAGCCAGAACCGATGCCTGTTCTTTCTTTTGCGGACCACGCTACGAACACGGAGACTCCACAACTAGATGTCTCGACTATCTTCTCGGAACATACCCTACCCGTTGCTGCAGCACTCCCTGAGCCCGAACCTGTACCTATTATCTCTGTTGCAGACCACTCTACAAGCACGGAGTCCCCGGAGCTAGAGATTTCTTCGATACTGGCTGAGCAGACAGAACCTATCGCAGCTCTCCTACCGAAATCACTTTCCGAACCGGAGTCTGTTGTGATTGTTGAAGATAAGGTGGTGCAGTCTGAGAGCGCGGAACTGGACATCTCCCATATCAGCTCAGCGTCTACTGAGCCGGTTGCACCACAACTCCGCGAACGGCCAGTTTCTCGACTACCTGAGCTCTCATATTCGTCAATCCGGTCGGTGGAGACGCTTCCTGTGGGAGCCACTTCACCTGTTGCAACCATTCCCGGTCTGCAGCTGGCCGATGAGAATACACCTCCGGCGCACTTGAGGGATGCCCTGCAAGAAAAGCGGCCTACAGACTCCATGTCGATCGCTAGGGATACCCCAAGCGAAGATGCAGTTGCTGACACAGAAGACCGAAAGTCCGGTGCCGCCTTACCGTTGGGCACCATCTCTGGCAACGCCGTCACACGCGAGAGGAGCCGCCAATCCAACCAGGCTGATTCCGGTGCTCAGACAATATTGTCATCAAAACAAATTGATCAGATTCTGATGGAACGTGTCTCGTCGCGCCCATTGTCTCCTCCTGATAGCGACAAAGCCAAGGAAGCTGGACCCTCGCCCTTTGCAACGCCAAAGGCGCGTCCTCGTCCCACTCAACATGCTTCGACGACATCTCTCCAATCTTCTCAACGTCGCCCAGGGAGCTCTACGAGCTTGTCGTCTAGTGTGCACAGCCTCAGCCATCCACCATTACCCGTGGACCACCGGGAAGCTATCATGGCAGCCGAAAAGAAGTCCTTGGAGCAACGGCCCCCGTCTCCTGGTTTGATGGGTCCTCCGCTGGCGCCGGCTTCCGCATACCGATCAAACTCTACCCAGCGCCCACGGACTCCAAACGAATCTGGCATTCAGGTTCATTCCAAGACAAACACTTCGCGGGCCCAGTTCAGACGGGAAAGTCAAGTGTCCCGCAGATCATCCGTTTCTTCATTTGCATCAGAGCTTGAAGAACGGTTCAACATCCAAGCCTATCCCAATCACATGCCCAACGGTTACGCAGCGGGAACAGATCCTCGCATGATACAGGCCATCACTCAGACCATGATCGGCGAGTTCCTCTGGAAGTATACCAGAAGGACTGTGACTGGAGAGATCTCCAATACAAGGCACCGTCGTTACTTCTGGATTCATCCGTACACCCGGACGTTGTACTGGAGTGAACAGGACCCACAAACTGCTGGGAAGAATCAATTGCGGACGAAGAGTGTGCCGATTGAGGCTGTCCGAGTCGTTGCTGACGACAACCCTTATCCGCCAGGGCTTCATTGCCGAAGCTTAGAAGTCGTCAGTCCAGGCCGTCGGGTCCGATTTACGGCCACAACTAGCCAGAGACACGAGACTTGGTTCAATGCGCTCTCGTATCTTCTACTTCGAAACTCGGATGAATCTGAGGAAGGCCAGGATAATAATGTCACGCTGGAAGATATCGACGAGTTCAATCCCGGATTCCGTTCGCAGTCCCAGCAGACCACTCGCATGTCATTTTCCTCGTCGCGGAGCCGTACTGTCCGCAATGTGCCCAAGCAGCGTGCTGCATCCGCCATGTCTGTACGGCAGGCCGTAACCCCAGGCCGTGTATCGCCCGCGCTGAGCGCACCGTCACAGGGATCGGGCCTCCAAGTTCCTGATGACGGCCGACAGGGGTCGACATCCCGTCTCAGCACGATCCTCAACACGACGCTTAAGGGATCTTTTGGTCGTAGAGGCCGGCCGGGCTATGCCACCTCCAGTATCCACGAAGGGAGTCTTCCTCCGGACAGCCTGCATGAGCGTGATAGCGAAGAAGACTTTCGGCGTATGATGGAACAAGACTCCGATCGGCTGGAGAACGTCCGCGCTTGCTGCGATGGCAAGCACGATGTCAGTTCACTTTCAAGGACGAGTCGTTATAGCCCACGCGCCAATCGAATCCACTCGCATCACTGAACCAGCAGCTGTGCTGTTGTTGACGTCCACGAGTCTCTTTTGTGCAAAACCTCGCACTATCATCCGGCCCCTTTTTGATATACTGCGAATTTGATAAGCGTGCAAATCAACATCTGAGTCTTTTGACCAGCTTCGTCTTCATTCTTCTCTAAGTTCCAGTATCTGCATTCAGCTATCGCAACTTGTCATACGCACTCGCATACTCATCCGTCGACTTTTGGAACTTAACCTTGTGAACATTCTCCCTACTCTTCGGCGCCTATTCTTTCTCTGCCATTCTTCTGCACACATTGCATCATGAAATTTTTGGCTCCTTTTTCCTATGTTCGTATCATCAGTCTGACATCCACCTCGGTCGATCCTTCGTTTTGGCTTGACTCTTCCCATTATACAAATTCTGTGCCTAATGCACAAGTCTACCGCTCTGTATCCTTTTCATTTCCATTTTCTGTGATCTTGGCTCATTTCTGAGGCTGTAATGACGGTGAGAATGACTGGTTATAATAGGGTTGTATCACCACGTTGCTGTTGGCCGTCAGTGTTCTTGATTATTGTGATTCTATCTCTGCTTGCCATAGAGGCAAGGCGCAGGAAGTGTTCTAGGCACCAACATGAATTGAACATCAAGGGTTCCAAATAGTGTCTCATCCTGTAGTTTATATCATCCTATCTGCGAGATGGCCCTATCGGCCATGGCTATTTTCAAACACCGAGTTTGTTTCCTGAACGGGGTTCGCGTCGGCGAGTCGGCGATTGTCCATATCCTTTATCCGGTGTTTCTCTCCGCAATCTATCCATCATCTTCATTTGCTCTACAGAACGCTCATATTCTTTTCTGAGTGACAATAAATAGACGCATATACACCAACTTAAGATCAAGATGACGACCCATGAACCCACCACGAGAGAATGGATCCGGATGCTAATTGAACCTGGTCAGCTGCTGGCTTGGGCCATGACCTGTAAGTCTTTACTTCGGCGGCTGCGACACCCATACACAATTATGAACAGCTCCTCGCAATTCCTGGTAGATGCGCGCAACTATTGTAGTGCTTTGAACTAGTCTTCCTATGCTTGCATTTCTACTCTTAAACCCATTTCATATCCATTCATTGAAAAGATATACTAACACCCACAGATTACACCAAAGTCTGCTTCGAAGCAGTCTTCCACCGGGGCGAAGTCCTCGCCCCCCTCCTGCAAACAAGCAAGCTCCGCGACGAAGCCTTTGGCCGCTTCTGGGTTGATTTCAGCTGTACGCCCCCCTCTTCACCCCTCACTCTAATACCGATAGTGATAGCTACGATGTACTGATACTTACGTGCCCAGCCGCGCGCCCAACAAGCACCCAACAAGAAAACCAAGATCAGGACCAAGATCAAGATCAAGCACCACTCCAGCCACCTCAGATCCAAAACTCAACGGACCTCATCCCCCCCATTCTAGCCAGAGCGTCGGGTGTCGTGCTAGACGTCGGCCCGGGGACAGGGACGCAGATGCCGCTCCTCCGCCTGCGCGCGCCCGCCATCAAGGCGATTTACGGCGCGGAGCCGTGCCGCGGTCTGCATGCGGAGTTGCGCGCGCGCGCGGAAGAGGAGGGGCTGGGGCAGACGTACCATGTTCTGTCCTGTGGTGCTGCGGCGGGGGAGCTTGTGCCGGAGTTGCAGAGGGAGGGGTTGCTTCCTGCTGGGGCCGGCGATGAGGATGTGGAGCGGGTTCTGGCGAGCGCGGGCGGAGTCTTTGATACGATTGTGTGTGTGCGGGTTTTGTGCTCTGTGCCGGAGTTGGAGAGGACGGCGCGGGAGCTGTATGCTCTGCTGCGGCCTGGGGGGAAGTTGCTTGTTGTGGAACATGTGGTTAATCCCTGGCGGACGGCGAAGGGGTCGATTGTGGCGAGGGTGATGCAGGCTGTGTATGGGTTCTTTGGGTGGAGTTGGTTTATTGGGAATTGCTGCTTGGATCGGGATACAGAGACGGCGTTGCGGGCGGCGGCGGACAGGGACGGGGGGTGGGAGGTTGTGGAGTTGGAGAGGTGGTTTGGACGGTCTCCGATACCGTATATTTCCGGTGTATTGGTGAAGAAGAGTACGTAGATGAGTGGACGGCTGTAAGAAAAAGAAAAAAATTCGGGATTTATTCATGTAAGTACATGCATCTAGGGTATCATGGTCATAACATCTTGAATAGACAGGCTGCAATGATGGTTGAGAAGGAAAACGAGATATAGTCAGCTGGGTTTCGGCCGTCCCGGCGGCCAAAAGTCGAAGAGATCGAGAGCCTCGGACGTCCAAGGCCCCTGTTCCGGCGGATTTTCCTCGATTGGGTATTTGTCGACCGATCCCCTCGATAGCAGGGACCGTGATTGCACGCTGGTGCTCGTTGTCAACGCTGTCGGATCAGACAGGGTTTTGCGGAGTCCTTTGGACGCGGATTTCGGTGGATGCATGTTTTGCGTCCTGGCACTTTGGTCGATTGAAGATGATCCAGTCACCCTCAGTTGACCAGGGCTATTGCTCGTTGTTGGTTGTAAGGTTTGCGCCTTGGCTGTAGACGTCGTAGCTTCCACGGTACTTCGTGTTGTAGGGCACCCCAGCCGCTCTCTATGGAGAATTTGAGGTTGATCGAGCACTGGCTTGTCAGCCACCTGTTCAAGAACGAACATGGTGGACTCAGTCGGTATGAAGTCCATATTAGTCGAGGTAGGATCCGGAGTCGGAAAAGGTTCACTCTCGCTAGACAAGTTAGCCAAGGCCCTGGTGATGTCTCAGAGCACATACTAACTGCGATCTCGACTGTGTTGGCACGATTTTCCTGTCTTGAGCGCCCGAAGGCACCGTACGTGCTGTTTTTCCAGGTGTCTGATTAGGGAGCAACGCCTGATACATGAGCTTCTTACGAGGCTGGCTTGTGGATAAGCGGAGTGTTTTCGTTGGCGCCTCCGAATATGAGTGCGCCGAGGATGATCTTGATGCTGAAGACGGGGCGTTGTTTGAGTTGCTTGACGAGTTTTGATGCTTCCCAACGTCGCGCTGAACATTGTCAACGGCTGGATCCTTCATTACCGGTAAAGCAGGCCCATTTGAAATAGGATTCTTCTTCGGCAGGGCGACGGTTCCTGGGATTTTGTTTGGCTTCTGTGGTCTTTCTGCTGCGTTCTCACCGGATGAATCGGACAAATCGACGAGAACCGGTGGATTGGCGACGGAGCGCCTTGGATGTTGCTCAGTCGGTACTTCAGCCGGGGTGGTCTTTTGACGTTTCGCCGCTCTTTCAGACGCTAGCCGATTGTCTTCCTTCTGTTTCTGTCGTTGGCGTTCCTCGTAGGGCGAAACAGACAAGCCAGCAGGAGTCTTCCGAATGCCTAGGACATCATTAAGGGACCGCGGTTGTTGAGAGGACATCGAGGACCGGAGGGGAGCAGAGGCACGAAATGAGGGAGCTGACGGTTCCGCTGCTTGCGTCGGAGACTCCTGCGTCTTCTTCTTATTGCTGTACAGCGTCGACAGGTCTGTCTGCGTCTGCTCCACCGGCTCGCAAACTTGGATCAGCACGCCTTTGTCCAGCTCCAGCTCGTCACCGTCCTGAATCCCGTCGTCCTGTCGCCAGTGCAAATCTCCAATGAAATAGCCGGTGGTATCGTAGACCATGACCCGCTTGTTGAATGTGTGATAGCGGAGGAAGCCATCGTGCCAGCGCTTCGCTTTGCGTCGGACATCATGGGTGAAGAGGCATCGAAATTTGATGACGGGCGCGGTGTTCTGCGTTGCGGGAACGTTCAGACTGGGGGTGCCACGCGGGGTTGCTGCTGATGATAAGGGGATCGACATAGCCAGAGTTTGGCGTCCCTCTGATGGGGCACCATCGGATCCAGAGCAGGAGACAACCGTGTTGACCTGTCTGGATGTTGAACCAAGCGAAGGTCGCGAGGACAACGCGGAACCAGAAAAGAGAAAGTAGGCGCGGGAGCCTGAGGCTGCACTGTGGGGTTGGCCAGTTGACGGTCTCAACTTTTGCGCGTATACGGAACGTTACCTGGTCGCAATTGTCACAATACAATGTTAAAATATCTCTTGCTTTCATTTGATCCAATCACATCCTCTTGAACGCATGGTCATAATGGCCATCGGTTGAACAGGAACACAGCTATCAGACCCTCGATCCATGGCACCCTTGATTGCCAATCATGGCTGTAGGAATAGCCTTGATCTACACACCTCCTGCCAATTTCCACAGTCTAGACATCGATATTATTTGATGACAGGCTGAAACACAGCCTTACTACTAAGGTACCAGGTATCATTGTGATCTGATACAGGACGCGAATTGGCTGCGTCATCCAGGCTGCTTCTTTTCCTTCTTCCCCTTCCCCCTTCGTTACTGTTATGTTTCTTCTGCCGACTATTTTGCTTCGGCTCCCTTCCCCGCGATTGTTGATTCCGCTGGAACCTAAAGATCCTTCCTTTATCTATGGATTCGATTCCTTCGCAGTTGTCAATCTAATCTGACCTCACTGTTTTCCTTTACATCTTTAGCTTCGTTCCCCACTGTCGCCAAACACCCACCCCTATCACCACTTAGCACCAAGAAGCTCAACCAACCTACAAGATGCACAGTGTACAGAGGCAATTTGGCAGGTTTATGAAAAGATCCGCAGATGAAAGCCAGGTAGCCATTCTTCTCAAGGACTTTGATGAGACCGACAAGCTATTGGGCAGGGTAGGTCTGCCTGTTATTTTTAGCCGACTATCCTATCCCCCCGCGCGCATTTCATTTCGCAAACTCACCATCAATAGATCGTCGAGTCGACAAGTGCCTGGCGCGATGCGTGGTCATCCATCCTGCTGCATCAGGAGCGAATGCTCGGCGAGTTCGACGGTATCTATGCTCCTATCATCGGCTCCTCCGATCCGACCTTTGCGAAAGCCGCCCCAACACCAGAAGCAACACTAGCCAGGACACAGAGACTGCGAGAGGAATACGAAGAGTTGCGCAAGGAGCTGACAGAGGAGCTTAATGCCGTGGATCAGCGGATGATCAGGCCCGCCTCGCAGGCGAAAGAGTACCTGGCTCCGTTGAAGAAGACCATCAAGAAGCGGGAAGATCGCAAGGTCGCTTGGCCCCTGTTCAGCAACTCAAGGCTTCGAGGTTAACGTTTGCTTAGCTCGACTACGAACGCTACCAAAGTCGCGTCGACAGCTACACCAAGAAGACCAAGCGCTCAGACCGGGATAACGCCGCGCTCGCCAAAGCAGAAACCGAACTCGCAAAAGCCACAGAGGTAAGACCCTAGCTATTGAGGCGTCGAACCCCGTCTAACCCCAGCAGGAATACCACGCCGCAGACGAGCACATCCGGAAATGCCTCCCCCCCTTAATCAACGCCGCATTCTCCCTGCTCCCCCAGCTGCTAGCCACCCAGATCGAGATCCAAAACACCATGCTGGCACACTACTACACCGTTGTGCATAACTATTGCGAGGGGGAGCACTTCCCCTCCCTCGCTCCACCCATGGAAGACATCATCGCTCAATGGGAACGAGACCTGCACCCAATCCAGCAGGAAATCGAGTCATTGGGCTGCCTCGCCAACGGCAAAGTCGTCCGCATGTCCCAGGCCCCAGACGACCACGGCAACGTCAACGCCCTCTCCAGCCGCCTTACAAACGGCCTCAATTTCCGCCGTCGCTCAAGCGGACAGGGTGCAGGTACAGGCACATCACATCCAGTGCCACCACTGCAGCCATCCGCCCCCGCACCATGTCGCGATCACGATCGTGAGCGTGAGCGTGAACGTGAACGTGAACGCACGAGTAACAGCAGAGTCCCTCCCACCCTAACGCCAAACTACGAAACTAAACCCCTCCCCGTCTACGAGACAAAGCCCCGTCTGAATGATCTGACCCCGTCCTCCCTCTCGCCTAATCTCGCCGTGCCCAGCGCGCATCTCTCCCCCTCAGCGACCCCGCACAGCGATTCCCACCTCCCCGTCCCGGGCTCGGAATACGCCCAGACGCCGCTGACCGGGCTCTCCCCTTCCTCCCGATCGGACTACTTTAGTCTCAACTCCCGAAAAGCATCTAGTGGCTCGACGGTGTCATCTCCGGGCTTTGCTGCCGCTGCAGCCGCGAAGAAGAAGCCGCCGCCGCCTCCGCCTCCTCGCGCCGGTTCCTCGAACGGAGCGCTGTATGTCACTGCCCTCTATGACTTTGGGGGCCAAAGTGCCGGTGATCTGTCCTTCCGTGAGGGCGATCGGATTCGGGTCCTGCAGAAGACGAAAAGCACCGATGACTGGTGGGAGGGGGAGCTGCGCGGAGTCAAGGGGAGCTTTCCAGCCAACTATGTTCAATAAGCAATACAAGCAATACCCTGTGTGTCTATGTCGATAACCTTTAAAAAGCCCAAGTTAATAAGGAGTACTCGGGAATTTTGGCGGTCATAACTCAATTTGGCTCCTTATGTGTAAATACAGGAAGTATACTGGATAAAGCGCCAAAGACGCAGATGATCTGATCAAAGCGCCACTATCAAACCTCGCATGCCAAAGTGAATGCAATCCTCTGGCTGCAGATTCAATAAAATCATACAAAGGCTTCCTCTTGCGCGCCGTCTTCCGAAATTTTACTTCCAATTTGTCTCCGTCTACTGCTCAGAAACATCTCCACCATGTGCTTGCTTGACACCGGCGAAGGCATGTCGTGTGGATCTCCAAACTGGCCCAATTTATCCGGCCGCTCGCCAGCCCTCGCATTCTCGTTGGTCGTTCTTCTAATTGAGCGGCACTGCTGAGCCCTCGAATCCGAAGAAACTGTCAGACGCCGTGCCGAGTACCTACGATACCGCTCGCTTGCCAATTCTGTCTGCTGAGAGTCCGCTCCACGCCTCTTAGGGGTGGGAGAATCAAGTGTCTGAAGTCGATTGCTTGATCTCGCTTGCATTGGCGACAAGGCAGGCTCATTCTCGCGCGTGCGTACTCCCGTAGTAGGCAAAGTGTATCCCTGAGAGTAATTCTTCACACCGGGAGAAGAGAAGACCGAATCCGCGGATGGGGAAGCCTGCTCTTTTGCATGCTCTTTTGCATGCTCTTTTCTAGACGGTACAATCGTGCGGACGCTCGACGACCGACTGAATGGCCGGGAGAAATTATTGCTTGGTACAACTTTGCCGTCGGTTTCCATTTCACCCTCGGAAATACTCTGAGACAGATAGCTTGTCTGAGGGTACGGGGGTTCGCTGTTTCCGGAGACTTGGTGAGGAGCTGATGATAGAAAGTCCCCTGCCTCCTCGTGAATCTGTGCATCCTCTCTGTAGTGATCTCTAGGGGGAACGATTGTCTCGAATCTTGCCATCTGTGAAGTCATCCATTGTTTCCATTCAGCACTGGGCCGCACTCGGTTTCCACTGGACGAAGAGCGAGCAATACGCTTTGGGGAGCAGTAAGCGGTCCTCTGGCTTTCATAGATGGTCACCATCCCTGGCTCATCATCCGTTTCCGACGAATACAAATCGATAGTCTGATCTTTCCTTTCAGGAGAGTTCCCACTGGTGGTCCGAGAATAGATGCTAGGAGAGTTGGAGAGAGTTTCTGGGTCGGCATGACTGGCAACGATCACGCTTCGGGAATCGTCCTCGGTGTCTTCAGCACTTGTAGCGGCAGGTTCCTCTGCATTGCCGACTGGACTGAAATCCAGGGTTGCGCTCGCTTTTTTTGGCGTGCTTGATATCCTTCGGGAAGGCATGGACGACCGGGGATGGCGCTGCGTCTGCTTCTGAGGAGTTGAAGTACCTGCGTTGGCCGTGGCAAATGTCCTGGAAGTCGCAATCGATGCATCACTTGGTATCTGGCGGATGGTCTGCTTGCTGCGCCTGGGGCGAAGGGAAGACGTGCGCGCTGGTATGAGTCGATGCTCTTTGACTTGGCCCACTACAACATCCTCACTGGGACTTGGCGTATCTTCTCTGCCGATCCGCCTCAACAACGCATCGTACAAGTGCTTACTGTCGATGGAACCGTCTGGTCGTATTGGACTTGGTCTTGGTGGAAAGTCGGAACCGGCACACCTGTTGAAGTCTCCTTGTTCGTTAATGATGGACAGACAGTCACGCTCGGGTGCTCTGCGGGTTGCGATCGTATTTGCGACGGTTGAGTCAGCCCAACTTGTTACACGAGAGCGGGAAGTCGCAAGACTTTCATTGCTTCGAACACTCCGCACCGTGGGTGGTCTGCTTTGGCCGATGGCCTCACGGGAATGGTCAAATTCCTCGGCGTGGCTAAAATCGCCATCAGATATGGTCGACGATGGGCCATAATCGTGTTGCTGAAGTGAGGAGGGTGAAGCTTCCGCTTGTCCCGGAGCCGTTGATGCCTTTGACAGCCCCAAAACTCGCTTCAACCCTCTCTTGATAGACGAAGAAAGAGCCCGCGCTTTTCCTCGAGAAGAAACTCTTTTGGACTGCCCCGCCGATGGTGACGCATCTGTGTCTATACCCGAGCCGCTGGTAGTGCGAAATGTCTTTCTGAAGGGTTTATGCTCACGCCTCGGCTTGAGCATGGTGATGGACGATTGTCTGTGGCTACTGGCTTGTCCGACCATGTTCTCCTGGAACTGACTGCGTGCGAGTTGGATAGCTGCTTCTTGACTCTGCGTGTGGCGGACGGCTCTAGGAGATTGACCACTTCTCAGAAAAGACATGGAGCGTCTCAACGTCCTGTAAGAGCGGGGCGTGTCAAATTGCTCTGTGTCGTTGATCCTCCGAGCATATGCATCAGGTGAGAATTCGTGAGAGATATACGAAGAACGCTGTCTGGTTGAGAACATCGAACGTGCTTTACGAAGCCGGCGATAGGAGGAGGGCAACGAGGAGTCACGACCATCCAGGCCTCGAAACTCACTTATGGGCGGCAAGGCCGCCGAGAAAGTGAGGTCATCGTCGCGGCTCTCTATATAGCTCGCAACGGATCGGCGAGAAGGTGAAGCGTCTTCGACTGATGGATTCTTGGCCGCGGCTTGCGTGTGACAGGGCGGCCGAGGTGGTCTTCTCGATGGGACTGCCATGCATTCCGGGCCACCTAGACGGTCATACGAGTGCTTCGAGTCTGCAGATGATCTGTCCGAGGAGCGCAGCATGGCGCGAGAGGCAGCTGCGGCGGCATGCTGTCTGGCAATAGACGGGTCGAAGGGCTCTGAGGTTAGGGAGGACTGACGCGATCTGCGGATGGAGCGAGCGGACTGACTTCGACGCAGGCGATCTTTTGCGGTTAGGGATATAGAGGACATTCTTGGCATGATTTATTCGAAGGGGATGTAGTTGAGTACTGATGTGAGCTAAGGGATGAGTATGGATGAGGGAGGTTCTACAACATGGAGTTACCTTATCGTTGGGGTATGGTGTTGAGCAATGGCAACCGCGCTTCGCGAAATAGAAGGAGCTTGGGGGTGCAATAGACGCAACATGATGGCAACAGATCCCAGGCGCAGCTTCCTTGTTGCTTCATTATCTACGAACGTTGGCAGTTGTGGCAACAGCCAGTATCTTGCAATTCCTCCGCCTTTACCCATGACCAGGAAAAGAGAGACACAAGACCTCCATCGGATTCAACCCAGCGAACTACTGATTGCCCCCGGGTGATATTTCCATGTGTATGGAAACGCCGAGAATCTCTCTTCCAATATGAGTTGTTTCGAGTCCCTTGTGATCACTGGTTGAGTCACGCATGAAGATAGTACTTCTTCTGCGGTACATCTTCATAAGAAAATCGAGAAAGCAAACTGACAGCCTCTTGATTCCCCTTCTTCCGCGCCAGTTGAATGTCGTCCGGGTCAGGATGTACCCCATACTCAAGCAGAAACCTCAGTATCTCCATCTGGTCATAATAAATCGCAACGTAGGTGGTACTATAGAACACCGGCTCCTCCTCCGCACACAAGCCGTTGCAGCAACTCCAAAGGTCATCCTCCGTGCCGCCAGGCTCCAGAAGGGAGCGACTATCAATCTTCCGAAGAAGCTGGACGTGATTTCTATCCCACCTCCTGTCGTAGCAATCGCCCAGCCGGTTGGGATCCGCGCCGTGGGCGATGAACAATCTAACCATTTCTAGGTACCCTTTGGAGATTGCAGCAAACAGCGCATCACTCGCATAATACGTTCCGTGGAGTCCGTTCACCAGCAGGAAGCGCAACATGTCCGTATCACCGCGATTCATGGCCATCGGCAGAACATACCAGCAATGATCGCACGATTCGTGGTGCAGTAGGGTGCGAATGATCCGGTGCTGATTATGCTCGATTGCCCAAAGAAGCGGACACGTATTCAATCCGTAGCAGGATTCTCCCCTCTCACATAAAAGGTCCACGAGGTCCTCGTGGCCGTTCTGCACGGCGAGATAGAGCGGCGGGACGTTGTTAATGTAGCCAAATGGACACCGGAAGATGGTCTGCGCGCCGTGGCCGAGAAGAAGATTGACTACGCACTTTGAACCAGCTTGCACGGCTACCAACAGCGCACGCTGAATGAGGATCGTATCCTCGACCCTCCAGTTGGTGGTGCATAGAGGGTGTGTGTACGGGTTGCTTACACGGTGCCCTTGAAAGGACTCGGCGGCGAGTGCCATCCGCTTTAGACATTCCATAGCGAGTCCTTCATCGCCATGGGCCGCGGCGCAGCATAGAGCGTCTCCATGGCAAGCTTGGTAGCTGTGTTTCCTGAGATATCCTTTTAATAGATGGAACAATCCACAAGAGGACAGGACGAGGGCCCTGAGGTCCCTGTAGCAGGCCAGATGGGTGGCGATCAGAAAGATGACTTCGTTTGGGAGTTTGGAGAGGGACATGACAAAATTCAGTCCGATTAAACGCAATTGTAGGGATGTTGTAGATTTAGGAATGGAAACGAAGTTGACGAGGCTGACGAGGCTCTGCGGGGATTTGATCACTCCGAGGCTGAGACTCCTACGATGCGATGATGCTTACTGTCATTGTACTGTTTGTATATAATATGAGCAGTATATCCACAAGGGTCATCAGAAATAGCAACTAAGCCTGCTACATTCCAGCCACAAGTGCATACACAGTATTCTCTAGGTTCTGGATGCACCAGTCATCTTTACACTGTATAATAGAAATATAAATATTAAAGCTACTATATAGCCAGTCCTTTACTTTAGATATATAATAAATAGTAGGTAAGCTTAAATTAAGATAATATATAATAATAGTCTTAATCTAGTTACTATTATTATAGAGGTGTATAAAGAACCTGGACCCTGGTTTACTTATTATCTACTATTATCATAAGGCAATAAGGGTGGGTCCCGGCTTAATAATCGGCTTAATAATCACTTAATAATCAGCTGTAATTCAGTCCTAAAATTGCCTCTTTTAGTTTAGCCTTAATGCCTCCCTCTTAGGCCTAAATTCTCTATGTTATTCTCTGCCACTTTCTTAAGGCCCTGAAGCTTCTACCCTTCTAAAGCCACAGTCTCAGGCCCTTTACCAGTATATCTACCCCTTATTTAGGGCTACCCTTATACAGATACTGTACCTCCTGACCCTTATAATATACTATTACCCCTATTACAGGCTACTAAGGCTGTATATAAAGGGTTACGCCTTAAAGGATTAATATTAGTTAAGGTGAGGGCCGAAGGTCCAAACCTGAAGATGCGAGCAGAGTGAGCGCTCGCCAGCTTGTAATATCTAAGCTAATAAAGAATATTAACCTCCTCTTCCTTAGTAGATGTATAAGTAATCTCCTATTAAAGAAGGTGTTAGGTCTTTACTATAGTACTAGGATAGATAATTAGGCTCTTGCTTTAATAGTAATGGCTATCTTCTTACTCCTTTATTATCCCCTAAAATAGTTATAGATAGGAATAACTAGCTCTTTCTTAACTAATCAGGATGCAATAAGTGCGCACAGAATCTGCTCCACTATAGTTACCTACTCTTGGTCTACCCACATCATTAGAGAAGAGATTCCAATGGTAAATGTATCATAGTACACTTATCATATGGAGCCTGGACCGAAAGATCGAGGAGTTAGGTCAGCCGTCAGGCTCTGATAAATAGTCATCCATTCTGATCAATCTTTCGCGTTGTTCAGGACCAGTTTATTTGGCCTTTGGACATATCGTTAGCACAAAGTACACGGATGCTCTCAATTTATCCTAGAGACCACCGTGGGCTCCGAGGCATCATTCCGCCATCCTGGTAGTGTACTCGAGGGAGCAGGATAAATATCGACGCCCTTAACAGCTGTGACGACGGGTACAAGAGATTGGCCATAATGGTGCCTAGGGTGTGTCACGTGGGGCGTACTTCGATCAATGACTTGGAATGGAATAATTTTGAGTATCCTGCCTCAAGTCGCGCATATCTTAACTCTGCGTACGGCTCCAAATTGCCCAAGGAACCCCGTTCATAGCATGATTTTTGCCTCCCGGGCTGCGAGTCCTGGGCGTGTTCACGACCGTCTTCACATTCCCTCTTCCTTCCAATCACCCACCCAGTCTCCCCAGGAATTGTTCTCATACGGTCTTGAAAAGGGAGCAGGTGAGGAGTATGTGCCGCATAGTTTATGTAGCCTTCCCCCGGCAGCAGTCCTGAGTTGTATATCTAGTACCCCTCAAAATTAGCCCTCTTCTCACTTCAGTCAGCTTCAGAAGTTCTTCACTCATCTGGTTCGAGATGTCTACCGCAGTCGTCATCGCTCAGATTGAAACATGTCTGCACAAGGCTGAACGGCTAAAGCCAAAGGTTGACAGGCTACATCCCACAGATGAGCAATGGGACACGTTACTTGACTTGACTTCCCGACTATCGGAATCCACACAACTCCTCCGAGAGAAATTACGACTTCGAAGGGAAGTCCGTTCCACCCAAATACAGAACGATGCGGAGAAATACAGGAGCCAGGCAATCACTTCCAGACATGCGCTCTGCGAGAACGGAACATTCAAAGCGACAATCTTTCGAAGGAATCTCCTCACCATATTTGGCGACACAAAAATTTCGATGTTTGATTCTGCCAGAACCAGATGGAGGAAGGAAGCTGCACGGAGAAGAAATGAAGCTATTCGAGGCCTTAATCCGGACGCTATTGTTACGTGGTCAATCGCCTTTGAACCGAGTCTCTGGGCCAGCGGCAAAATCGCTTCTGATGTTTTCGAGACTATGACAGAGGATCTTGAAGCAGAACCCCCTTGTGAGTGGCCGCCCGCAATAATGGACACATTGGACAAACTCCAAGAAGAAGAAGGCATTCTGCGAGAAAGTCGAGAATACAAAAGGTTTCGCGAAAGTGAGTTTCTCCAGAACCACGCCGAACAATGCTCACGAAGTGACTAGCCATAAACCTGCCCTACAGAGACAGGGAAGCCCAACCTCTATCTAAGAAGCGAAAACGGAATGCAGGAGTCGGATCTTCGAGTGAACGATCCTCGAGTGACCAAAGAGATAATGAGAATCAATCGGGCAGGCGTAAGTAATGCGTGTTTATATACAAAACCTTGCTAATAAGAATACAGAAATCCAATACATGTTTTCGAAGGCACCCGTCGACAAAATACCGCTTCTGGGGCCTCTCCTTTCCAACGCAATTCAGGCTAGCAATCAGTGGAAGATGGAAAGAAACCTCGATGAGCCGATAACTGATTGCTGCAACGCACTGCTACCAGAAGGAGAACATGAGGACATCTCCATCACGTTATGCGTTGGGCGCAGGGAAGGCGTCCAAATGATCGACTTGCTCAAGCAACGGAGGACTTGGTCAGCTTTACCCAACCATCTATCACTTCGACCTCAAATCCCGGAGGAACAGTGTGCTCTCCGGCCATTGTAGTGTTTTTGTAAGTCCAAAGTGGCGGTGTCCCCTTGACTGTTTTTGGATCAGTGATCCTAATCAGGGCAGCTCGGCCATATATAGTTCTCTCGCAATCTTCTGCGTCAAAAATGCGTGCCGCAACGTATTCGAGTCCTTCATCGAGGGCGTTTGAACACTATTCCGATGTAACTTTAGCATTGGACAAGAAATACGAATGCGATAGTCGTACCTTATCGGTCATGATGGATGGTCGGTCAAAGAACCTGCGACTTCCCAGCTTTTAATTTGCGATTCGTTGCAACATCAACCACGTCCAGAACAATATCCAGTGTACGAGCAACACAATACGACACAAGCGGTAGTTGAATAGTTGATATTCTGATGCAAATGCCGGATGTAATGTTTTCGATCTTTGGCACGGAGGGTTATCGTTCCAATGTCGCACACAAAGTGGGGGAGCCTATCTCATGAGGGGTTGCGCGCCTAGGATACTGATTAGTTGTAGTTACCGCACAATTTGATGGCATAATGGTGGTTAATTGCACACCTACTGTCACTTATGAGTAGCCAAAGAGATTCTAGGCTATGGATATCGGACGCGGGAAACAATTAAAGTAGTTGTTTGTATTGATGCCCGATGGTTGGTACTGAGGTCATCGGAAAATTGATACCACGTGCCTGGTCTTTAGTCATTGGAACCAACAGTCGCACTCAACGCTTTCCCAAGGAAATTCGTCGCGACAGATTGACTGGCCCACTGAAGAGCCAGATGAATGTCATTTTGATGGAGTGATGAATTTCTGTGTGGCTGGTTATCTGGAAGGACAAATAGTTATATCTGATTTCGGCACAATAAAGTACATTTACTCTTATCATAAAGAAATAACGGTGGGTCCAGCTTAATAATCGGCTTAATAATTGCTTAATAAGCAGCCAAAATTCGCGAAATTCCCTCTTTGGGTTTAGCCTTTATGCCGCTTATTTCAGGCCTTAATTTTGTATTTTCCTATCACCTTTCTAAGGCCCCTAAAGGTCCTACCTCCTGAGAATTAGATATTAATACTAGATGATGATTTGATCTCCCTACTAGAGAATTAATATTACCTAAGGTGAGGGCCGTAGGTCCGAACCACAGTTGAACTCTGCCCAAGTGTAATTCGGCGTAGCCAAAGCTGGAGCGAGCGGAGCGAGCGCTAGCCAGTTTGTCATGTATGCAATGTATGTCACGACATTCTTCATGGCAGCATGAAGCGAGGCCAGGCGTCGTCTGTTCCCGTGGAAGACCGTAGTATCCATGATGCTTGTATTATGGCAACTTCAGCCATGAATTTCAAATGAGCCCTTCAGTCTTAAAGCCGCAAAATTGATTCAGCATTGACAGACTCGAACTAAATCTGAGCGCATACGAAGCAGCAGGCTAAGAGGAGCATGTACGGAGGGTCTCTACAGTATAACAGGAAGGAGGGCCGAACCTTGGCTATCCTTGAATTCAACAAGTGACTGCAATTTGCTGACTGTTGTCTGTTGCTGGCATGAAGGAACTACATGACAAAAAATTCCAAGAACAAGTTAATCAACAACTTATGTTTGACCGGAAGTAAATGAGCGACTAGTCAGTAATAGCAGCAATGTCTCTTTCCATCAGCACCATGCTCCAAGAGCCAGCTAGATGGATAGGTGTCGATCGTGCGTGGAACGGCCTTAGGTGCCCGCAAAGGTCCAGCAACTGCCATCAACATCAGCTTCCATAAAGCAGAGCATATAGGGAAGGGTTTGTTACGTCACTGAGATCCTGGGACCTCTGCACCACATTTTTCACAAGGAAACGGCTCTGGGTGAGTCACGTTGTTGAATCCACACTTTGGGCACTTCATCTTGGATATGGAGATTTGTTCAATAAGTACTTGAGTAGTATGGCTTGGAATATTTAAGAAAATGCGAATGCCTCTTAGATTTCCGGGTCGAGGGCGCCTACTTATACAGTAGAACAGCTTGTGGAATGGAGGTAAAGTGAACGACACAAGGCTTAAAGAAGTGTACTGTCCAGTCCGTTGCTTCTACTGCCAACCAATTAGAAGTTGTTTAGGGAACCTATGAATGCCAAACTTCTGCACACATGCATAAACAGAGAGATTCCGAACTTGTAGATTTATGACTTCTGGATCGCAGTACCAAATGTGTCCTGCCTTGGGTAACTGATTCACGGGACGCGGCTTTTGCCAACCAATAGGAAGTAGCCCCTCTATGGCAGACTGTAGCTATAATGTGGACTTTTAGATTTTTTTACTATTTACCATATATATTACCTACTACCACTACCTCCATGAACTTCCTATCTATATGTAGTAAAGCTTGGTTGCTATAGCAGCATACTAATAATATATTAGAGGTAGTATCTTCATGAACCTAGAGAGATATAATTAAATACTTAGATAGTATAAATATTAAATGCTTATATATCACAGTAGTTTATTATATAGTATATTAATAGTTAAGTAACCTAACTTACCTAAGAAAAATATATTATATTTATATATAGAATAAACTCCTTAGTTCTAGCTATTTATCCATCCTATTTCTAAGTAAACTATTATGCTATTAGAGATATAATTATCTAATAAAACTAAGTTTATAATAATATTATTAAGCTTTAATTCCTATTATAGACTAGACCTAAGTATATAGTATAGACTATAGAGTTATTAGAGCCTTACTATCTTAGTCTCTATAGCTAGGATATCTATAGCCTATCATATATTACTATATCTATTAAATATAATATATATCTTTAGTCTGGATAGTAATATGCTTCACATGAATAGCAGTAAGATTAACTACTATTAATAATATTTATTAGTATATTAAGTATAATATTTATAATAGAGTTTCTTACTTATAAACTCCTAGACTAGCATTACTTCTGCTATCTTTTATAAGACTATTAAGGTAGTTACCTGCTATAGCTACTCTTAATTATTAATTAAATAGGTAATTTCTCTAACTAGATACTAGAAGGGGAGCTTAGGTATGAGAAGATTAGTACCTTTCTAGTACTATTAAATCTTATAGAGTATAGTAGCTAACTCTTAGTTAGACTTATTATTAATACTAAATATATTAGGATATACTATATACTACTAGATTTATTATATCTTTTTTTATACTTAAAAATAATACCCTTCTAGTTAGGGAGGGTCTTGTGTATATCTTTTTAGATTTTTTAGGCTATATTCTTCTTTTAAGTAGTAGTAGTAGTAGCCTTATAAGTAGTAATAATAGTATAGCTTTTAGCTATAGTATAGTAGTACTTAATATACTAATCTAATAAGTATAGCAGGGAGGTAATAATAAGGAACTAAGAATAGTAGAGATAAAATATAGACTTAGTAGCTCTAAGAGATCTTAAGATAAGACTTAGATATAATAAAACTAATAAGAATAGATAGAGAGGAGTTAATATTATAGTATAATAGTAGTTAGAGATAGGAGACTATAGTATAAAGTAGTTAAGTTTTATTATATTAGTATAGAATAAAGAAATTTCCTAATTTAGCTAAATTAATGCTAAAGTATTCTTTATTTACTATTAATAGGTAATATATTAAATTTTTATTTAGGCCTTACTAGTATCTTACTAATATCTTACTTTAAATATATTTTTTATTATTCTTATACTTCTACTATCCCTTAAACCTTCTACTTTTACTATCTTTTAAATATATATTATATTTACACTACCTCACTATATTAAACTACTCTGTATATATTAATATAGCTTAGTCTAATCTTAAATTATAACCTTAATGACTATCACTATAAGTCTAAGGTAAGTTATACTTATATTATAAATATTATAAGATATCTACTTCAGATTATTACTTTTATCTAAACTAATATACTAATTAATGTACTACTTTATAGATAGATTTTATGAAGAAATTGTTACGACACCAACACAGCTGTGCTAATACTAGGCAGATGTGATGGGCAGAATCATGGAGTAATAATAACTAACCAAACCACAGTTATTAAACTGCAGGAAGACCACAGTTTCTAGTACAGAAACCATATAACTATGGCCTTTCTATTATTACCTAGAATTACTCTGTAGTGCTCTAGAGCACTAGGCTAGATTTACTAGAAGAGAGGTTATATCTAATATATAATATAGTAGAAGGGTATGCAACATAGTTAGTATTTTAGTATTATAGATATCTACTAATATACCACCCTACCACCTACTATAACTATTATTAAGAGGGACTATAGATATATAAGGATACTTATTATTATTATATCTAGAGATCTTAGTTTAGTTCCTTATATTTAATAATAATTATTTACTTAAGTATAAGTTCACTAGTCTAATTTATTAGTTACTCTTTTATTATTAAGTATATATACTTAATAGGCCTTGCTTCTATCTCTACTATTATTATTCTTATATTACTATTAGGTTATCCTTAACCTTTAGAAGGTCATTATATCATTATATTATTAGGCTACCAAGGTGGTAGGCCTTAGGTAAGTATTAGATATAGTCTAGGGACTATATTACCTCATTCCTAAAGTAGTTAACTAGCAGAGAATAGTAGAGATAGATCCTAGGGTATAATAAATTAAATACTATACTAAATAAATTACTTTAGGAGCATTCATTCTGTACTAAAACTATTAGTAACTATGTTATAAGTATCTAGAAGTAATAAAGGTAAGGTACCTATTTATAACCTACCTACTAATACTCTAGACTTAGATAATGATAAAGATATTGCTCTTCTTAAGAGATAAGTTTTAGAACTTAAATTAGTACTTAATAAGTAAGCTAACTATATTTAAACTAATATTTATAATTACTTAATATAACTAGATGCTTAGGTTAGGGTATTAGTGCTAATTAGCAGTGTCTATAGACCTAAGCTACCTAAGGCTAAACTATTTAATAGAACTTAATCTTAACTTTAAGAATTTCTTACATAGATAAATATACACCTTAATACTAATAAAGTTAAGTTACCTAGATAAGCTAATAAGGTTATCTTTATAGCTACTTATCTTTAAGGATAAGTATAGAACTAGTTTAAACTATATATCTAAGAATATTATGAGAAATAGCTAGATAGATGGTTAACTATTACATAAAACATCTTTACTAGCTATGCTGGATTTAGGTAATACCTTAAATAGACTTTTAGGGACATTAATACTGAAGTAATAGCTAAGAGAAGATTAAAATAACTTAGATAAACCACCTTAGTATCTATATACTTCTCTAAATTCTACTAGCTCATCTTAAATATAGACTAGAATAAAAAGGTATATATATCTATAGCTATTAGTAGCTTAAAGGACCATGTGTGAGATAAATTAGTATATATAGAATATCTAGAATAACTTAACCAGCTCACAGAAATTATAGTTAAGATTAATAACTGCTATTATAAATGAAAAATAGAAAAATAAGAAATTAATACTTAGAGAAAAGGTCACAGATAACTCTAAGGATAGTATTAAGTTAATAAAAGATAAGAATATATATCAGACCCATATAGACTAAGACCTATAGAGTTAGATATAATATAATTAGCACTTTCTAAAGAGGAAAGAGAATAGTAATAATAAGATAAGTTATATTTCTATTATAGGAAACTAGGATACATGTTAAAAGACTATAAGTAAGAACCTAGGAAGGGTTAGTAGTATAAAAATAAATAGCTTAGGGTAATAGCAGAATTCTATACTATAAAAAGAGGAGCTTATAACATGACTAGTACTATAATTCTAAGGAAAAGAAGTAATAAGTAGCTAAGAAAATTATTTAAAGAATATATAACTCTTAATAATAATAAAATTAAGAAGGAGCTTTAAGAGGAAGACTCTATAGAGTATAGAAGTATAAAAAATAATTAGTCTGCTAAAGAACCTAGTATGCTTGTAGTAACTAATTAGGATTTACTAAATAGTAATAGGTATAGTTCTGTTAAGTAGGAAAATATTATACCTAAAGAACTTATTTATAAATAGATAATACTTACTAAAAATAAGAAATATTAGGCTATTAGTACTAATAAAGAAAAGACTAACTATAAAGAGCTAGATTAAGCAGACTTTCCTATAATAGATTAGACTATAATTAATTAATCTATTAATCTACTAGATAAAGAGTATAGAACTTAGTAGATAAGCCTTAATCCTAATAAGGAGTAGTCCTATAAGATTCCTAAGATATCTTAGAAAAATTCCCTAAGAGATAATAATAAAGTAGATTATTATATAGCATAGCTATAATAGCTAGATAGGAAATAGTTAGTAGAACTAGAAGTATACTAACTAAATATATAAATCCTTAAGAAAGTTAAATAAGAAGTGAAAGAATATATATATTAGAACCTAGAATATTAGACCTAAGCTAAGTCCTAGGACCTATATACTAGTAGATACACTAAATATCTACTAAGATATAATAAATATAAGTAATAGCTAAATAAGTACTTCTATAAGCTCAGAAGGGTATTAGAAAAAAGACTACTAGGGCTATTCTATAGGGTATATAATTATATCTAGTACTTATATAAATATTTCTAAAGACACCTAAAATATTATGAAGTACTATAGATTACTTATTATAGTAATAACTATAGTATTTACTATAATAATAAGTATATAGTAAAGTTTTAGCTAGCAGTGCTAATAATTATAAAAGAAAATATTAGTTATCCTTATTAGAGACTTAAATACTTCTATAGAGGATATAGAAGACACTAGGAATATAATATAATATATTAGACTATATATTTTAAAGACTAGTATATAATATACTACTAGGGAAAGCTAGGAGGAGGATATTTTTCTATACTATTAAGAAATCTCTAACTATCCTAATAGGATACTAAGTACCTATACCTTATAGTAACTAAAGTATAATAAGAAAAATACTTAAAGCTCTAAGCTTATATCCTAAGCTAGTTAACCTAAGTAATAATTAACTTAGGAGTAATAGGGAACTATATAAATCTAGGATTTATAAAGAAGCTAGGGCTTCTAGGAATTATAAAAGTAGTACCTAAACTAATTATAGATCTAAATAGAGAGAATTTAGGAACTCTCTTAATTATAACTAAATTAGGAACTATATCTATGGTTATATTAGGATATTTTAAATAACTAAACTTTAATATAGTACTAATAGGATAGTATAATATAATGTTAGAGATTCTATAGCTTAAGAATTATAACCTAGTAATTAACTAGAAGATAGAAAGTCTATAGTTTAACTATAAATACCTATAATAGGACTAGAGATAAGGGGAATCTAGGACCTTATAGTATATTAGGTTAAAAGGAATTAATAATAATACTAAGTAGTTAGAAGGTAAACTAAAAGATATAGTAATTAGCTAAAATATAATAGTAGTACTAGTAGTAACTAAGCTATTATAAAGAATAGTAATAATAGAGCTACTAGGATAGATACTAGAGTAAGATAGTAACTATATAGATATTATAATACTAGATAATATAAGTAAAATATTATAAGATAAAATCCTTGAGGATATAAGTTTAGGGTTAGAACTAACCTAGAACTATAGACCTAGGCCCTGCACGGACCTAGCTATAACCCAGATATAGGATCTAGGAACTAAGACTAAATTAGACTTAGGAGTATTATCTCAAGAATACTATAAATATAAGACCTTATTTAAGTAACTAAAATAGTATGTCCTATTAGAATATAGAAAATATAATTATAAAATCCTACTACAGGAAGGGAAGTCACTAGTATATAAGAAAATATATTAGATATTAGAAAAAGAACTATAGATGCTTAAGGAATATATTAATAAATAGTTATAACTTAGGAAGATATAACTATTAATCTTATTAGTAGGATATAGTATACTCTTTATACCTAAGAAAGATAGAAGTCTATAACTTTATATAGACTATAGACTATTAAATATAATTATAATTAAAGATTATTATCTACTTCCACTAATCCATGAAATCCAAGATCAAATTTAAGGAGTAAAATAGTTTATAAAGTTAGATATTACTAATACTTATAATCACCTTTAGATTACAGAAGGCAATAAATAGAAGATAGTATTTAGAATGAAATTTAGATACTTTAAGTATCTAGTTATGCTATTTAGGCTAACTAATGCACTAGTATCTTTTAAAAGGTTTATAGAGAAGGTATTATATAAATATCTTTATCTCTTTATAATAGTCTACTTAGATAACATCCTAATCTTCTCTAAGGAAGAAGAATAATATATTAAGTATATTACTAAAGTATTATAGGAGCTATAGAAAGTAAATATTAAACTAAAATTAAAGAAATATAAATTCTATATCTAAGGAACTAAGTTTTTAGGATATTAGATATCTATAGAAGGAATCTATATAGAAATTAATAAAGTAAAATTAATTATTAAATAGCCTTAACTAAGGAATATTAAAGAAGTTTAATAATTTATTAGACTTATTAACTATTATTAATAATTTATTAAAGGGTATATAAAGATTATATATTCACTTTTTAAATTACTTAAAAAAGTAAAAGACTTTAACTAGGATGAAAACTATAATAAAGTTTTTTATTAAATTAAATAGTAAATTATTAGTACACTAATATTAGTATAAAGTAACCTAGAGAAGGAGATAATAATTAAAACTAATATATTAGATTATATAATCAGAATAAGGATAACTTAACTAGGAAGTGATGGAAAACTATAACTAGTTATATTCTACTTATAAAAGTTAATTTAAGCAGAACTTAACTATAATATCTATAATAAAGAACTACTAGCTATAGTAGTAGTATTTAAAGTCTAGAGAGTTTACCTAGAGGGAGTATAATATATAGTTATTATAAAGATAGATTATAAAAACCTCACATTCTTTATAACTATAAAGAAACTAATAAGAAGATAAGCTAGATAGGCTAAGATACTCTTATAGTTTAATTTTAAAATTATTTACTATAAAGGAATAGAGAATGGATAAGCTAATATACTTAGTTAATAACTAGATTATGAATTATAAGGAAAAATAGTTAAGTTAGTAATACTAAAGTAATAAGAAGATAGATTATTAATATATAATTATAATACTCTTATAGCTATAATTAAACTGTAAGGGGACCCACTGATTTAAGAAATTATTAAAGTAATAAAAAAAGATAAAATTATTTAAAAAATACTTAAAAACTTAGCAGATAATAAGTATATAACTACTAATAAATAGAGATTAGTATACCTATAAGGACTTATCTATATACCTAAGTATATAAGGAGCAAGATTATCACTAGGTATTATAATAACCTAATGCATAGTTATATAGAAACTAAGAAAATAGCTAAAGCTATCTTAAGGAACTACTACTTTCTAAATATAAGAAGAAAGATATAGAGCTATATTTATTAATATAAAACTTATATTAGAGATAAGCTAGCCAGACACTAGCTATATAGAAAAATGTAATTACCAGAGATACTAAAGAAACTATAGAAATAGATTACTATTAACTTTATCAGACTACTACTAAAGTTAAAAGGGTATAATTACCTAATGATAGTTACTAATAGACTTATAAAATTCATCTATTTAATCCTAACTATAATAATAATAATAGTATCACAACTTGCAAGCTTACTCATAGGATATATAATTATTAATTATAGAATGCTATAATATATTATATTAGATAGAGATAAACTATTTATATTAAAATTTTAGTAATTATTAACAGACTTAATAGGAATTAAGTAAAGACTCATGACCATATATCATCTATAAGCTAATAGATAAACAGAATAAATAAACTAGATAGTTAAGTAATATCTATAATACTATATAAATTACTAATAGGATAATTAGGTAGTTTACCTACTAATAGCATAGTTTATATATAATAATACCATTCACTTAATAACAGGAGAAACACTATTCTTCACTAACTATAGGTATAATCCTATATTAATTAGAGAACTATAAAATAAAGTACCTACAGCAGATAAAGCTATAGATTTAGTAGATATTATTAATTATTTAAGGACTTAGCTTTTAAGGGATATTAAATTTATAAACCTTAAAATAGTAATTTACTATAATAAGAAGCACAGGAGTACTCTAGATCTTAAAAAGAGGGGGAAAGTTTACCTGCTCTATAGAAATATTAAAATAAAATAACTAAGTTAGAAATTAGACTATTAGAAAATTAGACCCTTCATTATCAAAGAAAGAAAAGGACTAGTTAACTATAAGTTATAACTATTAAAAAGTATATTAAAAATTTATCTAGTATTTTATATCTTATTATTAGAACTAGTACTAGAGAGTGCAGAAATTACTAAAAATATAGAAATTAATAATAACACTAAATAAGAGTATAAAGTTAAGGAGATTCTGAACCATAGATAAGTTAGTAGAAAACTATACTATCTTATAAAGTAGAAAGGATATGATACCTTAGAGAATATATAGGAACCTATTAAGAATCTAATAGGCTGTTACTAACTTATCTAATAGTACTATTTAAAGGGAAATTAAAGTTTTCCTAGAAGGTGGGAGGCATCTAATTAATCTCTACTATTATCTAACTAAAATTAGGATTCTCAGAAGTTATAGCTAGCTATTTAATCTTAGCTATAGGATTAGGCTGTTTGGAAGACTTCTTCTTATCTAAGATCTATAATAACTTAGTATTATATTTAGATATCTTGAAACCACACTTCTTAAGAAACTTTTATTGTTTTTAAAGCTATAAATAGTAAGCTAATAACTTAGTAACCTTTTACTATTTTTCTATTAATTCTTTTTAAATTTTCTCTAAATAATCCTACAGTTAATGAAGCTTAGGATATAAGAGTTCTAACTTATTATTAGTTAAGGAAAGCTTAGAGGTAATCTTCTTTTCAGCCTCTTTTAGAATATTCTATTCCTTTACAGTATAGAAATCCTTTTTATATAAATAACCTTAGTAAGTACATGATGTATACTTAGAATATTTATAAGACTAGTCTATTATATATACTTTACTAGATAAAGCATAGTAATTATAAGGAAAGGAAGTAATAAAGCTATTCTTAATAATATACTCTACTTAATAAATATAATTAGTAACTTAATTATAGTTATAGGGAAGTTTAGGAGCAGGAGCACCTTTAGGGATAGTATTAGTATAATACTTAAGTATAATAAGTAAATATAGTTAATAAAAGAAATTACCTACCTGGGGAAACACTGCCTTTTAAATTAAGTTTTAAGGACAAAATACTAAGAGAGGGGGAGGTGATGTTATAACACTAATATAGCTATACTAATACTAGGTAGATATGATAGGCAGAATTATAGAGTAATAATAACTAACTAAACTATAGTTATTAAACTATAGGAAGACCATAGTTTCTAGTACAGAAACTATATAACTATAGCCTTTCTATTATTATCTAGAATTACTCTATAGTGCTCTAGAGCACTAGGCTAGATTTACTAGGAGAGAGGTTATACCTAATATATAATATAATAGAAGGGTATATAATATAGTTAGTATTTTAGTATTATAGATATCTACTAATATACTACCCTACCACCTACTATAACTATTATTAAGAGGGACTATAGATATATAAGGATACTTATTATTATTATATCTAGAGATCTTAGTTTAGTTTCTTATATTTAATAATAATTATTTACTTAAGTATAAGTTTACTAGTCTAATTTATTAGTTACTCTCTTACTATTAAGTATATATACTTAATAGGCCTTGCTTCTATCTCTACTATTATTATTCTTATATTACTATTAGGTTATCCTTAATCTTTAGAAGGTTATTATATCATTGCATCATCAGGCTACCAAGGTGGTAGGCCTTAGGTAAGTATCAGATATAGTCTAGGGACTATATCACCTCATTCCTAAAGTAGTTAACTAGCAGAGAACAGCAGAGACGGATCCCAGGGTGTGACAGAAATATCTTAGTATAAAACCTAGCTAGCTTACTAGTTAGAAAAGGAAGCCTAATACTGAGCTATTAAACTATTCTTTAATAAAGAAAGTCTAGGAGTATCTAGATAATATATTACTAACTAAAAAGAAGATTAAGAATATAAAAAATATAGACTATTAAGCTATATGCTAGGCTGTCCTCTAGCTTAAAATAACTAAAGACTATTAGATAGCTAGTAAAGTAGAGCAGGCTAGTCTAGTAGAAAGAATAAAGAAGTATATTATAGATAGGTAGTAAGTAATACCTATACTAATTATTATAATAATTAATACTAATAATTAAATAGAGTTAAAGATGATAGAGTAGCTATGTATATTATAGATAAGCTTAGTTATACTAAGTAAAGTATTTTTATAATATAGGATAATAGTAACCCTATATAAGAGGATAAGGAGGAGACTAATAAAGTCCTACTAGACTAGTAATATAGGTAAGATAATATTAAGAGTTTTAGAGTTAAGGTACTACTAGATATGCTAAAATCTCTAATTAAGAAGAAGTATATTAAAGTATAAAAAAATAGTAAGAAATTCTAAACTAGCTATATATAGTAGTAGTGGGTAATCTATTAGATTAATAATATTAATATCCTTTACTATAAGATTGCTTAGCTTAATACTATACTAGTTAATAAGATCCTATAGAAAAAACCCTATAAGTATTTCTCTAATAAAGACTATATATATATAAGGACTCTCTAGTAGGCTTATACTAATAACTAGGTTAATCTATCTAGATCTATAGATTAGTAGCCTAATGACTATAACTTCATTAAGTATAGATTTACTATTAAAGAGGAGTTATATACTCTTATATAGGGGTATATTAAGACTTTAGATATAGTTTTTACTAATAGAGTATCTGTAGACTTTAATAAACTAGTATTTAGTAATAAGGAGCTAATAGTTTTGTGTCCTTTATCTAAGTACTTTATTATTAAGTAAAATTAATATATTTATAGGCTTCTAGTAGATATTATATTAAGTGCTATAATAGGAGTCTACACCCTATAGAGTTAAATAGGAAATACTAGTCTTTCTATAGTTATAACTAATAATACCTTATATATATATATACACCTCTTGTATACATGCCCTCTTTGTGTTTAATTAATATCTAGTTAATATTATATTAAGTACTATAATAGGAGTCTATACCCTAGAGTTAGAAATACTATTTCTCTTCCTAAGGCCTTAGGTGGTTATAATTAGTAACACCTTATATATATATATATAATTCCCTCTCTAGGTTTAATTAACGCTACTAATACATATATATAATTAGTGATTAACTATATACTATAGTGGTAGTTAATGTAAAATATTTATATATTTAGAATCTAATAGCTATAAATATCTATTCTTTATTAAAAGTAAAATCCTGCTTAGTTATAAGGTAATTAGGACCTTTATTCTAGATATTAATCTTATCTATCTTAGGGATATTAAAGCCTTCCTAATTCTAAGCACCCATAGGCAGTTTAAGTTATTCTAATATAGGATTTTTACTAGATATAATATATTCTTAAATATATCTATATAATTAAAGATAGGCTTACTTATATATTTAGGTGCTGTCAGATAGCACCTATAAACTATTAATAATAGAAGGGTAGCTAAGCCTTTAAAGCTTATTATAATACTAGTCCTTTATTAATTAGGATAAGTAGTCATTAACATCTTTAGATAATTAGTAAATAGATTATAATATATTAAAATATACTTACTATATAAAGAGAGTCTTGCCTAGAGGTCTTCTAAGATAGATATATTAGGCTCTAAGCTATAGTTCTAAATATCATTACCTAGCTAGTAATACAGCATAATAGGTTGCCTAGAGATATAGTTAGGTCATTAAGGTTAGCAGTGAATTATATAGGAATTCTATAAGTAGATAAATCTATAGATCTCTAACCAAAGTATGGGTATATAGATTACTAGAAGAGTAATATAGTTAGCTAAAGAGTCCTTATTAAAATAACCCTTTAATAACTCTATAAAATAGTTCTAGAACCATGCTTAGTAAAAGTTAAATATAGCCTTAGGTTCAGATTAATATACCTACTAGAGAAATAGAACTAACTTTATTAACTAACCCTACTATACCTTAATCTACTAGTTTATAGTGCTTATTCTATATTAAAAGCACCCTCCAAAGGATGCATCTAGTTAAATTTTTTAGATAAAGATATAGTAAGTAGATATAATAAGAGGTATCTTAACATCTCTATTAGTATATAAGATCTATAGTAAGATATGCTATGTATCTAAAGTATAAAGATATTATTAAAGAATACTAATAGCTATATGATTTAAGATGCTAATATATATCTAGATAATATATTAAGAGTATATATTAATAGTAGTATAGATATCTATACCCTAAAACTACAGCTTGCAGTATCTATTAATTAACTAGAGATAATTTAGCCTAGGGATAATGTATTCACTATAATGTTATTAAAGGTTATTTAGTTAATAAGTAACTCTATTAGGATCTAGCTTCTATACTATAGTAAAAAGTTAATTACTATTAAAGTTAGTATTATAATGTTATAATTAATGTAATAATTATAGGAAATAAGATATATTAGGAAGTGAGATACTATTTATTCCTAAAATATATATATAATAGGCTATAGCCTAACCCTTTAATACTTCTATTATCTAACTCCTTCTATATAATAGCTAGCAGTGCCTGGTTAGCCTCCTCTTAGTTCTATAGATAAATTTATCTCCTAAGGCCTATCTATCTATAGAGCTTAGTAAGGCCTCTTATATTAATTTTATAACCTTCTTTCTATAGAATTATTATAATATTTCTATCTGATAGGCAGTATTTATAAAATAATACTATAATTTAGTAGTAGATAGCTTTATTATTATTAGACTTTAATCTCCATTAGACACCCTATTCATAGAGCTAGTAATTAATAGTCTTTCTATTTACTAATATATTATAATGCTCCTGTAAATAGGTAACTATATAAGATATTAAGATTTATCCTATAGCTATCTTAATAATCTCATCCTTATAGGGTTCTAGGTTAATTATCTAATAAACTATCTTTATAATAAAACACTGTTATACTAAAAAATTAATATAGATAAGGTAAGAATAAAGGGGGATATTTAGGCTACTTATAATATTAGCTATAATTAACTATATCTAATTAATACTAGTAAAATAACTAATTTCTATAGAATTCTACTCTCTATACATTTCTGACTATAATTTAGATATATTAATTAAAGGATTAGGACTATTAAGCTAACCTTTCTATATTTATATAAACCTTAGAGTAGATTACTATTTATATAGAAATATATAGAAGAAACTAAATAATTATTAGAAGCTAAAAAGAAGTATATAAGTAGATTAATATACTTAAACTCCTTCTAAGTAGTACCTAAATATTACTACCCCTTATTCTACTATTTTAACTCCTTATTCTTTATCTTTAAGATACTATAGACACCTTACTGCACTAAGCAGCCTGGGTATTACTATTATATCTAAAGTATAAATAATAATGCTTATCCTTATTATAGTAAGGTAAACCTAAATAAGTATTAGGATTAGAATTAGATTATAATTCTATCTAAATCTAATTTAGACTATAAGGTAGTATTAGTTAGTAGTCTACTAGTAATATTTACTTAGTAGGTTAAGCACCTAGCTCTAGAGAGCCTAATTCCAGAAGTTTTAGTATCTAGTATACTACTTAATAGGACTAGTAGCCTTATAAGAATATAGTAGAGAAATACTTAAGAGACTATACCTACTTAACTAAATACTAGATATCCACCTCTTAGTCTGTGGGGCGGTGAACTAATAGAGGGTAAAAAGAAAAAAGAAAAGCTAGAGAAGCTAGAGAAGCCTAAAAGTAAATTCTAGTAGATTAACTTTTAAGTCTAGATAGATACATCCTATAATAATTATAGTATTAAAAAATATAGGAAGTAGACTTCTATTAGTAGTAAGTATAAGCTTAACCTAGTATTACCTTAAATATTCTAATAAGTATTAGTAAACTTTTCTATAAGTATCCTACTAAATTAAATCTTTATAATTATAGATACTTTCCTTAATGACCTTATTAATAGATATAGAGAAATAGTAAACTAGTATATATAAAATAGTAATAAAGTCTTTATTTTACCTATATTCTAACTAAAAAATAGTTCTAGTTATATTAAGTAAAGTGCCTGGGAGGGAATACTTAAAAAGATACTTATTAAGTATTTCCTAGCTAAGTTATCTAGTAAAATAATATAGGATACTAAGGCTTATTATAATAAGCCTAATTAGATTACACTATTTAAGGTAAATATTTATATAATAAACTAAGAGCCAGCTACTAAATTAGAAGAGGAGGACTTACAGGATAAGGAGCTATAAAAGAATAAGATAAAGGGAATTAAGAAAGAGCTAAGTATTAAGAAAGAGCTAGGTATTAAGAAAGAGCATAGTATTAAGAAAAAGTATAATATTAAGAAAGAGCATAGTATTAAGAAAGAGTATAATATTAAAAAGAAGTATACTATTAAGAAAGAGCATGCTATTAAGAAGGAGCTAGTTATTAAGAAGGAACTAGTTACTAAGATATAATAAATAAAGAAAGGGTTAATAAAGAAAGAATTAGAGGGTAATACCTTAATATTAGAGTCTGCTAATATAATAGAGGTAGTCTCTTAGTAGATAGAACTAACCTCCTAAGCTTTAAGTAAAACTAAGAGTTAGCTATTATCCCCCCTATCTTTAACTAAAGCTAAGAGTTAGTAATCATCTCCCCTAATAATAAGTAGTATATTATTAGAGCTATATAGTTAACTTTAGTAAAAGTATTTATATTAGGACTTTTTAACTAAGGAATAGCAGCCCCTAAAGGAACTATAGTAGATAGATAAAGAGGTAATAAGGGTATTTAGATTACCTCCTAATAATATTAATAATATATTTACTAAGATAGAAACCTTAGATATACCTACTAGATAAATATAGCAGAAGCAAGCTATAGCTAAATAAGTATAGAGTAATATTTATATATTTAAGTTTATTATTTATATTATTAAATTTATTATTATCTAGGCTTAACCCATATAATATCTTAATAGTGAATTTAATATTTAAGTTATTTAGCCTTTATACTTCTTTATTTAGAGATTATTACATTAATTAGTACGCAGCCATATAATTAATTTTTATTATTATTTAGAAATATTACTATCCTATCTTCTAATTAGCTAGGCTTTATCTTTTATCCTTATTCTTCCTATAGTTATAGATTTATGCTGCCTTTACCCTCTGTAGTATGGATTCAGGTCTCTATTTATAAAGGGGTGCCTGAGGGCTGAGGCCTTAGTAGACTATATACTATAGTATATATATGATTATATATGACTAATATTTAATATTTAGATGGTTTAACCCTCCAGTAATGACCCTTAGTAATAAGATAAATAAATAAACCTAAATATAGATAATTAGTTAAGTTAAGAGGAACCCTATTAGCTTAAGTCTTCTAATATATAAGCCTCTGTTCTAGTAACTAGTAAGATAGGTTTACTATAATCTTAGTTATCCTTATCTAAGAATTCATAAGCTCACCTTCTAGGTGATATAGGAGGCTATAGATTTCTTTCTTATTAGAGAGTTTATATATAAGTTAGTCTTAACCTAATATATAGTAATTAATATTATAATCTAATTATATAATTATAGTAGCTAAATCTACCAGAAAGCATGCTAGCTATTAGGAGATTAAGGTTATACTAATTTCTATTAAACTAAATATAGGGGCTAGGTAAGAGATAAGCCTTAGTATAAATTATATTACTATTAATTATAAGACTAAAAGTATTTAGGATTAGGTCTTTTATATAGTTAAGCATTACCTTTAACTTATAAATAGAATTAAGTTAATCTATAGGATAAGATATAGTATACTTAATTATATATAAAGTCTAATACTTATTTAACTTCTATAGGTATTAGTAGAGTCTATAGATAGTTAAGACTTTTATAGATATTAGTAGAGTCTATAGATGGTTAAGACTTCCTAGATATTAGTAGAGTCTATAGATAATTAAGACTTCTATAGATATTAGTAGAGTCTATAGATAGTTAAGACTTCTATTAGGTAGATAATATCTTACTTAGTTATCTTAACTATAGGAAGCTCCTAGTAGTTTAAGATTAGATTATATTTCTTCTTAAAGTAGGTCTCTATACTTATTTTCTTAGTTTTTCTAGTAGCTTTATCTTTAATTTTAATAGTATATATACTTAATTATATATAAAGTCTAATACTTATTTAACTTCTATAGGTATTAGTAAAGTCTATAAATAGTTAAGACTTTTATTAGGTAGATAATACCTTTCTTAATTATCTTAATTATAGGAAGCTMCTAGTAGTTTAAGATTAGATTATACTTCTTCTTAAAGTAGGTCTCTATACTTATTTTCTTAGTTTTTCTAGTAACTTTATCTTTAATTTTAATAGTATATTACTAGGTGTTTATATTAAGTAAGCCCTTAATAATAAAATTAATACTAAGATAAGGATAGCCTTTATAATATAGCTAGACTCTAAGCTTATAAAGGTAATAGTAAATCTTATAAAAGCTAGTTAACTTAGTAATATTACTATAGCTATTAGTAATAGGCTTAAGAAGGTGTATTAGGTACTAATAATTCTAGTAATTAAGTACTACTATAGTAGTGCCTATAAAAGAGGTCTATATCTAGAAGTAGGTATTAGATATATTAATATTAATAATAAGATTATAATCTTAGTATAATGATTAGTTAAGATATTAGTTAGCTTAATAAGAGTAAGAGGCTAGCTTATAAGTATAGAATAGATTACCTAGTAGATACCCTTAAAGACTAGGATAGCCTTTATAATATAGCTAGCTCCTATGCTTTAAAGGTAATAAAGAATCTTATAAAAGCTAGTTAACTTAAGTAGAGAAAGAAGATAGTACTCTAAGGGCTATAGTATTAAGTACTTAGGATAGAACTCTTAAGTACTATATTAAGTAGTATATTCTTTACTATCTTATAAGCATCCTCTATATTTAGATTTCTTTATTTTTTATAGATATATAGCCTTACTACACCTAGGCAATATATTCAGGCATGATAAGGTCTAGGAACTATTAATAGTAAGGTACCCCTATAGAAACCTACTACTAAATATACTAGGTTATGCCTAAAATTAAAAAAAATCTATTATCCAGAGGTCACAGGTTTATTTCTAGCTATTACTAATAAAGAAAATCTTTTTCTATTCTAAACCTAGATCCTTAGTACTAAGATCTAACTACTAGATACCTTTAGTACTATATAAAAAAGTATAGATATCTATGTACCTCTATAGGTGTTATATTAGTATATAGTTTTACCATAAGTATACAACATATATGATAGTAATAAGGATTTATTTAATCATCTACTATATACCTAGATATCTACTAGGCTTATCTAACTAGACCACCTAGTATTTAGTTAAGAATTAAAGCTTTTTAGTTAAATATCTACTTACTACCTTTGCTCTAGTTGCAAGCAGTAGTCCATAAGATATTTTGATTTTACTATACTAGGGATAGTGCAGTGTGTGTGACCATAGGGAGTGTGGGAGTAGTGGCATATAATCATTATAAAAATACTAAAAGTCCATATTATAGCTATAGTCTGCTGTACCCTCTCTAGTAGACAGCCTTCCCCGCCTTCAGAGTTTGGTTGTGCTCTAGTTCGGGCAAAACTTCTGCAAACATGTATAACTAGAGAGTTTCATAACTTGTGGATTCGTGGTTTCTGGAGCGGTGTACAAAGCTGTTAGAAAATAGATTACTGCTTGATTTCAAGATACATGACTATATATAACTCTATACTGATGAGGATATAGTCCGGACGCCTTTTTAGCTTAGTGGTATATTATTTTCACAAAAGCTCCTTCCCCGTCAATTCAAAGGATACACTGCAGCACGACATCAGGCCAATAACTGATAGGTCCCCTTTTCGGGATTATGCATTTCTAAAATGTCTGTCTGCCATGTGTTTAATCCTGATTAAGGAGCCTCACGTGAGCGGTGAGCTGTCCCTTAAATTCGCAAACATTGACCCCGTCTGAGCAGACAGAGCGACTTCACCCTCTTCTTCGCCCATTTTCATTATGGAGGAGGACCCGGCCCAGGGCTGTGTTGCCTGTGGTTGGACATTGGAACAGCAGGAGCAATGCTTTTATTCGAGCCATGTCAAACTCTTCTATGGCGCGAGCCGACGCGGAGTCTGGTCAATCGGGTCAGATGTGATCCTGAAAGAGCGCCCTGATAAGGGCCCAAAAAACGAAGTGAAAACGCTGAATCACATTTCCAAGTACCCTGATATCCCTGCTCCAAAGCTTATACGTGACTGGGTTGATAGCGACGGGCGGTATTTTGTGCTCCAAGAACGAATAAAGGGACAAACACTTGAACAAGCGTGGCCTACACTATCAGAGTCCCAGAAGACAGCTATCGCAGACCAAGTTGTCCAAATCCGCAAGAAGCTACGGTCCCTCACATCGGAGTCAATACAAACAGTTGATCAAGGCCCATGTGAGCCAGCGCTACTCTTTCCTGACCGTGCGCCCCACGGACCTTTCCACTCTGACCTCGAACTTTGGAATGCGATTACTATTACGCTCCATCATCCACCAGCAAAGTCTTTCCCTCAGCGAGTGTTGGAGAATTTGAAGAAGCGTATGCCTAAGTGTGAACCCTATGTTCTCACCCACTGTGATCTTAATTTGGGCAACCTTATTGTTAGAGACGGGGCGTTGGTCGGAATACTTGATTGGGAATTTGCCGCCTACTACCCTGTATGGTATGAATACGTCTCGGCTTCTTGGGGATGGACTGAGGATGATGCTGAGTGGAAAAAGTTGCTACAACAACGTATGGAGGCACATGGTGACGGACATCGTGATGCGAAGGACTTCTGGATGGATCTTCGTCAGTTACGAAAGTTCCCGAACTTGGATGAAAAGGGTCAACAAGTGTTGGAAAGACTATCTGCTGACTGAGAACGATTGACCTGTATTTGGACTTCTTCTATGGCATCTCACATTTCGGCATTCTCGAGAAAAAGTACGCTGAAGGTAGTAAAACAGTATCGGCTTGAGCAAGGATATTTTGCATGAAATGTGCTGAACAAAGGTATATCTATTTTTTGAGTAAGCAGCTTGTGGCTTATGCATGGTCTTCGCTCGATTCGTATTTGGTTGCTCATTGTACTACCACTTCAATTATGGGAAAGGAACCAGACAACGTATTGATGGCTCCGTTGTCCACCCGCCTGCTGCTTCTTGAATAACGTGCCAAGCAAAACATGGCGGTGGGCCACATCTACGACTTTATTGTTCTACAACTATATACAGTACAAGATCAAAAGGCGGGCAGGCATACCATGTTAAAGCGCTCTGTTCTTGAGGGTCGAACTCCAGAATACTTTGAATGCCCAGAAACTGGTCTATAACTTTATTACCTCAGACTAAGGTCATTTCTCATCTCTTCTTAACTTAGGAGGTCCCACTCTTCAGATAAATATGGCATGCCTTTGCAGAAGTTCCCATAACGTCCCACAGAATCAGTTAACTAAGATAAGTAACATGCTGGCCGTGCTATACATTCAGGTGCTTCTAAATCAGATTAAGTGCACCTTCAAATAGCTAGGAAAGAAATTATAAGTATTCATTAACTAATATAGATGTGAAGTAAGAATAAAGTGATCCCTATAGTATTACTCTAGGCTAATATTCTTCTATTACTTTAGTAAGTAGGTGTAATTCAGCGCAGCAGTACCTTTTCGAACATGACTGCCTATCTCACCGAGTGGACGCATTTGGGATGCCAGGGTAGCTCAGAAGAAGTTCATTATTCGGTCCACGGATGAATCCTCGACCCCTGCCGATGCGTCACTAATTGAGTCAGCCTGACCGTGAGTCACATATATATACAGTAGCCACCGACCCGTAAACGGTTAGAATCACTTGAAAGATATAGGCAGCATGTAGAATATATTCGCCAAACGAGAGTATATATTTTGTCTCCCGTTCGACAACACAATATCTCCTCTACCAGTTATGATAAATGCACCCCACAAGGTCCTCTCAACAGCCAGATATGTCGTCATTTCCAACCAGACAAGAAAGAATTCACCTTGACGGCCGCACTCTCGAAGGAGGAGGTCAATTAGTGCGTATCGCGCTGGCCCTGTCCACCATCACCGGCCGACCCATCACAATCGACCATATTCGCGGCAACCGCACCGGCAAGAAGGGTCTCAAAGCATCCCACTTGGCTGCCATCAAATATCTGGCAGACGTCAGCGGGAGTGCCGTCTCAGGCGCCGAGGTGGGATCGTCTTCATTGACCTATCATCCGCCACCAAATGCAGAGACCTGCGTTCGACAAAACGGCGAGATTAACATCCATTTACCAACGGCTGGATCTATATCACTAGTCTTTCAGGCTTTGTATCCGTATCTTCTCCATACAGCGGGCTGTTTATCCGACGAAGAATCAGAACCACAGCCCGTCCGTATGAGCATCACAGGAGGAACGAACGTATCCTTTTCGCCGTCGTATGATTACATCTCGCAGGTCCTGGTGCCGAATTTCGCCAGGGTTGGGCTTCCACCGCTCGCCGTCCATCTGGAGAAGAGAGGATGGGCGACCGGACCGTTCAGTCTGGGGAAGATGACGTTCGTCATTCACCCAATGGGCAGGAATCAGGAGTCTCCGTATGGGTTCCCGCGAGTCGATCTAGACGGATACCCACGGGGCAAGATCACACAAATCGATGTCACGGTTTTGGCACCGGATACTTCCCTGTTTGGTGGATCTGATCAGCATACAGATCGAAAGAAGGGGAATTCGCAAACATCGGATGATACATCTCAGTCTACGACTATCCGCCAATTCATCGAGTATGAAACCATGCGGATGCTGCGCACTCGACTCCGAAGGATACCGTCCTCGATAGTCAAACAAGGAAGCGCAGGCCCACCAGCCAGACTATATGGAAACGACGAGATTGTGCCTATCAATCTGCACGTCTCAGAAAGAACGCACCACCGCCCACATATTTACATTCTCATCGTGGCACATACATCGAATGGGTTCAAGCTCGGTCGAGATGCGCTTTTCGGCGCTCAGGACCAGAATTCTCAGAGAAAGACAGGCGGCCGAAAAGGTCGACCGACAGATGATAGGAGTATAGCTCTGGAACTGGTAGAGAGATGCGTGGATGACTTTGTGCGTGAGTTGTATGACCCAGGCCTGCAGAGTACATCTGAGGGTCATCAGCCCTGTGTGGACGAGCATATGCGGGATCAGCTGGTTATATTCGAGGCGCTTGGCAAGTCTACGTCCACGTGCGAAGTCGATGGCAAGGGGAAAGAGGATGAGGGGTATTATAGTCTCCATACGCAGACAGCACGGTGGGTATGCGAGCAGATGTTGGGTGTGGAGTGGTAAAGATGTGGCAGTTTACAACTAGGCACGGGCTTACCTCAAACATGTAACCATTCAAACTCATGGATAACAAGCAGCTGGCATCATTGTCACCGCTTGACCGCAACACCAATATACATCTTGGCCTCATCCACCAACACACCCTCCTCCCCAGCTTCCTCGGCAAACCTCTCGACAAACAACCTCTTCGCCTTGTCCCTGACACTCCCCACCCCGAAATTCTTAAACATAGGACCCCAAACCGCCTGCTCAAACAGCTCCCCAGCCTGGTCAACCTTGTACTCCTTCACCTGGAAGACAGGACTCAAATACACCCTCTCGACCACCAACCCGGCCTCCCTCAACAACCCAGCCAACGACTCTTCACCCTTCACCCAGCTCTGATCCCACAGCAACGACAGCCCCAACTCCGGCCCAATCCGCTCAAAGATCCGCGCAGGGACATGCACATCCCTAGCCGCCACATCCGTAACCAGCCTGCCGCCCTCCCTCAACAGCGACGCCCAGCACCGTATCGCTGCAAGCGGATCAGGGAGCAGCACCAGCGCCGCCGCACAGGTGATCAGATCGAACTGGCCTGTGCCATTGCCTTCACCTCCGCGATTCAAATCCAAATCAGTTAAATCAGAAATATCATGCTGGTGGAAGGTAACCCGTGACCCGGTTCGCTGTGCCTTTTCCCGCGCAACCTCCAGCATCCCCTCGCTGATATCGACGCCGACGACGTACCCCGTTGGTCCGACCTGCGCCTCTGCGAGGAAGGTCACTAGCCCCGTGCCGCAGGCGAGATCGAGGACATGTGCGCCTGGCTGGGGGGCTGCGGCGCGGATGTATTCCTCTGCGAGATGGTGGTGGAAGGTGGCGGTGTCGTAGGCGGTGCTTCGTTCGTTGTAGATGGATGCGATGGTGGAGGGGTTGGACGGAGGCATTTGGGTTACGATTCTGAGTTGCTAATTCGGGACAGATGGACTGTGGTAAATTGAGGCTATATTGGGCCTCTCGGTCAAAAGAGTCACTCAGAATCCGAGAATCAACCCATCTCCATCGATGACATTGACTTGGTCCTCGGGATGATAATTCCTACTGGCCGCTAGTTTCCATATATTCCCATCTCATGTAGGCGAGCGATGTAGACCTGACAAGTCAGAAAGCGAACATAGAATGGCTTTCACTAGATATCAGTCATCAAACTGCGGATCCAACATGATGCGGGGTGATATCATGTTCCAAGTAACCATGTAGAGCAACAGCAAGTGCAGTACCTTATTCGAGTCTTTTGTGATCGACATGACCACCAGTTTGATCTAGTACGGGCTTGTATCGACTCTCAGCGAATTGGACCAGGAGCCGCTCATAGATTGTATTGATTGACGTTTGTATGCAGTTTGATGAGGTGTTCATCACCGTTCCCTTGATTGGTTATACTATTCTGCATAAATGTCCTATACAGTTATGCCCATATTATACGCCACCACGACCAGTTGGCGGTCCAGGTCGGGCTTGGGCGCAGTGACCATGGTACAGTACAGGAGGCAAATGCTTAGACCATGAGGGACGACGCTAATTAAAGAAATTTTCAGTCCTCTATTTGAGTCTTACATCCCCCGCTATAGATAATTGCAGGGAAGGGTCTAGAACTCTGCCTTTTGCTCCTGCTGTAAGCCACCCGTGGGAGGCGTCATCAAGCTCCGCCGTTTCTGCAAGGGATTGGCCATGATAGGCACGAATTAATTGACATGCATGAGATCTATCAAGTACATAGCATTGCTTTTTCTATCATTCTACCGTGTATGAGAGCCAGTGTCTTTGAGTCTTTGACTATGTAGGAGCACAATTTCTAGTCGCCGAGACCCGGGGCGTGACAGGAAAGAGGCGTGGTGCAGGCCCACCGGCCACGCAAATTTACGGCTCCATTTCCTTGTATCTCGACGAGAGCGTACCATAGACAGGAGAAGGATACACACTAATACACACTAAGCAGTAAACCCATGAACCGGTCGTTTTGTCCCGTGCTCTTAAATAATAAATCCTCCGTTATGACCTCCTTTCGAGTCCCACTTGCTACCGCGACAAGAAGAAAAAAGGAGACGAGAAAGGAGAGAAGGCCTCCTATGTCCTCTTTATTTGCTCTGTCTTCATGACTACCCCGTTTCTCCATATCTGACATCTCTGAAGATGCCCTGGATCGAGTCATCAGGCATCTACTGACCTGTCGTGCTTGATTCCCCACTAGAGCTTTATCCGTCGCTTATCCCCCGTCAACATGAGTGCAGAAACACCTCGAGCCGATGGAACCGACACCGGTCAGTCGGGAGATTCTCCTACTGAGCTACCAGGAAACCTACCGCCGTTAGAGGAGCAACCCGAAACTCCCATCCATGAAGCGCATCGCAAGACGTCCACCCAGGAAAGCCAGAGTCGGGAGGGCCATCGCGAAGATTCGCATCAGGATGTTCGGTCCACCACATCGTCGTCTGTCTTCAGTCGAGATCGGTGGCTGCAGGCTAGCCGATCAGTCAGAGAGAAAACCGGGCGGCTGGCAGACAGGCTAGGCCGGCCTGAGGGACAGGATGCGAACGGACTGGGTTCCTCATTGGTCCCGATGGAAGAGCTGGGCTCGCGGGACGACGAGAAATTGGCGGCCATCTTCCGAAACAACAAGGATTCGGGACTCTCCGATCAGACCAAGCTGCAAATGGCGGTGGATGCCGAAGCTCAGGAGCTGATGCAGGGCTTTGGTCTGGCAGAGATGCGCCATCGCAGACCGTACGCAGAGACGAACGAAAAGGAGAGCTCGTTTCCCGAATCGGATGCCACGACGCTGGCTGATCGTGCTGCGACAGACGTCGAGGCCAATGGCAATGCACCCCCGCCGCTACTGGGAGGAGGGGTGCTGTCGGCTCTGCTCCGGCTCCAGGCGAGCCAGATGGAGTATTCGCGCACCAACAGCATGTATTCTGCCCCCGAGTCCGACGTCGAATCCACACCTACACTGTCCGGCACGGTGACTCCCTCTCCAGGCGTGCCCCATTCCGCCTCGAGCCCTCCGCCTCCCCGACAGAAGCCGCAAGCATGGTACAAAAAGTCCAGAAACAGCTCGACCGCCTCGTTGATCCATGCGTCGATGAATATGGGCCGTATCGGCTCCGCGTCGGCCTGGGCCAATGCCAACGTACCACCGCCGGAGATCAAAAACGGCACCAAGGGCGCCAAGGCCAACAAGAAGAAGAAGAGGAGGAACGACGACGAGGTGAAGCTGCGGTATCACATCGCGGACATCATCGTCCGTCAACGCTACATCATGCAACTGTGCCGTGCGTTCATGCGATACGGTGCTCCCACCCACCGGCTGGAAGAGTACATGCAGATGACGGCTCGCGTGCTGGACATCGAGGCGCAGTTCATGTACCTTCCCGGCTGCATGATCATGTCGTTTGATGATCCATACACTCGCACCGCCGAGGTCAAGCTGGTCCGGGTTCCACAGGGGCTGGACCTGGGCCGTTTGGAAGAGGTCCACGGGTGTTACAAGCGGGTGACGCACGACATGACGGACATGCAGACGGCCATCGGCGAGCTGACGGAGATCATGGACCGCAAGCCGCGGTATCCGCGCTGGATGGTGATCCTGCTCTACGGCGTGGGCTCGGCCGCCGTCGGCCCGTTTGGCTTCTCAGCGCGCCCGATCGACATGCCCATCATTTTCGTGCTGGGATGCTGTGTCGGGTTCATGCAGCTGGTTCTCGCTCCGCTTTCCGCCCTCTACTCCAACGTCTTCGAGGTCACGGCGGCCATCCTGGTTTCCTTCCTAGCCCGCGCCTTTGGCAGTATCCGGTACCCAGGCACCTCGGACCCGGTCTTCTGCTACGCCACCATCACCCAGTCCTCTATCGCCCTCATCCTGCCCGGTTTCTCCGTGTTGACGAGCAGCCTGGAGCTCCAGTCGCATCAGATGATCGCCGGCTCGATCCGTCTCGTGTACACCATCCTCTACTCCCTCTTCCTTGGGTACGGCGTCACAGTCGGAACCACCATCTACGGCGCCATCGACTCCAACGCAACCAGCGACACCACCTGCGCCCGGCAGTCTGTCTGGGGCAGCCCATACGCCTCTCATTTCCCCTTCGTCGCCGCGTACTGCGTCATCGCTGCGCTGATCAACCAGGCCAAGTTCCGACAGATTCCCATGATGGTCTTAATCGGCACCTCAGGCTACATCACCAACTATTTCAGCACCCAGAAGCTCGGCTCCTCGTCGCAGGTCGCCAATACCGTCGGCGCATTCACCATCGGCCTGCTGGCGAACTTGTACAGTCGGCTCTGGCACGGCAACGCGGTGAGCTCGACCATTCCTGGTATTTTCACCATGGTGCCGTCGGGTCTGGCCTCGTCCGGCTCGATCCTGTCGGCGATTGAGTACTCGGATGCGGTCCGCAGTGGAACGGCCGATGCATCGGGTGGTGCATCGGGAACCTCGTTGACTAGTCTGGGCTATGGTATGATCCAGACCGCCATCGGCATTACTGTTGGGTTGTTTATTGCGGCGTTGGTTGTTTATCCTTCTGGCAAGCGGAGAACTGGGTTGTTTTCGTTGTAATCTGCATTAGACTATGCATAGCGTTTGTCAGATAGCGATTTTTCATTCGATTTTTAGCATTAATTCAGACATCGGACAAATATTTCGTGGTTCTTGTACTCAATTGATGAATCACTCATGCCCTTATACTCGGCTTGGGATTGGTTTATAAAGCCAAATTTGGCTGTCAATCACAACTAGCATCATTGGTCAAGTGGTAGAATTCGTCGTTGCCATCGACGAGGCCCGTGTTCGATTCACGGATGATGCAATCTTTTCCACATGCTTTTTTACTCTTTCAGTCAGGTACCTTATCTTTTTGCCTGGGCCAATTGCAGACATGCCAATAAGTGTACTCCGTAATCACGGACAGAACCACGTGGACACCGACCGCTACCCCGTACACTGTCAGCGACGTCACCGACCATCAGCAAGCAACCACTAATTACCCAGAGGAACAACCCAGTTCCTTTAACTCCAACCTAAACTTTGGCATATACTATGCAATCTAGATAGCAGGAATGGACAAACTCACCCTCTACATCCTCACCTTCAATTGCGCCCGCAACCCCGTCGACATCGACCTCTTCGCCGCCCACTTCTTCCACGCCCTTCCCCACACCGTCACCTCCGCACCGGATCTCATCGCCCTCAGTCTCCAGGAACTCGCCCCGATCGCCTACGCCTTCCTCGGCGGCTCCTACCTCACCCCCTACTTTACCTCGTTCCGGCAGGTTGTTGATCGAGCGGCGGCAAGGCGCTGGGAGGATGCGCAGTATGTCACTGTGTCGGAGGACCACGTAGGGATGACGGGGTTGATGGTGTTTGCGCGGTCGGACGTCGCGGGGCGGATCGCGTCGGTGCAGACCGCGGGGGTCGGGCTGGGCTTGCAGCAGATGGGGAATAAGGGGGCTGTTGGGGCGAGGCTGGGGTGGTCGTTGGAGTCCGGGACGGGGACGGGGACGGTGCCGCTGACGTTTGTTGCGGCGCACCTTGCGCCTGCGGAGGATGCGGTTGAGCGGCGGAATGAGGATTGGAGGGGGATCGTGGAGCGGTTGGTTTTTACAACTACAACCACAAACCACGAGGAGGATTCGGAGCGCGCGGCTTTGCTTGGTTCGTCGACTGGGGAGGGTGACCGGGAGGGCGAAGCGGAGGGCGTGTTTACGGCAGGCTACCTCTTTCTCGCGGGCGACCTCAACTACCGCACGTCCAACACGCTGCCGCAGACGGCGGATTTCGCACGATTCCCGCAGCTGGATGCGGACGAGAGCAGCCCGCTGCATTACTCGCGGCTGCTGCGCGACGACCAGCTCACGCGTGAACGGGAAAAGGACCGGTGTTTCCAGGGCCTGACTGAAGCGCCGATCTCCTTCCCGCCGACGTACAAGTACAAGCTTGGGGCGCGGGATCCGCGCCAATGGAAGTTTGTCCACAGTCGTTGGCCGAGCTGGTGCGACCGGATCTTGTATCTAGATCCTTCTGCTGGAGGGCCGGCGACGGCGACGGTTACGCCTTGCCGATACGACGTGCTGCCTCTGTTTCCGACGTCGGACCATCGTGCCGTTGCGCTGGCGGCGGCGGTGGTCCTGCGATCGGTCCAGGCCGGACCATCAGATTCAGAATCTGCACCTGCGACAGACGTGCAGCAGCCGCAGCAACAGCCGGCGGCTCCGTTTCCGATCGACCGGGATTGGAAACGCAAACGAGAGGAGGCCCGACGCAAAGAGCTGGTGGTGGGTGGATTGGCGTATCTAGGGTTGACCTGGGAGGGCCGTCGGATCCTGGTGGGCATGGTCATTGGCGGGTTGGGGGCGTGGTTCGTGCTGCGATCGATGCTCAGCGTTTGACTGCGTTCGATATGACCTGCAGTGGCCTTGTATCAGACGTGCAGGCATGCTGTTTCAAGATCGCGATCTCGGGACAGCCCATGTCGATCCCGATGTCTAGGCCACAGCGCCAGACGGTGACACAGCGGCTGTATGATCCAGTAGCCGCATTGATTGAATTGCAAGTCGAGAAGCCGCTCCGCAGCATGCTTCTAGAGTTCTAGAATATCTCCCGAAGCGGGTCCGCTGCATCACCTGCTGACGAGGCATCTGCCCAGCACTTGTCAATTTCTCACAAGTCGCAGTCACAAGTAGTAATTGCAGATCCAAGCACTAGGGTCTCCGACACCGTACTAACAATAATGTCTGCATGGTCACCTGAGCCTGCAAGGATCTAGAACAGCCTGGAATAAAGGCCGAGAGAAGTCTAATGATCCAGTGGAGGCTGTATACGATGACCAAGAGGGAAAGATCAACGAGCCGTGTTCCTCAATCATATATCTACAACTACAGCATCTACAGAGTCATCATAGAATAAATCTAATGAAGCTATAGATCAATCCATGAACAAACACTGATATTAATCCAAGAGAGAGGTACTCAACAATCGAAAAGCAGAGATTTGCCCGTCCCACTAGTCATCAAATCTCGCCAGTCGGCTCCGGCTAACCACCAGTAATTAAAACTAGTTCGTCCAAGGTAAAGCTCCGCCTCGTCTCATGAAACCAATCTATCTCCGATTCTGTCGCAAAGGGGAAAATCTCGCTCGTACTCGTATGGACGAGTGTCATATGATTGTGTGAGGCTGGAGATTCCTCGTGTTCCGTGTCAAATCCGCCGAGGCAAGTTGCAACAGTCATAGTGGAGCCAAGGTCAAGGCCCCGATCTAGATCCAGACTCCATCTTCCCAATTTCCAGAATCCAGAGCTTCCAGAAGGTTCAAAAATTCAGAGTTTGCTGGTGAGACCTGGCTTTGAGACCGGGTTAATATGGTTCAGGTACAAGGACCATGTCTATGTGAAACGGTGGGGGCCGGTGGATCTGCAATTTGCGACTGTTGATGTTGGTCTGGATTCTGTTCAAGATGGATGATTTGACAGTGCTTATCGCGCATGGCTGAGTAGAGTAGATAGAGTGAGGCTGTAGGATTGAAATATGAAAGGTTGTCTTAATGGTAGTTTCATTGCTGTCTAAACACTGCGAGTCATTGGTGTATGCAGGTGCATGCACCGATGTCTGTGTAGATCACTATATTATCTATGCCACATTGCCAACTATTATATTAACATCACCTAATATCACATAATTAATCTGCCTGGCCAGCCGGAAGAGGCAGATGAGCCTTCAAGAACAGTCATGACCAGAGTAAAATAGACGGTGATGCCCAGCGTTGCCTGTCAGAGAGCTGTCAGACTGCCAGACTGTCAGACGAGCCGTTGAATCGGTGCGTAGATTGATTGGCTTAATCTACAGATGGATCAGATTCATCAAGTGTCATAATACTGAGGCAATGCAAAATAAAGGATTTTTACTTTCCGAGTTCTCCATCCAGTCTTCATAGTACCTATCTCGCTACAATGTACATATTAGGTATATAAACCCCTTTTACCTTCGACCTACTTCTGAACCTTTTTTCCCTGGCAGCTGGACTCGCTTCTTCACTCATTTTGTTCGTCTTTCTTGCTACTAAGCTAATATTGTGGCTGAGCTAGACCATCGACCAGGCCTCGCAAGCGTGCTTTAGCTGCCATACTAGACTCCTCTGCAAGACACTCTCGGTGTTTTTGACGTCAGCCTGCGCCGTGTGGCTTGGTTTTTCTTTTTTTCTTCGTTTAGTATTTTGGGAGGTATTACTATTATTATTATTACCTTATTTTCCGGCTTCTCGACTCGACTCTCTTTCTATTGCGACAAATCCACACTGGAGCTTTTCCTTTGACGCCCAATTTCAGCCCTAGAAAGGAAAAAGGGAAAAAGCTAAAACCAGCAGAGAGGAAAAAAAATTTAGTGGAGGAGAAAGGGGCAACAACAAGGATAACAAAACATCTATTTCTCTCTGCGACTCCTAAATCCTTTCACTGCTGTCAACACTCGTTCTCGATATCGTGACCACTCGACCAACATCGACATCAACATGTTCTCCTGCGCCAACTATCCTCGCGGGTGCCGTGGCCGCGCCAATATCGATGGAGGAAAATGCCCTGATTGTGTGGTATGCATCATCATCTACCCCGTACAGCTTCAGGTTGAATACTAACAATGCATAGTCACTTAAACTCCGGCGGCCCTCAGGATCTTCATCACCCTTTGCACAACCCAGAGACTACCGACGAGCCCTACCATCAGAGCTCCTGAACGACTCGCCTTACCGAGCCATCGTCCAGGACCTGTGATGCGATGCGAGAATGAAAAGCAAATCAAAAGAATCCACGACTCGATGACTGTCCCGCCGGCCGGGACTCGGATTCTCTTCCGCGGGGAGGCTTCCTCATGCATTTCCGGAGTTCCTACACTACATATACACTACACTACAGCCGTCTACGATACGAGTCGCGATGGCGATCTGCGGGCTTTGTCTAGGGCGCGAGCGATCGCCTCGGCTGGCCGATCAATCCTCTCCTTATTGAAAGGCGACACACACTCCTTTGATCTCATTGAATTGGAAAATAGAATAGACCGCACTGGCGGTGGTGGACACCGACTGGACTCCAGTCGCAAGGCGCAGGCGGTTATCTGATTATTCCCTCCTTACTATTTCTTCATCACTTCTTTTTTTGATATTTGTCTGCACATACCATACCCTGTTTAACTTGATGTCCAATTTCGTTATGTTTTCGTGTATCGCAGTATACCCAATACACCATCCTCGCAATCTCAGAATATCTTAGCACGATGCCAATATCTTTAACTTAACCAAATCCTTCTCGAACATCGGACAAATCCCAGCAAAGCCAGCAAGCCAGCAAGCCAAACAGACAGACATCTGTGGATCCAATTCCGAAACTTGGGTGCCTGAAACCGAGCTAAGTGAACTAGCAGTGGAGCGGCTTGGCAATACCGTAACGAGGATTAGATTAGGGGTTTCACTAGTATTTCACTTTTGCAGTTAGTTGGATCTGTAGATAGAGGAAAAAAGAAGGGCTATATTTGGGGGTTATCTGAGACATGGATTGGGGGCGTGAATTGGTGGGATTCATCATTGGATTTGTTTCAGGGTCTTCTTCTTTATCTCTATAGCTATTTATTATAGAGATAGTACTATAATCGTCTGGCGTGTTGATGGCTCCATCTTGATAGTAATAAACCATCACATTCCATGACTTCTACTTTATTTAATAGCTTCCGTGTGGGAGTAGTAGGTGATAGAAGTATGTCTAGCTCATACGGCCAACTTAAGCATGAACTTCATTTTGTATTTACAGCTACTGCATACCTAGTGCATTCTTATTACCCTCTCAGCTAGCCTATGACTACAAAAGTAGATGGATGATAAGTTGACTAGGACTTGTCTGCACGCAATGTTCTACTAGAAGGGATTTAGTAGATACTATACAAGAACTGGAAGAGGATTTCCTCAAACAATGGTTAACCCTCACGGCAAGCTCTTCCAATTCCAGGCAAAGTTCCATCTTGCAGTATGAGTCATCCCTCTTGCCAAGTTGCCCCAGAAAATTGAATGTAACTACATCTATTTCAGCTAGACAGGCCAAGAAAATAACTTGACCACTGGCGCCCGCAAACGCAATCGTATTCGGGTCCAGACCCCGTATTCGGGTGGCAGATAAAGCAGCTTTTCTGTCCCCTCTCCTCACCCATATCGGGTCCCTATGCAGGTCCGCGTAGGGGATGGAGCCACAACGGCAACTGTCGGCGAATACAATCCCTGGATTGTCTTCAAGGATCACCGTCGTCGGAAAATGATAGTCACATACACTGGACTTCACTTTTGATGGTTTGCTGGCAGTCCCAGAGCTCCACCTCAGTGGTTGTGCCCAAGGCGATGGTTTTGCCGTCTGGGGAAATGGCCGTGGGGAATTGGCTGCTGGCCGGGAGACCGCATGTTCAATTTGCATGTCTGGTTGAAGAATCGTGCAGAGGGCCCCGTCCCAGACCGTGCCGATGAGAATCATGCTATAATCGAAGCAGAGGGCTAGCGAAAGGATCGATTTGGGCTGGTCTGTCGTTTCCCAAAGTCTGCGTACAGCCCATGGCCTACTTGCAAGCACCTGCGCGAGGACCCTCATCCGGGCTGTGCAGTCGAGGCGATGGTTTGCTGTCTGGGGAGAATCAATAGGGGACACATAGCCTGTATGGCCCTGGAGTGTCTCTCTGCAGATACTCGCGGTGGAGTCTACAACTTCACGGTCTTGTCTAGCGATCCTGTGCCGAGGGTCCTTCCGTTTGGCTTGTTTCATCGCCGAGATGAGTTGATCATGTTCACGAAGAGATTTCCTCAATGCTGTTCCCATCCCACAGTCGCACTGCCATCTTCTGAAGCCGACACAATACGACTGTTGTCCGGCGAGACGGCCACGGCGGTGGGAATCCGCCGAGGGTGAAAGCCTTGCTGGAGGTACCAGTCGCGAGATCCAGCAGATGCACTTTTCCGGACAGCGAGGTACAACGATAGGTTTACCATCAGATGAGAAGGCTGCGGCTGAGATAAACCGTCGGCGCCGAGTATCTGTGTGCGGGTGCCGATTGGCATATCCCACAAGGATGGGTGCTACATCATTGACCATAGCCAGGCGCTTGTATCAGGCGAAAAGACCAAAACGAGGGGAGTACTGCCTTCGTCTTTGTGAAAGGTATGCTGGGAGGCTCCGACTGTCAATCCCGGACCTTTACTGTCTTGTCAGATGAAGCCGAAGCAAGGGTCTTGCCGTCCGGTGAGTAGGCGACTGACCAGAGTTGCACCCTCTCCTCCGCGCAAATGCCAGAATGTCATCGTCCGGTGAGATTGCTAAAGATATGGCAGTGTCATCGTCAGCTATCTCGAACCTTTGCCTGCACGCCTCCGTGAAAACACCCCGGAGCTGCACTATGCCGCCAGAGGTGGCAGCGAGAACTTTGCTATCCGATGAAAAGGCCGCGGATATGTCAGCCTAACCCTTCTTCTTGAGGTTGAGTGACTGGGTACAGCACCCGGTAACAGCATCCCATAGTGTGACTACCGTAGTGCGTCCACTTAGCCCCCATTGTCCAATGCTTGATTCCCATTCTTGCACAGATGTTTAACCCAAAACTCGCATGAGTATCTCAGTGGACCCAATGGGTCTTTCTCCGGCACCATGATGACCTTGGACTGAACGCCTGGATGGAGATCGTAGATATTTGTCTCAGTCTTGGACCTGGCATTAATGGAATATCTGTCCAGGTTGATATGACAATGGCTAATTTCACCATTAGCAAAATAGTCGTGCATATTGTGAAGCATGTGGACCCTGCTGTCCTTGACTATCAGAAAAGAGCTACATTTCTGAACAATGAGCTCTGATTGCATGTAGGTGTTTACTGGCTCCAGCCAACTCTGGACGTGATTTCCACCACTGCTCCTGGTGCCTCCTTTCTTTTGAGCCTATTGTAAACTGACTGGCTTGCCTTCACCTTTACTGCATCTAATGACTCTAATGACTGATTTCCTCTTGCTAGGTATATTTACCTACGTAGCCTGATCCTATGTTCACTGCGGCGCTAAGCCTCTATCCCATACAGATCTGCAAAGAGTGCTCCAGCGCCAACTGCCAAGGAGTGCGGGCATTGGTAGAAGTGGCGCCGACCTTGTAGTCTAGTGTAGATTTTCAAGCTTACTGTGGAGCGCAATCAACAGGAATACTAATCATATTGGCTGGTTCGGGAGCAGAAGGAGCTAAGATATCTACAGGATGGGTCCATAACTTGCTGCTATACTTGATCAGGCAGGGAGCAACCCTCTAAAGAGAGCCCGGCTGTCGACAGATGAACTGGGCGCTGCTGGGTTAAATATTTGATCATCTCCTCTCTGGCATATTATGGCCATTCCCCTGCCCGCAAATCCCCGGCGTGTCATCCCTGGCTGATATCGACAAAAAGCCTTCAGATGGTCAGTCTCTCCGGCTTACAGCACAGGCCAGTGACTGACTTCTACGATCTAGGAGCGTCACTATCTCGAAGAAGACCCCAATAGCGCCCCGCAGTTTGTGGTCCATCCACCGCAGCCTTCACCTTTCCCGCCAGGGCACAACGAAAAATATTCCGTTGATAAAGATGGCCAGACGCAATGGACCACAGAAACAGGCCCACCATTCACAGCCGGTGATGCAGCGGAGCCAAAAAAGAAAACGCGATGGAGGTGGATTGTCGTCGGTTTGGGGGTATTTGTGATCGTCGTGGTCGCGGCTGTGGTAGGGGGTGTTTTGGGCAGCCGCGCTGCCCATAAGAATGATAATGCACAAAGGTAGTGTTCTCCTACTCAAGAATGTTGGCTGGATTGATGAGACTAAGCTGAAAATGACAGCGACTCGGCCTTGTCATCATCATCACCAACAGCATCGTCAACAAACGGCAGCAGTACTACAACTCCCTCCACCACCTCCAACAACCCGACATCTACTACGACGAATCCTGCCTCTTCCACCACCTCGAGTAACAGTAATAACCAGTCAGCAAATAACGGGACCACCCACTTAGCCGTATTTGACATGTACGAAACCGACAGCTGCGGCGGCACGGACGATTCTTTTGCCATTACTAGCACGGGCTCCCAACGATGCGTCCCCGTTCCCTCCAACAAGCGGTCCATTCGAGTGCGTGACAATAGGTATGTGATTGCAGAATAACCTCCATGCATCCCTATGCTAATAACTTACAGTAGCTGTATAATCACAACATGGAGCGGCGGCGAATGCTTGGGGTTGAGTTTCAGAGTGCCCGATACCGACTGTCACGATGTATTGTATGCCGCTGTGTCTGTATATTGCTAGATATCCCAGTTGCTTCGGCATGTAGTCCTTGGCTCATACTGGAAAGGTTAGATACATACAATTCTTCGTACATATTTAAGCCTTCTCATTCGTCCTACCTCTAACTCAAACCGCATCTGCAGTCAGCTACATTTATGCTCTAGCTGTGCTGCCCTGGAGTTCATCAAAAGAGCCACAATCAAGCCATACAGGCCTTTCTACTGCATCAGTCTTGGAACCTAAATCAGAGACAAGAATCTTACCCAAGACCTCAGCAAAGATCAGAATAAGGATCATGCCTACGTAAAGCCGAGGCTGCTGCGCCGTTCCTCTGACGCCCGCATCGCCCACGATTCCAATCGCAAAGCTGTCCAGTTTAGTTGAGCCTCAACAAAGATCTGCGATGCATACCCAGCAGCCAGCCCACATAATCCAACCGAGAGACCTGCACCCAGCTGGACAAGACTGGTGTAGAGAGCCGCCTTTTGGGAGAGGGTGTTGGCAATGAGAACAGAGACAACTAGGCCGTAGATTCCGAGAATACCGGCCATGACGATGGGTACGATGTCTAGCCATATCACCATTGTTGCCGCAAGAAACACCTCCCAATGCATACTCTTAACTATGAGATCAGGCCGGAGGACCCCCGAGGAGCAAACGCCCACGCCGGCCTTTGCAGTCCCGTAGGCGGCACCACAGGCCGTGAAGACGATGGCGCTTGTGCATCCTGGGCACCGAAGAAGGGCTTCCCATTCTGTTAAGACATGTCTTTATTAGAAAACTACAGGATACGACTCACTGAATAGACGGGGATTCTTGCTTATTAGTTACATGCATCAGCCTTTATCCTGAACAGGGGGTCTCACCAGAATTCAGATAGCATTCTAGGTCCAATATCGATGGAATAAAGGAACAAGCTGGACAGTCAAATGGATAGACTGAATATGTTACTAAATGGTGGTCAATGGACTTAGGCAGCTATATCTAGAGTACATCCCCGCACTAAGCCAAGGAATGACTGGATAGCTTCACAAGGATATGCTTACCAGGCTGATAGCTAACTAGGGATACTGATGTGACTAGTCCTATGATGCAATATACCTGATCCTTTGATATAGATTAAAAGTGGAGAGAAAGATCAGGGATTCAAGGATCAGATCAGACTATACGAACTTATCTACTGGCCATTTCATGCAGTCTACTTTTAGATAGTAATAGTATGCCTTGGCATTCAAGTACTGAGTACATAGCCACAGAGAAGTTATATAACAGGCCTATGCCCAGAATGCATAGCTTAGTGTGCGGGAAATCAGATTGATGTCCATCCGACTTGATACATCATCGGGGACGATTTGGACGCCAAGCGCATCGTAGTCGTACTAAATGTCCAGGTACAATTATTCAACCCTGATACAGTGGAGATCGAGAATGGAACGATCGGATGGCTACCTCTAGGTTTAAGCTCAATGGATTGATCTCTATTATCTATGTCCAGGACACTAACCTACCATCAGAGCTTCCCCTTCTCAGGAACAGCTACTGAGAGAGCATCAAGTTCAAGTTCAACAAGCAACATCCCCTCGACTACATCGTCCTCCCCGTCCTGAACCCCAAACACCCACTTTGCGCGTCCCGCGCGCGGACTCCGCACCTCCAGCTCCATCTTCATCTGCTTGACAAACGCAACAACCTGGTCCTTGGCAATGGTCTCGCCACGCCGAACCAGCACCTCGATCAGCTTCCCCGACAGCGGCAGCACGATATGCCGCGGGTTGGACGGGTCGCCGCGGCGATGGCCCGAGACGAGGGCGCTGGCTGCTGTGTTTGCGCCTGTGGCTGCGAGGTGTAGTTTGTATGGAGTGGAGGCCGCGGGCGTGGTGTACTCTATCTCGGCGGTTAGGGAGGAGGGGAAGTCATTGCGGAGTACGCGGGAGAGACGTAGGTGGTGCCGGGTTTCGGGCTGGTCTTTTGAGGTCGGGGTTGAGGTTGAGGTTAGCGGGGAGAGGGAGATGCTCCATGCGTCGCCGCGGCGGAAGAGGAGCGAGGATGTTGGCAGCTGCAGCGCCGGTTTGGACGGTTGGTGCGACGAAGGAAGAGACGCAGAGATGCGTTCACCTGTTCCCAGGACAGACGGGAGATTCCTCTCCAGCCACTGCGTGTCCACCCTCCCCGCTAGAAAGTCCTCGGTTGCGACAATCCCTCGGAGGAGGGCGAGGTTCGTCCTGACGCCTTCGACGCGGGTGTCGCTCAGCACGCGCCGCGCCTTCCGTACAGCGGACTCCCAGCTGGAGGCTGTGACGATGATTTTCGCGAGGAGGTTGTCAAAGTCCGAGGCTACAGTTACTGGAGGCGCGAGGTGTGTGTCGACGCGGACGCCGTGGCCGGGTGGCACGAAGAAGTCGGTGATTTTGCCGATGCTCAGCGCGAAGTTGGCGCTGGGGTCTTCGGCGCAGAGACGGAGCTGGATGGATCGTGCTGAGGGTCTCGGCACAGGCTCCGTCAGGATTTCCTGGAGAGATTCTCCCCGCGCTAACCGCAGCTGCGCCTGCACAAGGTCAACCCCTGTCACTGCCTCGGTGATGGTGTGCTCGACCTGCAGTCGGGGGTTGATCTCGAGGAAGTAGAATTCGGGCGTGGTCTCGCTGACGAGGAACTCGAACGTGCCGAGTGATCGGTAGCGAATGGTGCGGGCGATGCGCAGCGCCGCCTCGATCACTTTTTCTATGATAGACCGGTCCAGAAGGGACGGGGCACACTCGACAATCTTCTGAAACCGCCGCTGCACACTGCAGTCTCGTTCGTGCAGGTGATGGACGGTCCCTGTCCCGTCGCCGAGGACCTGCACCTCGACGTGGTGGAAGCCGTCCACGGCGGCCTTTTCGACAAAGACGGTCTGCGAGGGGGATTCGCTCCGGGCTCTGGCCACTAGATTTGCCAGCTCGGATGCTTGGTGCCGGTGGATCAGCCGGATTCCCCGTCCGCCTCCCCCGTCCACTGCTTTGATCATAACGGGGTACCCGACTTTCTCGACGAACGCGCGGATCTCGTCGAGAGATTGCGCGGAGTGAGACGGGAGGGCTGGTACCCCGCAGGACGCAGCGAGCGCTTTGGCTTGCAGTTTATCGCCTGTTCGCTCGAGGATTTCAGCCCCCGGCCCGATGACAGTCACGCCGATTTGGTGCATGCGGCGGGCGAACTCGGCGGATTCGCTGAGGAAGCCGTACCCTGGGTGGACGGTGTCAATGGCATGTTCTTGGCAGATCTGCGCAAGCAAGGATATATTGAGGTAGGAGGCTGCAGAAGGGAGCGAGACGGTCTCGTCTGGGTAACCGAGGAGACAGTGCGATGTGTCGTTCGGGGTCGACAGGGCGACAGTTTGGATCGGGGGTGAAAGCTCGCGGGCAGCTTGCAAGATGCGCACTGCAATCTCGCCTCTGTTGGCTATCAGGAGTTTTTTCATTATGGATTGATGCATCGATTGGTGGTGTCCTGTACATCCAAGTCTAGATATAGATATGGGGAATGATGCGGGGAACCGAGAGCCGAGGTTCCCCGCATTCTTATATACAATCCAGCATCTTGCAGAGTATCAATATATTCAAGCATTGAAAGAATCTACAAAATGAAAGACGACACAGCCGCCAAACGTCTCAATCAACTCTCCTCCCACTTATCAGCAGCCAAACTGCCGGCAGACTACTCCGACGTCCTCTCCACCATCAACACCCTCAAAGAAATCGCCGCAACCCCCAACCCCTCTCACCGCGGCTACGCACGCCAAAAACAAGCAGGCAAGCTCTGGGTCCGCGAGCGCATCACCCAACTCCTCGACCCCAATTCCTTTGAAGAAATCGGCTCCGTCTCCGGCACCGTCACCTGGAAACCCACAGGTCCCACCACCGAAGTTCCCGAGTCCTTCACGCCGAGCAACAATGTCCAAGGCTTCGGGAAGCTCAAAGGCCGGCGCGTCCTCCTCACAGCCGACGACTTTAGCATCCGCAGCGGACACGCAGACGGCTCAACGGCCGACAGGACAATCTACGCGGAGAAGCTAGCCATCGCGCTCAAACTGCCCGTCATCAAGCTCGTCGACGGCAGCTCCGGCGGCGGCAGCGTGACCACCATCCGCAAAGGAGGGTGGAGCTATCTCCCCTACGTGCGCATGTACGCGCAGGTCGTCGAGCAGCTGAACAAGGGCATTCCGAATCTGGGGGCCGTCGTTGGACCCGCTGTACCTCCCCCCCTTCCCTTTCTGCATGTGCTTCGGGCTGAACTAATGATGATAGATTGGTCTCGGCGCAGCGCGCGTCGTCTCGTGCCATTTCTCCGTCATGGCGGCGGATATAGGCGCGCTGTTCAATGCCGGCCCGGAGGTCGTCGCCAACGCCACCTTCGAGGAAGGACTGGACTTTCAGGACCTGGGCGGGCCCATGGTACACTGCACCAACGGGACGATCGACAACCTTGCCGCCAATGAAGCGGACTGCTTCGAGCAGTTGCGGACAGTGCTCGGGTTCCTGCCTAACCATGGTGGCGAGGCGCCTCCCGTCGTGAAGTGCGAGGACCCAGTGGACAGAGAGGACGTCACGTTGCGGGGTGTGATCCCTCGCCGTGCGGCGAGGATGTACAACCCCTACACGATCATCCGGAGTGTGGTGGACGCGGGCTCGTGGTTTGAGATCGGGGGTTTATGGGGCCGCACGGCGATTGGGGGGCTGGCGAGACTGGGTGGGCGGCCGGTGGGGATCATCGCGAATAACTGCGAGGTGAACGGGGGTGCGCTGGATGCGGCCGGGAGCCAGAAGCTGGCGCGGCTGCTGAAGCTGTGCGATGTGATGAATCTGCCGATTGTGCAGTTCGTCGACGTCCGTATGTTGTCCCCTTGGAACGGCAACAAAAGTGACGATGCTAAGTGCTAATGTGTAGCTGGATATGCGATTGGGACCGTCGCCGAACGCAACGCCACGATGCGCTGGGGCGTCGAGCTGGCCAAAACCTACTTTGCCACGACGACTCCTATCTTCAACGTGATTACAAGGCGTGCGTATGGCGTCGCAGGCGGGATCATGCTCGGTGCGCGGGACCCCGTTGTTCAGGTTGCCTGGCCGTCCGGGCAGTGGGGGTCTCTGCCGCTGGACGGGGGAATCGAGGTGGGCCATCGCCAGGAACTGCGAGAGGCTGAGCAACGGGGTGGGAAAGAGGGCAAGGCTGCACGGTATAAGGAGTTGGAGGAGGAATATCTGCGGCTGATGAATCCCGTGCGGACGGCCAATGCGTTTGGGGTGCAGGAGATTGTCGATCCCAAGGATACAAGGAAGATCTGCTGCGGGTGGGTCAGACATGTGTACGAAGTGCTGATGGCTGAGCGGTTAGCTTTGAGGAACTGTGGGAAGATCCAGCCTGTTTTTTCATAATAGTCAACTTAAGCCTGGTGGGTGGATAACATACAGAACGGCATGAATGTCACTGTATACGCACATCTAGTACTGTACAGTTCAAGGACCTAGTTTATCTACCTAGCCTAACGAACTTACCAGACCGGCAATTATTTGTGAACCTCTATCTATTAGCTCACATCATTCTGTCGTCTTCAACAGGTCTTACCCAGGCCCCAGGTACTTTGTGACCAAAATCAGAAGCTCAAGACTGTACAGAGCAAGAGATCTGGCATATAGTTAGTCTTGGAGACCCTGTATGAGCAGCTATATGATGTTCGTTTGCTTTTAAACTATGTCAATAAGCCAGAGATTTGGGATACCTGCGATGGGTTTGCTACAATATACCATCTTATCCTATGCACTCATAAAGACATTACTCCTTTATTAATACACTAGACCGCTGCGCGCTGAGCATTCTTCCAGACCCATTCCCAGAGGTTGGTGCCTAGAGTAAAGGACATCTACTTGATTACCACTACAGTGACAATGAAAGGATCTGAAGGACACTGATTATGTTAACACTGATGCTTGACTAGCAATATGTATTACCATGGCCTGGACCATATTTGTCTCCAGAGTCGAGACACCCAGAGTGCCTGGGTATCAGCACTTGTCAGATCTAGAGTTGGTAGCCATGGTGCAAAAGTCCAGACCAGGGTGGTAATTCATATATCCCCAGTATGGGTCGCGCCATAGGTTTGTGACAAACCTCGTGGTCCCCGGAACATACCAGCCACACCTGTTTGTGATACTCTGGAGGCTCCTAGTGAGACGATCAGCGCTGGCCTCCGCTTGTGCATTAACTTTATTGCAGGCGAATGCCACCACGCTGCCGCTGATCGAATACCACGCCAGATTCGGTCCTATCTGAACCGTTCGCGAGCCGAACTGGTTCTTCAGGGCCTGCACCGCCGCGTCGCAGTCACCATGATTCCTACATTGAAGCACTTAGAATAGCTGAAAGTACGGGATAGACTTGGCCACTTACATGGTCACACCACAGCCGCACCACCAAGCACTGAAACTAGGTTCTGGTCCCGTTGCCATCTCGACATGGGCTGCTTCGGAGTGTTCGGAGTCTGTCACCGAGACGACGTCCTCTGGGAGGAGAGGCTCGTGGACTTCGACACCGTTCTCATCGATATAGGCCTTATAAACCCCGTCCGTCAGTCCCTCGGGAATCTTGAAGGAGGTGGCCAGCTTTGCAGAAGCGGCAAGGGCAAGAAGGACAAGCTGAGTTGCGCGCATTTTGGATGGATTTCAGAATATTGAACTTTAGATAACTCACAGGGCACTGGATAGAGGGATGCTCTCGAGTAGTTGTCTAGATAGAACTTCTTTGCGTATGGAAGAGAGCCTTCTTATACCCCAGCCCATTGACTGCCATTGACTGCCACCGAGTGCGTCGGCAAACTCCTGGAGCCTTGGACAAGACTAGCAATATCCTATTTAGGTAACTACCAGAGGACAAGGTAAGCGACTGGTCCAATTCTCCCAGTGTCTCACGATAGTACAAGATGGCACAATGAACCTGCAGTAGACTGCGAGATATATTAGGTAGGATGTAACGCTAACCGCTACACTACCAGCCTTTCTATCCCTTAATATCTTGGAAATCTTAGGATCACGTACGCCACTGAGGAGACACAATATTCCAAGAGCTAGCGGTGCCCGAACGGACGGTCGAGGAAGGCTAATCTGGAATAATTCATGGAGGGAAAGAGACTATGCATATCCCGTCATATTGGACTATGGCCATGTGCCAGATGGGAGGAGAGTAGATCTACAAGGATCAGTATACATTAGAACTTGAATTCAAGTTTCAACAAGACGAGTCCGTCGGACAATGCGGTAGACTTTCCTATCATATTCGGCTTAAGAGACCCGAAAGGTACCAACCATAAGCACAATCTCAATTTACTTTTATATTGAGTTTATATTAAGGCTCCTTAGATGAAGGCACATAGGATGAACAATTACAATTGTATCTTAAATACCTCAAATGCTTGAGTGTAGGGAGCTATGATTGGGCCACATTGGACCTGCTAGACTTCACAAAGACCCCCAAGGCCGTACTAAGGCAGATAAGGTAACTCGACGATTAACCCCAGTGGAGAGTCATGAAACTATGGCGTCGCTAGGAAGGCTAGGCCGCTAGGGAGCGCTGTTAGCGCCAATACAGTCCCATAGGCGAGACACCATTTCCCTTCTACACGTGCGGCGACTTCATAAATTTCACACCTCCAACATTTTCCGGTGCAGTCAGAACATGGCAAGCAAACGATTCCATGTCCTGGGCCTCCTGGTCACTGGACACTGGACAAAGTTGGTGTCCCTTTTTCAAAGTCGGCCGGCCGTTTCCGAGGTTAACCATGCTTGCAGCACTAACTGCGACAGGCGCAGTAGCAGCAGGCAGTAGTCTCCCTAATCCTTGATTAGCGCTGGCTGAGCGTATCCTTCCAGCCAATTACTTATCCTCGAAGCGCATGGGTTGAATGCAGGCATTACATGATCGTTGCGTACCTGCTTCATACTCCGCAGTGATGACTTGGGGAAAGAGAAGGGGAATATCTTCATTTGCATCGAATTCAATCCCCTCGTAGATACCACGACGCCATGCCATAGTGAATCAACTGGGGATATCTTAACCCTAATCTTATGCGGAAAGTCAATCAATCCCTTTGCCAATCGAAAATCATCCACTCGGGGGATGTGACTTGGCCTCCATACCTACATGGATGGTTGACTAGCTTGGGAGTTGGGACTGACTCGATTGTGTCCAAAAATGTTCGAGATTCATGCCTGGCGACATGGGTTATGACAGGGGGAGTTGGGACAGAGTCAGTCCGATAAGGCACTGTCGCACTGAATTACCGGGGCCACCATGTTGTGATCATTCTCCCAAGCCACCTCTATGAGTGACCTACGGCTGGATTAGACTATGGTAAGGCTTGGTCAATGAGCTGTTTAGTGATATAGAGGCCATAGGCATAGGCCTATAGAATAATATAGGTAGTGTAGTCCGTAAGCTGGGCTAAGGCCTTAGCAAATACACGCATCCTAGATGCTTCCTCTAGAGACTCGTCTAAGCCTTCATCCCAAACAAGGCAGCCGCCTTCATAACACGGGCCCCATACACTTTCTCCATGAACCTCAAATGGTCACTCTGATCCGAATGCAAAGCAGCGGTACAGTCCTCAACAACCGTGACCCACAACCCCTTTTGGAAGGCCGTCCGAGCCGTGGCATCAACACAGACATCACTGTACAACCCCGCCAGCATCAGATGCTCGAACCCCTGTTTGGCGATGTACTCGGAGAACTCGGGAACCAGGAAAGGATCGAACAAGGCATTCTTATTAAAGACCTGCTCGCCAGGCTCAGGGGTGACGCCCGGGCCGAGCTCCGCTCCCCAGGTGCCCTCGACGCATCTCTCCGTTTTCCCTAGGAGTGAATTCCGGTACTTCCAGCTGGGGCCTTGGAAGCTGGTGTTCCCCAGGAAGCGAACAAAGATGACTTGGCTTCCCCTGCTGCGGGCACATTGTATGAGCCGTGGAATCGTGTTGGAGAGTTCCGACACAGCCGGACTGGGTGCGTTTGAGAGGAAGTCGTTCTGGTAGTCCACTAGTACGACGGCGGTCTTTTTCCCTATCCAGGCGTTGGTTGGCTGGGAGGCTGCGTCTTCGCGGATAGGAGGAGTCTCGGGAGCCATAGGATCATTAATTGCATACAGGAAATGCTCAACGACCGCATCCGTGCTGCACGAGCCGCCCTGGTCAGGAGTGGTCAGCCGTCTCATGAGAAGACTTTCAATAGCCTTTTCCGTGTGGCGTTGAAACCCCGCGCCAGGGCATCCTCCATGCCGTTCCAGAATGGCAGCCGCGGCGCGGATGGTAGCAAAAGGATTGACGAGGCCCTGGCCGGCGATGGCGTCCGCAGAGCCATGCACCGTCTGGTACTCGCTGAGGTGATGCAGGCCGGGGCTCAAGTACACATTCTCCGCGTACATAGTTTCGATGGTGGCGTTGCCGAACCATTTCAGGAAAACGGGCTGGATGATGTCGGCGTATTCGTTGCCCGCAATGATGATCCGGCGGCCGTGGACACCCGAGGCCATTAGATTCCTGTTCATGGTGTCCGGCTGGATGAAGTCGACATCGATGCCAAAGCGGGAGGTCCAGTGTGGTGCCCAAGCTTGGAAGACTCCGTCGAAGAGGTGGAACTTGTAGACCAGCGTGACGGATTTGGGGACATTGTGCTCGCCCCACTCCTCCGCGGCTCTTTGCAGAGCATATGCCAGGATTTGGTCAAAGGTGGAGCGCCTGAAGGGGCTAGTTCGTGTGATGCTGTGGCTGTCGTCGTGATATTCATTGACACCAGCGTAGAACCCCTGAGCTTCGTCACGAACGAAGAGCAGGGCATTCGAGTTGCCCAGGTCAAAGTGCTCAATTTTGACGGCATTCAGTTGATCCCGGACAAGGTAGAGAGACTGCGCGTGGATAGCCGTGCGAAATATTGCAGCAATACCGTTGGCTGCAGCTGTCTCGCAAAAATTACGGTAGTCTTCTGCATCTTGACTCGTTTCGTCCGCGATGTGTTTGACCAGGTCTTTCTCGACTCCGGAAACAGTGAGCGTATGGTACGAATGGTATATCCGGGATGCTTCAATGAATTCAACATTTAGAGGGTGCTTGCTTGCTAGCGCTTGGATAACCTTCTTGAAGACCGCAATAAGCTCCTGGCCTGTGCCATGACCAATGGCTAGCCCAAGTCGTAGGTTCTTGATCGTCATGATGAGAGTGTAGTCAAGTGAACTTTGGGTGTATACATCTAGCAAGCTGAAGTAAGGTGGTAATATTTATATAGCACTTCAAGTTTGCTTCAGGACAACCAGGTTAATACTACATGCATTAGCTCACTCTGCCCACATACAAATGCAATCTCTTCGTTTATTATTGCCCAATGTGTTTACAGTCGTGGCGTTGTGAATGTGTGCTGAAGTTTATCTGTCATAGATCATAGGAGCTGAACATCTTCAGCTGGGTTAATCATACTTTAGTTAGCCGTATTAGACTAAGGTTTCACTAGACCCACGGGATATGTATATAATGGCATGATACGAGGTGGTTCCTTTTGCTGTGAAGATAGAATACCCCCAAGCGTTTTCCTATATACCAAACAACATGACCAAAATCGACAACAGCACCATCAACTCCGGGTTCAACGTGGGAAACGAGCTCGAATACATGCTAGACCGAAGCTACACCGCGGCATCCAGACTAAACTATCAATTCTACCTCTGGAAAGACACCCTCCAATTCAACCTCCACCCGTCGATCCAGCTGCCAAAGAGTGATTCCACTCCCATCCGGATTGCGGACCTTGCCACGGGCACAGGCATCTGGCTCCTGGACCTCCTCCGCGATCCTGCAGTGACGCAGCACACGTCAATCCGGCTGGATGGCTTCGACATCGACCTGGCAAACGCCCCTCCACGCGAATGGCTCCCGCCACCAGTCACGCTCCGCCAGCTGAACCTCTTCGATAACATCCCCCGCGACCTCCGCGGCAAATACGACGTGGTGCACCTCCGCCTGCTAGTCCTCGTCGTGCAGAACAGTGACCCCCTCCCGATTATCCACAAGGCGCACCAGATGCTCAAGCCCGGCGGCTACATCCAGTGGGACGACCTGAACTACCCGGACAGCGAGATAGTCAAAGGCAATAATAGCATGGGTGACGTGGCCACTCCGGCGCACGACGCCTTTCTTCGATTCGCACAGTCAAATGGCCGCAATGACTGGGTTCTAGATCTCCCGCATCATTTGATGTCGCGCCATGGGGGGTTTGAGGATGCGCATTTAGACAACTATACAGACCGGCCGGAGCTGCGCAAGGCGAATGGGGACCAGTACATTCTGGTCATGGAGGAGTTTTCAGCTCGCCTCAAATGCGTCGGGAAAGCCGAGGATGCACGTAATATTGATCTGATGATTAGGGGGTTGGCGGAGGAGGCGAGATTGGGGGTTGGGTTGTCGATGCCGAGGGCTGTGTGTGTTGCCCGGAAGAAGTAGACTCCGTCAATGTCATACAGTGCTACATTATTGGCCAGGGAATGATATCCAGACGTAGATGAGAAGGATGCGCATAATTGTGACTAAGAATGCATTCTGTATCAGTGGTTAGATATGATTAGCTGCTGTTATTGTACTACTGCATGCAGGAGAAGGGTAGGACACGACAGAATAGGATCTATCATAAACGATGATGTGACAAATCTAATCATGAAGGAACTGGTCTGTCTCTACTATTTCCTCCCTTGAACATGGCAATGATGGCATCTCTTTCACCTCACCAATGTCCATTTAAACCCCTCGACGCGGTCAATCGCTGTAGAATCCGTCGCAATACGGCCAACAGCTGAAGATGTCCATCGACACATCTGTTTGGTACAAAAATGACATTGGGCCCCGGCTCAGCGCATCAATGCAACAGATCTTGGAAGGATGGAGCAACATTCCCAACAATGAGCTGCAGCGTCATCTCCATGCAGTGGTGAGTTGTTCCCATCGGTGGCGGCGATAAAACTGAATCTGAAGCTGAAACCTCCCCTCAGCGCGACAAAGCATGGCAATACGGTGAATATCCCTGTATTGGCCAGTGGATGTTTCTCATGCCGGGGATCGCCGCGTTCCCTCAATTCCAGCAAGTGGTCGAGTTCGCGCGTCGGGGAGCTACCGTGCTGGATCTGGGGTGCGGCCTCGGCCAGAACCTTCGACTGCTGGCAGCTTCTGGGACTCCTTCCAATCGAATGTGGGCGCTTGATCTGAGTCCGCAGTTGTGGCGTTTGGGGTACGAGCTCTATCGAGATCGCGATCGATTGTCCGCAACGTTTATTCCGGGCAATTTTCTACACGAGGATGACTGTCTCGGTCTACAGGAGCTGTACGGCGAGGTGGATATCATGATTTCTGGGCAGTTCCTTCATCTCTTCTCTTGGGAGGGGCAGAAACAGGCAGGCAGGCGCATCATGGCCCTGTCCAAGCTTGGGACAGTCGTGATTGGATATCAGCAGTCACGGCGCCGAGCCCGGGAGTATATTCGGCCATGGGGGATGATGTTCTTCCACAACCTCGAGAGTTTCCTGCAGATGTGGCGAGAAATTTCCCAAGAGACGAACAGTGAGTGGAAGGTCGAAGTAACGGAGGTGGACTTGAAGGAATGGGGGATGGAAGCCGAGGACACTGAATGGATGCCAGCAGATCACCAGGGGCTTAACTTCTTTCTCACTCGAGTGCATTAGACTTTATCTTGTCAGTCGTGGCGATGCATAAGTGCAATAGTGGCAAGAGGCTGCTCTGAAGGATGTCACTAAAGGGGCGCAGTCAGCCAGCCCATGATTATTTTCCAGCTAATCATAGTACAGAAGGAGCGGGGTTGGTACATTCACTTCTTGCAGTGTAAATAGTTACTAGTCACTTCCATACAAGTCTCTAGCCTCATTAAGAAGACGACGGTAACTATGGCTATTTCTGTGTAATAGCCGGAACAGCCTAGGGTGACCCATGCAGCCATGCTCAGAACTCCAAGGCTGGTCCAGGTTGCAGACGCTTGGCCAAGCGCTATTACGGCTTGCTCTTTATAGATATAAATTACCACCCTGGTCTGTGTCCACGCCAATCTCACGATCTGCGGTTCGGGCCTTGTGGATGAGATGTCGAGGTGGCTGGGTCGATTGGATTGTGTCGAAGGCTTAGTCGATGGAGTTGTCCGGGTGATATCAAGAGGAAGGGGAGACTAGCTTTTGGAATGCTGCTTTACCTCTAGCCAGGTCCCTGGTTTCATCCAGACGGGGTGGTTTAGGGCTACCTTCTTAACAATCTCGTGCCCGATGCCGGTGTTGCCGCGGGGTTGGGCCCCATGGGAGGTCTCCGGGGGCAACAATGGCCGCTCTGGTCTCAATCGGATCGAACCATTGAGAACTAGGGCATGTCTTGATGATGCTCCGAGTACCTCGAGGATACGGAGATAACAGTATCGGACACCGACACTTGACGTGAAGTAATTGCCCTTAATTAACACTAAGTTACTCCAGGGGAGACACGTCAAAGTACTTCCTAGTAAGCCTAGCAATATATCAATCTGCTTCTCGTTGCAAAGTCACACATCCGGCTGACTTCTGGTATTCATTTTCCCTAGCAATATGATCATCCTGTGAGTCTGATATGCTTCGACTACTCGATTCTTTGTCTCCCTTAATGACAACAACAGTCCACTTGGCACTATAACAGCGTAAAGGCATTATACAAGTGTGATTACGAGCTGTTGGGTCCACAGACACATCTCGCCTCTCAAATCATCGTGCATCCCGCAGCGAGGGCGTTGGTGATGCCGCGGACGAGAGTACGACCGTCGCGTTCATCTGCATCAGCTGCATTTCTCCTCAATAAGAGGGGGAATCGCCTTGGCCCGCGCTGACAACAGTGCCGGCGACCTCCCGACAGAGCCCTGAGGTCTGCAGGCCGTGAACAGGACCCAGCTTTGTCGTCCATCTGTTCCCTGCATCTGACACATCGAGACCTCGTCGACACGGCTCTCGAAGAGCTCGGCGAAGCGAAGCAGCAGCCAGTAACGCTCGAGCAGATTTGTTCCCAGCGCAGGAAGGCCGCAGCGGCCGAGTGGACGGCCTGCACGGCCAGCTCTGGTGTGACGGTCCAGCCGTCGTGAAGGATGTCCTTGTCCGGGCTGAAACCCGTCCGTCGTGGCTGCTCGTCGTTCGGGTCCATCGTGCTATACCATATGCCAATAAAGCTAATCGGCCGGAAGCAAGTACTAAGAAGACAAAGTTATGAGTAAGAAATGCATGCATAATTTCTAATTCTTATTCTTATCTTATTAATCTTCTTGACTACGGGGTAATTAGCGGCTAATTCCTGTGGTTGTTTCACGCCGGATTTAAGCCTGGATTTATGTCTATATTCCGACACCTGCGCTGCACTTAAGCAGCACCTCAGCTTGCCCTCATTACAAGGCATCTACTCTGTTGCGCAAACACATTTCCTAGCTAATCTTCGTACTATCATCATGACTCAACTCCTAGTCGTCTTCGGCGCCACAGGCCAACAGGGCAGCTCGGTCATCAACCACGTCCTGTCCGACCCCGTTCTCTCCAGCAAATATTTCCTCCGCGGCGTCACCCGAGATGTCACCAAACCCGCCGCGCAGGATCTCCAAAAGAAAGGCGTGGAGGTCGTCCCAGGCAACCTCGACGACCCGGCATCCATCCACGCCGCCCTGCGCGGCGCACACACCGTCTTCGCCATGACACGCACAGTCTACGACGAGCAGGCCCAAGCCCGCGACGAACGACAAGGCAAAACCATCGCCGACGCGGCCATAGCCAGCGGCGCACAGTACCTAATCTGGAGTTCGTCGGTACACGCCGGCAACACCTCCGGCGGGAAGTATCCCGTCCCGGCGTACGACGCCCACTACAACGTCGAGCAGTATATCCGCGGCCTCCCCATCCGGAGTGCGTTTGTGGCGCCGGGGACCTTCATGCAGAATCTGCGCGGCATGATGTGGCCCCGGCCGCGCGAGGACGGGTCGTACGTCATCGCCAACATCCACAGTCCGCAGGCGCGGTTCCCCTGGCTGGATGTCGAGGCGGATATGGGCAAGTTTGTGGGTGTTGTTCTTGCGGAGCCGGAGAAGTATCAGGGGAAGGTTCTGGCTGCGTCATCGTGCATTCATTCCTTTGAGGAGGTGGTGCGGATTCTGAGTGCGGTCTCTGGTAAGACGATGAAGTATGTGGAGATGCCCGAGGCGAAGTTCCGAGAGTTCTGTCCTCCTGCTGGTGCGGATGCTATTGTGAATATGTTTTGGTTTATTCAGGAGTTTGGGTATTATGGTGCGGAGACTGAAAAGGTGGTGGAGTGGTCGGTCCAGCAGGTCAATATGGAGGACTTTGCCAAAACTATTCAGTTTGCGTAGTGCGAGGACATGGCCAAATACTCATTATTGCTATTCTTCCTTGAGATCGTACACGTATCTGCTAGTAGGATGACAGACGCGGGTAATCTACACATCGTACATAGCAATAGCCACTGTTATCCAGTTCTTCTCATGTAATTGACCGGTTAACTATATTCCTTGTCTTGAAACACTTGGCCATCTGCTCATATACTTTGGCTCTTCCCAGATCCTCCTCCACCGTCGACGCATCCCATAACTGATTCTCCACCTCGTGCTACCAGGTGCAGGGGAGTACTGCCATATATGCTTGTTCTTGCATTGATATCAGCGCCTGCTTCCAGCAGGGCCTCCATCCTGCTACGAACACCTGACCAAGCAGCACGGTGAATTGGATAGACGAGTCCCCACTTGTCTGGTCTTGGATTAAAGAACCACTCGTGTAGCCGCTCGCCTATCCGTCCACTGGATGAGAAGCAGCGCGAATCAGCAGCCGCGTTGACATCGGCGCCATACTGGATCAGATAGCGGACCAATGTAGAATCCACTGCGCCTTGCTCTGAAATCGCGGCATAATGTAGAGCCGTGTGGTTTCCAGGATTCGATCCGATGTTTGGGTCAGCGCCGTGCTCGAGAAGGTACTTGGTCATAGTTATCTGACAGGCAAAAATGGCAGATTGCAATGGGGTCTAGCCATGGCTACCAATGTCATTCACAGTCAAGCAACTATGATCTAATATCCATTGAACAGTATCCACACGACCGCCTTCTGCTGCGCGGTGCAGAATAGATCCATTGTCTTGCTCCGAGCTTGGACATCCACGCCAGCTTCTACTAGCATCTGTACCACAGCTAGCGAACTACGGTATGCGGCTTCATGCAGCACGGTCTCTCCATAGGGATTACGGAGCTGGATATCCGTAGAGCCAGCAAGTAGCTCCCTGACAGCAGGAAGGTTATCTGCCTGAACAGCGTACCATAGTGGGCTCTCCCTGGTTGAAGTAAGAGCATTGATATCTGCCCCTGCGGCAATCAAGTATTTCAACAACGCTGTTTCATCCTCCCTCTTTTCCTCAACCCATTCACTCCTTTCCCCGGCCGCAAAATGCAACGGCGTCTCTGCATCCATGTTCACAGCATGAATATTCGCCTCTTCGCGAACCAGCACCTGCACACACACTAGGCTGCGGCTCATTGCTGCAAAATGGATCGGCGTTTCCTGCGCAGCTGCCCAGTCAGAAAAGCTATACGCTCTCTGCCTATAAATTGGATAATCGTTTCGAGGATCTGTGGATCTCCCTTCAGTGCTGCGCAATGTAGGGCATCTCTCCCCATATCATCAGCCCTGTCATGGACATCATGCTGGAGAAGAAGCGTGGGGATTTCGTGTCTGCCGTACAGGATGGCCTCGTGCAGTGGGGTACAGTCTAAGCTGTGGCCATCTGGGGAGACTCCAGTATCTAGAAGATGGGTAACTGTAGCAATGTCGTTGCGCTGGATTGCTTCGACTAGTGCGCGTTCTTCTTCTAAGCCTCCGGGTCCGACTGAAGACATTAGACCAAGGGAAAGGAAGGTAAATTGGAGAAAACAGAACGGATAACCATCAGTTAGTTAAAGAAATCTGATGTCCGCGATGTACGCCTAGTCTAGGTTACATTCCATAGTCATGGTGCATAGATACCTCGGTAACTGATTAGTTTCCCAGTTTGCGCAGGAAAGTAGCCCTTAGGCTCTGATGAAATATTTAGATAGTCACATTAATAGTAGATCTTAGTTCCGAAGACTATTTCATCATAAGTTCATAACAAGTTGTCGATCCTGACTGCTCCAGGAATGTATCCACCGTGAGAACTCTAAAAACTCCGCGTTCTTTTCGTCTGTTCATCTCCTGATCCTCTCTTCTCTCGCCATTGCCATTGATCACCATCGATAGAATAATGTCTTCAGAAACCCCCGGCAAGAAGTCCCTGCCGGCATGGCTCCATTTCAATTCCCACGACCTCAAAACCCTCTTCCGCTGT